>NC_142878.1:16799318-17409090 GCF_051225735.1 Oryctolagus cuniculus
TCATGTCCAAAAATTTCTTAGAATTGGTGTTGGTGTTGGTGTTTGGCACAGCAAGTAGGAAGCCAACAGATCAGAGTACCTGGGTTTGAGTTTCACCTCTGCTCCTGATTCTAGCCTCCTGGGAGGCAGAAGGTGATAACTGGAGTACTTGTGTTCCTACCACTCATGTTAGAGAACTGGATTGAATTCTGGCATAACAGCTTTGGTCAGGCCCACTCCCAGTTGTTGTGGGCGTTTGGGGAAGTAAACTAGCAGATGGGAAATCATTCTCTCTCTTCCTTTCAAATAAATTAAGATAAAATAAAAATCTTGAAATTTTTGCAGTTATTCTCATAATGTGCATTTTCCACAAACTTTTGGAAAACCTCTTGTATGCAAGGATTTCTAAATATTTTGCACCAAAATGGACTAATTTTTAATTCCCTTTGTGCATTAATGCATTGAAGTACATTTGTATATACAAGGAACCTGGGACGACGTCCAAGTGTTCATTTTTAAATTACATCCAAGAGGCTTTAGGACATAAATAGATGGGCAACTCAAGACTGAAATATGTGCATCAGAAAATTCATAAAAAAGTGAGTTTCAGGGGCCGGTACTGTGCTTACTGGGTAAGAGCTACCACCCGAGATGAGAGCACCCCTTACAGGTGCCACGTCAAGTTCCAGCTGCTCAACTATTACCCAAATCCCTGCTAATGGCCTGGGAAAGCAGCAAAAGGCAGCTCGAGTCCTTGGGTCCCTGCTTGCATGGGGGAGACATGGAGGAAGCGCTTGGCTCCTTTCTTCAGCCTGGTGCAGCTCTGGCTGTTATAACAAGCATCTAGGAAATGCGCCAGCAGATGGGAGATACCTCTCTTTGACTCTGTCTCTCTCTTTCTCTATAACCCTGACTTTCAAATAAACAAATAAAAATTTTGTTCAAAAAAGAATGTTCAAAGTAAGTTTTTTTTAAAATGAGTCTTAGAATGTGTTAAGCTATAGGTAAACTCTAAAACCCAAATTTTCTCAATATTTTCCTTAAATATAAGTTAGAAAATTTCCTTAGTTTTGAAATCAGTTAAATTTCAATTTTCTTTCACTTTCACTCAAAGTCATCATAATGGATTCACTTACTAAGCAGAATTGTATTTCCATTTCTTATAAATCTACCCCATATAACAAAACTGCCATTATATTGCCAGGAAGGGAGCTTCAAATACCTTGAAAGTACATATTGCACTTTGAATGGATTCTGCATTTGGTTATAATGTTATGTTAAAACTCAAAAAGCAATGATAGCTTTGCATATCATGTCTTTAAAAATAGCCTCATGAAATCCATACACTTTGTCATAAAACTGTAGTACATCTCTGAATTTACAGTACCTATTAGTTCTTAGTGGTGAGAAAATTACATGTGTAAAAACATTATTAAGCTAGAGTAGCTATTTTAGTTGCAATGTATATATAACTATTTTCCCCAGAAACCATTTATTTAAGGAATACAAATTTCACACATTTCATAAATATAAGTTTAGGAATATAGTGATCCTTCCCACTGTACCTGCCCTCCCACTCACACTCCCACTCCTCCTTCTCCTCCCTATCCTATTCCCAGTCTCATTTTTAATAAGATCTATTTTCAATTAACTTTATACATATACAATTAACTCTATACTAAGTAAATAGTTCAACAAATTGTATGAAAAAACAAAGCTGTTACTCAAAGCTGTTCAAAGTCACTGCATCGTTTTTTAAAAAAAAAAAGTAGAGGCAGAGAGAGAGGTCAGTCTTCCATCTGCTGGTTCATTCCCCAATTGGCTGCAAAGGCCGGAGCCACGCCGATCCGAAGCCAGGAGCCAGGACTTCTTCTGGGTCTCCCAAGTGGATGCAGAGGCCCAAGGACTTGAGTCATCTTCCACTGCTTTCCCAGGCCACAGCAGAGAACTGGATCAGAAGAGGAGTAGCCAGGACGTGAACCGGTGCCCATATGAGATGCCAACACTGCAGGCGGCAGCTTTACCCGCTACGCCACAGCGCCAGCCTGGTCACTGCATCTTGAAGTGTTAATTTCACTTCTAAAGATTATGGATAGGTATGTTAATAATTATCACAGATCAAGGAGAATATATGGTGTTTGTCCTTTTGGGACAGGCTTATTTCACTAAATACGATATTTTCCATTTTCATCCACTTTGCTGCCAATGACAGGATTTCATTTATTTTTACCACTGTATAGTATTCCATGGTGTACATATCCCATAATTTCTTTATCCAGTTTTCAGTTGATAGACATTTGGGTTGAATCCATATCTTAGCTGTTATAAATTTAGCTGCAATACACATGGGGTACAGATTACACTTTAATATGCTGATTTCATTTCCCTTGGGTAAATTCCCAGGAGTGGGATGGCTGGGTTATATGGTAGCTCTATATTCAAATTAATGAGGTATCTCCAAACTGTCTTCTACAGTGACTATAATGTTTACATTCCCACCAACAGTGGATTAGTGTATGTTTCCCCCACATCCTCACTCGCATTTGTTGTTTGTTGATTTCTGTATGAAAGCCATACTAATGGAGGTGAAGTGAAACCTCATTGTCATTTTGATTTGCATTTCCCTGATGGCTAGTGATCCTGAACATTTTTTCATCTGGCTGTTGGCCATTTGGATTTCCTCTTTTGAGAAATGTCTGCTTAAGTCCTTTGCCCATTTCATAACTGGGTTGTTTGTTTTGTTGTTCTTGAGTTTTTGATCTCTTTATATATTCTGGTTATTAAACCTTTATCAGTTGCATAGTTTGCAAATAATTTCTCCCATTCTGTCAGTTGCCTCTTCATTTTGCTGAACAATTATTTTGCAGTGCAGAAGCTTCTCAATTTGATGTAATCCCATTAGTCAGTTTTGGCTTTAATTACCTGTGCCTCTGGGTCCTTTTCCAATAACCCTGCTTGTGCCAATGCCTTGCAGAGTTTCCCCAATATTCCCTAAAAGTTTTATGGTATCAGGTCAGAGATTTAGGTCTTTAATCCATTTTGAGTGGATTTTTGTGTACATTGTAAGGTAGGGGTCTTGTTTCATATTTCTGCTTATGGAGGTCCAGTTTCCTCAGCACCATTTGTTGAAGAGACTGTCCTTGCTTCAGGGATTGATTTTAGTTCCTTTGTCAAAGATAATTTGGTTGTAGATGAATGGGTTAATTTCTGGCATTTCTCTTCTGTTACATTGGCCTATCCACCTGTTTTTGTTTTGTTTTGTTTTGTTTTTGACCAGTACCAGGCTGCTTTAATTATAACTGCCATGTACTATGTCTTGGAATCTGATGTTATGATGCCTCTGGCTTTGTCTTTGTTGTGTAAGATTGTTTTAGCTATTGGAGGTCTCCTGTGCCTCCATATGAATTTCACCATCATTTTTTTCTATTTCTGAGAAGAATGTTCTTAGTATTTAGATTGTTATCATTTAAATTTGTAAACTGCTTTTGGTAATATGCACATTTTGATGATATTGATTCTTCCAATCCATTGACATGGAAAATATTTCCATTTTTAATTTTTTTCTTCCATTTCTTTAATGTTTTGTAATTCTCTTTGTAGAGATCTTTGACATCCTAGGTTAAATTTATTCCAAGGTATTTGAATTGTTTGTAGCTATTGTGAATGGGATTGATCTTAGAAGTTCTTTCCTAGCTGAGGCATTGTCTGCATATACAAAAGCTACTGATTTTTGTGTGTTGATTTTATATCCTGCCACTTTACCAAACTCTTCTATGAGTTCCAATAGTCTCTTAGTGAAAACTTCTGAATCCCCTATATATAGAATCCTTTCATCTGCAAATAGGGATACTTTGACTTCTTCCTTCCCAATTTGTATCCCTTTGGTTTCTTTTTCTTGCTTAATGTTGCTCTGGCTAAAACTTCCAGGAATATATTGAATAGAAATAGTCAGAGTGGGCATCCTTGTCAGGATCTCAGTGGGAATCCTTCCAACTTTTTCTCATTCAATATGACACTGGCCATTGCTTTATCATGGATTGTGTTGATTGTGTTGAGGAATGTTCCTTCTATACACAATTTGTTTAAGTTTTCATCATAAAAGGGTGTTGTATTTTATCAAGTGCTTTCTTCATCTATTGAGATAATCATATGATTTTTGGTCTTCAGTTTGTTAACGTGACATATCACATTGATTGATTTGTGAATGTTGAACCATCCCTCCATATCAGGGATAAATTCCACTTGATTTGTGTGAATGATCTTTCTAATTTATTGTTGGATTCCATTGGCTATCATTTTGTTGAATTTCCTATCTATGTTCATCAGGGAAATTGGTCTGTAGTTCTCTTTGTCTGTTGTATCTTTTTCAGGTTTAGGAATTAAGGTGATACTGGCTTCATAAAAAGAGTTTGGGGGGATTTCCTCCCTTTCAGTTGTGTTGAATAGACTGAGAAGAATTGCAGTTAGTTCTTCTCTAAATCTCTTATAGAATTCAACAGTGAAGCCATCTGGTACCGGATTTTTCTTTGCTGGGAGGGTCTTTAATACAGATTTAATTTCCATTTTGGTTATTGGTCTGTTTACGTATTCTGTATCCTTATGCCTCAATTTAAGTAAGTTGTATGTGTCCAGGAATCTTTCCATTTCTTCAAGGTTTCCTGATTTGTTGGTATACAGCTCTTTGAAGTAATTTCTGATTATTCTTTTTATTGCTATGGTGTCTGTTGTTACATTTCCTTTTTATCTCTAATTTTATTGATTTGGGTCTCCTCCCTCTTTTTTTTTTTGGTTAGTTGGGCCAATGGTATGTCACTTTCATTTTTTCAAAAAGCCAGCTCTTTGTTTTGCTGAGCTTTTATATTGTTTTTTGTTTTGGGTTTCACTTTTGTTTATTCTCTAATTTTAATTATTTCTTTTCTCCTCCTAGTTTTGGGGTTTGGTTTTCTGTTGCTTACCTAGGTCCTTGAGATGTACTGATAGCTCATTTATTTGGTGCCTTTCCAATTTCTTGATGTAGGCACCAGTTGATATAAACATTCCTCTTAACACTGCTTTTGCTGTATCCCATAAGTTTTTATATGTTATGTTGTCATCTTCATTCATTTCCAGAAAATTTTTTTATCTCTCTTTGGATTTCTTCAATAATCCACTGTTCATTCAGGAGTATGTTGTTCAGTCTCCATGTGTTTCCGTATGTTCTAGAGATTCCTGAGTTGCTGATTTCCAGCTTCATTCCATTGTGGTCAGAGTAGATGCATGACATGATTTTGATTTTTTTGCATTTGCTGAGACATGCTTTATGGCCTAGACTTATGTTGTCTATCCTAGAGAAAGTTCCATACTAGTGAGAAGAATGTGTATTCTGCAACTGTAGGATGGAAAGTTCTATAGTATCTGGTAAGTCCATTTGGTCTATTGTGCTGATTAAATCTGTGTTTTCCTTACTAATTTTCTGCCTGGTTGATCTTTCTGTTGCTGAGAGTGGAGTACCAAAGTCCACCATTACTATTGTACTGGAGTCTATGTTGCCCTTTATATTTATTAATGTTTGTTTTAAATAGCCAGGTGACCTGTAATTGGGTGCTTATACATTTATAGTAGTCATATCTTCCTGTTGAATTGATCTCTTAATCATTATATAGTGCCCTTCTTTTTCTCTTTTAAAAGCTTTTGTGTTAAAATCTATTTTGTCTGATGTTAGGATGGCTACACCATGTCTTTGTTGGCTTCTGTTAGCATGGAATATCTTTTTTCATCCTTTCACTTTAATTCTGCATGTATCTTTGTTGGTGAGTTGTTTTTCTTGTAGGTAGCAAATAGAAGGGTTTTGTTTTCTAATCCATTCAGCCAGTCTGTATATTTCAACTGGAGAGTTGAGGGCATTTACATTCAAAGTGACTATTGATAAGAAATTACTTGGCCCTGCCATTTTCCCGTAAATGTTTGTATTGTTTACTTTGGATTTCCTTTGTACTTTTACTGAGAGATTTTCTGCCTTCACATTCTTTCATAATGATTGCTATCTTTCTGTGTTTCTGTGTATAACACATCCTTAAGCATCTTTTTAAGGCTGGGTGGGTGGTAATTTTTTTTTTCATTTTCTGTTTGTTATGGGAGGTTGTTACTTCAACTTCATTCATAAATGAGAGCTTTGCAGAGCACAATATTCTGGTTTGACAGCTTTTTTTTTTTTCTCTTAATACTTGGACTAAGTCTCTCTATTCTCTCCTAGCCTGTACAGTTTCTGATAAGAAGTCGGCTATGAGTCTAGTTGGAGATCCTCTGAATGTAAATTGGAATTCCTCTCATGTACATTTTAGAATCTTTTCTTTATGATTTATTGTGGAGAGTTTGACTACAATGTGTCATGGTGAGGATCTTTTCTGGTCATGTCTATTAGGAGTTCTATGTCATTCCTGTACTCAGACATCCCTTTCTTTCTCTAAGTTAGGCAAGTTTTCTGTAATTATTTCACTGAAAAGGCTTTATAATCCATTCTGTCTTTCCACACCTTCAGGAACTTCTAAGACCCATATGTTTGGTCATTTGATAGTATCCCATAAATCTCTAACACTGTATTTTAGTTTTTTCTAATTATTACTTCTTCTCCTTCTCCTTCTTATTTGGTCTGACTGTACAATTTCCAGAGATTTGTCTTCTATCTCAGATATTCTTTCTTCTTCCTCACTGAATCTGTTCTTAAGGATTTCCCCCATTTTTTTGTTCTATTGAATTCATTTTGATTTCTCTTTAAAATCTCAATTGCATGGTAAAATTTTTCATTCATGTTCTCTATGGATTTCTTTAGTTCACGAATTTTCTTCTGATTATTTCTAAGTAATCCTATGATCAGCTTTTTGAATTCTGTTTCTGGCATTTTGTCAACCTCTATCTTCACATTCTAGTATCGAATTGTTGTGCTCTTTTAGAGTTGTCATGTTGTCTTCCTTATTCTTGTTTCTTAAATTGTTGCATTTATTATTAGGCATTTGTGGAGATACTTGTTGGTTTTCTTTTTTCTTTTTCTTTTTTGTTCCCTGTGATGGCCTTTATTTTTGAACTATGCTTCTGTGGTACAGTGGGATATCTGATCTTTGAGTGAATACCCAGAGGTGCATGCTGGGCATGGTCAGGGAGCTCTGTTCAGAGCTCCAGGGTGAGGGGAATATCCAAGGTGACACTGAAGTTGGGCCTGATAAATCTCTTTTTTTTATCAGAGGGGAGGTTTGTTCTGCTCTTTTGTTGTAGTATCACGCCTACCTCCTCTCCTTAAAGAAGACCAGTATCTTGCACTAGCCCCTGTGGGTACAATTTTCATCTCTGCTGTGACAAGAACCACACAAATGATCTGTACAATACTCAGTGTGAACACAGATCCTGCAGCAATTGCCATTACCAGTTTACTAGAAAGCCCCAAGCTTGTGGAGCCACCCATAGGGACTGCCCAAAGTTCCAGTCACACCCTGCACCCTCAACGCAGTCACAAAGTTTTTATAATCCTGGCACACAAGGCTCCCACAATCATGAACACCCAGCCTCCTGCCAATTCTCTCTGCCAGACTCAGGCATCTCCTCTCAACTGGTTTCTGGGCACACGGAAACAAGCTGGTGCAGCTAATGTGTATCTCCAAAATGGCACGTGCCCTCTCTCGGCTAGTTACAGGATGCAGGTGCCAGGTGATCAGGAGAAACATGCCCCCCCAGTTTTCCCTCTAGGTTGGCAGGTGCACTGTCCCCCACAAGGGCTCCAAGCTGCACTCTCGCCAGGCTCTTCCTGCAGCTTTATCACCAGTGGTTTGGGCTGCTGCATTATGGTCTCACCTCACTGCAAAACTGGTGCTAAGGCTCTAGGCTGCTGTGGTCTTGACACCCTCCATATAGGTCAACAGTGTCCCTCTAATTTGCATGGAGTTTCTCTGCTATTTTCTCTCTCTTTTCTGAGATTGCTCTCTCTCCACTTTTAACTATCTTCCCATAGACTAGAGCAGTAAGCTCCCTCCCTATTCCGCCACCATGAAAACACTACTAAAACTTTCAATTACATGTCTCCTCTAGAGGAGGAAATGCTGATGGTCTTTAATTCTGTGGCAGGTGTAGATATTTCTCTTTTGTGAGATCTGGCCTCAGCTTGCATGCAAAAATAGAAAGAGAACTCAAAGGAAATGAATATATTATGATGTTAATGTTAAGCTATTTATAGATAAAAATGTTGCACTACATCTTTCTTTGATGTAATGAAGCATGAAGGAGTTGCATAAACATTATGTTCCCATTCGTCACTGTTTTACCTGCTCTCCCAGAGACCCTTGGGCTCTCCTTAAACATTCTTCGCTGAAGTGACCAGTCAATCCTGAACATGAGACAGCATGTGGATAAGGAGAGAAGAATGATTCTCCTTGAGAAAGACAGAATTCTAGGGGCGTAATACCTATGTTAACAATCTTTAGCATGCTAGGATCCCCAGTGTGGGTTCTCATTTTCACTCATCCATTTATTCCATGAATAAACAAAAATGAGGAATCCACTCCAGTATTATCAAGAGGTTTAATTAATTTTAGCTCAATTTTGAGGCGAGAATCCTGGATTATCACATATACAAGCTGAGTATCTAACAGGGTTTTGACAGCTGCCCTTGGAATACAGTAAGATGGATATGCTAATGAGGAATGGACTTGCTGACAAGATTGTCTTGCTTTAAATGCCAAACATTTGTATACAATAATTGTTTTCTGTTTCTCAATGAAAAGGCTTCCTCCAAAACTTATGTTGAAAATTGAGGATATAGAACTGAGTTTGAGGACAACAAATTGCATTGCACATAAAAATGTGCAAAAATGGCTCAAGATAAGGATCCACCTCTTTTCCAACTAGTGAAACAAGGGAAAAAAACACTGTATTGAGGTGTGGATGATTTCTACCTCCAACTCCTGTAGAGTTCCAGACACTGAGGTGGACACTGACGACACAGTGACAACTATGAGAGCCCCACTCTTAGGGAGGCCCCAGTCTATGGAGGCCTCAGGTGCAGTTCTCCCCAGCAAGTGTGGTCCCGACACAGCTGAGATAGAGGCCCCTGGGAGGTGAGTGGAGTGCTGACTGCAGCAGCTGAGAACCAAGGAGAGACACTAGGGGCTCCAGCAGTCCAGGAGCAGTGGCCAGTTGGAGGCTCAGAAGAAAAGATGCCGGTGGGGATGTGAGCTTGCAGGGAAGTCCTCCGAGAGTGTGTCCTTCCTGCTCAGTGACCTCAAGCATGCCTGGTTCTCCCTAGCCCTGAGGGCCATCTACACCATAACACACTCATCACAGGGTTGCTGTGGGCCCTTCCTGCCACACACGATGGAAACACGGTTCTCTCCCTAGGATGTTTTAGAAAACCAGAAGTTCATTCATGAGTTTTGGACATGATGTTTCATCCCCCCCAAAAAAAGGGTCTGAGAAAATAGTCGCTTGTTACTTTGGTTTTCCCCAACAGGAAGAATTCAATTTGATTATCATGCATGTTCTTATATTGATCATATGCAGCCATCTTCATCTGACCATTGCAGAAAACCGGTGCAGAGGATAATTACAGCTGTGCACCAGAAAGCGTAAACAGAGATGAAAAAACACTTTCAGCAGCAAGAGCCCCCATGACCTCAGAATCCATTAGCACTCTTCACTCATGAAAGACCAGTCGCTAATGCCTGCATTCTTTTTACAGACCCTATTGGGTTAAAACATCATCAGAATACCTAAAGAATTTTGACTCCTCTAGATTTTCAAAAGACCGGAAATATGGTTAAATTCGAGGCTTGAGGATTTTTTTAAATATCTTTATATTTCTTTTTAGGTGGTTTTTTTTTTTTTTTTTTTTTTTTTGGCCTTTGATAAGAGTCCATTGTTCCTTCAATGGATATTGGCAGTGGCTCCACAGCTCACAGCCCAGAGCCTGCAGACCTGTCTGCCTCTGACCTAAGAGGCTGTTTTACTTGATCCAAGCCTGTCTACACTAATGTTTCCTGAGTTTCAGGCAACCAGAGGGGCAGCCCACTGCCCAGAATGCCCGTTCCTCCACTGGCCTGGCTCAGGTCTGCCTCCTCAAGTCGTACTTGCTTGCTCACCAGGCTGTTTATCATTTTTGTCAGCTGTGCCTGTCTGGACCACTCCAAGCTTTGCCAGTACAATTGGAATTATTAATTAGATATACAACATACAATCAATTAGTAATGTAGCATACTTCTTATATATGTAGTAATTCATTAGAAAAGGAAATTTTAAAAGGACAGAGCCTTTCCAATAGCCTCAAAGAATATCAAATTTTGAGGAATAAATCTCATGAAAGATATGTGAGACCACTCCGTAAAAGTCCCACAAACCATTCTTCAGAGAACTTTTTGAAAGCCTGGCTGAAGGGAGGGGTAGATAATGCTCCTGAGTTCAGTTCATCCCAAGTGATCTGTAGATTCAGGACAAGTCCAGTGAAAGTCCCTGCAGGTACTTTTGTGGAAGTTAGGAAGAAATATCTAAAATTTATGACTTTTATGAAAATGAAAAGGGCAAATAGTCAAGACAATCTTGAGAAAGGACAAGCTTGAAAGAACTAAACTTCAACATATCTGAACATATTATGAACTTACAGTGATTAAACAGGGAGTGTCAGCTCAAAGATAGCAAATAAGTAAAATATAAATAATCCAGAAACAGAAAGGACAGCTTTTTCAATAAAAGCTCAACTGATTATCTGCAAAACCAAGTAACCTTCTACTCATACCATAAATTAAAAAAAATGAATTCTAAGCCAATTCTAAAGCTAAACATAAAAAGTAAAACAATAAAAGTTCTAGAAAATACTCCTAGAAATTACTATATTTTGTGGGGACAGGCAAATATTCCTTACTTGGAAGAAGAAAAGCATCAACCATAGGGATAAAGATCATAAATTAAAATGCGTTAAGATTAGGAACTTGTGTTCTATTCAATTATTCCATTAAAAGAACATCAGGGTAGTCAAGAGGGTACAAGATAAACTATATATCCAACATAAGACTTAGGTCCACAGTACTTAGAGAACTTCAGCAAATTAGTATGAAAAAGATGATACTTCTTTACAAAAGAAGATGTGCTCAACACCATCAATCACCAGAAAAAAAAACATAATTTAAACCACAGTAACAGGAGCAGAGCTTTAACCTGATGCTTAAGATACCCACAACCCACGTCCAGCTGCTGACTGCAGCTTTTTGTTAACAGGGATCCTGGGAGGCAGCAGTAATGGCTCAAGTAAAAGGGTTCCTGCCCCAGTGTGGGAGCCTTGATTGCCTTTCTGATCCTGGCTTAGGTCTTGGCCTGGCCCCAGCTGTTGAAAGCATCTGTGCAGTGAACCAGCAGTTGGGAGCTCTAGCTGTCTCTCTATTTCCATCTCTGAGATTTTCAAATAAATGAAAAATGCTAAAAACAAACAAAAAATTGTAATAAAGAACCAGAATGTCACAGTGTCTAATAACAAAACCCTACCACCACCACATACCTTTGAGGATGGGGGCAAGAGAAATCTAATATATGCTCATGAGAGTATAAAGTAATGTATTCTCTCTGAGAAATTATCCACAAATATTCACCCTAGAATTGAGAAATTTCATTACAAGGTATATGCCAATCAGAAATCAGAAATACACACACATTCACGCAAAAAAAACCAAAGCAATATAAAAACTATGCTCAAGAATACTCCAAGTAGAATTAGTAACTTTTGGTGCTTTCATATTTCTTATTTATAGTTGACATATAATATAATATAGTTGACATATAATATAATATATTTGACATATAATACCACATACTTCTGGGGTATGTGGTATACATTGTGTTGTGATCAAATCAGGGTAATTAGTACACCCATCATCCCAAGCATTTATCATTTCTTTGTGATGATCAGATGTCAGTCCAGGGGTACAAAGTTATGGTTCCATAGGCAAAGTTATGGCATTCTATCGCTTAGTAGGATGACTAGAGTTAATAATAATGTAGCATACATGCATTTCCTTGCATGATTATTAATGAGATGAAAACAGGAAACAGCTGATGTATCCACCAACAGAAAATGAATAAATAAATTAGTAGATTCAAATAATGAGGCACTGCATTGGAACAAAATGAGCAGACCCTGCTATGTGAGGAAACCACTGGTGAGTCTCACAAATACAGTGTTGAGCGGGACAAGACCAACAGACACACAAAAATCACATAACAGGGTTAAAATATGTGCTGAATTATGTGCTCATTATCTGTTGTGGCTGAGTTATTAAGAAAATGAATTGGATGTCATATTCTACTTTGCTGTCTTGAAAAACTGTTCTGTGATAGTCTTTCTATTCCCATCTTCTTTCAGAAACATGACATACACCACCCAGCTTGCTGTGCCCAGAAATGTTATTCAGAATAAAAGGTCATAAGAGTGGCATTTTCTGAACTCTGTGACCAGTCCTGAGCTTGGGTGTGACTCATTCCTGTTTAGGGGCAGCTGTGTTTGGGGCCTAGAGGGACAGGAAAAGGTCAGAAGCTCTTGCTAGTCTTCTGCTGGATTCCAGCCCTGTGCACACCTCCCAGCCCAGAAGATCCCCAGGACTCCCTAATCATCACCTCTGGGAGAGAAGGCCAAGGGCACCAAAGCTGTTCCAGGACCACTTGTAACTGGTCAGCTGTCCTCCCACAAAGCTACATGAGGCCCTCCAACAGACTGCCACTTTGTCACCTTCTCTACTAGGAAGGAGGGAGGGAGGGAGGTGGCAGGTATAAAGTCTAATTCATCAATCTAGTAAAGAAAAATATGTGTGGTGCCAAGTAAGTCCTGGGCATTTTGCCATGTGCTGAAGACACAAAGTTGAGTTATACATGGTCCGTGCCTTCCAGACACACAGCTCGTGGAAAGGACACATGGACTGATGCTTATCAATGATCATGATAGTTAATTTGAATTAATCTGAAGATTAATTCAGAAGCATTAATTAACTGCCTGAAGAAGCAGCAAGCTCTCCTCCCTGAGTGCTCTCACAGGGCAGAAGCTGGGCCAGCCAAGTGCTACACTTGTTCCCTGTCCCTGCACAGTCAGCAGGTCTGAGAGAAGCTCCCACCGTCATCTCACGGGTTTCCAGCCTCTTGCGATGTGTTCTCCTTCCCCTCATCCTTTCCAGATGAAATCTCAAGTAGAGAACCTGTAAGAGGGTTTGGAGATCACTCATCCAGTGTGATAACAGCAAGGAGCAACGCAGGAAACAGCAGCCCAGGGCTCAACGACTTTCCCAGGACAGTAGCGACCAGCAGGGTGGGGTAAGAAAAGAATGTTTCCGAGCCAGCATAGTTCACTGTGCAGTTCTTAACCCAGACCCATTTGTGATGGAGGCTCTTGACCCTTCCTCACCAAGACAAAGTATCTGTAGTTTAAATGATGGAAAATGTAGCTACTACTTCACCAGCAGAATGCTTCAAAAACAGAGGTGTCTGAGAAACAAGTCCCTTATACTTCTAGATTTCTGTTGTCAAATTAACAAGCCCAGACTTAGAGAAAGACAAACTTTATCCAGGAGAGTTCTTTGATCACACGGGGAATGGTGCTTCTTTGCAGAAAGGTCTGGTAGGGAACACATAACTGCAGGTGAGGGACCTTTTAACCATCATTGTTCGGGAACACAGAAGGGCAGGTGAGGGGCTTTTTAACCATTGTTTCCCGAAGTGTGACACTCAGGAAAAAGGTAACAGTTCAGGAAAATGAATTGTCCCAAGCTGCTTGTATTTGAATGTGTCATATAAGTTGTTTTGCATGCATATGGGTCATTATTGTTACATGATAAACATCAATCATCAAACAACAGAAATACCTGAATGAAACTTTTTTGGCTGCTTTTTTCCAAAGACCTAGATGTATAGACAATGAGTAAAATATTTCTTTTGCTGAAAGTGATGATTTTAAGAAATACATCTTGAAAACTTATCTGGGCTGTGGCAGAAACACCTTTGTTTCTTTGTTAGAGGCAGGTGATGTGTTCACTTCACCACCAGACACTCAGTGTCCACCAGAGAAAAGAGCATTGCGATGGATCTGGGACAAGAGGAGGGGGCACACCCCTGCCCCTTTCTAGTTGCACTTGAAGTGGTGGAGGCATGGAGAGCACTGGGCCTGGCCAAAGCAGAAGAAATGGAGAACAAAAGATTCGGACCTCTCTGGCTACAAAGCAGCGAGGAAACTGTCAATGAAAGAGCATGCCTGGGGAAAGTTCAGTCTGCAACACTTTGGTTCAAAACTGGGACCAGACAAGGCCCAGCTCTGCATGTGCAAGGGAGCAGAGCCACATTGTAGAGAGGGGGTAGGGGATGGAAGAATCAACAGCCTCCCACAAGGAGTCCCAGCCCAGGGTGCACCTGGAGAGAGGAGGTAAGCATGATGGCATGGTGCATCCTGTAAGCTTTACATGTAATGGATGATGCGGAACTGGGCACGTGTCATTTGAAGCTTTGTGCACATTGCAAAAGAAAGATGGGCACCATGGGCTCTTCAGCCGGATCCGCATGCCTTAAGGGCTGATTCTGAGGCCAGAGTGCTGTTTAGGACATCTGCCTTCTATGGGTCTGCTGTGTATCTCACTTCCCATGTTGGATCATTCTCTCCCTTTTTGATTCTATCAGCTAGTATTTGCAGACACTATTCTTGTTTATGTGATTCCTTTGGTTCTTAGTCCTATCATTATGATCAATTGTGAACTGAAATTGATCACTGGGACTAGAGAGATGGCATTGGTACATGCCACCTTGATGGGATTGAATTGGAATCCCCTGGTATGTTTCTAACTCTACCGTTTGAGGTAAGTCAGCTTGAGCATGTCCCGAGTTGAACATCTCTTCCCTCTCTTAGAATGCTTATTTTTAATTCACTCACAGCATAAAATGCAACAGAAGTAGATATCCTGAAATTACTCACCAGCTACCTCCACAGGTCCTGTTTCTTCCACGTCACCCAACTCAGCTCTCACACTGCAGGCTTGGAGGGGGCGGGGACACCCTGGTTCCTGGCGTATGGCGGCATCTTTATCACAAGATTCTGTGGGGATGCTGAGGACTTCACTCAGCTGGGGCCACCGCCCCGCACACCTGCCTGCTGCTGGCAAGGGGACATCGGGAGGGTGCAGGTCCCCAGCCTGCACCGAGTGTCAGTCTGCAAGGGTTCCACTGACGACTGCTACAGACACTGATGAGAATCCACGAGGTCCTGGCCCCTCCTGAGACAGGGTGAGGGGCAGCTTTCATTCCAGTCCGTGTCAGGCCACTGTGAAGAAAGCTCTAATCCTCCCGGGGACCGCACTGGTGTGCCCTGCTGCTCTGGCACAGGGCAGAGCCTCCTGAGCGCCTTCGCCCGGAGGCAGCCTCTCCACTTCCCTGAAGCTTTCCCGTGCCGCTGCTCAGGTGCACCCCCAACACCGCCAGTCACCAGTCTGTTTGAGGTTTAGTTGCAGGATCAGGAAACATGGTGGGGGCCCCAAGAGGCCATGAATTACTGAGTTCAATAGTTAATTGCCTGCCTACCATCATATAGTAAGCGAATTTCCATGAAAACCCTTGCTTTTCAGACAGGTAAATCCTGACAGTATCTGGCAAATGAGCTCCATGGGCCATAGCAGGACAGGGAGGCTGACTTCACCAGGAACTCAGTGGCTCTTCCCAAACACCCGCACACCTGCCTGCCGCCTCCAGACACAACAGCCCCACTCTCTCCAACCAGCGCACCACGCACACTGCAGCCCCTCACACCTGCCACCCCTTGGCATTGGCTCTCTCTCTCTCTCTTTTTTTTTTTTTTGACAGGCAGAGTGGATAGTGAGAGAGAGAGACAGAGAGACAGAGAGAAAGGTCTTCCTTTGCCGTTGGTTCACCCTCCAATGGCTGCTGCAGCCGGTGCACTGTGGCCGGCGCACCGCGCTGATCCGATGGCAGTAGCCAGGTGCTTCTCCTGGTCTCCCATGGGGTGCAGGGCCCAAGGACTTGGGCCATCCTCCACTGCACTCCCTGGCCACAGCAGAGAGCAGGCCTGGAAGAGGGGTAACCGGGACAGAATCCGGTGCCCTGACCGGGACTAGAACCCGGTGTGCCAGCGCCACCAGCAGCTGCCTTTAATGAACCCTCATTGATTTCCTACCACTGCAGGATCCATAAAAGAGTGTGAGAGAGAGGCTAAAGGGCAGCAAAGGCCAGTCCTCCTGCAGGTGGCATGGCCCGTGCATGTGGCAACATCTGTGCCTTATTGTAGCATCCCTCAGAACTGAAGAAATGCTGGCAAATAGGAGCAAAAAATGAAAAACAGTGATTAGGATCTGGGTGTTCAAGATCTCATCCAGCCCTCTCCCTGGGCTTCTGAGACTGTTTGCAACACCAAGGGCGGGGCTGGGGAGCAAGATGGGGTCCTTTAACAAGTTGCTGCATTCACTTACATACAGTGTGATAGTAGCTGCAGAATTTTAAGTAAGCCAAGGCAGGACTGTGGGGATTCAGATGCCAGGAGTGCAGAAGGCCAAGGCACAAAGGTGGGTAGGAGGACCTGGGCAGAGACTCTGGATGTGGCAGCCCTGGGGCCCCAGAGGAAGAGACAAAGGGCCAGGCCAGCCACACTGGTGATAGGCAGAGGGGTGGAGAAAAGAGGTTCGCTTCTCTCCAGTTTTTCTGTGGGCCTTGCATTGGCTCTTTATGTTCCTCTCTTATGGTACAAGTACAGTTTTAGATTTCGTATTCAACTACTCTTGCTGAGTGAATTTTATCTGAATGTTATTCTATTGAAACAAGATGATCGGCCACTTGGTATTTACACAACCGCAGCTAGCAATTGTGTTGTTCAGCTCATGCTTGAGTATTGATTAGCTCAGATTAAAAAGCTTTCTCGTTATTGATTTGCTAAGATTAGAACTCCCGGTCCCCCCGAAATGAGCTAAGTGTTTTACTTGACTGAGACTTCTGTTTGGCAGAACAGCTCCCCCACTTTGCCACTAAGACCTCCCCCCACACATGCACAATTTGTCTACCACTCACTATAAAAGTCCCAGACAGGGCCAGTGCTGTGACATAGAGGTTTAAGCCTCTACACGCAGTGCTGGCCTCCCATATAGGCACTGGTTTGAATCCTGGCTGCACCACTTCTGATCTAGCTCCATGCTAGTGCACCTGGGAAAGCAACAGAAAATGGTCCAAGTACTTGGGGCTTTGTACCCACATGGGAGACCCAGAAGAACATCCAGGCTCCTAGCTTCAGTCTGGCCCAGCCCTGGCCATTGCAGCCATTTGGGAAGTAGACCAGCAGATGGGTAACTTCTCCCACCCTCCCTTTTTTTCTCCCTCCCTCCCCCACTCCTTCTCTCTCTGTATCTATGCCTTTCAAATAAACTTATTTTATTTTTTATTTTATTAAAATGTATAAGTGCCAGCACTGTGGTGAAGTGGGTAAAGCTGCCACCTGCAGTGCCGGCATCCTATATGGGCGCTGGTTTGAGACCCGGCTGATCCACTTCCAATCCAGCTCTCTGCTATGGCCTGGGAAAGCAGTAGAAGACTCCCCAAGTCCTTGGGCCCCTGCACACAGTTTGGAGATCTGGAAGAAGCTCCTGGCTCCTGGCTTCAGATTGACACAGCTCCGCCATTATGGCCAACTGGGGTGTGAACCAGTGGATGAAGACCTCTCCCTCTCTCTCTCTCTCTCTCTCTCTCTCTCTGCCTCTCCTTCTCTCTTTGTGTAACTCTGACTTTTAAATAAATAAATAAATCTTTAAAATAAAATAAAGTTCAGGCAAAGCCACCCTCCTGTGGCACTGCTTTTTAGATCTGGGGCACTCACATATCCCTACCCATTTACCCAGCTTTTTCTCCCAAGTATCTAGAGTTACCCTTTGCCACTTGCAGACAGTCTTGCAAGCTGATTCTGCCCATGCCACACTGACCTCCCTGCTGTGACAAGGACAAGCCCACCCCATCCCTGCCCCAGAGGCCCATACCCTGGGTCTTCTCTTAGGTGAGCTTCTTCTGTCTCCAACCATATTCCTGGCTTGGTCCCTTGCTTGACTTTGCTGCTCAGATTTTCCCTCCTGATCAACTTGTCTGAAAGTGATGATTGCTTCTTTCTTCCTAGAACTTAACTCTCCTGGCATATCTACTAATATTTATCCTCCACTTGAAAACAAACACCACAGGCCCAGACAACTGGCACTAGGGGTGAGTTCAGTAGGTACCGCACATCTCCCACCCCACTAACCATGAAGGGTGGAAGGGCCCCATTGCTGTTTGCACATCCTTGCAGGTGAGGTACCACCAGTCTGGAGACACAAAGCTGAGGACACCTACTGGGAGGTAATGACATGGGGAAAGCTTTGACAACATAAAACCCAACAAATGGGCCACAAAAAAAGTAGAAGTCAGAAACATGAGGGAGTGGTCAACTGATATTCCTTGTTCTAGACAGGCTGTTCTGTGAAAACGTAGGGAAATGTTGAATAGTGACATTTTATTTCTAACAGCCAAAGGTTCAAAGACCCACACAACAAGGCTGATGTTGAGGAACCAATATCATAAAGACAAAGGCCCCGTGGTGAGGGGACAGACCCAGTACTTCTTAAGAGGAGCAGAGAGCTGGGCTCTCAGCATGTGGAACATGAACTAGTTAAGTTTTTATGTAAATAACCTTCATAGGAATTAATAGGCAGCTCACCTAAAACCCATTTTGAGGTTTTATCTGTTTACCTAAAACTAATTTTCTTCTATTTGAAATCAAAGAAACAAAATTATGCTTATCTTAAACCTTGCCTTGCCGTTCCACTTTTTTGGAGTATTTTGTTTTGATCACATGAATTCTTTCTCAGCAGCAAATGAGCATTTGGGTCTGCACAAGATGGCACAGACTGTTCCTCCCTCTGCCTTCCCACTCAGTACAGCTGTGAACCCTGAATGTGACTTCAGATGTCCATAGAAATCTGGAAGGCCAATAGGGGAGAGTAAACAGGTTTGGGACTCAGGACAAGAGGATCCAAGTTGTGGTGCCTCCACACCCTCCATCCAACAGCAGAAGGCAACCCAGACTCAGGGTTCTCTGGCCCAAGGAAGCCAGGCAGGTGGGCTTGTTCCTCCCTCAGGCTGAACGTGAATCTGAACTATGACACCAAGCTAGCATGGAAGAACCAACTAGGAACATCCCCAGTGATAATAAGTGCTTTCCTTCATTACCAAATCTGAAAGTGCCCAGAGACACAGTGAGGCCAGGGTACACCTGCAAGGGGGTCTGGGAAATGCTCCTCATCCCCTACCAGCAGGGGGAGCATCTGAAAGCAAGGGAGCAGGTCAGCACCAGCAGGGGGAGCACCTCAAAGCAAGGGAGCAGGTCAGCACCAGCAGAGGGCACCTCAAAGCAAGGGAGCAGGTCAGATCGTATGTGTAGAAGTTTTTGACCAGCTCAGAGGTACTGCTTGCATTTTGTAGGAGAAGACAGAACATTTGGGTCCAGGTACAGATAAATGAGAGAAGCAACTAATGAAAGCCTTTTTATTTGAGAGCTTCTCTATT
Organism: Oryctolagus cuniculus; assembly: GCF_051225735.1. Taxonomy (NCBI): domain Eukaryota; kingdom Metazoa; phylum Chordata; class Mammalia; order Lagomorpha; family Leporidae; genus Oryctolagus; species Oryctolagus cuniculus. The sequence goes on from NC_142878.1 coordinate 16,818,858, forward strand.
CTGATAAAATGAGAGTCAAAATGACTTCAGAGTGATCAGAGAACGCAAAAATCCCATTATAAACCTCTGAAATTTGCTGATAGAGACAAGTTGCTACACAGATACTGTGACAGAACTGAAAATGAAACAATTTTTGGTACTTTATCAATACCCTGCAGACCTAGAAAGATTCCAGGGTGACCAGTTTGTTGCTGGCATGGTCATTTCAGTGGACTTGCAAAATTTATAAGCACCCTGCTTCACATTAGTTTTCCACCACCAGGCTTGCCTGTTGTTCACTCATCTCCAGAGAATGCTGAGCCACGCATTCCTGCTTCCCGTTTCTGTCCTAAAAGCTTCAATCCTGCCTCACCTCTTTGGAACACTAGTTTGGTTTCTAAACTGGACTTCATGTATCCAGGTTTGCAAATTAATTCTGCACCCAATACATTTGCTTTTATTTAACCTCATTTGTGATTTCTGGCATACAATTCTCATAAATAAAATTGGGTTCAGGGAAGTATTAGGTGTGAGAGTGTAGAGCATGAAACAGACATGCCGCAGAGCTGTGTGGACTCCCAGCCATTTGATGACTAAACTTAGTCAGCTGCCTCACAAGCTGGTATGGACAAGAATACTTCAAACAGTTTGTTAAAGAATGGAATTAGATGATAAGCTTATTCTGGTGCAGAAAATATGAAAGCCATGAATGTATTTTATAATAGACATTTCCATGAACTTTTTGAAGATCCCTCCTATGTAACACAAGATGCTTCCTGAAACCCCTCCATTTCTGCAGGGCTGTTATAAGATAACTAAAACTTCTCAGAGAAGTAGAATGTCTACTTCAAGATAAATTATCCTGTCTATTTAAAAAGTTACAAAATTTCACCACTCTATTTTGGGAGCCTGTAAGTGACTGAAATTCAAGGATATTACAACACAGAGAGAATGAAATATAGGAATTGAATGAGACAAATTCATGGATGGGTGCACTCAGCTGGAGTTGAGATTTAATGTGTTGGGCTGAGCTCTTGGAATAGATGTTATTAGCAGGTGCAGTTAGTTAGAAATTGGCATATAAGGGAGTCCAAAGGCACAGATAGATTGTGTGAAATCTACTCAGATTCCCCTAGAATTCTCTGCAGGAGTGGACAGTTCTTACATCAAAGCATTAAGAAATACATTATTTGGAGACTGGCATCAACACACTTAGAAATCTCCATGATACCTGTACTTTGGAGACTGTTGATGACAGTGGGGAATGCAGTCATAGAATCCAATTCTTTTCTCAGTGAGAATAATGGGACCCCAAGGTAGGAGAGGCCAGGGAAGTTATAGTCAGTGAGGACACAGTTACCATGGTGAACTTCAGAGATCTAGGCCAAAAAGCAAATTGATCATAAAGTCATAGTAATGGATTATATGAGCAATTTGACATATACAGCTGGAGGGAATATGTCTGGCACAAGGAGGCTTATCTCAAGTCATCGTAAGAGAGATCAACAACCCAAGCCACTTCCCAGATCCAAGGATGTTTCTAGCATTGTTAGGCCCTGATTGAAAGGAAGCCAAGTGCCTCTGAGAAAAAAAAATGATTCTTCAACATAGCCAAAGATTTTTTTAGTATTCCTCCCATCCACCTTCCCCAGAGGGACCAGAGGCCATTTACAGGCAACTTCTGCATTGGTGAAAAGAAATATCAAGGTAGACCGTGAACTAGATAGCAGTTCTGAATATTCCTTGATCCACAGAGACTCAAAATAGCCTCTGGTCCGTGAGACACAGCAGAAGTTTTCTGGAGGTCAAGTGAAAGGTGTATTCTCTAGCTAAAGCCATGTAACAGCTGATCTCATGGATGAGTGAATCCATCCTGTGCTGATTTCTAGAATAAGTACTGAGCTGTCAAAAAAATGTACAAACCCTTACCTCTGTTCTCTAGTAAGTCAGGAAGTTCCCCACCCTCAGACCAAGATAGTAAAACGAAAGAAATACAGTGCCCTGATTAGAATTTTAGAGATAAGTTCCAATCAATGACTTAACATTACAGAGGTGAGGTGAGAGACAAACTGTTATGCTTTGTACTAATTACCAATAAGAGAAAACCACAATTCATGGTGGTCAGTTTCTATTTTGTATGTAACATCTAACATATTGGATCAATTGTTCTGGCCCATTAGCAGGTAATTTCTTAAAGTCACAAGATTTGAGGGGCTCACATTAAGTAAATGCTCCTGAGCAGATTCATGTCACTGTGCAAACCTCCCATGAAAGAATCCAGCACAGCTGAAACCATCCAGAGTGTCTACGGCAGACAGACAATGCAGGGAGATGTTAGTGACCTTCAACAGAAGAATCACAGGGCAGTCTCAGAATGCAGGTGAAGTCCTGGCCTTCTAGTTCTGACTATGAAACTCCACTTTAAAATCTGCTCACAGGGGCTGGCAACGTGGCACAGCAAGGTAAGCTACCACCTGTGATACCAGCATCCCATATCAGAGTGCCACATTGAGTCCCATCTGCACTGCTAATAATCCACCTTTATGCTAATACACCTGGGAAGACAGCAATGAAAGGCCCAAGTGCTTAGGCCCCACCAGCTATGTGGGAGACCCATATGGGAGTTCCTGGCTCCTGGCTTCAGCCTGGCCTGGTTGTCATTTGGAGAGTCAAACAGCAGATGGAAGATTCTCTCTCTCTCTCCACTCCCCCCTCTCCCTCTCCCTCCCTCCCAACACTCTGCCTTTCAAAGAGAGAAAGGAGGGGGAGGGAGAGAGAGAGAGAGAGAAGAAGGAAGGAAGGGAGGGAGGGAAGAAATAGGGAAGGAGAGAGGGAAGAAATAGGGAGGGAGGGAGGGAAAAAACTTTAAAAAAAAAAATAACTGCTCACAGCTGGCACTTGGCCCTGGGAAGCAGGAAAGATCTGACTGGGAAATGAAGTAACCAAACCAACTGAGCTGTGCATCACAAGCCAAGTGCACTCTCTTATCCGCTGAATTTTTACATTGGACACTCACATTACCTCCTGTTCTGAAGTTGTTGCATTTGGGACACTGGGCCTGCACAAGTTGAAGACCCACAATGTGCCCCCATGGTGGCTTTGCCACCTAACCTCCTGGCTGCACATGAATGGGTGTCAAAGGTAAGACACAGCTACTAATGCAAGCCAAGGAGGACAGACTCCTCATGTGGAGTAGAAGGGCAAGTGGACTCTACAACTGGCTTTCTATGGTGTATTCAGACTCAAGATGTGTATATTCATGATCCTTATGACACTTAGGGGCTCCCGGACAAAGTGTGGGAAAAATTCCTACAGAGAGCACTGATGATGACAGCCCAGCACTCCTTGCAAAGCCACATTTACTTTCTTCAATGATGTCTTTGGCCGACACTGGGAAACATTATTTAACAAGCACTGGGCTGTTCATCTGCTGAACCTGGAGTCAGTTCAGAGGGGAGGAAGGACAAGTTTTCATTACCTCTTGATGACAAGAAGGCTAAGGGCATTTCCACCACCTCCTTTACTCAGACGTGAGCTTTCCATCTGAGAAGGAGCAGAACTGGAGAATGAGCTGAATATCTTTCCTCTTCTCCCCTACTTGCTCGCATCTTCCTCTTCCTGATCTGTTCTGGACAATATAAACACTTTCTCTTATCCTCTGGCACCTGACTGGGTCAGCCAATGGAAGGACAGAGTTGGAAATCACAGGAAGAAAAGAAATAAACATTAAGATGATTTCCATGGCATCCTCCCCTGGGAATGATGGAAGCTGGCTCCACCCTCAGCACTTGTCTGGGTTCCTCTCCCCACTATACCCTGCATCTCAAGCTCCTGGGAACTGACCCCTTTCCCGCATTCTCAGAAGGCTACAGGTGTCAACTCTCACAACTCTGGAGGGCTGAAGTACCCATGGTTAAATTCCCTTTTAGCTACCTACTTGAGCTGCCATCTGTTTCCAGAGAGAAAGGCAGTTTCAAAGACTCAGTTAATGCTTGTGATTGTTATTTAAGGTAAAACCCATCACCCCAGTGTAATGATTTACCTCCGCAATATTCAGGTGCTTGGATGCGTGGGCAGAAATGTGGATAACGACTAGTTTGTCGGTAGATTTTTAAATTTAAGAGCAGATATAGAAAGCTACACTAAGAAGGAAATGACATGGAAACTTGGAAAAAGAGGAGGGACTTGTGAATTTGAGGAGTCAGTGAGGAGACGACTTATTTTAGATGACCATCCACAGTAAGTGATTGCAAGCGTCAGAAGGATCAGAGGAAGGCATCTGAAATGAACAAACTGAAAGTGCAGCCACCTGGGATGATGCTCAGGGTGTGATACAAAGGTGGACGTACAAGGCAGGTGGAGGGAATAAATGAGACCAAAGAACTATGCAGCCTTGGTTTGAATGTCAAGAGGCTGAATGTGGGATGAGGCAGAGGGAGAAATGAGTCAGAAGCTAACAGATTTTAAAATGAGAAGGAAGGACTGCGGAACTTGGGAGAGGCAGGAAATGTTGTGATCGAGCTCGGGTATTAAAGGACAGGAGACATTAAAGGAAGAAAAGGCAGACATGAGCTGGAAGAAGCAACTGGACGAAAGGAAGACATGAATGCTGCCTCCAGGCATTCTCAGATGTGGGCAGAAGAGGAAAACAACGCCTTTTAGTGCAAGGGCTCAGGGTCGTAGAGGTATTAGGGAGGCGAGGTAAAGATGAAGAGATGGACTGGTCGGAAGCCTCTTTTCTGCACAGACAGGAGGCTCTTCCCAGCCACAAGAGCAGGTGCACATGGAGATTCATGAGATAGTGCCCAGGATCAGATTTTAAAATACAAATGGAGTTGCAGGTCGCCTTTGCTGTTGAGGAATTCAAAGATGGCTCCTGAATTCAGGTCATAATTTCATAAACTCTCCCAGCTTTTCAGGAAGGAAGCAGGTTGCCACTCTACAAACACAAACTTACCTGTACAGAGGGCACACCCTCCCTGAGGGTGCCAGTGACAAAAAGGGGATGAGAAAAGTCTCTGACATTCCAGTTCTTTGTGCCCCTAGCATATTAAACCTTTTGAAATCAGATTCTACACAAAGATCACTCGGAACACAGACCCCAGCAAACATTTCCTTCTCAAGATATCCTGCATAGACGGTGGAAAACTCCACAAGAGGTTCTTCCTCTGGGGCATAACCACAGCCTCGACGAGGCAGAGCAGACAGGATGTTAACTGAAGCACAGAACTTCCTCTGGCTCTTTGTTCTCAATATTCCGGCTTAATGTGGGGTGCTTGCAAAAGAACTGCATTTAATAAGCATTGACTGCACCACTAGAGTCCTGCCAACAGAGCAGGGCTGAATGGATTGACCACAGTTCTGTGTAATAAATGAAAATAGCATGCATCATGTTCGAAGTGGAAAATTATTACTGTAGGCTGTTAAATGCCATTTAAAGCACACTTATGATCTTCTGTAAATCAAATTATGGACTTCTAATTAATGACTGTAAAACTGCAGAGAAAAATATAAATGAATAAAATGTAATTTAATGTAATGCAAACTATTGAAAAAACAAGGAAACTAATCAATTCCAACAGCTTTACTCAAGGAACAGTTTATTTTTTTAATATATAAAATATTTCCTTACAAATGGTATACTGTTTCCTATTAAGAGTCTATCTTTGTGGGTGGGGGGCATACAGTTTGAATGCTGATTATTTTAACAGAAAAGAGATCACAAGAAGAATAATTGGATACATGTTAGCCTCAGGAAAAGGGACAATTAATGAGAACAAGCCATTTTGAGTGAAATTGTGTCTTGTCTTAACAAGAAAAGCAAGAAGTGTTTTTGATCACATTTTACTGTAAGGGAATCTTCAGCAAGTTATGTTGTATTTCCTATCTTTTGTTCTTGGGAAAAAGTCACATGAGAGGAGGTCGTGATTTGCCAGCATTCACCCGGATGAGCATAAACGCCGAGTCTACTCCACTGTGCAGCATCTCCATGGTAAGCACTTTTTCTTCTCCAGAGAGTGATCTTGGGGAGGTTTTCTGACAGGTGTTGGAGATGGATCAGGTTTCCCTTAGTCTTCAGGTGACGGATACCTATTAATTCCATCCCACCACAACGTGCGCAACGAGGAGATAGCACATCGCGACAGTGCAGGACACAATCATCATCGGGAAACCCAACCTGAAATACAGAGACACATGTGTTATGGCACCTGGTGTCTGGGGAGTATCCTGGGGTACGGACTTAGTAAAATTAGATTCCATTATTCAAAAGAACATGGCTTGAGGATCTTTGTGTATCTGCACAAAGTTCATTACCATTTATTTCTAGAAATCAGAAAGTTCATTTTAGCTTATATTATGCAGGTACATGCATCTGTTAAATGACCAACCATTATGTACAATTTTATTTGAGATCTTATTAAAGTTTTTTTTTCACATTTTTAATGAATCAGAGGCTTAGTATGTCCATCTATTACATCACAGGGTTGGTCCATTATGCCGATCATCAATGTTGTGTACTGGGCCACTATATAAAACTCTGGCTGTGTCATCCCCAACTGTACTTCTCTGGAGATTTCTCAGAGATGGCTTCTTAACACAGACTCCTAAAGTCCCTCACTCTTAAAGTTTGGGGGAGCTTGAGAGCTAGGATTGGAAATCAGGCCATCTCTTTTCTAAGGAAAGTAAGAGGAAAGAATGGGATTTTCTTGTATTTCCAGTGAGGTGTGATTTGTGTAGCTATACACAAATACAGAATAGTTATAAGGGGCAGGCAATTGACACAGTGGTTAGAACACCATCTAGAATGCTCACATCCTGTATTGGGGTACCTAGGTTCAAGTTGTGGCTTCCAAATTCATCTTCTTGCTAATGCACACCCTGGGAGATAGCAGGTATGGCTTAAGTACTTGGGTCCCTGCTGCCTACTTGGGAGCCCAAGACTGAAGTCTATGCTCTTGGCTTAAGCCTGGGCCAGCTATTGCTGCCATTTGAGGAGTGAACCAGTAGACAGAAGACCTTTCTACAACTATCTCTCTCTCTCCCTCCCCCTCTCTATATATGTCTCCTTCTATGCGTGTGTGTCTCCCTTTCAAATAAAATGAAAATAATAAAATCACAGTGATAGAGTGAAAATTTCCCTCACTGTGTGCCTCCCCCAACCTGAATTCTTATCATGACTTGTGAATACTAACATATTCCCCTTGGCATGTGGAATCCATGCTGCATAGCCTTTACTTAGTGTTGCTTTGTCAATAAGAGAAGTCCCTGAAAGGATTGCAGTTCTGGTTCCAAAGGACTTAAAAAATTCAGCAGCAACAGCCTACTGTGTGATAATTATAAGGATTATGGCATTTTTCCTTCCCTGGCCATGGATATGAGAAGTTACACAAAAACAGTCACAGCAAAGTTCTCTCTACAAAGCTATAATTAGATACCAGAACTACATTTATGAATAAAACAGCTCCATAAATTCTAGAACAGACTTAAAAATTTCAAGAAGGTAATATAGGATTCTCTGATTTCTCATCTGAACACATTTCTTGGGGCAAAAAAGAAAAAAAAAAACACAAAATGGTAAATAACAGATTCCAGAAAAACTACTTAAATTTCTTGGCATTTATCATTTTTGAAAATAGCTGAACATGTTTGCAAAATGTCAGTCCTGGTCATTGAATTTTAGAGAAACAAACCATAACGGTGTCTGGTCTACGCGAGGCATCACAGACATTACTGCAAGCCTTCACAGAAATGCAAACCTTTCATTTCACTGTGACACATGCTGTCCACCGAGTCAATGTCAGGGGAAATGCTGAGTATCTCAACACTGCCTCTGCGATACCTGGCCATGTTTCAGATGCAAACCTGCCTTTCCAAGAGCGATTCCACAAAAAACAGACCTTTCTCTGGGGGATCCCAAACCCAGAAGTTCTTTGTGGATGCCACTGCTGTCTCAGGGATACCAACCCCGAAAAGGAGCAAAGCCCAGGTATTGACATGAGCGTTCAGACTCCATCAGAATCACTCTATCACATTACTCACAATATCTGGACACTGAGAAGGTCTCCACACACATGACCCCAACAACCTGTCATACCACTTTCTGAGACGGACATTAGCATACCAACTGTGCAAGCAGGATTTGGAGAAGGAAACAGACTTTCCCAGGTTGTGTGATTAGTTTGCTGTGGTGTGAAAATCCAAATGCCTTAACTCTAACGCTATGATATTAAATTTTTAATTGCTACATATACTGCCTACTTGTGGAAGTTGGTAATGACACAGCATTAATAAATTCATTTATGGGGTGGGCATTTGATGCAGCAGTTAAGTCACTACTTGGGACACATGCATCTCATATTAGAGTGCCTGTTTCAAGTTCCAGCTCCTTTGGAACTTGAATCCAGTTTCTTGCTAGTGCACACCCTGGGAGTCAGAAGATAATTACTCAAGTACTGCCATCCGTTTGAGAAATCCAGGTTGAGTTCCTGGCACCTGGCATCAACCTGGGCCAGCCCAGCTGTTGTGGTCATTTGGAGAGTAAACCTAATGGACACAAGATCTCTCTCCATTTCTCTCTCTCTCTCTTTCTCTCTCTCTTTCTCTCTCTCTTTTTCCATTTCAATGAAAATGATTCAAAAAAACAGCAACTTACTGAACATCTGCTATATACTATGTGCCACATAGATACAGATATGGATGTTATCTATTATTGTCCAAAAACAACAAGGCAGATCATATTATCTCTGTTAAACAGATGAGAAAACTGAAGCTTGTTAAGGAGTCTGACAAAAGTTACCACCTGTAAGATACAGAGATGATGTTTTGGTATATTTTTCTGCCTTCCAAATCCATATGCATTCCCCCAACAGAGCTTCAGAAGAACTGATCAACTCAGGATAATGCCAGTGCTGACTGTAGTTTTCTCACTAAGTAACCTCACAGGATATAAACTCCAACTTACTGGGAAGAGAGAGAGAAGAATAGGGGAAGGGATCATATTAAATGCCAGCTCTAGTGTTTTAGATCCTGTCTTCATCATCTGCTGGTCTGATTATGATAATCCAACAAAGAATTAACACATTCAAAGATATTTGCATATACCATAAGATCCCTGAAAAAGCCCTTAACTCCTTAAGATACAAAGAGTAGGAGTTCCACTAATGGAAAACATGATTTTCCAGTCCAAAGTGTATTAATCCAGGCAAAATTCCCCCTTTCAGTAGACCAGGAGACAGTAAATTACAGTCCCCAGGACAAATCTAGCAGACCACTGTTTTTTGTAGATAAAGTTCTATTGGACTGAAGACACTTCTATTCATTTATTTATGCCTACAGCTGATCTAGAGCAAAGCCTGAAATATTTACTCCCACCCTTTAAGCATCAAATTCTGGGAATATGAAGGAACTTGGCTTCTCATCGGCACTTACACAAAATGTGAGTACCACCCAGCCAGTAGAAATACATTGAAAGCCACTACTACAATACTTCAAACAGGTTTTTTTTAAATTCATGCATAGGTTTTCATAATAAACATTTCATTTTTTCATAAAATTTTTGAAGACTCCTCACATGCATGGGTTTCAAACATTTTTTGCAACAAAATAAGCTAATATTTATTTCTATTTTTCCATGAACATTTGAAATACACTTATATGTAACCTTAAATTTCCAGTACTACATTTTTAAAAATATAATCAGAAACAAGTAAGAAGAAGCTTAATAATATATTTTAACCCAAAGTCATCAACATACTATTTATCACATCATAAATACAAACTTTCAGTGGAATATTTTATATATTTTTAAACTAAATCATGAAAGCCAGCATGGATTTTTTATTCACAGCACACCTTAGTTGGAGCTTTCCACATTTCAAGGCTCAGTAGCCACAGGGGCTGGAAGCTACTACATCGGACAGCAGTGCAGCTCTGGAAGCAATCGTTTTTTGCTAAAGAAAACATTTGAAAAAGCAGGTTTAGGGCTGTGAGTTGTTGCACAAAGAGCTGGCCCTGGTTGGAGTTCAGGGAGGATGCCCTGGTCAGGAAGGGCTCTGAAGAGAAAACGATGAGATACACCAGATGCACACTGGCAGCAGGGACTCAGCCGCCCCAATCCATGTCCACCAGGAAGGGGAGCTCAGTGGGATGGCCTCTCTTTCTATGTTTTGGACATCGAGAGGGGGAAAAGAAATCCATTATTAGTTAGGCTTGACCCAAGTGATAAAGTTGTTTACTGGACTATGTGACAACAGCACTGCTGACAGTGCTGCGCACATCTGAGCATTTCAAGAGTGGAGATGAGGCCAGTGGGGCGCTCTTCCCAGCAGAACTTCAAAGGCTGGCATGTTCTTCCTTGGGCCAAGTCCCCGCTGCTTTCTCCTCTGGGAGAGAAGTAGCTTGATTGGTGTTTCAATGCTTCACTCACTGCCCAGCGGGGAGCCAGCTGCAAGGAGATTTATTCAAGGGGACCAGGTAATGACTTCCTCTCACTGCCAGCAGGACTCCAAATACACCTGACATGGATGCTCCACGTTCACCAGGAGCCTTCCATTCCCCGGAAGATCCATTTGTCTTGCTCCTCCAGCCTCTCAGCGAGCAATACCTTCACCAAAAGGCTTAGCAAAGCGTGTTTGCTCAACATCCAGCATCACGCTAGGCTTTCACTTCCCTCCGGGGTTATTTTCAATCCATTTTGGCTCTAACATCACACTGTGTTACACAAGACAAAAACACCTGAATGTCAAAGCACAAACCAAGATGCAAAACGTCACATGGATGCCCAAACAGACCCTGCATTATACATATTTAGTTTTAAGCTAAAAATATGCCTGTGCTGGCATGCACTTCTCTGAGGAACTGAGCCTGCCAGATTGTTGGGAAATGGGCAGCCCCAGCACCGTGCCTGGAGCATTTCCAACAGAGCTTGGCACATGGAAGAGACTTGATTTTCAACAAGATAGGTTTGCTAATGAAGTCTCCTACTTAAGCTTTAGACTGAAATCATTCTTCCTATTTATTTTTCCTTCTTTCCCAAAAGGCTTTATTACACACCATGACTGCAGCTCTTAATCAAAAAGCCATTTCACTGCTGTCTCGCTGCAAATTTAACTTGTGTTTCTGAGGCCGGTCCAGGTACACACAGCTCAGACAGGTAGCTCTGCTCTCTGTACATTTGCATTCTCCACCCTTCCCCTACCCCAACCTGTCTTTGGGATCCTCTGGGCCTCAGGACAAGGGTCATATTCCCGTCCTCAGTCCCCACTCGCAGGCCTCATCACTTATTTCCTGGTAACAATTAGATAATCCCTGTAACGGAGAAAGACTGGAGAAGCTCCTTGCCCCCAGGAAATCTGGCCCCATCATTGTGCATTCCACAAAGGAGGAAGAAGGGTTCTGGGGAGGGCAGGGCTGAAGTGAACCTGAAGGAGGCCCACAGAGGGCAGAAGGCACATTCTGAACAGGAAGGGGTTTCTTGGGATCTGTCACCATCTGCCCCCGCCATCACTTTGCACTGTTGACCAGCTGCCAGCAGGGAACATTCCAGAATAAGGACCAGGGAAGATGACAGAGAAACAGTTATAGACATGGCAAGTAAAAGTGCATCACTGGCTGGCACCATGGCTCAGTAAGCTAATCCTCTGCCTTGCGGCACCGGCACACTGGGTTCTAGTCCCAGTCGGGGCGCCAGATTCTATCCCCGTTGCCCCTCTTCCAGACCAGCTCTCTGCTGTGACCCGGGAGTGCAGTAGAGGATGGCCCAAGTCCTTGGGCCCTGCACCCCATGGGAGACCAGGAGAAGCACCTGGCTCCTGCCATCGGATCAGCGCGATGCGCCAGCCGCGGCGGCCATTGGAGGGTGAACCAACGGCAAAAGGAAGACCTTTCTCTTTGTCTCTCTCTCTCACTGTCCACTCTGCCTGTCAAAAATAAAAAATAAAATAAAATAAAAGTGCATTACTGTGGAGAGGCAAAGCTTGGAAAGGAAAAGGTGTCAAAGGAGGAAATGCTAATATTTGCTTGTGTCCCATCTGAATACTTTCCTACCTGGGGTGGTTTCTTTTTCATGCATTCAATCTTATTAAATATATATATATATATATATGTATATTTAGACAGTAAAAGAGACAGGTTCCTGGTGCTCGGTATGAACCCAGATTTACCTCTCTCTCTTAAATAAAGCTCTCACTCTCCTATGCATCTTTCACACTAAATAAAACCTTAAGATATACCATGCAGCCTTGTTTCTTTATGCTGGTATTTAGAATTCTTCTCTAAATATTAGGCAAAAACCCTCTCAGGCTTATTAATATTGGGGATTTATTAATAAGCATATGGTGATGTTGTATGGCAACCCAAATTCTGGTAACATGTGCATCATCCCAGATGGCGCTTCTGGGGAACTTTAAGGAGCCACATGTTCGTATAGATTTTAGGGGGTCATCTCCGATATCAGTGGGATCGTGTCTTCAACAAATACATTTGAGGGGAACACAATTTAGTCCGCAGAAATGTCCAACCCCAAGGTCCCCATGTCTACCGGTAACCAGAGGCTATGTTCTGTTAGCCTCTAGGGCCTGACTTTGCTTCCAGCATTAAGTTGAATCTTCTAAGTCATCATTTGGTACTTACCCTTTGCAGTCTGTCAGTCATGAAATCCTAATATTTCTGTTTCTATAAATATTTCAAATCTTTTTCCATTTTTAAATAATCTTCCTAGTCTCTGACTGCAGGGCCCATGGTGTGCTAGGATGGGCAGTCACGTTAACTTCTTAATGGCGTCTTCATTGTCTTCTCCTTGTTTCCTCCCTTCCAAGATTAACCTCCTTTATTCCCACCTCTTTCCCGCCTTCATTCCCTATAATAATTGCTGAGATGTTTCTGTGAGTGTTCATTACCTACCCTACCACTCTATAGCGTTAGAGGCAACCTAGGACGTATCAAAGAAGGTAGACGACACAGTCCCTGCCTCCTCTAATTGGCCATCTCAGTGTTATTCCCCCACTCTGCTTTCACATGACTAAACCACACCAGCTTCCGGGGCTACTCCCTCTCCATGGAAAGCTGAGAGCAGGTGCAGACTAATGGCATCTGTCCTCTGAGAGATGCGTGTAGCTTCCATAGGGACCCCTGTGGCCTCTGCCTCCTGCCTCCCCGGGTTGACTCCTTTGAGGACACCTGCTCAGTTCGTCTCTGGGAGTGAACTCTCAGCCCCACGTACCCCTCCTTCCACTGTGGTCATAGTCCCCAGAGCACAGCTCCAGACCAAGACTATAATTGGCATTCACTTACTTTTTTTCCATAAGACAATTTGGTGCCAGAAAACTCAGGTGCACCCTCGTTGTTTAATCCATTATCACTCCACATACCTCAGGAGCCACTCTATTTTTGGTGGCAACACTGGGGCAGCTTTCTTCACCCAACAGCAGTAGGAACAGCCTCACATAAATGGAAAAGGAGTCAGAGCAGGAATGATAAAAGGGTAGTGAGAACAAAGGGGCCCTTCCTGAAATGTAGATTTTCTTAGCCTAGCTGGGAAACTAGTATGAGCTAGAAAGCAAGTGTGATGATAAGAGACATATAAAGAATTTTGTTGGTTAGTCAGGAGAAAAGCAGGCTCTGGTGCCAAGGTCACCCAGGAGGCCAGGTAGCTAGAATTGCCTGTGACCAGTCTCAGAAGTATAGTAAAGACAAATAGTTCCCTCACAGTCCTGACAGGCCCAACATAGAACTTGTTCTCTGTCCTGTAACAGTCACAACCAAATTGGAGGAATCAGCGATAAGAAGGCACGATGAGCTCACCATACAAGAAATGCTTTTCTTAAAGGACTTTGTACAAACTTTCTAACTGGCACAAAACCCCCAGGTCACTTCCCTTCAATGGCTGTTTCCTTCTGAAGAAGCCCCTCCTGGCTGCTTTTCCCGGAGCTTTCTCTCTGCTCTTTCAACCTCTCTCTGCTCTTTTCAGTAAAAGTCTTTTGCTAAAGATTGCCTTCTAGGTTTGTTCATCTGCCTCATATTTTGTTGTGGATAGAACAAGTTCCCAGGGTTCAAATCAGCTGTAACATCTTGGTGCATTGGCCAGGAATCAAACCCATCTACCAGCAGCTGTAACATGTGTGTGGCAAAGTGGGGGTGCTACTCCCCAAGAGAGCATTTCTCTCCCCCTATCCGTCAGCCTTCTGACTCTCTTCAAAGACAGCTTCATGCATCAGTGCTCAGTCTTCCTTCCTTCCACATACCCTAGAGGCTCCTGGTGGACTGAGGCTCATGGCTGGCATTGGCTCTGTTGTGGTAACTCCTGTGTACACAGCCCTAGCACCTCTCTTCAAAATGTAGTGTTCTTGATTATCACTGACTGGACTAAGCTCAGGATTCAGGAGAGACTCTGGGAAGCCAAGATGTGTCCTGCTTATTATCCTTCAAATACTGAGTATCTGATAAAAAAAGAGCCATGACCATAACAGCTAAGAGTTATAGGAATTATTTCTAAGAGGTAGAGAGAGGTAAAGAGAAACTTTCTTGATTTTGTTCCTATGTCTACATGTTCTGATTTATCATTTTACAGTGGAATACATTCATGCATTGCTTGTGAACTAGAAAAATGCAATTAAAATTAGTTATTTAAAAATCTACATGCTAAAGGCAAAAGGAAAAGGTGGGGGGGCATCAAATGTTGAAGTTTTAAGTCACCTACAATCTCATTATCCTAACAGAAATGCTGTCATGTTTTGCCATATGCACATAATTTTTGTTCATATGTATGCTTCTGCTTCAATGAAATCATAGAGTACATAATATTTTTCAACATCAGGAGCTTATCAGAATGTAGTCAAGAGGTTGGCATCGTGGCATAGCAGGTTATGCCACCTCTTGTAATGCCAGCATTCCACATGGGTGCCAGTTTGAGTCCCAGCTGTTTTACTTTTTTTTTAAATTTATTTGACAGGTAGTGTTACAGACAGTGAGAGGGAGAGACAGAGAGAAAGGTCTTCCTTTCATTGGTTCACCCCTTAAATGGCCGCTATGGCCAGAGCTACATCAATCTGAAGCCAGGAGCCAGATGCTTTTTCCTGTTCTCCCATGCAGGTGCAGGTGCCCGAGCACTTGGGCCATCCTCCACTGCCTTCCCAGGCCACAGCAGAGAGCTGGACTGGAAGAGGAGCAGCCGAGACTAGAACCCAGCGCTCATATGGGATTCTGCACCACAGGTGGAGGATTAGCCAAGTGAGCCATGGCGCCAGCCCCCCAGCTGGTCTACTTTCAACCAAGCTCCCTGCTTATGAGCCTGGGAAAGCATTAGAAAATGATCCAAGTACTTGGGCCCCATGTGGGAGACCCATAAGAAGCTCCTGGCTCCTGGCATCAACCCTGGGGCTGTTGCAGCCATTTGGGGAGTGAATCAGCAGATGGAAGATGTCTCTGTCTTTCCCCATCTCTCTGTAACTCTGCCTCACAAATAAATAAATGAATCTTAAAAAAAAAAAAAAGAATGAAGTCAAGGCTGACATTCTGACCTCACTGCCCTAGAGAACCTTTAAACCATGAACTGGCCTAAGGGTTCCCTCACCTTGCCAAGTTGTTCAGAGGACAGGGGCATGCTTATGGTAGGGGCTGCACCTGTCTGTGGAGGGGCCACTCTCTAGTGGACCACTGGAGCACCTTATTCAATAATAACTTGCTTCTAAGGAGTACAAAACCTAACCCAAAAGCATAAGGATAATCGCAGGGAATTTTGGTGGTGATGCCCATCCAGAGGGCCTTGCAATTTACTTTTCTACTTTTCATTTTCAGGGAAGAGTCCTACAGCCCTAACTGGAAGATACACAGCAGACCCTGTCACTCTTAGGGTAGAGTCCAGAATAATGAAGGCAGAGGAGCTTGCTTTAACAAGTCCATTGTGGATCATATTCGACATTATTTTAGGCCTATTAAACTGGTCTTTCAATGTAGAATATCACATTTCAGGAAGAAAACTTTAGATACAAATAATCCTTATTAAGTTGGCACTATTTCACAAATTCAGATTTGCTTTTTTAAAAAACACAGATATACCATAATTATAGTGGCATTTCAGATACATAATTTCATTAGTTTAACTTTAGTTTCTGGCATCAAATCTTTTGCTGAATCCAAAAGACTAATGTCTGCTGGGCATTTTAAAGTCCAAGTGGATTTTCTTTCCATTTTTATTGCACTACTTTCAGTCCAGTTCTTGTTAGAAACCGTAAGTTTTTTGTGTTCTAAAGAAATGTATGTGCACCAGAAGAATATGACCATTAAAAAAAAGAGGGAGGGAGGCGTATTACAAGATGGTGGAATAGGGAACGTTGTACTGTGCTAGGCTAGCAGTAGGAAGTACACTTTCAGGGGAGAATTAGAGAGAAAACCTCACTGGAAATTCTGCAAAACAAAGAAGAATGCCATGGACCTGTGTGGAAAGTGCAGACGTCCAGAATGAACACAGACACAACACATGACTACAGCAGCCAAAGGCGGGAGCAGACAGCAGCTTAGACACAGAGGGGAGACCAGACTGCAGAAATCCATGATGATACAGCTGGAGGGAGAGTGTGGCATGAGTCTGGACTGGAGGCTAGGGGCTAGTTGCTACTAGGAGCTACCTGCAGACCTAGTAGAAGTGAAAGGGGCATGTTTATCTCACCCCATCCTCCCAACAATGGCACCCACTGCCCGGCTGAGAAAGGGCAGGCACATGGGGCTTGGGCAGTAGCTGCAGAAGCCTTCGTGCAGTGCACAGCAATAGCTAAGACAGGACACCAGCCTCTCGGCTGTACTGGCAGCAGTGGCAGGTAGAGGGCAACACTCAACCAGTGGCTCTTTTATACCCTTGTGATCCAGAGATTCTAGTGAAGAAAAACATCTACAATCCCCACTGACATTGAGCCTGGCTGGGAGGATTGACAGGTGGCTGGGCACCCACGTAGGATTGTGAGGCAGCCCCAGCCTCCTGACGTACCACAGGCTATGGGCTGAAGGCGCTGAGGCAGAGCTGGCTTGGGGAATATCTGCCTCTCTGTTGACCAGAAAGGCTGGCAGGAAGGAGGGAAGTCTCTGCACCCAGTAACTGTGGGAGCTTGTGTGCTGAGACTGTGGGGACTTGGGGGCTACAAGAGAGATTGCAGGGTGTAGCTGGGTCTCTGGGCAATCACTGGTGCATCCCCACATGTTCCAAACACCTTGGTTGCCTGCAGCAAGTCATAGCAGCAGGAACTGTGCTGAGTGAGGACTGCGTAGATCATTTGTGTGGTTCATATGGAGGTGCAGATCAGTGTTGAACCCACTGGGGGCTAAAACCCGGACATAACTCAGCTTGGAGGAGAGGAGCTGAGGGGTGACCATACCAACAGAGGTGACCATTCCCCACTTCTGCTAACAAGAGGAGATCTATTACACCTAACCTGGGTGTTATCCTGGATATTTGCCCACCATGGAGCACTGACCAGAACTCCCTGGCCACACTCAGCACATACCTTTTGGTAGTCACTGAAAGTGAAGACATTCCATTAAGCCTTAGAAGCACAGTGCAAGGCTAAAAGGCATAAGAGGCAAAAACCAACAAGTAACTCCACAAATGACTAAAAATCAATGAAGAAATTCAAGAAACAAGAATAAGGAAAACATCAAGATCCTCCTAAAGGAACACAAAGTATATCAACATCAGAATGTGATGATGAAAGATCGATGAAATGTCAGTAATGGAATTTAAAAGATTAATCATAGGATTACTCAAAAGCAATCAGAAGCAAATCCATGAACTAAAGAAAACTATACATGACATGAATGAAATTTTTCACATGAAATTGAGATTTTAAAGAGAAATCAAAATGAGGCTGGCGCCGCGGCTCACTAGGCTAATCCTCCACCTTGCGGCGCTGGCACACCGGGTTCTAGTCCCAGTCGGGGCACCGGATTCTGTCCCAGTTGCCCCTCTTCCAGGCCAGCTCTCTGCTGTGGACAGGGAGTGCAGTGGAGGATGGCCCAAGTGTTTGGGCCCTGCACCCCATGGGAGACCAGGATAAGCACCTGGCTCCTGCCTTCGGATCAGCGTGGTGCACCGGCCGCAGCGCACCGGCCGCAGCGGCCATTGGAGGGTGAACCAACGGCAAAGGAAGACCTTTCTGTCTGTCTCTCTCTCTCACTGTCCACTCTGCTTGTCAAAAAAAAATAAAAATAAAAAAAAGAGAAATCAAAATGAAATATTAGAAATGAAGAATTCAATAGGTCAAATAAAAATGTGGTAGAAAGTCTTATCAACAGACTTAGTGAGGCAGAAGAAAGAATATCTGAGATAGAAGGTAAATCATTGGCAATCTTTGTCAGACCAGTGAAAAATAAAATTTTTATGAAAGAGATCTCAAGTAATTACACCATAGTAAACAGGTGCTGTAAAAGAAAAAAATGTTCAGGTATAATTATAGACAATGTGGCTTAAAGAAGTTCTCTTAAAGGGATTTAAAAGTTTTATTTAAAAAAAGGGACAGAGAGATACACAGAATGAGAGAGCTCCCATCCTCTGGTTCACACCCCAAATTCTCACAAAGCCTGATGCCAGAGCTGGGAACTGGGAACTCAGTTCAGGACTCTCACACAGGTAGCAGGATCACAATTACTTGAGGTATCATTGCTGACTTTTGGGGAACATTAGCAGGAAGCCTCAGTCAAAAGGAGAGGTGGGTATTAAACTTGGGCACTCCCTGGTATAGTACATGGGCAACCTAACCCCCAGGCCAAATACCTGCCGCTTAAAGAGATCATTTATGTGTATCTGATTTTCACATATCCAGTTATTTTAATGGAAATGTCTTCCCAAAATAACCAGGTCCCCCATGCTCTGGTAAATGGGGTAGGTGACCTCTGTGCCCTGCAAACCTCTTTGCCGACCACCTCCTGTTCCCCAGCCTGGTCTGTCCTGGACAGGTGTGATGCCCAATGTTCCTGCTGTTCTTCTCATCCCTTCCCTAGCCACCTGGGCATCCTCCCATGGATGGGGGAGCCTGGATTTCAACAAGAGTGCTCTGCTGCCCATCAAGACAGTGTGTGCTATCCAAGTGACCTGTGACTGCTTTCTCAGGTACAATTACAAGCAGACACATCAGAAAGACTCCTAGAAACACTGATTTCCTGCCCTGATACTCAACATGCATGAGTATGAGTGTCTGTGGGTGTCTCCAAGTGCTATTCAAATGAATTTCCAAGGTCTAATAAATTTAAGTAATGCTGGCTAAAGAGCAATACAGGTTACTCAAGTAATTAACTACTAGGCTCCATCAGGTCTAATAATCTATGTGCCTGTGGTCCTCCAAGGTTGGATATATTATTCAGTTTCCAAGTTGAATTTGACCTGGAAACCCTCTTTCTTGAATTACTTTAAGCAACTATTCTTTCATATATATGTGAAAGAAGAATGGGAAAAAAAATAAGATTTTAGAACAAAGAGTTGGGAAAATATCAAGAGCCAAAACCTATTTTAGCAATTGAGATGTTTAAAATAAGAAATAGAAGATGTCATAGTTCATTTTGGTGCCTCTATAAAAATACAAGGGGGGAAAAAGTGCTTAGACCCTGATCTAATCAGAATTATTCTGACATTACAGAAAAGTAACTTCTCTGTTTCAGTCTAAGCCAAATGTCTGCCTTCATAACTTCGATCAAGAAATACCAGATCCAGGCCATCACTATCATTTTATCAAGGTTCTCATCTCAAATTGGACATTTCCAGGATTAAAGAGTTTGCTGCCTCATAAGGCTTTTCACTGTAAAATCTGACTTAATCATTCCTCTCTGGGTGGAGTCAAAAGTCCCCATCGGATTCACAGATCCCACCTATGTTTCCACCAGCAAGGTGGAAACAACAAATCTATCTTCAGGTGTTTGAAGGTATCTGCCCAGCTGAGAAGTTTATGCACTGAGAAGAAACACTCAGCAAACTGAAGAGGAAATCAACAGAATGGGAGAAAATATCTGCACACTATGCAAGTGATAAAGGATTATATCCAAAATCTATAAAAAGCATAATAAACTCAAAAACAACAACATAAACAATCTGGTTAAGAAATGGGCAAAGGAATTGAACAGGTATTTTTCAAGAGAGGATATTCAAATGGCCAACAGACACTTGAAAAAATGCTCAGGATCACTAGCCATCAGGGAAATGCAAATAAAAACCAAAGTGAGGTTTCACCTCACCACAGTTAGAATGGTTATGATATAGAAATTGACAAACAACAGACGCTGGTGAGGATGTGGGGGGAAAGGTACCCTGATCCATTGTTGGTGGGAATGTAAACTGGAACAGCCACTCTGGAAGATAGAACGGAGATACCTCAGAAATCTGAATATAGACCTACCAAATGACCCAGACATTCCATTGCTGGAAATTTACCCTAACCAAAAGAAATCAGCATATGATTTATTACGTGTTTATTGCAGCTCAGTTCACAATAGCTAAGTTATAGAATCAACTCAAATGTCCCTTAACTGATGACTAAATAAAGAAATTATGGTATATATACACTATGGTATTCTATACAGTGGTAAAAAAAAATGAAATCCTGTTTTTTGGAAAAAACAAAACAGATGCAACTAGAAGCCATTATAAGCCAGTGAAATAAGCCAGTCCCCAAAAGACAAATATCATGTTTTCCCTGATCTGTAACAGAGTATCTAAAAGGTAATGTTAAATAGTGAAATTGACATTTTGAGCTTCAATGATTTTTTACAGCCCTTGTCTTGACTATTGAGGGAAAGTGTTTTCTTTTTTATACTATTTGTTGAACTCTTTACTTAGTGTAGCATCAATCTTATGATTATAAAGTTAACTGAAAATAGATCTTTGTAAATAACAAGAATGGTAATAGGAGAGGGAGGAGAAAGAAGGTTGGGAGCATGAGCTGTAGGAAGTCTAGGGTAGAAAATATCATGATTTTCCTGAATCTATGTATAAGAAGCATATATGAAATTTGTATGCCTTAAATAAATTTTTTTTAAATAATAAATTTATATTCTATGTTTAAAAATAAATATATAAATATTTTCATCCTTTCTTATATCATATTATAGAGTAAGATTATTTCAAAAACCTTAAATATAATTTACAAATTAACATAAATTTTGTAATTAAAATTCTAGAAGTTTGAAATGAGAAAGAACCTTGGCGATGATCTTATCTAAATCTTTGTTTTAGAGGAAACTAAAGCCTGAGTAGTGAAGTAGTTTGCTGCAATTGATTCCTTTCATTCATCTGTTACAACATCTATCATGTGTTGGCCCTGTTCTATGTGCTAGAGATACTACATATTGCAGTGGAAAAATCATGTAAAATTCTCTATTACTGGGGCTGATTCTCTATTTTTAACTATAACTGGTATTTGAAACCAATTCTTTCTCATGTCCTAATGTTCTCAACCCTTCACTTCTTTTTATATCATAATACTGACTGAGAATCACTTACTCAAAGATCTAAAAATCTGAAATGCTCCAAAACGTGTAACTCTTTTAAATGATGACAAGTGGAAAATTCTACAAGTAGAAAATTCATGTGAAGGAGTTACAGTCAAAGTAAAGAACTGAATAAGTTTCATAATTTAAGGTTATGTGTATCAGGTGTTTATGAGACATAAATGGATTTTGTTTGTATACTTGGTTCCTATTCCCAGATATCTCACTATGTACATGGAAATATTCCAATATCTGAATAAACTCAAATCCAAAACATTTCTGGTCCCAAGCATTTAATATAAGGGATATTCAACATATTGTCCTTTTAAATGTTAAATTTTCATGTATATTTTTCCCAATATGGACAAAAGGACATTCTTATTCAAATTAAAGCTATATTTTACAAATCTGTTCCGGGAGGAACCTAATCCCCTAAGGAGTGACTTCAACGAGATGAAACAGAAGAATAAAAAAGACAGTTTGATCTTCCAGTTTATATGTCTCTGTGACAAAATACAGCTGTCTAAGCAGGGAAAAAAATGTACAGTATTAGAATATCCTGGGGGCATTTTCTAATGAAAATTGAAGAACAGTTTTATCACGTTTCATTGTCAGGGACATCTAGAATTTTACACTTGTTGACAAAATAGAAAAACCACAGCAAAAATACCTGTCAATTCACATAAAAGGTGAAATTTCTAAGAATCATTAATTTCTTGAAGATTAGTTGCTTTCTCTATTGGGTGTCCATCCTTACATCTGAGTCATGAAGAGAGCTCTCCCTCCCAAGTTGATTTCTGTAGAACTGTATACTGTGTGGATCTTGAAAGTCCCCATAGAAAAGGGGACTGGAGAGAAACTGACCCTTGCTGCCCTTAACACACTGAATTCAGTATCTTTCTCTCCTCCAGTTTGTATTTCCAGTCCCTCTCTGCTCCCTTCATTTGGTGCCTCATTTTTGAAGCCTTGATTTTTTTGCTTATTTCATAATATATATTGAAAGCTTGCTATTTACTTAGGGACTGTAAAACAAATAAAGCAATTCTTACCTTCAGTAATTCATGAATTTATACAGGAGACAGATCCATAACAAACTTCAATAACACAATGTAATTTTATATTAATGTGTGATTATTCTTACTGGATTCTTACTAGTCCTTGTTTATTAAGTCATTTATCAGATGTTTATTGTAGTAGACTCTAGGATATATCTACGGAATTCCAGGAAAATGTATCAAGTGTTCTACGTAGTATGAAATAAAGGTTATTATGTTTCTAAATGGGGCCAGTAAGACTGCATACCCCAGTGTGATAATCTATGGCTGTTTCATTAATAGGATATCAAGCAATGATCTGGGTACCAGCACTTAGGGACAAGATGGGAAGACATCCCAGGTGAGAAGCACACGGCAAGCAGAGAACCTGTGTCTAAAGGTGAAAGTCATCCTGGAAAACACCTGTGAAGGTGAAGTACTGAAACACTAGAGAAAGAGAAGAGGATCAGGGCAGTTTGGGGAATTTCTTTCCACACACCAAACATTTTGACTTCATGAATGTCTCATAGAGGCAAACAAATTCCCATGCAGTACTCCTATCTAGAAGAAAGCTGCAAAGATCATCACTTTCAATCTTGGAACAGAATGTTCGGACAGATTACAAATTAAGCTTCGAAGGCCGGCGCCGCGACTCACTAGGCTAATCCTCCGCCTAGCGGCGCCGGCACACCGGGTTCTAGTCCCGGTTGGGGCGCCGGATTCTGTCCTGGTTGCCCCTCTTCCAGGCCAGCTCTCTGCTGTGGCCCGGGAGTGCAGTGGAGGATGGCCCAGGTGCTTGGGCCCTGCACCCCATGGGAGACCAGGAAAAGCACCTGGCTCCTGGCTCCTGCCATCGGATCAGCGCGGTGCGCTGGCCGTAGCACGCCAGCCGCGGCGGCCATTGGAGGGTGAACCAACGGCAAAGGAAGACCTTTCTCTCTGTCTCTCTCTCTCACTGTCCACTCTGCCTGTCAAAAAAAATAAAAAAATTTAAAAAAATTAAAAAAAAAAGACAAATTAAGCTTCTCATGACCTCACCATAGAACTGACATGTTGATACAACAAATGTCCTAAAATCTAAGCAAAGGCAGTCACCTTCACAGAGGAAAAGAGGCGTGTGCACCTGCCTACCTTGTATGTAAAATACTGCCAGGAAGAACCCAGCCAGAAAGCCAAAAAGCCTGCTATGGTTTGGAAATGGTTCTTTCCCCCAGACTTTCAAGTGCTTGAATCTTAGTCTTCAGTGTGGTGATGCTAACAAGCTATGGAACTTTTAAGAGATGAACCCTACTGGAAAGTAATTAGGTCATTGGGGCTGCACCTCAGGAACTGATTAACACTGTCTTGCTGGAGTGGATAAGGTCTAGTAGGAGTGGTTTGGTTTCTGCAGGAGCAGATTGTTATACAAAGAGTAATCTTGGCTCCTTCCCAGTCTCTCACTTTCTTACTCACACATGAAGCCCTTCTGCACACAACTATTTCTTTTTCTGCTTCTCTGCCCTTTGTGATGCAGCCAGGGGAATCCAATACATCAGTGCTATGGTGGTTTTTAGAAACTCCAGCCACCAGAATCATAAGTCAAATAAACCTCTATTTATAAAGTCCTTAGTCTCAGGGATTTTGGTATAGCTACAGAAAATAGACCAAGATATTGGCAAAAGCAGAACGTGAACCAAAAAGGGAATAAAGAACCCTGGAACTTCATATAAAAGAGTAATTCATACTCATTTGTACCATCTTCGCCATGGGCTTAATTGGGTACTCACAGAATAGACTAATCAGAGACTACATTCCTGAGAAGGCATCTTTGTGGTGCAGGCCTGCCAGAGGGGTCAGGATTTGCTCCCAGAGGGTATGACAGGCCCAGATCTTTCTCCACAATATCCCAATGGACCAAAGTCTAAAACTGCAGGGTGATGGGCAGACAGGCAGCAAATATGATGCAACCAGCTCAAAGATGAAAATCCACAGCAGCCAGAGGGAAGGATATGAGCAAAGCCTTAGACAGAAGGGCTGAGTGACTGTACTTAGAGGCACAAATTGGGGGATGGCGAGGGCACTAAAAGCCCACACACGCATGACCCAGGGACAGAAACCTAATGAGAATAATAAATAACACATGCACATGTACCCACCAGGCGAACTAATAGCATCTAAGAATAACTTCAGGGAGAACATAAGAGCAGGAAGAGAAGGTTTCACTGCAAATCATTGCAAAGAAAAGATCTAAAAATTAGAATGGAAAAGACATTGCTAAAAGCCCTCAGACAAACTGGTCCCCACCCTAAATACAAAGTAATAGTAGAGCAATTTAAAGCTTATGGTGCACTAAGGGTAACCATGGCAACAACAAATCACAAACCAAGTCAACCCCTGGTTAGACTGAGTCAAACCCCATCTTTAAAGGCCGAAAAGAAGAGAAACACTATACGTTTGCTGGCATAAATTAGTATTTGCTTTAGTTTTTACATCTTTTCTGCTCTGTTTCCACCTTTCCAACATCAATTGTAGTGTTCCATACCACAGGTGGTGAGTGTAGCTCACAAGAACATAACACACATTTTCTGAAGAAACAGAAGAGAGAAGCTCTTTGGTTCTAACATAAAAACTGCTAATTAACTGGTTTGAAAAGTATGTTAAAAATAAGACAATATCAGATATATAAGTAAGTTGAGGGGGGAACATTCTCAAAACTAATGTAACCAATAAAACTAGGGCTAAGGTGTGGCACCTTCAGATTAGGAATTTTAATAATGGAGATTAATATGTTTTAAGAGCCTAATGGAAAATGTGGACTACATATAAAATCAAATGGGTAACCTGAGCAGAACAATGGAAAATATAAGGAATAATCAAATGAAATGTTAGAAATAAAAATCATGTTAACAAAGTTGAAAAATGCCTTTGACAGGGTTGCTGGTAGATGACAGATTTAATAGAGTAATTAGTGAACTTGAAGAATAGATCAAAATAAATTACTCGGAGTAAAATCTGAAGACAAAAAATGAGAATAAAACAAAACAATAATAACAAAAAAAGATACATCCAGGAAACAGTGATTATGCTACAATACCAAACCATCTAGCATGTACAAGCCTGGAAGTAGGAAAAAAAGAGTAAAGTGGACAGACAAAAGAAGTCCAGAAGCTTCCAAAATGAGTGATACTACATCACACATCCAAATAGCAGAAAAATACCCAGCAAAACTTAATGCAAAAAAGCAAACAAAGCAAAACCAAACCTAAGTATATCATTTTCAATCTTCTGAAAACCAAAAGTAGAAAGTCTTAAAAGTACCCAGAGAAAACAATCAGCTTACAGAGAAACAATGATATGAGTCACAACAGACATCTTGTCAGACAACTCAAACCAGAAGACAATGGGGTGACAGAAAAACACACAACACAAAACTCTATACTTGGTAAAAAGTAACATTTCATAAATAGAGGAGGCACAGCAATTACAAACCTAAGTATGTATACAAAAGAATTGAAAATGGATAGCTACATTCATATACACACATGTTCATAGCAACACAAATCATGACAGCAAAGAGGCATAGACAGCTCAAATATCCAGTAAGGCATGAATAGACAAATAAGATTTAGTGCCTTGGTGCAATACCATGCTATTGGGTCCTTAAAAAGGGAATTGAAGTAGAATAAGATGATGGTCTAGGAAGCTCTCGCCCCCGGTCCTCCCACTGAAACACTAAATAAATAACTGGAAGCTAATTAAAATTGCTTTATAGGAACTCTGGAAATCAGTCACGTATACACAGCAGTAAAGCAAATGATCAAGAAAAAGGTCCACTCAAAGTGATAAGGAAGTTTGTGGTGCTTTTATTCAAATTTGCCCCACAACTTCCCTAGCACGGTACGGTTGGGAGAAGCCACAGCCTGGTCCCTTCCAAGAGCCAGAAAAAAAGACAAGACCAGTTTCTGCAGCACTCTAATCTATGCGGGCACTGCCAGAGGGACTGGTCTCTGTGATGCCTATTGAAGTGCAGACAGCCAAAAGTGACTCGGTTTGGATCTCAGGCAAGGAAAAGCCACAGAAAGCAGTGGGCTCAGCTCACAGAAGTCTCAAAGGGGATTACTGGCCTACAGATGTCTGAGGCAAGTGATCATTGGTAGAGGAATACAATAGAACAGCAGAGGATCTGAAGGAAAAGCGGGCTGAAACTCTGAAGGAAACTGTGGTATTTGAAAGCAGCCATATGTAAGGGAGAATTAGAGAAAGCACAAACGCAGACCCGGAAAAGCCTGGCAAGACCTTAAGCCTTGCTGCTGAACTGATTAGTGAAGGTCTTCCCATGCACAGAGCCAGTCGGCAAAGGCCAAGATATGTGGCTCCTTTTTTCAAATGCCCAACTTTCAATAAAAGGTTACAAAGCATACAATGAAGCAAAGCCCAGAAATAACTCCTCACCTCCATGGCAAAATGATTTTCTCCAAGAACATTCAATAGGGCAAGAACAGTCTTTTAAGCAAATGTTGAATTGAGGAAACCGGATATCTATGAGCAAAAGAATGAAGTTGGACTCTTATTTTGGGATGAAGAAAATACTTGGAACTAGATAGAAGTGATGCTTGGGCAACATCATGAAAGCACTTACTATCTCTGACTTGTATACTTCACAAGGGTTAGTTTAAATGTAACCTCAATTTTAAAATAATTTTATGCTAGAGGTGGACATTTGATACATTTAAGATGTAATTTGCCATACCCATATCTCATATCAAAATGCTTCATTCAAGCTGCAATTACTCTGATTCTGATCCAGCTTACTGATAATGCACACCCTGGGAAGCAGCAGAAGATGGCACAGGTACTTGGGTCCTGTCATCCACATGGGAGAGCCAGACGAGTTCCAGGCTCCTGGCTTTGACCTGGCCCAGCTCCGGCTGTCACAGGCAATTGGAGAGTGAACAAGTAGATGCAAGCTCTCTCACCTTCTTTGTCTCTGTCTTGTGTCTGTCTTTCTCTCTCTGCCTTTTAAATAAAATGGAAATAAATAATTTTATACTTAGATTCACAAGAGATGATGAAGGATAGTAATAATGATAAAGATGTCAATTCAGGAAGATAAAACAATTATAAATACATACAGCATAACATCTCCAATTGAAGGTAGAAAATGAAGGTAATAAAGTAAAAGTAGGAGATTTCAATACTCCACTCTTGATAACAGATAGATCAACAAGAAAGAAGACCAATAAGAAAACAGAAGACTTTAGCAACTTACAGTTCAATCAAACCTAAAAGACATATACAGAGCACTACACGTAACAATGGAGTACATGATAATAACCGAATGAAAGCAGATATCAACACCAAAGGAGAAACTAGGAAATTCACAAATAGATGGAAAATAACACAACCAGTAGGTCAAAGAATAAATACAAGGGAAATTAGAAAATATCTTGAGATAAATGATATTTTTAAAAAATATGATGTACCAAAACCTGTAGAATGCAGCAAAAATGTAGTAAAGATGGTTTTTAACAGTAAAAACAGACTGAGCAGTAATCTCAAATCAACAACCTAACTTTAGACCACAAGTAACCAGACAAAGAACAAGCTGAAACCAAGTTATTAGAAGGAAGATAGCAACCAAGACTAAAGAAAAATTAATGAAATGGAGAAGAAAATACACAGAGAAAAATTCAACAAAACTTAACTTTCTTGAAAATATCAACAAAATTGGCAAACTCTTAATCAGACTAAAAAGAAGACTCAAAAATGGTCATTAGCAATCAGGGAAATGCAAATCAAAACCACAATGAGGTTTCACCTCACCCCGGTTAGAATGGCTCACACGCAGAAATCTACCAACAACAGATGCTGGCGAGGATGTGGGGAAAAAGGGACACTAACCCACTGTTGGTGGGAATGCAAGCTGGTCAAGCCACTATGGAAGTCAGTGTGGAGATTCCTCAGAAACCTGAAGATAACCCTACCGTTCAACCCAGCCATCCCACTCCTTGGAATTTACCCAAAGGAATTTAAATTGGCAAACAAAAAAGCGGTCTGCACCCTAATGTTTATTGCAGCTCAATTCACAATAGCTAAGACCTGGAACCAACCTAAATGCCCATCAACGATAGACTGGATAAAGAAATTATGGGATATGTACTCTTTAGAATACTATACCGCAGTAAGAAACAACGAAATCCAGTCATTTGCAACAAAATGGAGGAATCTGGAACACATCATGCTGAGTGAAATAAGCCAGTCCCAAAGGGACAAATACCATATGTTCTCCCTGATCGGTGACGACTGACTGAACACCAAGAGGGAAACCTGTTGGAGTGAGGTGGACACTATGGGAAATGGTGGCTTGATCAGCATAGCCCTGACTGTTAATGAACAACTTAATACATTATCCCTCTTAGTAGTTTTTTTTATCTGTTCTACTTAATATGACTGGTTTAGATCTGTAATTGATGCACAGTTATTCTTAAGTGTTGAAAATTAACTGAAATGTGATCCCTGTTGAACATGGTGGTGGGAATGGGAGAGGGAAGAGATGTATAATTTGGGACATGCTCAGGCTGACTTGCCCCAAGTGGTGGAGTTGGAAGCATACCAGGGGATTCCAATTCAATCCCATAGAGGTGGCATGTACCAATGCCATCTCACTGTTCCAGGTGATCAGTTTCAGTTCACAGTTGGTCATGGTGAAGGGACTGGGAGTCAAAGGGAACACATAGACAAGTCTAGTACCTGCTAACGCTAACCGATGGAGTAAATAAAGGGGAGAGTGATCCAACATGGGAAGTGAGATACTCAGCAGACTCATAGAATGGCAGATGTCCTAAATAGCACTCTGGCCTCAGAATCAGCCCTAAAGGCATTCGGAGCTGGCTGAAAAGCTCATGAGAGTATTTCAGGCATGGAAAGCCAAGACACTCTGGCAAAAGATCTCTGCGAGTGAGATCCCAGTGGAAAGAACAGGTCATCAAAGAAGGAGGTACCTTTCTCTGAAGGGAGGAGAGAACCTCCACTTTGACTATGACCTTGTCTAAACAAGATAAGAGTCGGAGAACTCAGAGGGCTTCCATAGCCTTGGAAACTCATGACTGGAGCATAGGGAGATTACTGATGCCATAGACAGGAGTGTCAATTGGTAAAGTCAACAACAGGAGTCACTGTGCACTTACTCCTCATGTAGGATCTCTATCCTTAATGTGCTGTACATTGAGATTTAATGCTATAATGAGTACTCAAACAATATATTTCACTTTGTGTTTCTATGGGGGTGCAAACTGTTGAAATCCTTACTTAATGCATACTAAACTGATCCTCTGTAAAAAAAAAAAAAGAAAAGAAAAAAAAAAAAAAGAAATTATCAATTCCCAACTTGACTCTCACTGGGATTAAACATGACAATAGGTCTGCTCTGATTTCATCATCATTTAAAAAAATCATCTATTATTTTTCACTTTATGTTTCTGTGTGGGAGCAAACTGTTGAAATCCATACTTAATGTATACTAAGCTGATCTTCTGTATATTAAGATAATCGAAAATGAATCTTGATGTGAATGGAAGGGGAGAGGGAGTGGGAAAGGGGAGGGTTGTGGGTGGGAGGGACGGTATGGGGGGGAAGCCATTGTAATCCATAAGTCGTACTTTGGAAAATTATATGCATTAAATAAAAGTTTAAAAAAAAAAAAAAAAAGAAATCAGAAAATTCCAAGACCAGATGGCATCACTGGAAAATTCCACCTAACATTTAAACAAGATTCCCAAGCCTTCTCAAGCTCTTCCAAAAATTTGAATAGGAAGAATCTCTTTCAAACTGATATGAGCCCAACATCACGTTGATACCAAAATCAGGCAAAAATTCTACAAGAAAAGATAGACTAATATCCCTGATGAATATTGATGCAAAAATCCTCAAGAAATATTACCAAACGGAGTTGAACAACACATCACAAGGATTATACTCCATGACTAAGGGGGATTTAGTGCTAAGGATGGTTCAACATACAAAAAGTAATCAGTGTTACTATGCCATATAAATAGAAGTAAGGATAATTACAACGTAAGTATCTCAATGGATGCAGGAAAAGGATTTGGTAAAATTCATTATCCTTTCATGATTAAACATACACACACACAAGCACAGACACATGCACAAAGACTTAGAGAAAATCCCCTCAACGTAAAAAAGCCATATAATGGGGCCCGCATCATGGCGCAGCGGGTTAACCCTCTGTCTGCAGCACCAGTAGCCCATATGGATGCCAGTTCTAGTCCTGGCTTCTCCTCTTCCAATCCAGTTCTCTGCTGTGGCCTGCGAAAGCAGTAGAAGATGGCCCAAGTCCTTGGGCTCCTGCACCCACCTGAGAGACTGGGAAGAGGCACCTGGCTCCTGGCTTCGGATCGGCGCAGCTACAGCCATTGTGGCCATTTGGGGAATGAACCAATGAAAGGAAAATCTTTCTCTCTGTCTCTCCTCTCACTGTAACTCTACCTCTCAAATAAATAAATAAATAAAATCTTAAAAAAAGAAAGCCATATATGAAAAACCTCAACAAATGTTATATTCAATGGTAAAGAAACTGAAATTTCCTTCTAAGATAAGAAACAATGCATTGTCAGAGTAATTAGTCAAGAAAAATAAATAAAATTCATCTAGATTGAAAATAATAAAATTATCTCTGTTCACACATGACATGACCTTATATGCAAAATATCTACAGATTCCATATGTAGAAATGGATGCAGAGACAGATATAGATACATATGCACCCACCAAAAATAAAGAAAAAAATGGGGAAAATGTTAGAGCTAATAAATGGATTCAGCAAAATTGAAAGAAAAAACACAAAAAAATCACTTGCATGTTTATATACTAACAGTGAACAATCCCAAAACATGAAGAAAACAATTCTACTCACAATACTATCACAAAGAATTAAAAATTTCACCAAGGAAGTGAAGCTGTGTATACCAAAAACCACAAAATACTGCTGAAAGAAATTAAAGGAGATACAAATAAGTGGAAATACATTCTGTGTTTCTAGATTGGAACAGTTTATATTCTTATTATTGCCAGCACAAATTTGCTGCTAATGGCCTATATTAAAATATTTATTTTGTATCATGCTTTTTTTCAACTGCAAAATTTTCTTTTGATTCATTTTTTTTTTGGCAGGCAGAGTGGACAGTGAGAGAGAGAGACAGAGAGAAAGGTCTTCCTTTGCCGTTGGCTCACCCTCCAATGGCCGCTGCGGCCGGCGCACTGCGGCCGGCACACCGTGCTGATCCGATGGCAGGAGCCAGGTGCTTCTCCTGGTCTCCCATGGGGTGCAGGGCCCAAGCACTTGGGCCATCCTCCACTGCACTCCCTGTCCACAGCAGAGAGCTGGCCTGGAAGAGGGGCAACCGGGACAGAATCCAGTGCCCCGACTGGGACTAGAACCCGGTGTGCCGGTGCCACAAGGCAGAGGATTAGCCTACTGAGCCGCGGTGCTGGCTTGATTCATTTTTATATAGCTTGTATCTTTACTGATATTCTCCATTAGATTACTTACTATTTTCATATTTTCTGCTAGTTATTTAGATATGCTTTTCTTTAATTCTTTGAACATACTAATAAGTATGGTGTCCACTTGGAAATCTTGATGTTCTAAGTCCTACATCATGGTCCCCTTGGTGACTAACTCTATTGTTTACTAATTCTTTCCTGTTTCTTTACATATCTCTTAGTATTTTGTTGAAAATAAAACAATTTAGATAATATATTTTAGAAACTCTGGATTCTGACTGTCCTCTATGCAGCTGTTATTGTTATTTTTGTTTGTTTAGTGACTTGCCTAGACTAATTCTGTGGAGTCTATCTCCCCAACCTGGTTCAGCCACTGGTGTCTCTGCTCATTTTTTTGGTCTTTTACAAATTTATTGTGAAGTCTGACTTACAAAAGCTAACCACAGGATCAGCATAGCTTAGCAGTCAGACAACAATTAGTCAAAGGTTGTGTTAAAGCACCTGGCATTGTGTAAGCCTTCCACTAGTATGTGTGTAGGTTAGAGATTATATTTACAGTCTGGGCGGTTGACACGATTGCTCAATCTTTCATTTTCTGCAGATGTGAGGCTTTTCACATAATCAGCAGTTAGGATCTCTTGGGGATCCATGTCTGCTCTCTGAAGTCTATATTCAAGCTTGTGCAAGGTACTTAGTCTTCTATATTTTCAGATACATGGAAGCTTATCAAAGCCTACTCCAGTAGGTCACATCCACTGGATCCCTTGTTAGCTATCTGGCTAGCCTGCTTTTTCATTCCATTTTTGACAAAAGTATAAAAGCAGTCCATTTTTTAAAATAGCCTTTGGGTTAATGGTGTTATAATGATTAGCTGTCCATATGCAAACAAAAATGATTCTTCACTCATATTTCACACCTTATACAAAATTAAACTCAAATGTATCATAGACATAGAGATAAAATGTAAAATCTATTAAATAAAATCTAAGAAAAAAATCTTTGTGGTCTTGTACTAGGCATTGACTTCTTAGATATAGCACTAAGAGCATGATGTACAAAGGAACAAATTCATAAATCCAACTTCATCAGAATTGAAAATTTTAATCTGAAAAAGATAACTATTACAAAAAAGAACAGAAAAGACATTCAAATAACACACATGACAAAAGACTTGTATTTTGAAATATAAAAACCTCTCAAAACTCAATAATAACAAAATAACTCAAATTAAAAAGTACAAAATGGCTGCAGAGGTACTTAATCAAAGAAATAAACACATAAAAACATGATCAACATCATTAATCATGAGTGAAATGTACATTACCATCATGAGATTCTACTGCACACAAATTAGAATCACTAAAAATCAAATCTGAACAAATCAAGTGCCAATCAAAATGTAGAAAAACTGGAACTCTCATGAATTACCAGTAGAATTCAAAATGATATAGCCACTCCAGAAAGCTGAACATTACAAACTATCTAGCTTCACACTCTCACTGCTAGGCAATTTTGCAAAAAGAAATTAAAACATATACACACAAAGACCTCTGGGAAAACTGTGGAACATCTATGCAATGCAGAACTAAGGACCAGGCTGAAGACAGGAACTACTGGCACATGCTAAAGCATGGCTGGATCTCAACAAAGATTACACTTAAAGAAGCTAGATTCCATTTTTAGGAGATTATGGAGAAAGCAAACATAAAGAAACAAAAATCACAGGGGTTCCTTCTGTCAGCTGGGGAGAAAGGGGATAGCTTATAAAGGGGTACCATAGAACTTTGGGGAGTGATAGAAAGACTGAATGACTCAGTTGAGGTAGTTATTACATGGTTGTATATATTTGACAAAACTCATTGAGCTATGTATTCTAAAAGGGTGTGTGACATTTACTGTGTAGAATTATACCTAAGAACTCTGAATCTTAAAAAAATAAAACAGAGACAAGGTTGGGTTTTTGTTTTTGTTGTTGTTGTTGTTTTCTATATCAACTCCTCAAATTACTAAAGAATAATGAAAACACATACGTTAGTGTTGAGAGCAGGTTTATTCATACATGGATACTTCAAAGACTTCATGGAAAAAGTGGAACTAATGGAAATTTGTTTTGAAGCACAAAGAGTTTGAAATGCATGCACAGCTCTCCCATATATGCATTTCCATGCACTTTTTGAAGACCAAAAATTGCTCAAGATTTGTGAAAGGTGACTTTCAAAAGCTGAACAGATAAATAACATATTGATCAATGGAATAAAGTGATATATGAAGCAACATGGATGAATCTCAAATGATTTTTGTAAGTTAAAGAAGCAGACTAAGAAAAGCTATGATTCCATTTCTGTGACATTCTGGAACAGACAAAACTGTAGGGTGGAGAAAAATCATTAGTTTCCATGAGTCACTGGCAGAGAGGGGCTATCTTCAAAGAAGTGTAACATAATGAATTTTTTTTTTTGGTGAAAGAACTTCTGTTTGATTGTGGTGATAGAGGTGTAGTTATAGATTTTTCATTCATAGAAATGTATACCATATGATTCATTGAATGTATCTTAAAATATAAAATTTTAAATGTTTATTTCTTAATAACATGGCAAAGTAAGGGGTACAGGGAAGATTCAATGATGAGTCAAGAGGTGGCCCCACAGAGGGACTATTGGGCAGGACAGTAGGAGCTCCACATAATTGTTAAAAAAACCACAATAAAGAAAAAGTTAAGGATTCCCTTTTATGTGCATTTTCCCCAAAGGAGGAACCATTTGCAAATGTTCCCTGATGGTTTGGAGTAAACTTCTTAATTGAAAGCTTTTTGAATCCACCCAGTTTCCCTATTGCTCCATTTCTGCACGGTTTAATGGGCTCATGAGGGTGAATGACCTAAGCCCAGGTTTGTCCTCTCCACTTCTCATTGCCTTGTAGCCTGGGGTGAAAAGTACCCATGTTTACTTCATGCATTTACTCAACACACACTGACTATTCTTTATGCCATCCCAGAGCCAGATACTGGTAACAAAAGGAAGTATTATAAATATGCTTCTAAGTGCTTAAAGTTTAGGAGTGACTCGAAGAAATGTTAACAGGGAAATTATTTTTCAATCTCTTAATGGACCAAGTACTGTGACATTTCAACAAAACCCCCAAGACTCACTATCATTTCCTTGCCCAATCCAATTTTCCTTTTCCAACTTCGTCCTTTATACAGTAGTGGAAATCTAACCAGGTTTAACAGCTAAAAATCATCTAGTAGCTTGCCTTTAGGTACAGCTTCTCACCAACAGTGAATCAGAAAAACCTTTCCTGGTCGGCCTGCCCACCACTCAGCCCTATCTCTTATGTGATGCATGTCTCCACTTCCGGAACCATTCATGGGGTCTACGCCTTCCCTCAACAAATGCTCACTTCAGCCACCTCAGCCAAATTAGGATTTTTGATTTTTCCCTCTTCTGTGCACTAGTGATCCATGCACACTTCAATAGCACCACCTAGCACACTGGGTTGTAGACATGGTGTCTGTTTGTCTCTCTTCACCAGTATGTAAACTCCTATATGCCAAGGAAATAGCCTATATAATTTTGAGTCCCAAAACCCAACAAAATTGGTAATTTAGTCCTGTTGACTTGGGATGACAAGAGTTCACAATGAGGACTATTAGTGAGGCTGGAAGGGAGGGAAGAGTAGAAAAATGATGGCTGATGTGGGCCTCCAACTTTTGTCCAGAGGTCCCAGATGGGTCTTGGTCTCAGTGTGCTGGCTTCCAGCACAGTTGCCAGAGGAGGAACAGCCAGGGCACTTGGCTAGCCCAGTGCCTGCAGGTCCAGCAGTTCCCTGGGCTGTTGATAAAACTGGAAAACTCACTTTTACAGTCACTGACAATGCCAATTTATCTTGTTTACCCAACCAGCTTTGAATAAAGCAGAACTGCAATGGAACTAATGGAGTGACTAACATAGCCACAGATCAACAGGGCTCTGCTACTCAAAGCTGGCATCTTACATTTCAGAATTGGACCAGGAATTTATCACACATGCACTTCAGTTGGATTTAAAAAATATAAAACAAGTTAGCTATGTGACATCTTACAAGTGTTTGGTAAACTACTACTAAAATCTGAAAATTACAATGTTATCTACATTCTTCGGGGATATTTAGAATGCCCACCAAGTGAAAATAATGAGCTAGCTCAGCAAAAAGGAGACTGTGTGTCTTTTTCCATTTAAAAAATCATTACTGATGAATTTTAGCTATTTTCTCAAGTCAAGATGTTCAATACTTGTTTTAAAAATAAAATGGTGATTCCTCAGGTACTGAATTTCCTGCTGAAATAACTTCCATGGGATTCTTTTCAATTTTGCGTAGAGTCCTTGGTTAAATTTTCCTGTACATAGAATCAGGATTTGAGAGCAAGAAGCTACATCAAGCTCCGAGTCATTCAGCCTTCCATCAGGCCCACGTGTTTGTGCATTTATTTACTCATTCATTCCACTAGCTTTCACTGTTTAATTCACTGTTCCTCTAGTTATTGATAAGAAAAACCTAGGTGAACAGATTGAGGACCAGGATCAGGGCCAAGTGGGTATATCGAGCATCAAGACAGGCATCTCTGCCTCCACTATGTGGAAGACCCTGCCCACTTCCCCATCTCAATTCTCAGTATGCTGATTGCTGACCACAGCAGAGTCACTCTACAGGAGCCTGACAGCTGGCGTGCATCCAATTCAGCTGAACAACATTCCGACTCCAGGAAAGGAAGATCCTGATTCCCTTCTGAATAGACAGGTATTTCATTGAACTTAGGATGCTGGCTCAATGAGGGTTAAGAACAGAGATAAAAGGAACTGTAGGTTTCTGGGCTATTCTACATGGTGCTTGGGATTGACTGAGAGGTGACCTTGTGCAGATGCCATTCTTGCTGACCTTGCTGAAGGGAGCCTTGTCCTTGGTCACTGTGCTTTCTTATGTGGTGAGAGGCCTGGAGGGTTAACCTCAATGAGCTGCCAGGATAGATGTGCCACCCCACAGACACAGAGATCCTCTGGTGTACTCAGAATAGATAACCCAGGGCCATAACTCCACGGCTATCATATGCTCACTGAGTCCCTTTGCGCACCCTCCACACAGGGTGGGGACTGTGGAATAAACTGGGTACAGGGCTGGTGGCGCAGCAGGGATGAGGCTCACTGGTGACTGTGCAGCTGTGTCCCTTTTCTCTCCCATGCTCTTACAATATGTTCCTTACACAGGATTTTGCTAGGACAGCTTCCTTGAGGGCAGAGGGAGTGGAATCAGCTGAGCTGGACCTCCACTTCTCTTTTTGCCTCTTGCTTGATCTTGTGCAGCTTATCTCACCTTGAATTCTCAGCTTTTTGTCTCCACATGCCACATATGTACTTAGGAGTTTGTGTGGTCCACCCTGCATAACCAGCATCTGAGTTGAATGAGAGGGCTGTTTTCCTTCAAGGTTGTACCTCTGAGATCAGTGGAATATGTGAATCATTCAACCAGAAAGAGAAACAGAAGGCCTGAGTTAAAGTTCTCATAAATATATATAATACTGCACAGCACATATATGTTCCCAAACTCCTTCCAAATACTAAGAGGACAGATTAAAGTATCATCTGATATATGCTTCCCATGTATCATTGAATAATTTCCCAGTGCAACCTGCTGGGTTCGGGTCAGTGAGCTGGGTTGGCACCCCTGGTCCAGGCCCCCCATGTGCCTTCCAACACTTGTTGTTTTCACTGGTTTACTGTGGCTGGAGTCTTCTTATTCAAAGAACTCAGACGTGGCTGTGATAGGAAGTGAGAAGACCTGGGGATTTCACTGAAGCCAAACAAAAGACTGTGTGTATTGGAGTAGATATGAGGTTAGGATTCTGCAGGTTTCCTAGGGAAAATCTTCTCCGAGAGGAAACATCTTTGCTTAGTGAGTGAGATCCCAAAAGAGCCTACATCTAGGAAAAGGAAGAAAAGCTGTGTGCTGAAAGTCAAAAGAAATTTTATGTTCCTGGGTCCAGGAGCTCCATGTAACAGCATCTCTAAAATCACAGGGGGAGCCCAGGACTGCCTCATCTTTTAGGGGCATAGACACCGGGAGTCCTGAGACCCTAGATGGAGTGCAGGTGCCTTAGATGGGTGTGGCTTGTTGTGGATAGCCTCAGGTTGCAGATCATTCCCCCAGAGGAGAGGAAGGCAGTGGTGCACGTGTGATTTGAGAGATGGCAAGTGTGCAGGAGGTGGCTGTGAAACAAATGACACAATTCCAGAAGTAGTTCATGGAGCCGGAAATTTAGAGGCAAAGTTTATACATTGTCTTCCTCACACTGTTTAGGCAATAATTACAAATGGGTTGGAACATATCAATAATTATGGAAACACATTTCTTGGCAGTTAATTACTGCTGTTAGGCTGAAATAAATCTCTGTAGATGCTTAACAATGCAACAGCTACCTGTACAACTCAGTATATTAGATAGAAGGAATTGTGCTTTGAACCAGGAACTTAAAATGAAAAGATACAGGTTGAAATAGACATCCTTACCTCCAAATTACAGTACAGAAAATGTGTTATAATGGTATGCTCTTAAGAGTCCATTCTGGTTGAAATACCTACATCTTTCTTCAATGCCAATTTTTACCTAGAAGTTCCAAGTGGAAGGTCCTATTTTATAAGATCTATGAAAACATCAATTCATTTTTCTTCCTCAGCACAAAGATAAAACCTATTTTTGTAACTTTGTCCTTTTACTCTCTGGCCCCTTTCAGATGATATAGCTGGAAAGCTATTTTCCCCAGTAGTGGAGAAAGAAAGCAGTACAGGCATTTCCATGGCATGGGAAGCAGGTGGGAAATAACACACAGAGGGGTTGACTTTCAATTGTTAATCGCAGAGTTGTCTACTTTCATTTCATTTAGGCGGTGACCACAGTCGAACCTGACTACAAGACTGTCACCTTCCCTTAGACTACTGGTGCCTAGAGGAGAACACATTCACTCCTGGTGACATGAGTTTCAGGAGCACACGCCCAGAACTGCCGACTGCTGTGCTCCGAGCAGTGCTGAGTGCGTATTGCCCTTGAGATTTTACATGATGTACATGGATGCTCTCATTGCTCAAATTTGACTGGGCTTCTTCACCACAATCTTCATGGACAATTCTTGTGTCTTTCTTTCTGGCTAAGTTTTTAATCCATGGAAAATTGTCCCCATCCCACCTCCCTGTCAAATTTTTTGTGCCTCAGTAAATGTCACCGAGTTCCTCACCCTGCAGAGTCTCCTAGAATACTTTCTTCTGTTGCCTCTTTTGCCCAGCCTGCTCATTCCACTGCTCCCCTGTGGACTGCAGGTCAGTGTCTTCTGCACTCTCTCCCTCACTCAGTCTCAGCCATTGTCCATGCCAGACTAGCATCTTCTCTTCAGCACCATCCTTCTGCTTCTCAGTGATATTCAAGATCTCTTGAAAATATGAACCAGATAAAGTTTCCAAGACATGAAAGAAGGGTAGATTGTGGGAGCAAAGCTTGAAGGGGTGGTCCCAACTGGTAGCATTTGAGGAGATAGCAGCCCCTTATCACTACACTCTAAACACGGTTCCAAAGTCTCACCCTCTCACAGCCACCCTTGATGGGACCATCTCCACCCACAACACTGTTCCTGTGAAAGGAGGAACCCTCATGGATTGCAGGACTATATCCTGTGTGAATGTCTCACTCTTAAAATTTGTAACTTAGTAGAAAATACAGATGATCCTTGACTTAACCATGGTTCCAGTGAGTGATTCCTTTCATTTATGATGGTACAAAAGCAACACACATTCAGAAGAAAAATACTGCAGATCTTGAATTTTGATCTTTTCTTGGCCTGGTGATGCATAATACAACACTGCCTTGCAGTTCTGGGCCATAATCACAACTGGAAACAATTGATCATGCTCCACAGTGTGCCATGCTGCTAAGCTAAGATGTTCAGAGGACTAAGAGTCAAAGGGAGCACATAAACAAGTCTAGTATCTGCTAACACTAACCAATAGAATAAATAAAGGGGAGAGTGATCCAACATGGGAAGTGAGATACTCAGCAGACTCATAGAATGGCGGATGTCCTAAATAGCACTGTGGCCTCAGAATCAGCCCTAAAGGCACTCGGATCTGGCTGAAAAGCCCATGAGAGTATTTCAGGCATGGAAAGCCAAGACACTCTGGCAAAAAGATCTCTGTGAGTGAGATCCC
This sequence comes from Oryctolagus cuniculus, assembly GCF_051225735.1. NCBI lineage: Eukaryota > Metazoa > Chordata > Mammalia > Lagomorpha > Leporidae > Oryctolagus > Oryctolagus cuniculus. The sequence continues at coordinate 16,859,056 of NC_142878.1, forward strand.
AGTGGAAAGAACAGGTCTTCAAAGAGGGAGGTGCCTTTCTCTGAAGGGAGGAGAGAACCTCCACTTTGACTATGACCATGTCTAAACAAGATAAGAGTCGGAGAACTCAGAGGGCTTCCATAGCCTTGGAAACTCATGACTGGTGCATAGGGAGATTACTGATGCCGTAAACAGGAGTGTCAATTTGTAAAGTCAACAACAGGAGTCACTGTGCACTTACTCCTCATGTAGGATCTCTGTCCTTAATGTGCTGTACACTGAGGCTTAATGCTATAACGAGTACTCAAACAGTATATTTCACTTTGTGTTTCTATGGGGGTGCAAACGATTGAAATCTTTACTTAATGTACACTAAACTGATCTTCTTCTGTAAAAAAAAAAAAAAAAAAAAAAAGAAAAGAAAAAAAGAAAAAAAGAAATTATCAATTCCCAACTTGACTCTTGACTCTCACTGGGATTAAACATGACAAGAGGTCTGATCCGATTTCATCATCATTTAAAAAAAATCATCTATTATTTTTCACTTTATGTTTCTGTGTGGGAGCAAACTGTTGAAATCCTTACTTAAGGTATACTAAGCTGATCTTCTGTATATTAAGATAATCGAAAATGAATCTTGATGTGAATGGAAGGGGAGAGGGAGTGGGAAAGGGGAGGGTTGTGGGTGGGAGGGACAGTATGGGGGGGGGGAAGCCATTGTAACCCATGAGTCGTACTTTGGAAATTTATATTCATTAAATAAAAGATAAAAAAAAAAAAAGCTAAGATGTTCAGTAGGATATCCATTGCATTTTAAGCTCATGATGGATTTATCAGAACATAACCCATTATAATTGAGGGCATCTGTGATTAAATCACTTAAACTTACCTATATAATAAAGGATTTTCCTGTCTATTCAATAAATGGTGCTGGGAAAACTGGATTTCCATGTGCAGAAGCATGAAGGAAGACCCCTACCTTATACCTTACACAAAAATCCACTCAACATAGATTAAAGATCTAAATCTACAACCCAACACCATCAAATTATTAGAGAACATTGGAGAAACCCTGAAAAATATAGATAGGCACAGGCAAACACTTCTTGGAAAAGATCCTGGAGGCACAGGCAGTCAAAGCCAAAATTAACATTTGGAATTGCATCAAATTGAGAAGTTTCTGTATGGCAAAAGAAACAGTCAGGAAAGTGAAGAGGCAACCGACAGAATGGGAAAACATATTTGCCTACTATGAAATAGATAAAGGATTAACAACCAGAATCTACAAAGAGATCAAGAAATTCCACAACAAAACAAACAACCCACTTAAGAGATGGGCCAAGGAGCTCAACAGACATTTTTCAAAAGAGGAAATCCAAATGACCAACAGAAACATGAAAAAATGTTCAGGATCACTAGCAATCAGGGAAGTGCATCAAAACCACAATGAGGTTTCACCTCACCCCGGTTAGAATGGCTCACATTCAGAAATCTACCAACAACAGATACTGGCAAGAATGTGGGGAAAAAGGGACACTAACCCACTGTTGGTGGGAATGCAAACTGGTTAAGCTTCTATGGAAGTCAGTCTGGAGATTCCTCAGAAACCTGAATATAGCCCTACCATACAACCCAGACATCCCACTCCTTGGAATTTACCCAAAGGAAACTAAATTGGCAAATAAAAGAGCTGTCTGCACCTCAATGTTTATTGCAGCTCAATTCACAAAAGCTAAGACCTGGAATCAACCCAAATGCCCATCAACAGTAGACTGGATAAAGAAATTATGGGATATGTACTCTTTAGAATACTATACAGCAGTCAAAAACAGTGAAATCCGGTCATTTGCAACAAAATGGAGGAATCTGGAAAACATCATGCTGAGTGAAATAAGCCAGTCCCAAAGGGACAAATATCATATGTTCTCCCTGATTGGTGACAACTAACCAAACACCAAAAAGGAAACCTGTTGAAGTGAAATGGATACTACGAGAAACAGTGACTTGATCAGCCCTTCCCCTGACTGTTGATGAACAACTTAACACTTTATCCCTTTTAGTATTTTTTTTGTTCTACTTAATACCATTGGTTGAACTCTTTAATTAACACACAATTATTCTTAGGTGTTTAAATTTAACTGAAAAATGATCCCTGTTAAATATAGTGTGGGAATAAGAGACAGAGGAGATGTACAGTTTGGGAAATGCTCAGTCGGACTTGCCTCAAATGGTGGAGTCAGAAACATGCCAGGGGATTCCAATTCAATCCCATCAACGTGGCATGTACCAATGCCAACTCACTAGTCAAAGTGATCAATTTCAGTTCACAACTGATCATAATGAAAGGACTAAGAATCAAAGGGATCACAAAAACAAGACTACTGTCTGCTAATACTAACTGAAATAATTAAAAAGGAGAGAACGATTCAACATGGGAAGTGGGAAACAGAAGACTCATAGAATGGCAGATGTCCTAAACAGCACTCTGGCCTCAGAATCAGCCCTTAAGGCATTCGGATTCGGTTGAAGAGCCCATGAGAGTATTTTAGGCATGGAAAGCCAAGACACTCTGGCAAAAAAGACCTAAATGAAAGATCTCTGTGAGTGAGATCCCAGTGGAAAGAATGGGCCATCAAAGAAGGCGGTACCTTTCTCTGAAGGGAGGAGAGAACTTCCACTTTGACTATGACCTTGTCTAAATAAGATTGGAGTTGGCAAACTAAAAGGCTTCCATAGCCTTGGCAGCTCATGACAAGAGCCTCGGGTGATTACTGACGCCATAAACAAGAGTGTCAATTTGTTAAGTCAACAACAGGAGTCACTGTGCACTTACTCCCCATGTAGGATCTCTGTCCTTAATGTGTTGTTCAATGTGAATTTATGCTATAACTATTACTCACACAGTATTTTACACTTTGTGTTTCTATGTAGGTGCAAACTGTTGAAATCTTTACTTAATATATACTAAATTGATCTTCTGTATATAAAGGTATTTGAAATGAATCTTGATGAAGAATGGGATGGGAAAGGGAGCAGTAGATGGGATGGTTGCGGGTGGGAGGGAAGTTATGGGGAGGGGAAGCCACTGTAATCCAAAAGCTGTACTTTGGAAATTTATATGTATTAAATAAAAGTTAAAAAAAGAAAGGATTGTCCTAACATATAGTCTTTTTGTATTTTGAGTGATATCTTCATTGAAGTCTTTACTCTGTAGTGTTTGTCTTTTATCCCTATTCTGATTATGTGCACATAGAATGGACAGTGAAGATGCTTTGACCGTCAACATTCCCAACATGATGATGACAATATTTGCTGAGTCACACATCAGTTCTGTAGGCTCAAGGACAGGCATCACTTGTTGCAATGTTTATTGGGACACACTACCAAGTCGTGAACATTTATTTTCCATTAAGACATGTGCTTCGAAGACATCAATGAGAGAAGGTAGCATGATGGGAAAGGCTTGGGATTGGTGCAGCGAGTGCTGTGAAGGACCCAGCTCTGTCTTTTGTCTCTGGAGTGGCCACGAGCAAATTCCTGCCCACTGTGAGCACCAGTGCCTTCACTTGACAATGGGTCAACATGATATCAAGCAGCCTCATGGGAAATAGCACGTGCTGTGCATTCTGTACAGTGCCAGGTGAAGCAGGTATTCAATCAGGGACAGTTTTCCCAAACATTTGTAATAAGGCTAAAAAGAGAACCCTACCAGCAGCATTATATATCACCGTCCAGAGCGTTTCTCTTCCCAAACACTCAGATGCTCCCTGACCCCACGCTGAAAGTAACACAGTGAATGGCAAATTTTGAAAAAATCTGTTGGGAAATTGCTTCAGCAAGCAAAGGCCAGGCAGAGGTCTACCTCCCATGCTCTTCTTTTCTTATCAAAGTTTTCCCCAAGTCCCTTCTGTTTCTGACTACCTGCCCCAGACCTGACTGATATGGCGCCTTCCTGGGAACCTCCCCATGTAATTGGTTTACCTAGGACGTTACCTGAGGGTGACAGCCTGGCACCAGGACAAAGATGGGTGTGAGAACACAGAGGTGTGTGTAGGCACCAGAGGTATGGGGGTGGACTACAGGGCTACAATGTCATCATTCATTGGACAAGCATTAAAAAGTAAAACATTTGGGGTAAATCAGTGAGAAAATGAGATACCAAAGTCTTAAGATGGAAGAAATGGCTGAAGAGCGTTTTAAGGAAGACAATGGTCAAGCTGCAGCCAGCAGTTCCCTCTCAGCTTACAGTGTGCTACAGTGCAGCTTTGATGAGCTCCATGCTGATGGGTGACGTTTTCTACCGAAAAAACTCTATAGTAGGAGAGAGGTTTATTTTAATGCAATGTAATCTAATACTATTCTCAGGTTTGATTCTTATTTTTAAGTTTTCCGTATAATGACATAAAAAAACTTCACATTGCAGTGGATCATGACCCAGGGAAAAGAATTTCAGAAGATTGAATTGTCCTCAATGAAGGGGGAAAGTACTGTAAAATCACATTTCTGTCCTCCTTCTCTCTCCTTACCTGACTGTTGGGAATTTTCCCAAGTTATAAAAGTCTTTCTGAGCCTGTCTTACTGTTTTAAATAAAACTTTGTCATTAAAATAAACAGCACACAAAAGATTCCAGGCACATTCAAAATGTCCATTCCTTAATTATTACACAAAATAAGATTAAAAATTTACAAATTTTTAAATCTTCGAAACATTTAATAGTTAGGCCAGTGACTACACAGTCCCAGTGTAGCTGTATAATAGCTTGATTAAAAAAGGCTGCAGCATTAAAGAATTCTATTTAGAATATGGTTTCCTTGAGAACAACCCAGATGGGCTTTTAAATGAAGAGAGAGACCAGCTGCACACACTGCTAGATCTGCATCACAATTGGATCTTAAGAAGACCAAACAATGTTTTTCATTAAATGAGAGCACTCTTAATAAGCAGCTCTAAAAAACATGATTATTTCTCATTATTCCACCAAAGAGAAGCCATTTTCTTTGCAGTTTTCAGGCAAACTCTAGGGAGAAGAAGAGGGGTGCCAATGGCTTCTGTTTATGGGAGAAGAACCAGGTTGACCTAAATTTGGAGCAGCCCTCAGGGCCCAGAGGACATCATTCACTCAGTCTAAACACTAACTGCAGGCAGACACCATTCCAGCCCTAAGCACATGGCAATGTTCAGGGGCCTGTTACCACAGCTGGGAGAGAAAGACAACAAATGCAAACAAATGCACACACACTACAATAGTTTCACCTTATCATTGGTTTCATTTCTGAGGTTTCAGTTACCCCTAGTCAACCATAGTCTGAAAATAGTAAAAGGAAAATTTCATAAATAGCTAATTTATAATTTTAAATTGTGCACAGGTCTGAGTAGCATGAACTATGGTGCTGTCCTGCCGATTCCCACTCAGGATGTGCAGTAGCCACTCTGCAATCTTATAAGTCACCCACATGGCATCATCGTGGCTTAATGACCCTGGATCACCTAAAGCAGATGATTCTCCTCGACTTATCATCAGAAGGTCACAGCAGCCTAACACTGTGTTACAGTGCCTGCATCAGTCACCTTCCTTCATTTAATCACAGATGATTGCATTATCTGACATCATCACAAGAAGAAGGTAAATACAGTATAAGAAAACATCTTGAGAGAGATGATTCATATGACAAGCAAAAAACAAAAGAATTCATCACCGCCAGCCTGAATGTGCAAGAAATGCTTAAGGGAGTCCTGCATTAGAAGTGAAATAATAACGATCATTATGGAAACACATAAAAATACAAATCTCAACAGTAAAGCAGACATACAAAAAACAGAGAAGAAATACCTAATGATTCATAGTTTACCTTTTTTTTTCAGATTTAATTTGCTATCTGTTTAGTGAAGAATTTTTTCACCTGTATTAACAAGGACTATGCAATTGTTACAATGGGAGTCACTTTGCAGTTGCTCCCCATGTGTAGGACCTCTGTCCTTAATGAGTTGTACTATGAGAATTAATGGTAAAACTAGTCTTCAAACAGTACTTTATACTTTGTGTGTCTGTGTGGGTATAAACTATTGAAATCTTTACTTAGTATAGAGTTGATCTTCTGTATATAAAGATAATTAAAAATGAATCTTAATGAAGAATGGGATGGGAGAAGGAGTAGTAGGTGGGATGGCTTGGGGATGGGAGGGCAGGTATGGGGGAAGAACCATTAAATCCAAAAGTTGTACTTATGAAATTTATTAAATAAAAGCTTTCTATAAAAATAAATAAAAAAGTTTTACAATGAAAAAATAAATAAATATAAAAAACAAGGACTATAATTTTGTGACTTCTTTCTTGTACTCCTTGGGTTTTGGTACAGGGTTATATTAGTCACTTCTAAGTCAGAAAGTATTTAATGCTTCTCTGTCTTCTGAAAGAACATGCTATTGTGCTATTGATTCTTCATTAAGTGTTTAGTAGAATTCATCAGTAAAACTCTTCAGGACCTTAGTAATTTCCAGGGAAGATTTTCTAAATGAATTACATATCTCAAATACATTTGAAGCTATCCAAAACTGTTTTTCTGTCCATGCCAGTTTTCTGATTTTGTGTATTTGAAGAAACAAGTACATTTCATGTAAGTATGCAAAATTATCATTATATGATTGTTTGTCATTCTTTAAAAAAAATAAAAACAGAGCTACCCTATGATGCAGTAAACCTAATACTAGGTTTATGTCAGAGAAAATGAAATTAGTCTGTCAAAGATAAATCTGCACTCCCACCATTCACAATAGCCAAGACATGGAATCAGCAGATGAATGGATAAAGAATCCATATATTTACACACATTATTACACCATAAAAAGGTTTAAATCCTGTCACTTGTGACAACATGGGTAAAACTAGAGGCTGTTGGCCAGCGCCGCGGCTCACTAGGCTAATCCTCCACCTTGCGGCGCCAGCACACCGGGTTCTAGTCCTGGTTGGGGCAACGGATTCTGTCCCGGTTGCCCCTCTTCCACGCCAGCTCTCTGCTGTGGCCAGGGAGTGCAGTAGAGGATGGCCCAGGTCCTTGGGCCCTGCACCCCTTGGGAGACCAGGAGAAGTACCTGGCTCCTGCCATCGGATCAGCGTGGTGCACCGGCCGCAGTGTGCCAGCTGCGGCGGCCATTGGAGGGTGAACCAATGGCAAAGGAAGACCTTTCTCTCTGTCTTTCTCTCTCACTGTCCACTCTGCCTGTCAAAATAAATAAATAAAAATAAAAAAATTAAAAAAACTAGAGGCTGTTATGTTAGATGAAATAAGCCAGGCATAGAGAGACAAATACCATACGATCTCACTCGGCTGTGGACTCTAAAAGGTTGACTTCAGAAGTTCAGAGTAGGATAGTAGTTCCCAACAGATGGGCAGGGAAGAGGCACTGGAGTAGAGGTTAGCCTACGGACACAAACTCATGTTTAGATACGAGGACTAATTTCTTGTGTTCAATTGCACAGCGGGTGACTACAGTTAACGTAGTTAAGATATTGTATATCTCAAAATAGCTAGGAGAGGATGTTTAATGTTCTCACCACAAAGAAATGACACATATCTAAGGTGATAGATATCCAAATTGTTCTGAGTTGATTATTATCCAATGTATACAAAATATCATGTTGTACTATGAAAATACATATGTATAATTATTTATCAATCAAAAATAAACAACTTAAGATAGAAACTTTTATAAGAATGGCAAATGGTGACCCTCTCCTTCTGTCTACTATAAAGTGTTTTGAAAACTGAACATTGGTATTTTGGTCACTGCTTATGAATTTTAACTCAAACTGCACTTAAGCAACATTTATACACAAAGAAGGCAAAAGATACCACGTTTCAAATATTGGTCTCCTGTACATAAAAGGAAAAAGTTGCCCAGTTTGAGTTTGTGAAGTGGAAAGTCAGAATGGCCCAATTTCATGTGGATGAAAATAGAATCACTCCTTAGGAGTATAAGAAAGGAATTGCCCAAAGCACTTCCACATAGAAATTCTTTTTTATTTTCATTATTTACACTGCAGTTTTATTTCCTAAGGGACTTTGACAAAAATAGAATCATAAAATGCTAGTACCACAAAGGGCTTCAGAAACCATCTGGTTGCTCTTCTTTTTTGGATGAGTAAACCGAAGCCCAGACAAGATGCCTGGGGAAGAGACCACGGAGGAGGCCGGAGAGGGGTGGGGTGGGGGGGCAGCCTCCACTCCTTCCTGCATCCCTGAGCCAAGAAAGACAACAAAGCCTCTCTGCCCTTGAGACCATCAGTGTCATAGAGCTTAATGCTGCAATCAACAGTGCTAGTGTGAGGCCCCTTCCTCGAAAGAGCCATTCTTTCATTCATGCAAGCACGCATCAACCCATTCTTACATAGCACCCTGTGGGCAGAAAGGTCTGTGCTAGGGTCTCCTCCTACCCCGATTGTAAAGCAGAACCTTGCTTGAATTCTAGCAAGATGCAGAGATGTTAAGCGACTAAATGCATGGTTATTTATTTAACTGTCCCTGTTAGCACCACAGAGCCTTTGGAACTTAGATGGGCCACATAACTGCACAGTCACCCTGCCCCAGGAATTGGCCATCAGCTTGGTGATGAAGTGGAAGGGAAAAGAGAACCCATCAAAATCTGGAAGACTGCCTGTGAATGAGGCTGGGCTGGACTGGACCTCTGGGAGATGCCGTAGAGGTATGATGGAGGAGAACCCCCGACACCAGTGCGGAAGTGCTGAGTAAGCAGGAAGGTATAGTTGAGTGCTGGGTCAGAGAGAACTTGCCCCAAGAAAATGCCCTGAGTGGTATCAGCATACGGGTGAGAGTGGGAGCTCAGGAGACCCAGGCAGGGGAAACAACAGGAGAAGCAGCCCAACAAGCCCGCCTATGCAGTCCAAGTTAAAGGTTCACAAGAGAGGAGCGAGTTGCAGAATCAAGAAGATAATAAGATAATGGGGCTCTGTGCTTCTGGCTTCATCTCTCTGTCCCCACATTTCAGGTCAAATGGCTGAGCCTCCCGCCCACAGGATAATTGCAATTGAGGTTTTCTGAGGAAGAAAGGGATGCTTTTAAATGGAGAAACTAGACGTCCAGCTTTGCTTGCTGCTCTGCCACCGTGGCCCAGCTATTCACTGAGGTGAAGGCCATTGCCCACCTTGCTTTCTTTCTGGCCCTGCTCAAGCAGGAAGACAGAGCTGAGAGTTAGTTTTTAGCCTTTGTCTCCAACAGAAGTTTTATACAAACCTACACTTACATTGAAAAATGCTAGAATTTTTGAGAAAAAAAAAAGTGCTCTGTTTAAAATTTTCAAAGTTTAGGGAGTCTGATAAGAGTGTGAAGTTTACGTCATGAGTCAGAGATGTGCACAGTGCACAAGAGGTAAAATGCGGTTTTCCTACCCAAAAGGAAATGAAGTACCGTGGGGTGAGTGGGCAGAGTTCGGGAATAAAATAAGGGAATCTGAAGGTAAATGCAGAGTTGTGTCCTGGCCCCACTTCCTTGGGCTATTTTCCAAGTTAGAGAAGGGCAGGAAAGAGTTGACCTTGGAGTTGGGGAGGTCTGAGAGACTAGAAAGCCAAGGGTGTGCCTCAACAGAATTCCATTCCTTAGGTGGGCACAACCCCACCTCCTGCACTTGGCATGGCTTTCTGTCACCTGCCTGCACATCTGCTGCTGCATCACTGGACTGTCCCATTTGCTAGGGATGCCATGACAATCTGATTTACCTGGATCCACGCAAACTTCTCTGGCGAGAAGGGGTTACCTTGTGGGAAAGGCAGTGTTTTCTGCAGAAAAAAAGAGTTTCCACTTTGCACTGATGCAGACATCAGAGAGGAGTTCTGTCACCTTAGTAACAGCTGACAGATGACAACCAACCAGGTGACATCTGAGTAATCCTGGGCCTGACTGCCCTTGTTAGCAGCTGGCTGTCCCCTTGGCACCTTCACCTACACCTGGAATGACCCAGACAAGACCTGGAATCATCTTGGGCTTCTGACCACCCCTCAGCAATACTAGCAACCTATGTTGCAGGTTGTGCCCAACCTGTACCTCCTCAGTCCAAGCCATCAGTGTTCGTGACCCAGACTACTGGAATCACCTCTGATGGACCTCCAGCCATCACTCACCCACCCACAGAGCAGTCAGAAAGATGTTTTCAGGTGAGAACAGATCACACCCCACCCCACACAAACTCTTCTGATGGCTTCCTGTAAAACCATAAAAGAAAACAAAGTGAAACTTCAAACTACTGACCTAGACTCTATGAGCCTGGCTGGGCCTCCCCGACTTATGCAGTGGGACCTCTTCACCTGGACTTCCTCCACCCTGCCTCACTACCCTGGTATGTGCTGCTACCCACCCTTCTCTAAGACTAAAGAAAGTCACTCCTCAAAAGGAGCCTCAAGCCCCATGGGATCCCCGGGAGGCACTCCATGTTCTTTGAAATGACTTAGGTTCCCTCAGTGTTCATCACTTAGTGGCAATGCAATGAGTGTGTGCACACACACACACACAGACATGAAGTCACAGAGTGATAAGCACCAACAATAGAGATGTAATGGAGAATAAAAAAAAATCAGCAAGGGCTCCTCTCAGGGAGCTGTCAGTTCAGCCTTCTAGGGGCAGTGAGCACTCATCAGTCCAAGGAGAATCATGATTTATGTGTTAATCCCCAGGTTATGTAACCAGATTAAAGAAACATTTGAAAATCTTTGCTCTAGAGAGCCCTTCAGAAAGTTGGATGGCATGAATGATTTTCTGCCCTGAGTATTTCTTCTTTTTTATGGGGGAGAAGATTATTTTTAAAGTCCATTTTCTTCAGGAGAGTGAAAAAGGCCAAGCAATAAATCCACAGCTCTGCCATCTATTTCAATGTAAGTCTTCAATCCATAATTTGTTAGTGCCTCTTCAATCAAAAGAACATGTTAAGACTCTGTCTACCCAGGTAAAAAGAAGTCCAGACTGGGGAGAGGATGGAGGAGCCTCTGCTGGTGGAAGTATACAACAAGAAGGCGAAGGACATTGTCTTCTTTGAATCACTGGATAACTGTGGTTTGCTTTGCTCTGAAGACTGAGAAGCAAGGGACACAGAGACTAAACAGTCATACAGTACTTGGCTGCAGTAGACATCCCATTCTCCTCATTCCATGGGTGAGTAATTCAGTTAGGCTTCATGAGCAGAAGAGATTATAAAACAAAAGATGGTCCCTCTCTGCTCTGGCAAGCCCACATGTAATGGAGGAAATGGAAGAATTCAAGCTTGTGTGTGGATGGGCAAGGGTAAGAATGCTGGGCACAGTCCAAGGGTGCTAGTTGCAGAAGTAAAAGCTCAGGGATGAGGCCCGCACTGTGGCATAGTTGGTAAAGCCACCACTTATGGCACCAGCATCCCATATGGTACCAGTTTGAGTCCTGGATCCAGCTAGCGCACTGGAGAAACAGTGAAAGATGTCCCAAGCCCTTTGGCTCCTGCACCCATGTGGGAGACCCAGAAGAAGCTCCTGGCTCCTGGCTTCAGACGTTGCAGCTAATTGGGGAGTGAACCAGCAGATGGAGGACCTCTCTCTCTCTCTCTCCCTCTCTCCCTCCCTCCCTCTTTCTCTTTGTAACTCTTTCAAATAAGTAAATAAGTCTTAAACAAAAAAGATCAGGGATGAGGAACTGGTCATCAAGAAGCTATAACCTTCTTCCCTTTGAGCTAAAACTACTGAACTAGGACACAGAGAGGAAAAGAGCTAGAAGGGAAGTGAACCACTGGGAGGCAGAGTTCACTTCCTTATCAACAGAAACCATCCAATCATGAAACCGTCTAAAACTTGAATGAGATTTTTTTAAGAGCTGGAAGCCACATGGTAGAAAGTAGCAAACAACACATGGTGGGTGGAGGTTTGGGGAATGATATGCACATCTTATGACAGCGTGGACATACTATGATTCAGAGTCTGAATATTTAGAAACAGAAAAGGTACCTGGATGGACAGAAGGGAAGAGTGTGCCCTAAAGGAAGGGGTGAGGTGACCTGAGAATTTGACACAGTTGGCATCAGAGATCATGGATCTTAGAAAAACAGGTCTAGGGGTCAAGCAGGAAACCGAAGCTAGAATTTGAGAGAGGTAAGGGAGTGCTACAAACCCAGACTGGCCTGTTGGCTCACCACATCCCAGGACAGCAGGTGCACTACTCCTGCCCTGCCTTTTCCAGGCAATCTCCCTATTGGATTAAGGGCCTGGGACTACTGGGGAACACAGCATCATTTACATACCTCTTCACCTCAGAGTCCTTATCTCTGCTATATCTCCCATTGTGATACAGAGGGGAACCAACCAGCACCAGCCAGGACCTTTGCTTGCCCCAGGCTCAGCCCCAGCCCCAGCCCCAGGTATTTCTACCTTTGCAGCTCTTGCCTCTTCACCCTCTTTCCTACCTCAAGTGAACTCCATCTTGCCCCTGTGAGCCCTTCTTCCTATCCTCTTATTACTTAGAATTCTTCACTTTCTGTGGCAAACTACAATTTGGATAATCTTGAATCTTACAATTTGGAGACATGTCATTTACTATAGGAACATTGGATTTATTTTCCCCCTGTTCTTTCAGAACCATTTAAAAAGAACCATTCTAATTTAAAAAGTTATAAACTCCTGAAGCTTAGGAAATGCAGATCTATTGATTTATCTTTAAATTTATAAGTTAATCAAGTAAAGGAAATGGCTCAGTACTATTTCAGAGTAGTAGAAGTGCTATGACAAAAGTTTATCTTTTCTTTCTCTCTGTAGGGAAATGTGATGATTAGTGATGATTTTGTCTTGGGTTGGTTGCATCCAGATCACTTGAGCAACAAGATACTGTGCATTCACCCATCACCTTGTTTGTCATCATGACCAAGTCACAATCATTGGCCTCAGCTTCTTCACCCATAAAGCTAAGCTAAGAATAGTGGATGCTGGAGATTTATGTGACCATGGTAACCAAATAGGAAGGAGCATTGGATGCTACAACCGGTTCCTGCACTCAGGAAGCCTCCCCTGCACTGACCTCATGGCCACAGGATTTAATAGTGCTTAAATAGCTCCAGAATCACTTCATTTTTATTTCAAATTTCTCTTTGGAAATGACTTCAAAGCTTCATTTTGGCACTCTATAAATAATTTCATAAATAATTTTCATAAAAAGATATGTACTAACTGATGTCACAACTATAATGAAGCTGATGACACAATCATAAGAAAAATGTGGGCATGGAGACCCACCATCAGTCAGGTGACTTTTGGTTTGACAGTCTTCATTTATCAAAATCTACCACGACCTGCTGCCAAAATACTAAAAAAAATTTAACAAAATACAGAATGATTTCTCTAGACTTTAATGATTCAATTCTAAACTTGTGATTTTGAAAAAAGAAAAAAAGAGGTTTGAGAGAAAAATGTGCTTTTATTGAATCACCAGCTCAAAGAGGAGAACTCCATCTTTACATCTACACCTACTGTGAATGTGGGAAGATGTGCCTCTTCCCCCAGGAATCTCACTCAAGTTCCCCACACAAGAATACAACAAGGTGGTGGCCCTTTCACCTGGAGATAAGTTTCTGCTAGGTTTTATTGGTAGAAAGAGGAATAATTTTAAATCTTTCACTTAAAAAAAGACTAAGAACAATTATATGATATATTGCATTTCAAACTGAGAAATTCCATGTGTTCCATGGGACTGCTATTTTAGTTTAGTTATTCATTTTGAGTTCATAATATAAAACACTTATCTTGTCTTTCTAAGATCCCCAATAATAACTAATTCATAAAAGAAGAAAAAAATAAATACCCCTTTGCTTAAGAAAGAAACCTATGGTATAGATACTGTCTCCATGTGTACTACCCTGTTAGAAAAAATGTTTTTCTTACCACGATTTGAACCCTGATTGGTAAACTAGAAGTAAAACACTTGCACAAACAGTTTTGCCAAGGCCCTGGTTAGGACATGCTTTCAGGTCACTCTGCCCAGCCTATCTCAGGTGCTCCATGCCTCCAACCTCCCTTCTCTTTCACAAACAAACCCATTTTACCTACCTGCAGTGTCTTGTTGCTGCCCATGATTCAATATCTCTGACCCCACTTACTACAGGAGAGCAGGGTGAGATCCCAGGGGTCTAGAAGGGCCGCTATTATCAACACGACTGTGTCTCTGGACAGGTGAACAAGGAGGAAGGGGCTAATGTGGCAGGTCTCTGGAATTGGCATCTTCACAGGAGTGTGAGGGCAGAGCTCCTGCAGTTGCCAAGCCCCACATCTCCCCATGTCAGGATTGATGGAATATAAAAACAAGGATAGCAAGTAGTACTTCCTCCTGCTCGTCGTCCTCCTGAGCTCAGCAAGATGGGCTGACCCACTCTCACCCCTCCTTTACCATACCCCTGTACTTTCTTCCACAGGTAAATACACCCTAAGAGAAGATGGCCTTGGATAGACTTACAGGACTCAGAAATGCAAGAAAAATATGCCCGGTCTTCTAGGTCCCAATAAACCTTTCTCTTAAAGGCAGGAGGGGGGAAGTGAGACAAAACCATGGGGATATGAAAGGTCATTAAAGCTCATTAGAGGGAACTACTTCATCTTCATTCAAAGCGTCTCACCCAGGAGGAAATAGCTATCACATCACCGAGTTTGTAATTACAATGGTGCCCAGTGGGGCATTGAAATTCCAGATGCAGAAGAAAGAAACTTCTCTCACATATGAGCACTGCATACACAAAAAATTGGAAGCTGCAAACCTAAAACATCTTTAGAAAGCACTGTTCAAAGATTGTAAAGAAGCCTCTTAAAACTACAGTTACAACATGTTACAGCTTCTAAAACCGACACAAAAAAGATAGACAGCAGTAAATGTGGGGTTATTAAAACATAAGAGAGAATATAAGAGATATTTCATAACTAGAAAGAGAAGAATGTGATATTAAATAAGCAAGAAAAATAATGCATAAGATAGTTAACATAAATATATAAAATGTATAGCAACACACAAAAGATAAATAAGATATATTTCAGACATATGATGATGTCTACTGAAAGAAGAGGTGAAGCTTACATGGACCACTTGACATATTTATAATAACAAATCACAAGAATAGTCTTCAGTCATCCATTGAATATTCATGGAAAAGTTGAAGGCCCTGAAAGAAAATGCTAACAATATTTAAGTACTAGGTAACTTTTTTCAATCTGTCTTTGAGATCATTGTATATTTATCCTAAGTACAGGCATGTTCATATTAAAATAAAAATATGAATTTACCTTCATGGGAAAATAAGGAAATGATGTGGTCAACATCAAAGGAGCACCCTTGGCTCAGGGAAAGCTTGTAATAGAGAGGCAGGGGAGACTAAATATCAACTACAATCCAGGAAGGTAACATCAGGTAATAAAATATTCAGGAAGTCATTTTAATTAATTGAATGTGGGGAAACTTCCAATTTTCTCAAGCGTCTCTGTCCAAAATTTTCCCATGGTGACTACTCATTGACATTACAATGAATGGCACCCCCAACCCCTCTTCAAAATCCAGTGGAGGATGACTTCCCTCCCTACAAAAGCCTCATTTTGTCTGCCCATATATAGCCTCACCCATCTCTCACAAAGCCAAACCAAGCCTTCTTACTTTCATCTATTGATTTGAAAAACACACTCTCTTTGTATTTTTAATTTTTTTTTTATTTGACAGGCAGTTAGACAGTGAGAGACAGAGAGAAAGGTCTTCCCTCCATTGGTTCACACCCTAAATGGCCGATCCAAAGCCAGAAGCCAGGTGCTTCTTCCTGGTCTCCCATGCGGGTGCAGGGCCCAAGTACTTGGGCCATCCTCCACTGCCTTCCCGGGCCACAGTAGAGAGCTGGACTGGAAGAGGAGCAACTGGGACTAGAACCCGGTGCTCATATGGGATGCCGGTGCTGCAGGTGGAGGATTAACAAAGTGAGCCACAGCGCCAGCCCCTGTATTATTAATTTTTAATTTATCTTTTAAGGAATATAAATTTCATATGTACAACTTTAGGAATATAGTTATTATTGCCCTCATACCCGTCCTCCCACCCACACTCCCACCCCTCCTCCTCCTCCTCCCTCTCTTCTGTGTCAAAGTTAATTGAAGATTTACTTTATTGGGCCTGTGCTGTAGTGTAGAAGGCTGAACCTCTGCCTGCAGTGCTGGCATCCCATATGGGTGCCAGTTCATTTCCCAGCTGCCCTTCTTCTGATCCAGCTCCTTGCTTATGGCCTGGAGAAGCAGTGGCCCCATACCCATGTGAGAGACCTAGAAGAAGCTCCTGGCTCCTGGCTCCTGGCTCCTGGCTCCTGGCTCCTGGCTCCTGGCTTGGGTTGGCCCAGCTCTGGCCATTGCAGCCATTTGGGGAGTGAACCACAGATGGAAGACCTCTCTCTCTGTAACTCTACCTCTCAAATAAATGAACATAATCTCAAAAAACAATCGAAGATGTACTTTATTTATTTGAAAATGTCTGCAATTGCCAAGGGCTGGGTCAGGCCAAAGCCAGGAGCCAGGAGCCAGGAAATGCATCCAGGTATCCCATGTGAGATGCAGGGACGCAAATACTTGGGTTATCTTCCATGGCTTTCCTAGGAACATTAGCAGGCCGCTGGATAGGAAGTGGAGCAGCCAGGACTCAAACCAGTACTCTGATATGGGATGCAGTGTGATAAGTGCAGCTTAGAAGTTCTTTCTGAGCCATGGCATTGACTGTGTATGCAGTCAATTAATTTCTGTGTGTTGATTTAATATCCTACAACATTATCAAACTCTTTCATGAATTCTAGTAGTCTTTTAGTGGGGTCTTTTGGTTCCCCTCTTTATAGAAACATGTCATCTGTAAACAGGGACAGGGACAACTTGACTTCCTCCTTTTTGATTTGAATCCTTTGATTTCTTTTCCTTACCTAATGGCTCTGGCTAAAACTTTAAGAACTATATTGAATAGCAAGGGTGAAAGTGAATATCCTTGTCTGGTCCCATATCTTAGTGGGAATGCTTCCAACTTTTTCCATTTAATAAGAAGCTAGCAGTGGGTTTGTTGAGGAATGTTCCTTCTATATCTAATTTGGTTAAGGTTTTCATCTGGAAAGGATGTTGCATTTTATCAAATGCTTTCTCTGCATCTATTGAGATAATTATGTGGTTTTTACTCTTCAATTTTTTTATGTGATATATCACATTTATTGATTTCTGTATTTCAGACATTCCTGTATACCACGGATAAATCCCACTTGGTATGGGTGAATAATCTTTCTGGTAAACTGTTGGAATGTATTAGGTAGCATTATGTAGAGAACTTTTTGAATTTAAGACCTAATACCACCAAATTACTAGAGGAGAACAATGGGAAAACTCTGCAAAAACTAGAGAACACTGGGAAACTCTACCAGACAGTGGCATAGACGAAGACTTCTTGGAAAAGAGCCCAGAAGCACAGGCAATCAAAATCAAAATTGACAAATGGGATCACAGCAAGTTAAGAAGCTTCTATACTGCAAAGGAAATACTCAACAAAATGAAGAGGCAACCAACAGAATGGGAGAAAATATTTGCAAACTATGCAACTGATAGCAGGTCCAGAATATATAAAAAGCACAAGAAACTCAAAAATAACAAAACAAACAATCTAGTTAAGAAATGGGCAAAGGACTTGAACAGGAAATATTCAAGAGGAAATTCAAATGGCAGTCAGACATGCTGAAGCTGACTTACCTCAAACGGTAGAGTTAGAAACATGCCAGGGGATTCTAATTCAATCCCATCAAGGTGGCATGTACCAATGCCATCTCACTAGTCCCAGTGATCAATTTCTGCTCACAATTGATCATAATGATAGGACTAAGAACCAAAGGGATCACATAAACAAGAATAGAGTCTGCAAATACTAGCTGATAGAATAAAAAAGGGAGAGAATGATCCAACATGGGAAGTGAGATACACAGCAGACCCATAGAATGGCAGATGTCCTAAACAGTACTCTGGCCTCAGAATCAGCCCTTAAGGCATGTGGATCCGGCTGAAAAGCCCATGAGAGTATTTCAGGCATGGAAAGCCAAGACACTCTGGGAAAAAAAAAAAAAAACCTAAATGAAAAATTTCCGTGAGTGAGATCCCAGTGGAAAGAACGGGTTATCAAAGAAGGAGGTACCTTTCTCTGAAGGGAGGAGAGAACTTTCACTTTGACCATGGCCTTGTCTAAATATGATCAGAGTCGGTGAACTCAGGGGGCTTCCATAGCCTTGGCAGCTCATGACAAGAGCCTAGGGTGATTACTGATGCCATAAACAAAAGTGTCAATTTGTTAAGTCAACAACAGGAGTCACTGCGCACTTACTCCTCATGTAAGATCTCTGTCCTTACTGTGCTGTACATTGTGATTTAATGCTATAACTAGTACTCAAACAGTATTTTTCACTTTATGTTTCTGTGTGGGAGCAAACTGTTGAAATCTTTACTTAATGTATGCTAAACTGATCTTCTGTATATAAAGAGAATCAAAAATGAATCTTGACGTGAATGGAAGGGGAGAGGGAGTGGGAAAGGGGAGGGTTCCGTGTGGAAGGGACATTATGGGGGGGGGGAGCCATTGTAATCCATAAGCTGTACTTTGGAAATTTATATTCATTAAATAAAAGTTAAAATAAAAAAAAAAAGAAAAAAAAACCAAATGGCAGTCAGAAACATAAAAAATGCTCAGGATCACCAGCCATCAGGGAAATGCAAATAAAACTACAATGCAGTTTCACCTCACCCAGTTAGAATGGCTAACATACAGAAATGAATAGATAAATGCTAGAGAGGATAGGGGGAAAAGGTACCCTACTTCAATTTATAATGTTGGGAGGAATGTAAACTAGTACAACCACTATAGAAGACAGTATGGAGATTCATCAGGGATATGAAAATAGACTGATCATATGACCCAGCAATCCCACTCCTGGAATTAACTCAAATGTAATGAAACCAGCACAAGAAAGTGTTATCTGTACTACCATCTTTGTTGCAGCTCAATTCATAAGAGCTAAGATATGGAATCAACTCAGATATCCATCAACCAATGACTTGAAAAGAAAATGTGGTATACATTGCAGTGGGAACTGTGTTCACACTGAAGATTCCACAGATCATTAGTGCAGTACATACAGTGGCATGGAACACACTGGGAGCTAAGAGCCAGGCATTGAGATTTACTATACCCAACTTGGGTGTTACCTGGATGCTTACCCCACCCGGGAGCACTGACCAGAACTCACTGGCCACACTCATCATATACCTCTTGGTATTCACTGAAGGTGTAGACATTCCACTAACCCACAGAGGCATAGCTCAAAGATAAAAGCTATCAGAGGAAAACAATACACTCCAAAAATGCTTAAAGACAAACATAGAAATTCAAGAAACAAGAATACGGAAGACAATATGACTTCTCCCCCAAAGGAACACATTTCACTACTACAATATGAAGATGAATAGATTGAGAAAATGCCAGAAATGGAATTCAAAATGTTAACCATAATATTACTCAAAAGCAATCAGAAGCAAATCCATTAATGAAAGAAAATCATACATGACATGAATGAAAATTTTTCCATGAAATTGAGATTTTAAAGAGAAATCAAAATGAAATATTAGAAATGAAGAATTCAATTGATCAAATAAAAATGTGATGGAAAGTCTTAAAAGCAGACTTGAAATGGCAGAAGAAAGAATACCCAAACTAGAAAACAAATCTTTGGAAATCTTACTGTCAGACCAAAAACAAACAAACAAAAAACCAAAAATCAATCAAGAAGGAAATAAAAAAATTAACAGTGTTAGAGATTTATGGAATACTATCAAACAACCCAACATATGGATCTACAGGTCTTAGGAGTTCTTGAAGGAGTGGAAAAAGAGAATGGACTAGAAGGCCTATTTAGTATAATAATTATAGAAAACTTTCCTAATTTGGAGAAAGAAAGGGCTAATCAAGTACAGGAAGCACACAGAATTCCTGATATAGATGACCAGAAAATATCTTCACCACAACACATTGTAGTCAAACTTTCCACAAAAGAAAAGATTCTAAAATTTGCATGAGAGAAATGCCAGATTACTATCAGAGGATCTCCAATTAGACTCACAGCTGACTTTTCATTAGAAACACAACAGACCAGAAGGGAATAGCAAGACATAGTCTAAGACATAAAAGATAAAAACTGTCAACCAAGAGTATGGTACCCTGAAATTCTCTCATGTATGAATAAAGGTGAAATAAAGTCCTTCCATAACAAGCAGAAATTGAAAGAATTTTTCACCACTCATTCTGCCTTAAAAAAAGGATTAAGGATGTGCTACACACAGAAACACAGAAGGACAGCCATAATTATGAAAGAATTTTAAGGCATAAAAATCTCTTAGTAAAAGTACAAAAGAAATCCAAAGTAAACAACAGGAATATTTATGGAAAAATGGCAGGGCCAAGTTGTTACTTATGAATATTCACCTTATATGTAAATGGACTCAACTCTCTAGTTAGAGGATACATACTACTGAATGGATTAAAAAACAAGAATCATTTATATGCTACCTAAAAGAAACACATCTCACAAACAAATTACAGGCAGACTGATAGTGAAAGGATGGAAAATGATACAGACAGAAAAAAGGGCAAGTATTTCCATCCTAATAACACACAAAATAGACCTCAAAATAAAAAAACTGTTAAAAGAGATGAAGAAGGGAACAATGTAATGATTAAGGGATCAATTCAACAGGAAGATGTGACAATAATGAATGTATACACACCCAATTACAGGGTGCATAGCTACTTAAAAGAAATGTGAATGGATCTAAAGGGAGACATAGATAGACTCCAATACAATAGCTATGGGGGATATCAACACTCTAATTTCATCAATGGACAGATGAACTACACAGTGGCAGAATACACATTCTTCTCATAAGTACATGGAACTTTTTCTACAATAGACCATATGCTAGGCCATAAAGCAAGTCTCAGCAAATTCAAGAAAATCTAAATTATATCATCCACCTTCTTTGACCACAATGAAATGAAGTTGGAAATCAACAACTCAATATCTCTAGAGGGGGAGTCCTCCAAGATGGCGGAATAGTGAGGGTGTGCACTGATAGTCCAGGAAAAGATAGTTTAATAAAAGTGGAGATACTGTAGTTTCAGGGAAAAGTTAGAAAAAAAAAAACTGCAGAAGAAACTCTTCCAGAACTAGTGGGAAATGGTGGACCTATGTGGAGGGCAAGGGTGCCCACAGCTCGGGACTCCAGTCACAGATTCTACACACCAGTGCTGGAAAGGGAGGTGAGGCGAAACCGCAGTAATCCAAGACATCAGCGGGGAAATGGCAGGAAGAGCCTAGATGGAATGAGACTTGAAGCCCCGTTGGGGAAAGTTCACCAGCCTAACTAGAGGAGAGAAAAAATAAATAAATAAAAGGGACCGGTATGAACATGAGTCTCTCTCTCCACTAACCTTATGAAGGCAAACAAGACAAAGAGCATGCACCATTTTGGACATACATAAAAGCTGCACCTGCCATCAGCCAAGCAGAAAAACCTGACTCTGGTGGGGAGACATAACACGAGGTTAGGACCTAGTGAATGTGTGGAGCTAATGAACTGAGACTCTGAAAAACTGAGGGTGTGGGAGAGAACTCACGGAGTACTGGAGATGTGAGTACTCTCGGGAGAGTACACAAACGCAGCAACCTTGGCAACCTCATGGGGGACTGCAGAGGAATTTGAGCTTACACTGAGGTCTGCACAGATCCTTTGTGTGGTCCTTGGGACAGAGCAGACACATATTATACCCACAGGAGCCAGATTTCAGACACTGCCTACATTCAATTCTGCTCAGCTGTGCAGAATTACTTCCCTTCTGTATTAAAGAGAGAGAGAGAGAGAGAGAGAGAGAGAGAGAGAGAGAGAGAATATTTACCACTCCTAACCTGGGTGTTTCACCTTTGGCACACCCTTAACCCTGAAGAACCAAATAGAACTCTCTAGCAACACCCATCACAGCTTCCAAAGATTCACCAAAAGCAAACAGTCCACTTAATCTAGAGTCATAGTTTAATGAGAAAAGCCAGCACAGCGAAGAAACCAAAGATTATCTCCACAATGCCAAGAAACAAATGGAGAAACCGAGGAAACAAGAACAAGGAAGATATTATGATGCCCTCAAATGAACAAGACACATCAATTCAAGATTATGAAGATGATGAGATAGAAGAAGTGCAAGATATGGATCTCAAAAAATTTATAAGAACATTAAGAAGTACTCAAAAACAAATTCTTGAACTACAGAAATCCTTACTGGACAGGACAGAAATTCTCTCTCATGAAAATGAAATATTAAGCAGGAATCAAAATGAAATGAAACAACTAGTAGAACAGGAAACTGTGAGAGTGACAAGAAATCATAACGAAATGAAGAATTCAATAGATAAAATGACAAGTGCATTTGAGAGCCTTAAAAACAGAATGAGTGAAGCAAAAGAGAGAATATCAGACTTAGAAGACAGAGCACGGGAAAGTAGACAGTGAAACCAAAGACAAGAAGAGGAAATTAGAAATCTAAAAAATATTGTCAGGAATCTACAGGATACTATTTAAAAAACCAACATTTGGGTTCTAGGAGTTCCTGAAAGCATGGAGAGAGAGAAAGGATTAGAAGGCCTTTTTAGAGAGATACTAGCAGAAAACTTCCCAGGTTTGGAGAAGGACAGAGACATCCAAGTACAGGAAGCTCATAGAACCCCCAACAAACATAACCAAAAGAGATCCTCACCACGAACGTGGTAATTAAACTTACCACAGTGAAACATAAAGAAAAGATCCTAAAATGTGTAAGAGAGAAACATCAGATTACTCTCAGAGTATCTCCAATTAGACCCACAGCAGACTTATCAGAAACTCTACAGGATAGGAGGGGATGGCGAGATACAGCCCAGGTACTATGAGAAAAAAACTGCCAGTCCAGAATATTATATCCTGCAAAGCTCTCATTTGTGAGTGAAAGTGAAATAAAGACCTTTCATAGCAAACAGAAATTGTAAGAATTTATCACCACTCGTCTAGCCCTGCAAAAGATTCTTAAAGATGCGTTACACACAGAAACACAGAAACACAGCCATCAGTATGAAAGAAGGTAAAGGAAGAAAACCTCCCAGTAAAAGATCATAGGAA
This sequence comes from Oryctolagus cuniculus, assembly GCF_051225735.1. Classification (NCBI taxonomy): domain Eukaryota; kingdom Metazoa; phylum Chordata; class Mammalia; order Lagomorpha; family Leporidae; genus Oryctolagus; species Oryctolagus cuniculus. The sequence continues at coordinate 16,882,275 of NC_142878.1, forward strand.
GCTCAAAGGATATACAAGAAAATATCTTTGGGAAAATGGCAGGGAAAAGTTAGTACTTATCAATAGCCAAATTGAATGTAAATGGCCTCAACTCTCCACTTAAAAGACACAGATTGGCTGAATGGATTGAAAAACAAAACCCATCTATATTCTGCTTACAAGAAACACATCTTTCAAACAAAGATGCATTAGACTGAAAGTGAAAGGTTGGAAAAAGATATTACAGGTCAACAGAAACCAAAAAAGAGCTGGTGTAAGCCATCTTAATATCAGACAAAATGAACTTTAACACAAAAACTGTTCAGAGAGAAAAAGAGAGGCACTATATAATGATTAAAGGTTCAGTTCAACAGGAAGATGTAACTATTATAAATGTATATGAACCAAATTACAGGGCACTAGTTTAGTTAAAAGATATTTTAAAGGACTTAAAGGGAGACTTAGAATCCAATACTATAGAACTGGGGCACGTCAATACTCCACTCTCAGAAATGGACAGATCAACCGGACAGAAGACCAACAAGGAAACAGCAGATTTAATCGACACTATAGACCAAATGGATCTAACAGATATCTACAGAACTTTCAAACCTACATGTAAAGAATTTACATTCTTCTCAGTAGTACATGGAACCTTCTCTAGGATTGACTACATTCTAGGCCATAAAGCAAGTCTCAGCAAATTCAAAAGAGTTAGAATGATACCATGCAGCTTCTCAGACCACAGTGGAATGAAGGTGGAAATTAGCAACTCAGGAATCCCTAGAGCATATGCAAACACATGGAGACTGAACAACATGCTCCTGAATGAACAGTGAGACCTAGAAGAAATCCAAAGAGAAATCAAAAACGTTCTGGAAGTAAATGAGGATAACAACACAACATACAAAACTTATGGGATACGACAAAAGCAGTGTTGAGAGGAAAGTTTATAGCAATAGGTGCCTACATCAAGAATTTGGAAAGGCACCAAATAGATGAGCTTTCAATTCACCTCAAGGATCTAGAAAATCTACAGCAAACCAGACACAAATCTAGTAGGAGAAGAGAAATAATTAAAATCAGAGAAGAAATCAACAGGATTGAATAAAAAAAAAAAAAACATTATAAAAAATCAGCCAAACGAGGAGCTGGTAATTTGAAAAAATAAACAAAATTGACACCCCATTGGCCCAACTAACTAAAAAAAGAAAAGACCCAAATCAATAAAATCAGAGATGAAAAAGGAAACATAACAACAGACACCACAGAAATAAAAAGAATCATCAGAAATTACTACAAGGACTTGTATGCCAGCAAACAGGGAAACCTATCAGAAATGGATAGATTCATGGACACATACAACATACCTAAATTGAACCATGTAGACATAGGAAACCTAAACAGACCCATAATTGAGAGAAACTGAAACAGTAATAAAGGCCCTCCCAACAAAGAAAAGCCCAGGACAAGATGGATTCACTGCTGAATTCTACCAGACATTTAAAGAAGAACTAACTCCAATTCTTCTCAAACTACTCAGAACAATCAAAAAAGAGGGATTCTTCCAAATTCTTTCTGTGAAGCCAGCATCACCTTAATTCCTAAGCCAGAAAAAGATGCAGCATTGAAATAAAATTACAGACCAATATCCCTGATGAACATAGACACAAAAATCCTCAATAAAATTCTCACCAATAGAATACAATAAGACATCAGAAAAATCATCCACCCAGATGAAATGGGATTTATCCCTGGTATGCAGGGATGGTTCAATTTTTGCAAATCAATCCATTTGATATACCACATTAACAAACTGAAGAAGAAAAACCATAGCATTATCTCAATAGATGCAGACAAAGCATTTAATAAAATACAACACCCTTTCATGATGAAAACTCTAAGCAAATTGGGTATAGAAGGAACATTCCTCAACACATGGCAATTTATGAAAAACCCACGGCCAGCGTCCTATTGAATGGGAAAAGTTAGAAGCATTTCCACTGAGATCTGGTACCAGACAGGGATGCCCACTCTTACCACTGCTATTCAATATAGTTCTGGAAGTTCTAGCCAGAGCCATTAGGCAAGAAAAAGAAATTAAAGGATACATTTTGGGGAGGAAGAAGTCAAACTATCCCTCTTTGCAGATGATACAATTCTTTATTTAGGGGATCAAAAGAACTCTAAGAGACTATTGGAACTCATAGAAGAGCTTGGCAAAGCAGCAGGATATATAATCAATGCACAAAAATCAACAGGCTTTGTATACACAGGAAATTCTCTGGCTGAGAAAGAACTGCTAAGATCAATCCCATTCACGATAGCTACAAAAACAGTCATATGCCTTGGAATAAACTTAAATAAGGATGTTAAAGATCCGTACGATGAGAATTACAAAAGCTTAAAGAAAGAAATAGAAGAGGATACCAAAAAATGGAAAAATCTTCCATGCTCATGGATTGAAAGAATCAACATCATCAAAATGGCCATTCTCTCAAAAGCAATTTATAGATTCAGTGTGATACCAATCAAAATACCAAAGACATTCTTCTCAGATCTGGAAAAAATGATGTTGAAATTCATATGGAGACACAGGAGACCTCGAATAGCTAAAGCAATCTTGTACAACAAAAACAAAGCCAGAAGCATCACAATACCAGATTTCAGGACATACTACAGGGCAGTTGTAATCAAAACAGCATGGTACTGGTACAGAAACAGATGTATAGACCAATGGAACAGAATTGAAACACCAGAAATCAAGCCAAACATCTACGGCCAATGTATATTTGATCAAGGCTCTAAAACCAATTCTTGGAGCAAGGACAGTCTATTCAACAAATGGTGCTGGGAAAACTGGATCTCCACATGCAGAAGCATGAAGCAAGACCCCTACCTTACACCTTTTACAAAAATCCACTCAACGTGGATTAAAGACCTAAATCTATGACCCGACACCATCAAATAATTTGAGAATATTGGAGAAACCCTGCAAGATATTGGAACCGGCAAAGACTTCTTAGAAAAGACCCGGAGTCACAGGCAGTCAAAGCCAAAATTAACATTTGGGATTGCATCAAATTGAGAAGTTTCTGTATGGCAAAAGAAACAGTAAGGAAAGTGAAGAGGCAACCGACAGAATGGGAAAACATATTTGCAAACTATGCAACAGATAAAGGATTAGTAACCAGAATCTACAAAGAGATCAAGAAATTCCACAACAAAACAAACAACCCACTTAAGAGATGGGCCAAGGACCTCAATAGACATTTTTCAAAAGAGGAAATCCAAATGGCCAACAGACACATGAAAAAAGGTTCAAGATTTCTAGTCATCAGGGAAATGCAAATCAAAACCACAATGAGGTTTCACCTCACCCCGGTTAGAATGGCTCACATTCAGAAATCTACCAACAACAGATGTTGGTGAGGATGTGGGGACAAAAGGACATTAACCACTGTTGGTGGGAATGCAAACTGGTTAAGCCACTATGGAAGCCAGTCTGGAGATTCCTCAGAAACCTGAATATAACCCTACCATACAACCCAGCCATCCCACTCCTTGGAATTTACGCAAAGGAAACTAAATTGGCAAACAAAAATGCGGTCTGCACTTAATGTTTATGCAGCTCAATTCACAATAGCTAAGACATGGAATCAACCTAAATACCCATTGACAGTAGACTGGATAAAGAAATTATGAGACATGTACTCTATAGAATACAATACAGCAGTAAAAAAAAATGAAATCCGGTCACTTGCAAAAAAATACCGGAATCTGGAAAACATCATGCTGAGTGAAATAAGCCAGTCCCAAAGGGACAAATATCATATGTCCTCCATAATCAGTGATAACTAAGTGAACACAGAAAAGGAAACCTGTTAAAGTGAAATGGACACTACAAGAAACAGTGACTTGACCAGCCCTTGTCCTGAGTGTCGATGAACAAATTAACACTTTATCCCTTTTAGTATTTTTTGTTTGTTCTACTTAATACTATTGGTTGAACTCTATAATCAATACACAATTTTTCTTAAGTGTTGAAATTTAACTGAAAAGTGATCCCTGTTAAATATAAGAGTGGGAATAAGAGAGAGAGGAGATGTACAATTTAGTACATGCTCATTCAACTTTTCCCAAATGGTAAAGTTAGAAACGTGCCAGGGGCTTCCATTTCAATCCCATCAATGTAGCATGTATCAATGCCAACTCACTAGTCAAAGTGATCAATTTCCATTCACAATTGATCATAATCATAGGACTGAGTCTAAGGGATCACATAAATAAGACTACTGTCTGCTAATACTAATTGAAATAATTAAAAAGGAGAGAACAGTCCTACATGCGAAGCAGGATACACAGCAGACTCATAGAATGACAGATGTCCTAAACAGCACTCTGGCCTCACAATCAGCACTTAAGGCATTCAGATATGGCTGAAGAGCCCGTGAGAGTATTTTAGGCATGGAAAGCCAAGACACTCTAGAAAAAAAAAGACCTAAATGAAAGATCTCTGTGAGTGAGATCCCAGTGGAAAGAATGGGCCATCAAAGAAGGAGAAGGAGGTACCTTTCTCTGAAGGGAGGAGAGAACTTCCACTTTGATTATGACCTTGTCTAAGTAAGATCAGAGTCAGTGAACTCAGGAGGCTTCCATAGCCTTGGAAACTCATGACAAGAGCCTAGGGTGATTACTGAGGCCATAAACAAGAGTGTCAATTTGTTAAGTCAACAACAGGAGTCACTGTGCACTTACTCCTCATGTAGGATCTCTGTACTTAATGTGTTGTACATTGTGAATTAATGTTATAACTAGTACTCAAACAGTATTTTTCACTTTGTGTTTCTGTTTGGGTACAACTGTTGAAATCTTTACTTAATATATGCTAAATTGATCTTCTGTATATAAAGAGAATTGAAAATGAATCTTGATGTGAATGGAAGGGGAGAAGGAAGGTTGTGGGTGGGAGGGAAGTTATGAGGGGGAAAAAACTATTGTAATCCATAAGCTCACTAAATGAAAGTTTAAAAAAAAGATCTCTAGAACATGTGCAAATACATGGAGACTAACTGAAAAACATGGTCCTGAATAAACAGTGGGTCATAGAAGAAATTAAAAGAGAAAAGTTTCTGGAAACAAATGAAGACGACATCAAAATTTAAGGGACATAGAAAAAACAGTGTTAAGAGGGAAGTTTATAGTCTGGCGCCGTGGCTCAATAGGCTAATCTTCCACCTGCAGCGCTAGCACACAGGGTTCTAGTCCTGGTCGGGGCTTCGGATTCTGTCCCAGTTGCTCCTCTTCCAGGCTAGCTCTCTGCTGTGGCCCGGGAGTGCAGTGGAGGATGGCCCACGTACTTGGGCCCTGCACCCACATGGGAGATTAGGAGAAGCACCTGGCTCCTGGCTTCAGATCAGCGTAATGTGCCGGCTGCAGTGCGCCGGCCGCAGCAGCCATTGGAGGGTGAACCAATGGCAAAAGGAACACCTTTCTCTCTGTCTTTGTCTCTCTCTCACTGTCCATTCTGCCTGTCAAAAAATAAAAAAAAATTTTTAAAAAGAGGGACGTTTATAGCAATTGGTGCCTACATGAAGAAATTGGAAAGGTACCAAGTATATGAGTTACCAATGCATCTCAAGCACCTAGAAAAACAATAACAAACCAAACCCTAAATTAGTGGGAGAAAGGAAATAATTAAAATCACAAAAGAAGTAGACAAAATTGAAAACAAAAAAAAATTAAAAAAGATCAGTGAAATTATGAGCTGTTTTTTTTTTCAAAAAATAAACAAAATTGACATATCATTGGCCCAAATAACCAAAAAAGAAGAACAAAATCAATAAAATCACAGAGATCTTTTTGCCAGAGTGTCTTGGCTTTCCATGCCTGAAATACTCTCATGGGCTTTTCAGCCAGATCCGAGTGCCTTTAGGGCTGGTGAGATCCCAGTGGAAAGAACAGGTCTTCAAAGAGGGAGGTGCCTTTCTCTGAAGGGAGGAGAGAACCTCCACTTTGACTATGACCGTGTCTAAACAAGATAAGAGTCGGAGAACTCAAGGGGCTTCCATAGCCTTGGAAACTCATGACTGGTGCATAGGGAGATTACTGATGCCATAAACAGGAGTGTCAATTTGTAAAGTCAACAACAGGAGTCACTGTGCACTTACTCCTCATGTAGGATCTCTGTCCTTAATGTGCTGTACACTGAGGCTTAATGCTATAACGAGTACTCAAACAGTATATTTCACTTTGTGTTTCTATGGGGGTGCAAACGATTGAAATCTTTACTTAATGTACACTAAACTGATCTTCTGTAAAAAAAAAAAAAAAAAAGAAAAGAAAAAAAGAAAAAAAGAAATTATCAATTCCCAACTTGACTCTCACTGGGATTAAACATGACAATAGGTCTGATCTGATTTCATCATCATTTAAAAAAATCATCTATTATTTTTCACTTTATGTTTCTGTGTGGGAACAAACTGTTGAAATCCTTACTTAAGGTATACTAAGCTGATCTTCTGTATATTAAGATAATCGAAAATGAATCTTGATGTGAATGGAAGGGGAGAGGGAGTGGGAAAGGGGAGGGTTGTGGGTGGGAGGGACGGTATGGGGGGGGAAGCCATTGTAACCCATGAGTCGTACTTTGGAAATTTATATTCATTAAATAAAAGATAAAAAAAATCAATAAAATCAGATATAAAAAAAATCTGGGATTATGGTAAAAAGTTGTATGCAAACAAATCAGGAACATAGAAGAAATGGATTCCTAGACACATACAATCTACCAAAATTGAGTCAAGAAGACGTAGAAAACCTAAACATACCAATAACTAAGAGAGAGATTGAATCAGTAATAAAGACCCTCCCAACAAAAAAAGCACAGTCGGTCAGCTACCAGTATTCCACCAGACATTTAAAGAAAAACTAATTCTGATTCCTCTCAAGCTATTCAAAACAATCAAAAAGGAAGGAATCCTCCCAAACTTCTTCTATGAAGCCTGCATCACCTTAATTCCTAAGCCAGAAAAAGATGCAACAGAGAAAGAACTATAGACCAATATCCTTGATGTTATATGTAAAAATCTTCAACAAAATATTAGTGAATCAAATCCAACATCACATCAGAAAGATCATTCATCCAGACCATGTAGGATTTATCCCTAGTATGCAGAGATGGTTCAACATTTGCAAATCAATATACATGATATATCACATTAACAAACTGAAGAATAAAAACCATATGGTTCTCTCAATAGATGCAGAGAAAGCATTTAATAAAATAAAGCAACTTTTCATAATGAAAATGTTCAGCGAATTGGGTATAGGTGGAACATTCTTCAAAACAATTAAGGCAATTTATGACAAACCCTTGGCTAGCATCCTATTGAATGGGGTAAAGCTGGAAGCATTTCCCCTAAGATCCAGAACCAGAAAATTATGCCCAGTCTCATCACTCCTATTTAAAATAGCCCTGGAAGTTTTATCCAGAAGCTATTAGGCAAGAAAAAGAAATCAAAGGAATACAAATTGGAAAGGAAGAAATCAAACTATCCCTATTTGCAGATGACAACATTCTATAAATGGGGATCCAAAAGAGTCCACTGAGAGACTGTTGGAACACATAAAAGAGTTTGTAAATGGCAAGATATTAAATCAACTGCCTTTGTATACACAGACAATGCCGTGGCTGATAAAGAACTTTTATGATCAATACAATTTACAATAGCTCCAAAAAGAATTAAATATTTTGGAATAAATTTAACCAAGTGTGTCATATCTCTATGATGAAAATTACAAAACACTAAAGAAAGAAATAGAATAAGACATTTAAAAATGGTAAAATCTTCCATGTTCATAGATTAGAAGAATCAATATTATCAAAATGTCCATACTACCAAAAACAATTTTACAGATTTAATGTGATCCCAATCAAAATACCAACAATATTCTTGGTAGATCTAGAAAAAATGAGCCAAAAATTCATGTGGAAACACAAGAGACTCTGACTATCTAAAGCAATCTAATACAATAAAAACAAAGCTGGATGATTTTAAGACATGTTACATGACAATTATAATCAAAACAGCCTAGTAATGGCACAAAAACAGACTTGTAGTCCAATAGAACAGAATAGAAACTCCAGAAATCAATCCATGCATCTACAACCAACTTATCTTTGACAAAATAGCTAAAATCAATCCCTGGAGCAAGGACAGTCTCTTTTACAAATGATATGGGAAAAACTGGATCTCCACATGCAAAAGTATGAAACTAGACCCATACCTTTCTCCTTACACAAAAATCCACTCAAAAAGGATCGAAGACCGAAATCTATGACCCAACATCATCAAATTATTAGAGAACACTGGGAAAACTCTGAAGACATTGGCATACATAAAGACATCTTGGAAAAGAAGCCAGAAGCACAGGCAATCAAAGACAAAACTGACAAATGGAATTACATCAAATTGAGAACTTTCTATACTGCAAAAGAAACACTCAACAAAGTGAAGAGGCAACCGACAGAATTGGAGAAATTATTTGCAGACTATGCAACTGATAAAGGGTTAACATCCAGAATGTATAAAGAGCTCAAGATACTCAACAACAACAAAACTGACAATTCAGGTAAGAAATGGGCAAATTACTTGAATAGTCATTTTCAAGAGAGGAAATTCAAATGGCCAACAAACACTTGAGAAAATGCTGAAGATTACTAGCCCTAGAGAAATGCAAATCAAAGCCATGGTGAGGTTTCATCTCACTCTAGTTAGAATGTCTCTCACACAGAATTTAACAAACAGTAAATGCTAGTAAGAATGTGGGGAAAATGGTAGCCTGGTCCACTGTTGGTGGGAATGTAAACTGGTGAAGCCAGTGAGGAAGACGATATAAAGGTAACTCAAAAATCTGAATATAGACTTACCATATGATCCAGCCATGCCACTTCTGGGAATTACCCAAATCAAAAGAAATCAGTATATAAAAGAGTTATCTATACTCCCATGTTCATTGCAGCACAATTTCTAGAGCGAACATGTGGAATCAACCCAGATGGCCATCAACTATTGACTGGATGAAGAAATTATGGTATATATACACTATGGAGTACTACTTATCTGTAAGAAAGAAAAACAAATAAAATCCTGTATTTTCCAACAAGATAGATGCAATTGAAAACCACTGTACTTAGTGAAAAATTAGTCCCAGAAAGACAGATACCATATGTTTTCCCTGATCCAAGATAACTGATTTAGTACCTTAAATGTATTGCAATGGAGTGAAGTAGACATTTTGAGATTTGATTATTATTACAGCCCCTGTCTCATTCATAGAGGAACAGGGTTTTTTTTTCCCCTCTTCATACTGTTTGTAGAACTCTTTTACTTAGTGTAGAGTTAACTATACTATCTTTAAATAATCTGAAAATATATCTTTGTACAAATTATGAGTGGCAATGTAAGAAAAAGGAGGAGGAAGGGTTGGAACATGGGCAGGAGGGAGAGTAGGGGAGGAAGTTTTTATTATGTTTATTTATGTTACTGTACAAATGAAATACATGAAACTTGTATAACAAATAAAATGTTTAAAAATGAAATCAAAAAAGAAATATATATATATATATATTTAAACACACACTATAGAATACTACTTAGCCATAAAAAGAATGAAATCCTCACTTTCACAATAAAATGGATGTATACTTAGTGAAATAAACCATTCCCCAAAAGATAAAAATCATGTTTTCCCTGATCTATGGTATCTAATAGAGTACAAAAAATTCAATGCATATGAGCTAAATTGACATTTTGAGAAATTATTTTGTACAGCCCTTGTGGACAGTGTTTTTTTATTCTTCTTACTATTTGTTGAATTCTTTAATTAGTGGAGGATTAATCTTATGAGTATAAAGTAAACTGAAAGTACATCATTATAAAAATAAAAAGAACAAAGAAGAAAGAAAGGAGGAAGAAGGGTGGAAGCATGGGTCTGAAGAAGGGCAGGGTGAGAAATGTCACTATGCTCACAAATCTGTACATATGAAATACATGAAATTTTTTCACCTTACACAAACTTTTAAAAATACTTAAATAATCTGTGACATTTACCTGGGCATCTATTTGCCTGGAATAAAGATTTTATTTTCATGCCTTCTTGCCTGTGTACATGGAAAAATTAAAGTGTTATCAGTAGCATACCAGAAGTTCCATTAAAACAAATGACATGAAGGACTTGCTACTTGTGACACAACAGGCAGCATGAGCATAAGCCTATCTGAGGCTGCTTTCCCAAGCCTTAATTCCCACACGTGACTCAAAGAGGGTGTGCTGACAGCTGCACATGCAGTGACTGTGTCAGGGGATGAATTCTGAACTTAAGAAATGCAAATCAATCACATAGACTCTTTTTAGAAAGACCTAGGGAGATTATACATATATTATATATATATTACAGAGAGAGATTTATATATATTGATAGACATATATAGACTAATATATGGAAAGATTTATATATACAGATTTTATATATATTATACATAGATCTATATATAATAGAGATATAAGGGAGAGAGAGACCTTCTTTTGTTGTTTCCTTTTCTCTTAATTTTGGATAGTGGACATCTCAGTTGGAGCTGAAGTGGGCATCCTTATTGAAAAAAATTGATGATTTTTGGTGAGAATAATAGAAAAAGATGAATGGAATTAGACCTCTGGAAATTTTCAGCTTTCACATCATACTTGGAAAACCTGTTTGAATTTAAATAAAAGTCCATCTTTTTATTCTTTGTACTACATAAAAAAAAGGAAAAAGAACCACAAAGTGTTTTCTCTCTCTTTCTCTCTAGCAAAGGGTCTGTATAATAAATTTGTATTTCTTAAACAGAATTCTTCTGCTGACACAATCGCTGCATGTGCAGCTGTCAGCACACCCTCTTTGAGTCACCTGTGGGAATTAAGGCTCGGGAAAGCTGCCTCAGATCGGCTTATGATCATGCTGCCTGTGTGTCATGAGTAGCAAGTCCTTCATGTCTGAATGAGGAGTCTGCTGTCTTCTTGCCAGGATCCAGGACTGTGTGCCAGGGTAATCTGTTAGCTCACATAGGCAGAAAAAATCCAGGCCTTTAATAGTTCCAAACAGAGTGCTCATTTCCTTTTAAAAATTCAGTAGGGGGGATGCAGCAGTGCTGTGGCACAGTGGGGAAAAGCCTCAGCATGCAGCGCCAGCATCCAGTGGTTTGAGTCCTGGCTGCTCCACTTCCAATCCAGTTCCCTGCTAATGCGCCTGGGAGGGCAGATTCCGGCTCCTGGCTCCTGGTTCTGGATCCACTCAGCTCCAGCCCTTGTAGCCATTTGGGGAGTGAGCCAGGGGATGGAAGACCTCTCTCTATCTCTGTATGTCAAATAAATAAAATAAATCTTGAACAAAATTCAGTGGGACACTATGCCCCTAAATCTGTATATATAAAATACATGAAAACTGTTCATCTTATATAAATTTTAAAAAAGGCAATGACACTCATTCTTTTTTTCAGCAGTACCATATGGGTAAAAGGATTTATTTTAAAGACTGCTAAGAGGACTAAATAAGAAATGTATGCACAAACTGGCAAAGCCACTATGGAAGTTAGTTTGGAGATTCCTCATAAACCTGAATATAGCCCTACCACATGACCCAGCCATCCTACTCCTTGGAACTTATCCAAAGGAAATTAAATTGGCAAATAAAAGAGCTCTCTTGACTGCACCTCAATGTTTATTGCAGCTCAATTCACCATAGCTACGACCTAGAATCAACCCAAATGTCCATCAACAGTAGACTGGATAAAGAAATTATGGGATATGTACTCTATGGAATACTACACAGCGGTAAAAAAAAATGAAATCCAGTCATTTGCAACAAAATGGAGGAATCTGGAAAACATCATGCTGAGTAAAATAAGCCAGTCCCAAAGGGACAAATATCATATGTTCTCCCTGATCAGAGACAACTAATTGAGCACCTAAAAAGAAACCTGTAGAAGTGAAACTGACACTATGAGAAACAATGACTTGATCAGCCTTTGTCCTGACTGTTGAGGAACAGCTTACTATTTTATTCTTTGTAGTATTTTCTTTTTCTACTTAATACCATTGGTTGAACTCTTTAATTAACACACAATTATTCTTAGGTGTTTAAACCCAACTGAAAATTGATGCCTGTTAAAAAATAAAAGTGGGAATAAGAGAGGGAGGAGATGTACAGTTCGGCATAAGCACCCTCAGACTTACTCTTAAGGTAAAGCTAAAAACTTGCCACGGGACTCCAAATCCCATAAAGTTGGCAGGTACTAATGCCATCTTACTAGTTAAAGTGATCAGTGCAAATTTATAACTGATCATAAAGATAGGATTAATTGCCAAAGGGATCACATAAATAAGACCAGAGTCTGCTAATAATAATTGATAGAATTAAAAAGAAGGGAATGATCCAACATGGGAAGCGGGATACACACAGACTCATAGAATGGAAGATGCCCTAAACAGCACTCTGGCACTCAGATCTGGCTAAAAAGCCCATGAGGGTTTCTCAGGCATGGAAAACCAAGATACTGTGGCAAAAAAATGACCTAAATGACAGATCTCTGTGAGTGAGATCTCGGTGGGAAGAAGGGGCCATAAAAGAAGCAGGTACCTTTTTCTGAAGGGAGGAGAGAACTTCCACTTTTGATTATGGCGTTGTCTAAATAAGGTCGGAGTTTATGAACTCAAAAGGCTTCCATAGCCTTGGCAGCTCATGACAAGAGCCTTGGGTGATCACTGACATCATAAATAAGAGTGTCAATTGTTAAATCAACAACAGGAGTCACTGTGCACTTGCTCCCCATGTAGGATCTCTGTCCTTAATGTGTTGTACTATGAGAATTAATGGTAAAAATAATCTTCAAACAGTACTTTATACTTTGTGTGTCTGTGTGGGTGCAAATTGTTGAAATCTTTACTCAGTATAGAGCTAATCTTCTGTATATAAAGATAATTGAATATAAATCTTGATGAAGAATGGGATGAGAGAGTGTGTAGGAGATGGGATGGTTTGCAGGTGGGAGGGTGGTTATGGCAGGAAGAACCATTAAAATCCAAAAGTTGTACTTTTGAAATTTATATTTATGGGGCCAGTGCTGTGGCATAATGGGTTAAAGCCCTGGCCTGTGGTGCCTGCATCCCATGTGGATGCTGGTTCTAGTCCCAGCTGCTCCTCTTCCTATCCGGCTCTCTGCTGTGGCTGGGATAGCAGTGGAGGATGGCCCAAGTCCTTGGGCCCCTGCGCTCATGTGGGAGACCCAGAAAAAGCTCCTGGCTCCTGGCTTCGGATCAGCACAGCTCTGGCCGTTGCGGCCATCTAGGGAGTGAACCAGCAGATGGAGTACCTCTCTCTGTCTCTGCCTCTCTCTGTAACTCTGTCTTTCAAATAAATAAAATAAATCTTTAAAAATTGTATTTATTAAATAAAAGTAAAAAAGAGAGAGAAATGTATGCACAGAGTCTCTCCAGGAGAATTTGCCCCATTATGATTAACTATTCATGGGGCAAGCACTGTGGCATAGCAGGTAAAGCCATCACCTGTGGCACCAGCATCACACAGGGTGCCAGTTCGAGTTTCAGCTGCTCCAATTCTAATCCAACTCCCTGGTAATATGCCTGGGAAAGTAGAAGAAGATGGCCTAAGTGCCTGTGCCCCCGTGCCTATGTGGGAGACCTGGAAGAAGCTCCTGGCTCCTGGCTTTAGATCAGCATAGCTCCGGTTATTGCAGCCATGTTGACAGTGAACCAGCCACTGAAAATATCTTTCCCTCTTCTTATCCTTCTCCCTCTCCCTTTCCCTCTCTGTGACTCTTCCTTTCAAATAAATATATCTTTTATAAAACATTCTAGCTATTCATTCATTAAATGTGTCAAAGTAGTAGGAATAGAAGTAGAAGGGGGCAGGATGAGCAGTATTTATGGTTAGAATATAGAAAATGTAAGACACACAGAAATGTGAAACAGATATCTAGGCAAATGTAGGAGTCATACATTAAATAAATATATGGTGGATAGAAAGAGTTAGGTTTCTCACTGTTATAGTGGGAGACTGCAGACAAGTAAGAGGTGGATCCTAGAATTATACAGTTGATAATGGAAGAGTTGGAGATATCAGTGTGAATTCATGTTTAGCTTAGTATAAAGACAGATGGTTGCATTAGAAATTTCTATAGTAATGTGTATATATATATATGTGTATATATATTTATATATATATATATATATTTCTGTGCTCTGTCAGCTGAAAGGACCCAGAATCAATGGCAATTAATTCCCAATAGCAATGAGCACACCTATAGCCAAAATCGCTTTCAAATAACATTCTCCAAAGGATATCAGGGCTCCTTGGAGAAATGCTTGAATCTAGGACCAGAGCAGGAAATATACAAGCTGAGCTTGTAGCACAATGCAATGCTAGAAAGTAAGCAAGAGCTCAGATATACAGAATAATATTAGGGGGGTATGCCAACGGAACATGGAGTCAAAGGAAAGAGTTCTCAATAGCCTAAGCTGGAACAACTTGAGTTAAAAATAAAATAACACTGATTAGTACACAAAGCCATATATGATGTACATCCATGAGTCCATACTGATATAAATAAAATATTGAATAAATAAATAGGATAAATAAATCTTTGTAGAAGAATTCCAAATAGATTCTGTAAATGCTCCACCCTTGAGTATTTTGAACATAGTGACTTCCTTTCAGACAGTGCAGCATAAGAAAGTACGCTTGCAGTAGAGAAGCCTGAAAAATGCTACTGCTTCAGCCCAATGATCAAGTTAATGTTAACACTGATTAGTTATGTTGATAGAGAGGACTCAAGATAATCTGATGAAAATGACACCTTAATTCTGAGGTCTCTCACCCTAAACACACAAACCTCAAAGCACAAGAATAATGTCAGACAAATCCCAGTTGAATGACATTCAATAAAATATCTGCTCAATATAATGCAAAATTATCAAGACCATCAAAAACAAGTGCAATCTTAGACATTTCACAGCACAGAAGTGACGTGGGTGATATGATGACTAAATGAAAAATGCATCTTTCCTGGGATCCTGGAACATAAGAGGATCTTAGGGAAAAACTAAATCTAAATTAGGTAGTGGCTTTAATTAACAACAATGACAATAATAATACTAATAATAAGCATTCCTATTTATATTAAAGAATGGCCCTAAGTAAGGCCCATGAATTGAAAAAAATAAATAACTTGGAAGAGTATATCACATGCAAAACAATTTCTTAGTATTCTGGTTATTCTTATGTTATAGACTTTAAATTACAATGTGTTTTTGAGATTAACTACCTCTTAAAACATTTTAAAATGCTATGACATAAATTAACAGAATGATGTGTATGTATGCAGGTTGTCCTGGAATTGATAGTTTTGGCAGTCCAAGAGAAAAACACACTGTTCTCGGAGAGGAATCATGCTCCCTTTCTCTACTAGAAAAGTAAACGATATTTTGAAACAATGTCTCAAGTGATTGGTCTTGATCTACTATAAATGATCATTTTTAAGATGCAAAATTCCTTTCAAAGGCCCTGATTTCCAAATCCCACAACAAAAACAGTTTTCATTTGTTTGTTTTTTATTGGAGAATTTTTGTGCATTCTTGAGATGGTAATTTACTGCATCCAAGATGAACAAGACTGATTAGTTTGTTTCTGGTAATGCTTCTGCTATACTTGAAAAATTAATTCAGGCAAGGAATTGCACAAGATTTAGAAATGAAGCCGATGACATTCAGGTTGGATTATACACACATGTACACATATGCACATTGGCACATACATCCACATATATTCATACACACATGAACATATATACACATGAGCAGGTACACAGAAAAAACGTGATGCATGCATGCAAGCACAATTTTCCTAGTTCAGTTACGCAGGTATACATGTGTGCGTATCAAATAATACACAGAAATTCAATTATGCCCACATAGAGACATGTGAACCATCCACAAGTGTATAAAGATATTCAAGCATATGTACACACATAAACACAGATGCACACAGAGACACTAGCCCACATGCATAAATATACTCACTGGTACATACACACAATAAATATGAGAGTACACTCACACATGCATGCATTTAACCTAATATGCATACCTGCAAATTTGCCTGTATGCATTTATGTATGTTATACATGCATTCACAGGCACACCAAGTATACATATCCAAACATGTGCTCACACACTTTTATTTATTTATTTTTTTATTTGACAGGTAGAGTTGTATACAGTGAGAGAGAGAGAGAAAGAGAGAGAGAGAGAGAGGAAGGTCTTCCTTCTGTTGGTTCACTCCCCAAATGGCTGCTATGGCCAGCACTGCGCCGATCCAAAGCCAGGAACCAAGTGCTTCTTCCTGGTCCCCCATGTGGGTGCAGGGGCCCAAGCACTTGGACCATCCTCCACTGCCCTCCCAGGCTACAACAGAGAGCTGGACTGGAAGAGGAGCAACCGGGACTAGAACCCAGTGCTCATATGGGATGCCAGCGCCACAGGCAGAGGATTAACTAAGTGAGCCATGGTGCTGGCCCCACACACTTTTATTTAATAGTACAATATCTCTTAACACAATCTTTTGGTAGGTTTTGAAGCACTGTGAATGTGGCAACTTAACTCTGTGATACCACAGATAACATAGTTCTGAATGAGCATAGCTGTGCTCCAATAAAACTGTAGTTACAAAACAATAACCATTCTTTGGGAAGCCAATATCTGGATAGAATATAAATATAACATAGCATACATGTATATCAATGGATTACTATAAACTGAGCAAGGATGTCATAAAATTTATATTATCCACACTCAAAATTCCTTCATGATTCCTATAACTCATTACACTCCCCAAGATTCATAGTTACCTTATTTTGCAACGGCTTTGTTAGTGTTTCTCTATTTGTACTCTGTATAACTGAAATCATATCATTTCATATAATATCATATGTATTCCTTTGTGTCTAACTTCTTTTGCTCAAAGTTATGCCCTAGAGAGTCCTATGAATACTGCAGTACATTTTTAATTTTTAATATAGTTGTATTTCTATCAGTGATATCCCTGTGAGTGGGACTGTGATTTCATGGTGTATGTAAATTTCATAATAGATACTGTCAAGCCACTACCAAAGACATGGTAGCAATTTATATTCCCACCAGTAAAGCACTTGCATGCCAGTTACTTCTGACCTTCACCAACATTTGCTACTTTGCATTTTTTAAATTTACTCATTCGGATGGGTGTCCCATAATATGTACTGTGATTTTAATTTGCTCCTCTCTTGTGACTGGAGAAGTTCAGTACTTTTTCATATGATTATTGGCTATTGTATAAGCTCTTCAAGTGAAATATCAATCAACTATTTTGCTCCCTTCTCTATTGAGTTTGTTGTCTGTGTTTTTTTCTTATTGATTTGTGGGAGCTTTTTATGTAGTATTAATACGAATCCTTTGTTGGGTTGTATAGTATAAAAATATTTTCCTCTGTTGTATGTTTTATCTTTGTTCTTTTTAAATTTTCAAATGTTCATTTATTTATTTAAGAGATAGACAGACACAGAAAGAGATAGAGCGCCCATCCAGTTGTTTACTCCCCAAATGTCCACAATGGCTGTACTGGGTCAGAACAAAGCCAGGAGCCAAGAACTAAATTCAGGCTTCTCAATGCATGGCAGAGACCCAACTATTTAAACCATCACCATCACCACTGCTTCCTAGGGTCCACATTAGTAGGAAGCTGAAGTCTGGAGCCAGAACTAGAACTCAAGTATTCCAATATGGAACACAGGTAAGCATCTTAATTACCAGGCAAAATATTTTGTCCTCTTTTTTATTCTCTTAATGGTATCTTTTGATGACCAATAGGTCTTTGATATAGTCTGACATATATTTTTTGTTTTTGTATGGTTAATACTTTAGAGTTAGCTCCTAGTTATACACTTTGTACTACTGAAGTTCACTAGTAAATTTTTGTACGATTTCTTTGAAAAGATTTACTTTTTGGGGCCAGCGCTGTATCTCAACGGGTTATGGGCACAAGTTCCAGTCATGGCTGCTCGACTGATCCAGCTCTGTGCTGATTTGGGATAGCACCTGAGGATGTCCCAGGTATCTGGGGCCCCTGCACCCACATGGGACACCCAGAAGAAGCTCCCGGCTCCTGGCTCCAGCCCATCCAACCACTGGTCAGTTGGAATATCTTTCTTTCTCTTTCTATCTCTCATATCTCTCTGTAATTCTGTCTATCAAATGGAGAAACCTTAAAAATTTGCATTTTATCACATTTGGAGCTCCAAGCAATATAGAAATGACTTTTTGTATGGTATGAAGTAGGATTAAATATCCCATATACCAAGGATATGTCAAAAAGTTCACTAAAAAATGGAATTAAAAGTCCATTTTGGTGCAAAAACTTACTTTTTAATTCCATTATCCCACATTTTCCCATTCTTTTGAGTTTACTCATAAATAGCCAGTTGACAATACCATCTATTAAACATAAAACTCCCTTAATTATTGAATTTCAATGTTACCCTTGTCATAAAACATAGGTTGTGTAAGCTTGGTTCCATTTCTGTGCTCTCCACACTTTTTCATTATAGAGTATTCTATCTTTGCATCAGTATCACACGTCTTAAATATAATAATTCTTGATATCTGATAGTATAAACCTTCAAATACTGTGTAACATATACGCTAATATAAGACAAAGGAATGAAGGAAATGGAAGGGAAGAAAGAAAGAAGGGAAGAAAGGGGGGAAGATCATGGATTTGCTTGAATGAGTAATATATTGATTATTGTGGCTTTTTGTTATTATAATAATAGTTATTTAATTTTCCTCTAAATAATAAATCCTTCAGAGAAAAACTCATTTAAGTCTATGTTTATCTAATGTTAAACAGCACAGGGCAAGCAGAAAATAAGAAAAAATTTTGAATTTTTTACTTTCTTAATCAGTTACTTTAGCATATTCTAAGTACCACCTGTACCATAAGCACATGATTAATAAATAGTACTAAGAAACATATGTATTTAATTTGCAAAATTAGTCCTCATTCTTCCTCCCCTTAAAAATATCTACATTCTCTAACAGTTTACAATACTGTTAATTATCTTTGAAACGTTCAAGGAATTA
Organism: Oryctolagus cuniculus; assembly: GCF_051225735.1. Taxonomy (NCBI): domain Eukaryota; kingdom Metazoa; phylum Chordata; class Mammalia; order Lagomorpha; family Leporidae; genus Oryctolagus; species Oryctolagus cuniculus. The sequence continues at coordinate 16,901,486 of NC_142878.1, forward strand.
CTTCTATAGCTACAACAACAAAAATAAAATGTAATGTTGACTTATTTCCTAATCAGAATACTCATTTAAGAGGCATTTTGAAGCAATAAAATGGATTACACTGCAATACTAGGGAGATTAACGTATATGATTTGAGTTAGGTAAGTTAATGAATCATGAATGGCTCTCGAGTATAAACAAGAATCTATGCCTTGTTCTTAAACTTTACCAGCTCAAAGGACAACAATGCTGTTCTGGTATCAAAATACACCATGAAGTCATCTTACATGATGGCTTTATTTATTTATCTTTTACTTTAAGGTATGTAAAGTATGCAAGCTTTGATATGATACACGAAATAGAGAAGCTTAAAGGCACTGAATTTAAGGCAGTAAATGAAGAACAGCTGATGTAAAGGGGGCACATATTTAAAATACAGTGGCGCATACCTAAGTGAAATCAAATTGTCAAAATATTTGCTTTCCTCAAATAAAATTTTAATACAAAAGTCAGATTGTCGGGGTCAGTGTAATGGTGTGGCAGGTAAAGCTACCACCTTTGATGCTAGCATTCCACACGGGTGTCGGTTTGTGTCCTAGCTACTCCACTCTAAACCAGCTACCTGCTAATGGCTGAGGAAAGTGGTGGAAAAGAGTCCAAGTGTTTGGGCCACTGCCACCCACGTGAAAGACCCAGGATAAAAACCCTGATTCTTGGCTTTGGCCTAGCCCAGCGCTGGCTATTATGGCCATTTGAGGAGTGAACCAGTCGATGGGACCTCTCTCTCTCTAAGTTTGACTTTAAGATTATAAGAAGTTCAGTTCTTTACAGCTGATGCTTTTAGTTTCAAAAATGGGGCAGTAGAGTATCAAATATCTAGCCAAATATCTCTCTTCGATGCCAGTAAACTGCTTCCTGACCTCAAATCAACCATACTTAGAAGAGTTTAATGTTTAAGGCAAAAGTATCACATTTAATGATACTTTAAAATGTTAGTAAAGCGCACCAATTAAGGCATGGGCATCATGATGCAGCTGATTAAGCTGATGCTTATGACACTTGCATCCCATATTGGAGTGCCATGAGTCATGGCTGCTCTGTTGCAATCCAGCTTCCTGCTAATACATCTCGGGAGAGAGTGGATTAGAGCCTAGTAGTTGGGTTCCAGGCACCCACACAGGAGACCCAGATGGAGTTCTCAGCTCCTGACTTCAACCTGGCCCAGCCTTGGATGTTGTAGGCATTTAGAGAACAAATCAGCAGATGGACTATCTCTCTTTCTCTCTCTCTCTCATGCACATTCACACTTGCTCTCGCACTTTCTCATACTCCCATTCTGCCTGTTCAAAATAGCCAAAACATGGAAGCTACCCAAGTGTTAATTCTTCTTCAAAAAGAAGAAAATTCTGACACATGCTACAGCTTGGATATAACTTGCGGACATTATGCCAAGTAAAATAAGCAAGTCCATAAAAGAACAAATATCATATGATTCCACTCATATGAGATTAAATCTACGATAGTTCAGCTCAAAGAGACAGAAAGTAGAATGGTGGTTGCCAGGAGCCAAGGAAGAAGGGAATGGGACATTTGTGTTTACTGGATACAGAATTTCAATTGAAGATGAAAGGAGTTATGAAGGACAGTGATTATGGTTGCACAATACTGTGAATACACATAATGTCCCTAACCTATATACTTTTAAAATGATTAAAATGGTAAGTTTTATATGATAGTGATGGTTAGACAACACTGTGAATGTACTTAATGGCACTGAATTGTATGCTCTAAAATTATTGAAATTATAAATGATGTGTGTGTATATATATACACACATATATAAATATCTTCCACAGTAAAAAGCAAAAAGAAATTCCAGTAAAAGGCAATCTTTGAAAATACTGCAACACAAATATTTGAGCTCAACTTATATCAAATAACAACATTAATACTACCCCCAGGTGGTCAACCAGAAGAGAGTTCTACTCACAGTTATGATTTATTACAGTGAAAAGTCATAGAGCAAAAGCAGCTAAGGGAAAAGGCATCTGGCTTAAGTCTGGGGGAGACCAAGTGCAAGCTTCCAGAGTTCTGTCCCAGAGAATTCACATAGGACACACACAGGTCCCCTAGCAACTTGGTGTGACCACACATGTAAGTTGATGTTCATCAAGGAAGCTATTGAGAGACTTGATGCTTTACGTTTTCATTGGGGGTGACCACACAGTCACCATCTGTCTGGCACATGCCATGTTCCAAACTCCAAGGAAGGCAGGTTTCAGCACAGACAGACCACATTGTTGTACAAACAGTTCAGGTACAGTGAGCCATACTTAGCAGTGACAGAATGGAGCAGCTCTCCCAAAAGGCAGATTAAGAAGCAATAGCCAAAGGACAGCATATCAGGCCTGTTCTATTGGCTCATCTCTACATGTAGCACACTCACCTAAAAAGCCTCAAAATTCTTCCAAGCCTGCTTCACACAGTCAGGTGTGCAACCACACTTAAGGTCTGCAGATAGGTGGTGCTCACCAGCTCTCTGTGGGAGATGCCCCCCACCGTGGGCTGTCCACACACATTATTTTAGGGCTGCATTATCAGTTCACCTGCATACCCTGTTAGTCATAAGTGACAGAAGCACAAAAAAACTCCATCTGTGAAGATAATGCCTTTTCCCTGCACTCATGAGTGTCCCCACTGGGAATCAATTAAGAATTTAACAGTTTTAATTAAGGCCTGATCTGTGACTTGAATAATCAGCAATCATTACATTATCATTACACGACAAAATCATTACATTAGAAAAAATTTAAAACGTACTCCAGACAATTCTCCTGATTGAGAAGTGATTGCTTGTAACACTGTTCAAGGATGGCCCACCTCCTCCAGCCACATGGCCAGCACCAAGGACAGCAACCTCTGGCAACACAAGCATCCCTGCGCCTCCTTCGCTAGAGCTGCCTCAGTCCAGAGGTCACTGATTGAGTGGGAGAGCACATATGTTAGGTGGCAGGTATAGACATGGTTTCCATCTTGAAGGGCTCCCTACCAGGAAGACAACACTTTTCTACTTTGTGCAGGCGTTACAGCAATGAAGGCACTGTCAGTTTTATAGGGAAAGGACCTGTGCTCTCTTCAAAACTCAGGGACAACACAGTAAGTGGGGAAAGCTGAGGCTGGGAGAGGGCAGCAAGGCTTTCTAGACAGCCAGGTAGCATTAATGATGGGGTCAGGAGCTGCCCCATTGGAGTTGAGGCAAGGGACAGAGCACAAAGTGGATGGACTGCAGGCTGCTGTGGGTATACACTGTGAGCAAACTAGGATGACAGCAAACTAGGCATTTCAGGGAGATGCCCTAGCTTCCACATATGTCACCCTGATCTGGTCTTGATCGCCTGTGGTGCTCTTGACCCTAACCCTGGCCACCAAAGCTCCTCTGGGACATGCCCAGTTCTAGAAGGGATTGCCTCCAGGCTGGTATCAGCCAGCTTTGTCACCCTGGCCTGTGGAAAGCTGTCAGCCAGTACCAGGGCAAATAATAAGAATCTGTTTCTACTTCAGTTTCACAATGTACTAACTGAATTTGTGCAGTAAACTCACCTTCTCATATTTAAGAAAACAAGTGATTTTCATCATCTCAATTTCAGACTACAGATTGGATATGAACACTGCAGAGAAAGCCAGACGGAACTGAATACACAAATCCACAGAATCTACAAAAACCATCATATGCAGCTTCTCTGTATAGGCCTACAAGAACTTATGCTAATGTCCACCAAAAATAGCAAAGGATTACCTGCTTTTACACAACACTGTTTTCTGGGAGACAGCCAACACTGTGCCCCAAAGAAGATAATCTTGTTAGGGAAAGTGCATTATTTTATTATGTAGTTTTCTGAGTATTCTTTCCTAAAAGAGCTCCTGCATCTCACACTTATAGCACCATGATGAGGTAGTTGATTGCAGCTTTATTTTACAAATGAAGAGCCAATGCACAGAGAGGTGGAGGAGCCTCTCCCCCACCCCCACCAACACACACATACACACAGACAATAGTAAACAATAGGATCAGAGTTCAAGCCCAGAAGCAGGATCTCAACCATGACACCACCACAGCCAGTCTAAGTAAAGAAGGGGTATAGGAGCACCACAGACCAGAGACTCAGCTGGAACAGGCTAGAACCCAGGCAGACTGGAACCATCACATCCTCTCCTCTCAACCCTCGCTGCACAACCGACTCTCCCTTTCACTGCACCTCCAACCTCAGGCCCATGTCCTCTGAGACAGGAGCCAGAATGCTCAATTCTATATTCCCAGGAAAGGAACCCAGAATTACATCAGCCCTCACCAGCCTAAGAATATTACCTTAGAATAGCAGCAGCTTAGACAGCTCCCAGCACCAAGGCTAGCAGGCAGAGATGTTCATAAAACGTCTTTGGGAAGTCCACACAGCTCAGTGTTTGCTGGAAGACTCACCAAGCACATTAGTATATTAAACATTTTGTGGTGCTTTGCACCAAGAAAAGTGTTGAGCCTTGCTTAACAGAACATTTCCCAATTGTATTTAAAGACAAAACACTCATTTGAGATTATTCCACTTACACATGCTTCTAACACAGTGCTATAGTCCTGGCATGGAGGAGCCATATCTATGTGGTTCAGCAATCTATACAGAGCCCAATCTAATGCAACATTAAGTGTTCTCTTGACAAACTCCCACTTTAGACTGCGCTCCCACAAAAATCTTAGCAGTACATTAAATTCAGCTTTATTCTCTATTGATATGAAACCTGCAATGAGACAGTAATCCAAGCACACTTGACAATTATACAAACCAATAAATTGAAATTAGTAAGCCATGCAGGAAGCACAGGATGCTATAGGAGCTGAAGAGCCAAGAATTGGGAAATCAACACCTAACTTAATTTTAAAAAATACAAGGTAATGGCAAGCAACTTTAAAATTGATTTGCAATGGTTATTATTAAGTTGAGTTTTGGAAGGAAAGCCCTGATGCATCTGGGTTTAATGCAGTCAAAGCACATTCAGGATATTACTTGCCACAAAATGTTGACAGCTGACGGAGCTGGGGAGCGCAATTAGCATGGCAGCAAAACCCAACATACAAGAAGCTATATTTTGAGTACCTTACTTATTTGTTGTAATTCTCATAAGCCATTTAAGGAAAAAATTACATTTGGTTGAAAAAATATAAATGAAAACATTAAGATACTGTGGATTTGCTCAGAATGTCCAGCTTAATGGAAGGTAGAAACATAACTATTTAAATTCTGAAGAGGAAGGATATTTCATTTTAAACCTAGTGTTTCCACTCATGAAATATTAAGATTGCAAGAGAAAACTGAATAGAGAGATATTTGAAATAAACATGATCACACTGTGCTGTTGTTTTTATTAATACTGTGGTTGCTTTAATCAGGAATAAAGTAAATCATCTGTACAAAATGCAAATTGAAAATGTGCCTAGGGAGGCAGTGGGAAAATGGCCCAAGTACTTGGGTCCCTTCCACCCACATGGGAGAACAGAGAGGAGTTCCTAGTTCTTGGCTTTGGTTTTGGCTTGGCTCAGACTTTATTATTGTGGCCATTTGAGGAATGAAACAGCATATGGATGATTGATCAACCGATCAATTGATATATCTCCCCCTATCTGTCACCTTTCTTTTCAATCAATAAATAAATCTTTCTAAAAGATAGAGATAAATAAAAGATGCTGTGAGCAAATGCAAGGAAAAAGAGCATACACCTAAGGATATGGTAGAAGTCACAACATCTCTCACCCAGAATTTGGAGCTATCCCTTTCAGCTAAAGTAAAGCACATGGGCTAGGCTTTGTCCATTAAACCACTCAACTTTCCAGAACTTTGAGAACTATACACAGAGGCTGGGTACACAGAGACCTCTTCAAGAAGCTGGCTTAAGCATTCGAGCATAAGCAACATGGGGTTTACTACCAAGAGGGAGATTTGAGCTGTGGCTCTGGTCAACCTTGATTTGTCCTTGCACCCAGATGTTCAACATCCCAGTTAAAATCAGGAAGTCAAATTCAGTGGGAGCACTTTTCACCAGCATCCCTGATCTATACATAAAAGGCACTAAAGCATTGCTTATCATATCACCACTTAACTTTCTATTGGGCCTGGTGCAGAAGACAGACAGTTCTTGGAGCAAGTAGACTATAGAATCTTAACTAGATGGTGAATTCAACTGCGGCTACTCTCCTAGATTTGATTTTCTTACTGGAAAAAGAAAGCTGATAATCGCTGGGACTATCACACAGTATTTGAGCTGGAAAATGCGTTTTTGTTTCATAAGCTGTAAAACCACAGCTCTCACAAAATCAAAACCAAAGCAAGTAAGGATCTCAGCCAGGATTTAATCCTCAGACAACTTGAGCAGTGTAACCCAACAAGACTTCCAGATTAAAAAAAAAAAAAAAACTCACAGAGCAGAAAGTGACAGGGAACATACATGCTTTGATAATATAAACATAACACAAAATGATGAAAACATTTTACAAAGGTACAGGAATTAAGTTTCTGTGGATGAAGCAGTGAACAAGGGCATACACCCTGCCAATGGCTAGACTTAGCTTCCTTGCATTCTTAAGAATAAAGTACAGGTGGTATGCCTTTCTGAGTGTTAGAAGAAATGCGCACCACTTTAGGTGAGCTAAGTTTATCTATCTGCCTAGTGACCTGAAAGTCTTTCACCTCTGAGTGAGTAGCAGAGAATTAGAAAAAATTTTTAAACAGTAATATGAGACTATTTGTACAACTGCTTGAAAATACATTTGAAAACCTAGGTTAAAATACAATTTTACAAAATTGACTAAAGAAGAGCCAGAAAGTCTAGAGAAACTAATTTCAAAAAATAGATAGAAAAGGGGCCAGCGCTGTGGTAAAGTGGGTTAAAAACCCAGTGTGTGGTTCTGGCATCCCATATGGGCACCAGTGTCGCTCCCCCTCTTCGTGGAGGAACAACACAGGACCCTGTGCTGTTCTTTTGTCTGCTCGGCCCTTCCCGGGTTTGCTGCTGGTCCTTCCCGGGTTGGCTGCCCACCCTTCCACCTCAGTGGAAGGGCGGTACCCCCTGCCACTTTCCCCACTTCCGCAGGGGAGCGGCACACCGCCGGCCAGCTCTCTTGGGGGCTGCTCAGACATTATCTGGAAGTTCCCCTTAGATGTTCCTGGTGCATGTTGTCTCTCTCCTCCTTTATAGTCCTCTTCCACCAATCCCAGCTCTGCTACCCACACGCCGAGTACGCTGCTCTCCTCCAATCAGGAGCAGGATCAGCTCCTGCAGGTTACTGGTTGAACTGGAGGCAGCTGTGTAAAAGTTGTTTTTACTCCTCTCCCAGCGCCATATTGTGGGAGAGCAGATGCATAGAATAAGTCTTAATTCCAGTAATTTAGTCTAGTCCGAGTTGCTCCCCACAGTTCCCCCTTTCTTTTTATTTTTTGGCGTTGATACGCGCCTGTCTTCGGTGCCCCGCGGCACACACTCTGCTCTGCTTGCTGGAGTTGCCCACAGGTGCTTACAAGCCCTACCAATCAGGCAAACCGAATCCGGGTCCTCTCTTCGCCATGTTGTGAGGAGGTTTTTAGGCGCTGATGTGTGCCTGTGTTCGGTGCCCTGCAGCGCATGCTCTGCTCTGCTAGAACTGCCTGCAGGTGATTACAAGCCCTACCAATCAGGCAAACCGAATCCAAGCCTTCTCACTGCCGTATTGTGGGGAGACTTATTGATGTTGATTCATGCCTATCTTCGGTGACCTGCAGCTCATACTCTGGTCGAGCTGCCTGCTGGTGCTTATCGCCTAATCAGGCAGACCGAATCCAAGCTCTCTCATTGCCATGTTGTGGGGAGGCCTTATTTTTCTCTATTTCTCTATCTCTGGGCATTCCTATTTCTCCTATTTTACTTCTATCTGCCAACATTCCTATTTCTCTCATTTTACTTCTAAACTTCTATTTCTCTTATCCCCGCGGCTTCCCGGCACCCGCCCTGAGGCTGCTTCTCAGCGCCTCGCCCCGCGGCGGCTTCCCGGCTCTGCGCTTCTCTTATCTGCGCGGCTTCCCGGCTTCGCGTGCACTCCGCGGTCTCTGCGCCCTTCGCGCCTGCACCACGGCCCCGCGCCAGCCCCGCGTTCCCTATCTACTCTCGCCCCGTGCGCTCTCCCCGCTCGTGCCTCGCACGCTCTCTCTGCGCACGGCGGCTTCCGCAAATCACACAGCCCAGCTCACGTTTCCACTTCTCGGTTTTCAGTCTAAGTTCCCCGGGCTAACGTGATGAAATGCAACCTAGCTTACGTCTCCGCTCCCGGTTTGGCTTCCCATCTTTTGCTCCCCAGGCTAATCTGACGGATTCCAACATGGCTTACGTCTCCGCCTCTGGTTTTAGTTTTTCACCTTTTGTTCCCTGGGCTGACTTGACGAATCCCAACCTAGCTTACGTCTCCGCCTCAGCCTGCCCCCGCGGCTTCATCCTCCCTAACATATTTTTCTCTACCCAGTATGTTTCCTAACTTTTTTTCAAACAATATTCCCCTCTCATTTCTCCTGGCTTCTCCCCACAGTCCGTATCCAAGTCTGTTTGTTCTAGCTTTCACTTTCACTTTTAATCTCCTAGCTTCCCCGCCATAGTCCGCATCCAAGTCTATGTTTCCTCCAGCTTTCACTTTCTCTTTCAATCCTAACTTCTTCCGGCACTTTTTCCATCCGGCTTTTCCCTAGGCTCTTTGCTAGTCTCTCTCTCCGGTATTTTCCCACTTCTTCCTGCTTCTTCCCTCCTAGGTTTCCTATCCGAGTCACGGCACCATTATGTCGCTCCCCCTCTTCGTGGAGGAACAACACAGGACCCTGCGCTGTTCTTTTGTCTGCTCGGCCCTTCCCGGGTTTGCTGCTGGTCCTTCCCGGGTTGGCTGCCCACCCTTCCACCTCCGTGGAAGGGCGGTTCCCCCTGCCACTTTCCCCACTTCCGCCGGGGAGCGGCACACTGCCAGCCAGCTCTCTGGGGGGCTGCTCAGATGTTCCTACAGATAGATGTTCCTAGTGCATGTTGTCTCTCTCCTCCTTTATAGTCCTCTTCCACCAATCCCAACTCTGCTACCCACACACCGAGTACGCTGCTCTCCTCCAATCAGGAGCGGGGTCAGCTCCTGCAGGTTACTGGTTGAACTGGAGGCAGCTGTGTAAAAGTTGTTTTTACTCCTCTCCCAGCACCATATTGTGGGAGAGCAGATGCATAGAGTAAGTCTTAATTCCAGTAACTTAGTCTAGTCTGAGTTGCTCCCCACACACCAGTTCATGTCCCGCCTACTCCACTTTTGATCCAGTTCTCTGCTATGGCCTGAGAAAGCACTAGAAGATGGCCGAAGTCCTTGGGCCCTTGCACCCATGTGGGAGACCCGGAGGAGGCTCCTGGCTCCTGGCTTTGAATCAGCACAGCTCTAGCCATTGCTGCCATTTGGGGAATGGATAGAAAACCTCTCTGTCTCTCTGTCTCTGCCTCTCTCTGTAACTCTTTCAAATAAATAAAGTAAATCTTTTAAAAATAGATAGGCCAGGGAGTGCAGTGGAGGATGGCCCAAGTGCTTGGGCCCTGCACCCCATGGGAGACCAGAAGTACCTGGCTCCTGCCATCGGATCAGTGCGGTGCGCCGGCTGCAGCGTGCCGGCCACGGTGGCCATTGGATGGTGAACCAACGGCAAAGGAAGACCTTTCTCTCTGTCTCTCTTTCTCACTGTCCACTCTGCCTGTCAAAAAAAAAATAGGTAGTAAAAATAAATTATAGGCCGGTGCTACAGCTCAATAGGCTAATCCTCCGCCTGCGGCGCTGACACCCCGAGTTCTAGTCCCGGTCGAGGTGCCGGATTTTGTCCCGGTCGCTCCTCTTCCTGTCCAGTTCTCTGCTGTGGCCCAGGAGTACAGTGGTCCTGCACCCACATGGGAGACCAAGAGAAGCACCTGGCTCCTAGCTTTGGATCAGCGCAGTGCGCTGGCCACAGCGCTGCAGTCATAGCAGCCATTGGAGGGTGAACCAATGGAAAAAGGAAGACCTTTCTCTCTGTCTCTCTCTCTCACTATCCACTCTGTCTGTCAAAAAATAAATAAATAAATAAATAAATAAATTATAAAAAAGATACCTTTCTCCAAAAATAAAAGTATCAGGTCCAGGTGATTTCATAGGTAAAATTCTACCAAATCTCTGAAAAACAAGTTAGTCCAGTGCAATTCAAATTGTACCAGAGAATTATTAAAGAAAGGAAACTTTAATTTTTTAAGATTTATTTTAATTACAAAACAGAGTTACAGAGAGAAAGAGAGAGAAGGAGAGACAGGGAGAGAAGTCTTACATTTGCTGGTTCACTCCCCAAATGGCCATGATGGCCTGAGCTGGGCCAGGCCAAAACCAGGAGCTAGGAGCTTCAGCCAGGTCTCCCTGGCTCAAGCACTTGGGCCATCCTCCACTGCTTTCACAGGTACATTAGCAGGAAGCTGGATTGGAAGTAGAGCAGCTGAGACTCAAACCAGTGCCCATGTAGGATGCTGGCATTGCACAAGACAGCTTTTACTCACTATGCCACAATGCTAGCTACCCCCAGAAACTTTAATTTTATGATGTATAACATTATGTATTGTACACATTGCAATTTTTTTTACTTTCTGGCTGTGTGAAAAAGATACACAATCGATGGAAACCTTATGTTGAGTTTTGATCTCTTCTTGGACAGGAGATGTGCAATATGATACTCTCTGTAATGCCAGGCAGTGGCAGCAACCACAGCTCCCACTGAACAACCAATGTTCTTTTTTTTTTTTTTTTTTTTTTTTTGGACAGGCAGAGTTAGATAGTGAGAGAGAGAGACAGAGAGAAAGGTCTTCCTTCCATTGGTTCACACCCCAGATGGCCGCCACGGCTGGCATGCTGCGCCAATCCAAAGCCAGGAGCCAGGTATTTATCTTGGTCTCCCATGCGGGTGCAGGGCCCAAGCACTTGGGCCATCCTCCACTGCACTCCCGGGCCACAGCAGAGAGCTGGCCTGGAAGAGGAGCGACCGGGACAGAATCCGGCGCCCCAACCGGGACTAGAACCCGGGGTGCCGGTGCCACAGGCGGAGGATTAGCCTAGTGAGCCACAGCGCTGGCCTGAACAACCAATGTTCTACAGTGAGCTGGGTTACTAAGTTTGGATATTTGGTAGGTTAGGTGTATTCAACATACTTTTGACTTACGCTATTTTTTATTTATCCTAGGTTTATTGGGAGGTAACTGTACAATATCACAAAGCATCTGGATATAAAAAAGCATCATTGTCTCCATAAGAAAAGAAAGTTTTCTTACTATGTGATACTCAGGGAGGCAGCTGGGTCAGAGTAGAGGGTTTTCCCCTGGAACAAGGCAAAGGAACTCCAATAAAGAAACTGCAATTCTCTCATTTCCAGGGAATACAAAGAGCAAAGGCATCATAATATCAGTTCCTGAGGTCTCATTTACTACAGAGCAGATAAAGGTTCCCCAAGTGCCCTCTCAATCCTATGAATGCTATAGATATCAACTGTTTTCATTCTGCCTTTCTCCTGGGAGATATTCTTGTTCTGCATGTTGGACATGTTGTCATGGTGACTGACCTAGGTGACCAGCACTGAAGACTCCCACGGATAGTCTCAGCCTGGCTCTCTAGGTTAAAATGGGTACATAGCCCAACTCAGATCAGCCAGCACTCTTCCAGAGACAGCCTGTCCCATGTCCCAGTTCATCTCTGGAACTGCAGGTTATACTACTGATTGCATGAAGGAAGCCCCATCCTGAACCAGGTAGAGTTGAGAGATGGGAAAGAAAGCAAGGCCAGGCTCTTGCTGCCTCTGTGACCTAGCTAGATACTGCCCATATTGGGCGGAAAAATCTTCTGGTCCACTTCCCTCTTTTGCCAAAGCTAATTAAGTTCTGCCATCCAGAAGCCAGAGTCCTAACAGAGTGCCCTGTATTCTTTCTTCTCTTCCTCCCCACAGTGCTCAGGGCTGATGTGACATGCCCACTCCCAGGCATGCTACGTTTGCATGACTTTGTGCCTTGGGCACTTTCAGCTTCTGTCTCTAACAGAGACTCCTCTGAGTTCCAAACTTGCATGTTCAACTGCTAATCTAACATCTTTCCGTTGGTCTCACCAAGGCTGACATGTAACATATATAAGGGAAAATTCTGTTTTTCTTCTCTCACACTGCTCCTGCACCTGGAAATGCCTTTGATTTCTTCATGTCCAAGTTACCAATAGGCACTACGGATTCTACTTCCAACCATATCTCATCTGCTCCCTTTCCCCACCTACCTTACAAAGACCTAACCATCTCCACCTTTAACTTTTTTTTTTTGACAGGCAGAGTGGACAGTGAGAGAGAGACAGAGAGAAGGGTCTTCCTTTCTTCCGTTGGTTCACCCCCCCATGGCCGCTGCGGCCGGCGCACTGCGCTGATCCGAAGCCAGGAGCCAGGTGCTTCTCCTGCTCTTCCATGCAGGTGCAGAGTCCAAGCACTTGGGCCATCCTCCACTGCCCTTCTGGGCCACAGCAGAGAGCTGGACTGGAAGAGGAGCAACCGGGACAGAATCCGGCGCCCTGACTGGGACTAGAACCCTGTGTACCGGCGCCGCAGGCAGAGGATTAGCCTATTGAACCGCAGCACTTGCCTCCACCTTTAATTTGACCTCCCTATGCCACTCCTAATTCTTCCAATCTGTTCACTTTTTTGCAGTAAAAAATTATCTAGGCCGGCGCCACAGCTCACTAGGCTAATCCTCCGCCTGCAGCTCCAGCACCCCGGGTTCTAGACCCGGTTGGGGCGCTGGATTCTGTTCCCGTTGCTCCTCTTCCAGTCCAGCTCTCTGATGTGGCCCGGGAGTGCAGTGGAGGATGGCCCAAGTGCTTGGGCCCTGCACCCCATGGGAGACCAGGAGGAAGCACCTGGCTCCTCACTTCAGATTGGCACAGCACGCCGGCCGCAACATGCCAGCTGTAGCGGCCGCTTGGGGGGTGAACCAACAGAAAAAGGAAGACCTTTCTCTCTGAGTCTCTCTCTCTCACTGCCTAACTCTGCCTGTCAAAAATTAAAAAAAAAAAATTGTCTAAACGATTACATCACATCACACTGCTTTCTTTCCAAAAGCCCTTCCATATGTTCCCATTGATATAGGCAAAGAGGAGGTGGGTTGCTCAGCCTCTCCCTGCAGTCCTACCTGTGCTGCAGCCCTGCCTGCAGCATCCAAACACCCACCTCCCCCCTGCCACCGTCACCCCTGCCACTTTCTTTGCAGTGAAAAACTTCCATAGTTTTATCACTTAGAACTTACATGGTTGTTGGCCACATTCGATATAATGACACTACCAAGTTCTCCACAAACGGGCAAAGAAATGGCTTGTAATCAATCTTCTCCTCCCAAAGCCCAGCCTCTTTTGATAACATACTAATGAAACCCTGCCTCAGGCACACCACCTACACCTCTACTTTGTAGAAAGGGATGGCCGGCCGGCACCGCGGCTCACTAGGCTAATCCTCTGCCTTGCGCTCCAGCACACCGGGTTCTAGTCCTGGTCGGGGCACCGGATTCTGTCCCAGTTGCCCCTCTTCCAGGCCAGCTCTCTGCTGTGGCCAGGGAGTGCAGTGGAGGATGGCCCAGGTGCTTGGGCCCTGCACCCCATGGGAGACCAGGAGAAGCTCCTGCCTTCAGATCAGCGCGATGCGCCGGCCGCGGCGGCCATTGGAGGGTGAACCAACGGGAAAAGGAAGACCTTTCTCTCTGTCTCTCTCTTTCTCACTGTCCACTCTGCCTGTCAAAAAAAAGGGGGGGGGGGGATGGCCCTGAGCTTTGTTGAGGCTCTTCCTTGAGTATACCCACACTCCTTCTTGAGTGTGTACTTCGTATGCAAATAAATCTTGCTTCTCTGTTAACATTTTATTTTATTTTATTTTATTTTATTTTTATTTGAGAGGTAGAGTTACAGACAGTGAGAGGGAGAGACAGAGAGAATGGTCTTCTGTCCACTGGTTCATTCCCCAAATGGCTGCAATGGCTGGAGTTATAATGAGCTGAAACCTGGAGGCAGGAGCTTCTTCCAGGTCTCCCATGTGGGTACAGGGGCCCAAGGACTTGAGCCACCTTCTACTGCTTTCCCAGGCCATAGCAGAGAGCTGGATCAGAAGTGAAGCAGCAAGGACTCAAACCGGCGTCCATATGGGATGCCAGCACCTGAGGCGGCAGCTTTACCTGCTATGCCACAGCACCGGCCTAAAAGCTATTTCTTATCTTTAACGTGTTTAGCATAGCACCGTATCCTTTGTTCCTGCTGGGGACAGTTTATGTGCTTTACATTCAGTTGCATTTGATGAGTCCTGATGTTCAAGAGGACAATATCTGACTGATGTACCTGTGTCACTTGAGCATAATTACAGTTGTTCACCAAATGCATGAACGTAAATAAACACACATTTTTAGACATTTTTATGCAATGTGTATTTATGAAATATGGTCTAATACCTGATAATTAGTTATCCATAAGTATACCACTTTATAAAGAAGGCAAACTAGTGTCAATGTAAGTGTATAAACTCATTACAACTCATTATAAAAAAATGTTTATTTCTTTTTAAAATAGCACACAGAGGAAAGGTTAGGCCAAGTTCCCATTATTCCAGAAATTTATCCAATAAATGTAGGATCATGAAAGGATACATCCAGAGCTGACCACGTTTCTGCCACCATAGTATTGAACTGCACATTGTTGATATTCTCAGGAAGTGAATAGATGTTCATTTTGTTTATAGAGATTGTTTTAGAAGATGCTTTAAGATGCCTTGTGACTAACTTGACCCTTAATTCACCTGATTCTGCTTTACCAGAGCATTGGCTCTTTAATAATTTTTCAGATTTTTAAATCTCAATAAGGACTTCTAAGTCATTTTGAATTATTTTAATTTATACATTTTTCCTGGGTACTATAATGCTTGCAATTAAGAATTTATGTCATTTAATTAAGAATATCTGGAAAACAAGTTGAACAAAAACAATCATTTAGGTTTCAAGGGCCCCAGTGGGGTTTTATTCCAGTTGTAGGAAATTTGATTAATGCAAAGACATAGGGAAATTGCCCATGAAACAATGCTGTTATTTTAAAACTTCATGTTTTAGCATAAGCACTAACAGCAAATGTCTTCCTCAACAGATTCTTGTCCCTCTTTCAATGGAGAATCTCTACTCAAAACTATACTACCATCTGTGAACACCCAGCTAACCCACCATCAAGTACAGCAGGCACATTAAATACACTTTTATCAATGGTGGCATAATAAAAAGATACTTGGTCTCTGTCCCTAGTTACTGGGATAAAACTATCAAAACCCTTGGAAATTCTTGAGTGATAAGGATGGTAGAAGTCTTGTTCCAATGAAGGAACTCTTCAGAGCCCCTATAGCTTCAGGATGAGGGCCAGTCAACAAAGAGATAAAGGCATGGTTGGAGAGTTGGAACTATCAGCCCTACCACCACCGTCCACCTCCAGGGAGAGGAAAGCAAATGAAGATTAAGTCAATGACAAATGACCAATGATTTGATTAATTGTGCTGGTATAATGAGGCCTTCATAGAATCCTCTAAGTGCTGGGGTCTGGGAGCTACAGGTTGATGAATACATTCACATGGCAAGAGTATAGTGTGCCCAACTGCACAGGGACAGAAGCTCCTGCACTTGGGATCCTTCTGCACCTCACCCTGTGTTCCTCCTCCTTTTACTGTGCATCCATATCTTTATAATAGCCTTGAAGTAAACAGTAAAGGTAAATAAACTGTTTTTTTTTTAAATTGTGTGAGCCACTCTCACAAATTCTTGCACATAAAAGAGGGTTTGTGGGAATCCTGACTTTGTAGCCAAGGTGGGCAGAAGTGTGGGTGTCTTGGCATTTGTGATTGGTATTTGAAGTGAGTGTTGTGTTTTTTTCTATGGAGTCTGACACGAACTCCTGATAAAACCTCCTCATTAAGAACTCGGGCCTTCTAGATGTAATGGGACATAGAAAGTAAGGATCAATTTGTGATCAAACACACTGATTGGGATGAGGCTAGTTACCATGAGTTCTTGAAAAATATCATGAAGTAGTGACACTTTTGGGGCCTTTGTACAAGTGGCAGAAAACCCACCCCCAAATGGTCGAAACAATAAAAGAGGTCTATAATATCATTTGAGAGCCACATCTGAGAATAAGTAAAAATGATGTGGTGGGTTCTAATTTCCAAAATTGGCTGCATTGATACATTCCATCTCACCCACATGTCTTACAGTCTTGACAATTACACTCTTCTATCAAAACGTTTCTGTCCCTGAATCTGGGAGGGCCTATGGCACAGAGTTACATAAAGAGATGGAAGAGGGGCCAGCGCCATGGCTCACTTTGTTAATCCTCTGCCTGCGGCATCCTTATTGGATTCCAGGTTCTCGTCCCAGTTGCCCCTCTTCCAGTCCAGCTCTCTGCTGTGGCCTGGGATAGCAGTAGAGGCTGGCCCAAGTGCTTGGGCCCCTGCACCCACATGCGAGACCAGGAAGAAGCTCCTGGCTCCTGGCTTCGGATCAGCATAGCTCCAGCCATAGTGGCCATTGGGGGGGGGGGGTGAACCAACGAAAGGAAGACCTTTCTCTCTGTCTGTCTGTCTGTCTCTCTCTCTCTCTCTCTCACTGTCTCTCTCTATCTGTCAAATAAAAGAGAGAAAGAGAGAGAGAGAGAGATGGAAGATACCCCGTCATTACAGGCCCCTGCTCTTTGGGTCTCAATAGCCCAGGGATCAGACACATCAGTAAGCTTTGATGATTCTGAGGCTCTAATCTTTGACCAGCCCCGGGTGATTCTAGAAGTACTGACACAAGTCAGCTCTTTCAAATGTTGTGATAATGATGGACTTAAAATTGAAACAGTTGCTATTGCTTGTAACCACTGTATTCTGAGATGACTTACTATGCAGCCACAGCAACTAGGATGTAAAAGAGGTTACCAAGATCCTTCCCTTGGCTCTGCTGGCTCAGGCCCAGGCCCTGTTCCCAGACTCCCAACAGTTGGATACAGCCGTGTCAGGTTTTCGTCATTACCATCATCACTGTAGGGGGCTTCATCCTCCAACATTTCAATAATAATAATATGCTGTGCTAACCATCCTGATTGGGGTTGTATGTCACTCCTCAATTTTTCCTTAGTGGTCTCTTATTCTGAGGTGGTAGGCATTGCTACTTGGAAAGTATACAAGTGGGTAAAGGGAGGTTACCCCCAAACCCAAATAGAGCCATGGTTTCCATAAAAAATAAAGAACAAGATCAATAAATGGTTACTAGAGCCTTAGGTGTACCACCTCCTGGGGCATCCTCCTCAAGGGTATCTAAGGCTGCCAGGGCTGTCTCAAACTGTCAAGAGCTCCTCTGCCTTCCAGCATCTCAAATAGCCCTGCAATGCTCCTGTCTTGCCTAATCCTGCCCTATTAACTGTAATCATTCTCAGGACCAGATCAGAAATACTCAGTACACATAAGTAGCATCATCACAAGCTGAGAAAATTTTTCATACCTAAGTGCAAACCAACAGGTAGCTTCCTTGTGTTTATCTCAAGGTGGGATATTTTAACTATTCCTTCAGAAACAAAGGATCTATCTGCCTGCTCTGAGAAGACTAAGGCTCATCTTTGTTCCAATGGGATGCATGAAAATTGTTCTCCCTTTACTTCTTTTTGTAAGCTAACATAATGTATGGATGAGTCTGACTCTGAAATTTACATTCCGAAAATATTGATCTCATGCCTGTGACTTAACGCTCATGAGGAAAGAAAGTATTTGACTCTGGTTCAGTGAGTTTATAGCACTGTGATCAATACAGAGATTAACCTTTAAGAAAGCATCCAACATTACATTAGCATCTGCTTTGACCTTTGAGAAAATATGAATGTCTAGGTTGATGTCCCTAAAACGAACAATAGCAGGAGGGATTTATAAATCTGCTAAGAGTTTTATATGGATTCAGTGTTAGTCAGTGGTGATCATCTCTTTGGGTCACATGAAACAAAGCAAGGACATTCTCAAATGTTGCTTTTAGGATGGCATTTTCTATTCTTTTTTTTTTTTTTTTTTTTTTTTTTTTTTTACAGGCAGAGTGGACAGTGAGAGAGAGAGACAGAGAGAAAGGTCTTCCTTTGCCGTTGGTTCACCCTCCAATGGCCGCCACGGCTGGCGCGCTGCGGCCGGCCCACTGCGCTGATCCGATGGCAGGAGCCAGGTGCTTCTCCTGGTCTTGGGCCATCCTCCACTGCCTTCCCGGGCCACAGCAGAGAGCTGGCCTGGAAGAGGGGCAACTGGGACAGAATCCGAAGCCCCGACCAGGACTAGAACCCGGTGTGCCGGCGCCGCAAGGCAGAGGATTAGCCTAGTGAGCCGCGGCGCCAGCCTAGGATGGCATTTTCTAAACAGTTTCTTCTCTGGATATGTTTTTTTCACTCTTTTATGTTATTTATCAACTTGTTAATGTTCTTAAAGCTTCACAATAATTAGTTATATTTGAATAAATCTCAAAAGGAAACAAAATGAGGTCTAAAAGCTTATGGAAGCTAAATTCCAGCAGAAAATTCAATATTTAAAGAGATAGCAAAAATCGGCCGGCGCCGCGGCTCACTAGGCTAATCCTCCGCCTAGCGGCGCCGGCACACCGGGTTCTAGTCCCGGTCGGGGCGCCGGATTCTGTCCCGGTTGCCCCTCTTCCAGGCCAGCCCTCTGCTGTGGCCAGGGAGTGCAGTGGAGGATGGCCCAGGTGCTTGGGCCCTGCACCCCATGGGAGACCAGGAAAAGCACCTGGCTCCTGGCTCCTGCCATCGGATCAGCGCGGTGCGCCGGCCACAGCGCGCCGGCCGCGGCAGCCATTGGAGGGTGAACCAACGGCAAAGGAAGACCTTTCTCTCTGTCTCTCTCTCTCACTGTCCACTCTGCCTGTCAAAAAAAAAAAAAAAAAAAAAAGAGATAGCAAAAATCTACCTTATTAGTTGATGAAAGAACCTTTAATTGACTTATGTGTAATATGTGAGTATAACTAACGGTTCTCCCTAAGGAGGGAGTTCCTGCACATTGTATTTCTGCCCAGCAATGGAATCTAGCATTAGGATAATCTCCAGTCCAAAAATAATTCTCCCCAAAGTTAGCAAAATTAAATCCTATCCTCCCCAAAAGTGAGTCAAGGAAAATCTCAAGGGAAAAGCAATGTGGAAGAAAGAACAGAGACACTGAATGTGAGTGGTGACTCCTCTTTCTTCAAAAGGAAGAGCAGGGCCTTCCAGTACCTAATGTAATGACAGCCACAAAATGTACATCTATGCACGTTGCTCACAATAAACTCCATAGTTCAGCAAGAAAACAGATTAAACCCTCACAGACCCCATGCCTTGCAACATAACTGAAGACAAAAAGAAAAAATTTCATATTACTTATGAATATTGACATAAACACCAACTCCCAGCATAGCCATCTCTCTTTCCTCAAGCCTTTGTGGAGAGCCAGTGGAGTCCAGAAAATCTTCATGAAAAACAGAATAAAACAATAAATTTCATAAAATAGAGGAAAATAACAGCCATAAATAGGAAGGCCAACCTAACTGTGAAGCTATTAGAAAACAATCCAGATCAGTTAGCATAGAGACCCAAAGAAAGCATAAACATGCATAGAAAGGTAGGTGACAGTCTAGGTAAGACTTGATAAGAAAATAGCAAAAAAAAAAAAAAAAAAAAAAAAAAAAAAGGCAGGTATTCCTAATGGGGACAGGAATGGAATGTGAAAAGCAGCAGGAGGAAGAAAAATAGACTCATAAGACAAAACGAATCATAAAATGGACAGATGTCTCAAACATGGAACAACAAACATAGAAAGTCCATTACAGAGGCCAGTGCTGTGGTGCAGCAGGTTAACGCTATCTAAGGTTCTGCTAAAAATAAAACCGAGCATGAGAATTTAAATACTGAGGCTGAAAACAATGTCTCCAAAAAGTCAAATATAAACTAAAAAAAAAAAAAAAGTGCACTATAATTCTCTAAACTGAATTACACATCCTCAAATAAGCATGTGGGAATATAAATAAACAACTTAATCAGAAATGCAAACTCTAAGAACCGAAATACACAAAAACATGAAGAAACAAATGAGAAGTCAAAAAGATCAAATGAAAATTAATTTATAAATGTTCTATAAAGTGTATAATTAAATGAAATGTAATAGGAGACATTAAAGAAAGAAAGAAAATAAGAAAATAAAAATAAGTAGTAAAACAAAAACAGAAGACAAAGAAAAAGATTAAATAATTACAGAAATTAAGAATAGATTATAAAATGTCCTAGAAAGAATATAATCAAGTGAAATGTAATGAGGCATTAAAGACACAAATAAAATAAGAGAATAAAAATAAAATAAGTCAGAGAAAAAATGGCTGATACAGAAGACAAACCCTTTAGACTCCAAATTAAAAAAAAAAACTCATAAAACAAGGAAATACAACAAATACATCTGTAATCCAAGAAGCCATTCTGAAATTATAATAATATATAATTCTACATATTAAAATGACCCATGAGTTACCTGGAATATCAATAAAACTGTTATATTTCATAGATAAAATTTAAAATCTTTCATGCATCTTGTAAAATGACCAAATAATTTAGTAAGGTCATCATCAGATGTTCCAAAAAAAATACAATTGAGACAATAATCGGGTTGTATTTTCATGAAATTGAAAGAAGGTATGTGTCAACCCAAGGTTTTCTGGGCATGAAGCCAAGCTCTCTGTCAATGGAAAGGCTATAGAAGCACACCCCTAAATCTGCAAAAACTTAGGGAGTACTGAACTAAGGAGCTGTTCTGGAGCTCTACTTAAAGATTAACCTCATCTTTCAAAAGAGTAGGGACACTTCAGCAAAAGGACTAAAGGTAAGAACTTCATAGACTTAATTATAGATCTAAGGCTAACAGGTATTGAACAGTGGTGGAAGAATAATGTGCACATGTTTTTAAATCAGAAAAAAATCAATTAGTAGGTGAGTAAACAAAGAAGGAAAAAGTAGAATAAATTGCTCAATGCTTGTAAAAGAAGTCTTCAAAAGTTTCATGAAAATATGTAATACAAAAAACATGAATTTCAAAATTTTGACACCAAAATAAACTTACTGAATTCCACAAACGTTTTGAAATACCCTCATAAAGGTAACAAGTAGAGGTCAAGGAAAATCTTGAAAGATAGACAAACTAGATATTACATTAAGAAAACAGATGTGGCCAGCATCGTGTAGTGGGTTCAACTGTCACCTGCAATGATAATATCTCATGTGGGTACCACTTCAACTCCTAGCTATTTGACTTCCAATCCAGCTTCCTACTGATGACCTGGGGAAACCAGTGAAAGATGGCCCAAGTACTTGGGCCTCTGCACCCATGTGGTAGACCCAGAAAGAGCTCCTGGCTCCTGGCTTCAGTTTGGCCCAGGCCTGGCCCTTGCAGCCATTTAGGAAACCAACTAGCCAATGGAAGATCTCTATCTCTCCCTCTCTGTAACTCTAAGGAATAAATAAATAAATGTTAAATGTTAAAAAAAGAGAGATGATGAAAGGTATTTGAAAAGGCATTGTATTCCAACCTTCTAACTCTGTATTTCAAATAAATAACTCCAAAATA
Source organism: Oryctolagus cuniculus (assembly GCF_051225735.1). NCBI lineage: Eukaryota > Metazoa > Chordata > Mammalia > Lagomorpha > Leporidae > Oryctolagus > Oryctolagus cuniculus. Next base: position 16,923,208 of record NC_142878.1, read on the forward strand.
ATTAGTAAATTGAGAGTTCTTTAACCTGAAGATTGGAAAAAGAAGCCATTAAACATCCAATTCTTGAATGAAAGGCAAAAAATGATACTGAAATTACATAAGTTCTAAAAATAATGGTGAAGGAAGCACTACATTTCAAACTCTATGGACTACATTTGAATCAGTGATCAGTGGGAAAAATTATAGCCCTAAATATTTATGGCAAATAAATAAAGGCATACACAGAAACAAACTTAAAATTCACAAAATACTAGAACAAGAACAATTAGACAAAAAACAAGGAAGGCAATAATAAGGACAAAATAGAATGAAAAATAGAATGAAAAGCTAGGTCTAATTATTTGAAAGGCAGAGTTACAGAGAGACAGAAGGAGAGACAGAGAGAAATCTTCTGGGCCTCCCAAGTGGGTGCAGAGGCACAAGGACTTGGGGCCATCCTCTGCTGCTTTCCCAGAAACTTCAGCAGGGAGCTGGATTGGAAGTGGAGCAGCCGGGACTTGAACCAGTGCTCATATGGGATGCCAGCACTGCAGTTTGTGGCTTAACCCACTACTATACCACAGCACCAGTCCCTACATTTTATTTTTGGAAAAACTGTGGAAAAAATGAAATTACAGACAAGTCATAAACTGTTCATCAAAACTAAATCCACAAAAACAGTAGAAGATGGCCCAAGTGCTTGGACACCTGCACCCACGTGGGAGACCCGAAAGAAGCTCCTGGCTCCTGACTTCAGATCAGCTCAGCTCCAGCCATTGCAGCCATTTAGGTAGTAAACCAGCAGATGGAAGATCTCTCTTGCCGCTGCCTCTCTGTAACTCTGCCTTTCAAATAAATAAATAAATATTTAAAAAATTTAAAAAAAAGAAAACTAAATCCACAGATAAGAAATGACAAAGGGGAAATAACCATAGACAAAATTTAACAATAATTATAACATATTTCTTGTCATTTGTGGACCTCAAAACCAATTTTAAAATCTTAGTCCATGTTTTATAATATTTTTATTCTGATAAAATATTAAATCAGTATGCAGTTTTTTCAATAGTTCTATTAATAATCAAGATAGTGTGGTTCTGGGGAGGAAACACAATATAAATCATTAGAAACATAAATAAGACAGCATACACCAAAAGCAATATAAACCAACAGATCAAAATAGAGAATCCAGTATTAGATACAAAAAAATACACTGAACTTATTTTTGATGAAGTTGGAAAAGCAATTCAATGGAGGTAGCATTGCCTTTTCACTAAATGATGTTACAGTCATATATTTGAACTCCACACCATAATCAAAAATTAACACTAATGGAAAAAGAACTTAAATGGGAAATCCAAAATAATAAAACTTCTAGAAAATACAATAGGAGAAACTCTTTGAGATCTAGGGATAGATAAAGACATCACATGTTGTCATACTTTTCTTACAAAAGCATAATACATAAAAAGAAAATTTGACACTTTAAGTTTCATCAAGATTCAACACTTGCTTTGTAGAAGAACTCGTCAAGTGAAAGAAGAGACAATCGATAGACAGTGACAAAAATCCCATAGGAGCTTTATTCATAACAGCCGAAATGGAAACAACTCAAATGTTCTTCAGCCGGTGAATTCCTAAGCAAACTGCAGTACATACATACCATGGAATGCAACAAAAAGGAATGAAATATTGAAATAAGAAGGAACTTGAATGAATTGCCAGGCTATTATGCTAAGTGAAAGAAAAAGCCAATCCAAAAAGACAAATATTGCATGATTACTTTTATCAAACATCCTTAAAATGATAAATTTCAGACAGGTAGAACAAATTAGTGAAAGTGAAGCAGATACAAATATAACAGGACAGCGTGAAGGGCCCTAGTTGGGATGGAATTCTCTTATACCTTACTTTTATTAATTTCAATAGCTCAATTGTTATGGTTTTTTAAGGTCCTACTACTGAAAGTATCTGGGAAAAGGTTACATGGGGTTTCTGTGTATTATTTCTTATAACTGCATATGAATTCACAATGATCATGAAAGAATAAGTTTAATTTAAAATGTTTAATAGAATCAGAAAATGTCTGTATGAAAATAAAGGTAAAGTTCCATCTGTTTTGACTATAGAATATCTAAAAGCCCTTTTGCAAAATTTAAAATACAAAAATAAACTAGAAAATAGTTGTCACATACATACAGAACCCATTCATTTTCTAAAGATGAAAAGAGAGTTTCCAATAAATATGAAAAATTCCAATTTCTCAAGAGAAAGACATGGGCAAATGATATGAATGAAAGTTTATAAAATAAGTAATTTAAATATTCAATACTTATATGAAAAGTCTAACCTCAGAAGAATTAACAAAAAATAAAATGTGAATTCAGAGTTTGCCTGCTAGATGAGCCACGAGCATTAAAACTGGCAGTAATGGGTTCCAGGAGTGAGCTCCAATAAAACAAGTGGCAGCAACATTGCTGAGTGCCAACTTGTCAATATTTATCTGGATTCTGAAAACATGGTTCATGTTAGCCAGCTACTGCATCTCAGAAAATTTATCATCAAGAACCAGAAAAGAAACAAAGTTTTATGTGCAACGATATTTATCATACCATTGATTATCATAAAAAGAACAGGAATCAACCTCAATTCCCAACAACTGTAAAAGAAACAGGAATACATCAGTATGTTGTAGAGATAAATATATTCTTATTCAAAGAACAATTAATGGCCTGAGTATTATTATATGTACAATATTATATATTATGTATAAAATAAATAATGTAAAATGTAAGGTAGGACACACAGTGATTTTAAAACTGCTAAAAATAAATACATATATTAGGATTGCTAGAAAAAAGTTATGAAAATGCACTAAGTTATTATGATTCATGGTTACACTTGAGTAGCAAAATTACATGTTCCTATTATTTTATCCCTTTACATATTTTCTGTTAAGTATATATTTACATAATTGGAAAATCATTTTTAAAAATAAAGCCAGAAGTCAACATTTTACACTGTGTATCACAGGAAGCTACATTTTATGGAAAGAGATTTTAAAATGAGGTAGATAAAAGTCTAGTTAGTGCATCTGCTATTGCAAATTAAGTATTTCATGCAAAATATTAGATGCAATTCCCAGGGAAAACAACTGATTTCCAGGCAGAAGAACCTGACAAGCAGGATGGTCAGAGCTGGAAGAACTGGAACCCAGTAAAAACAATGCACAGCTCTTGATCACTGACAACAGATATAGTCTTTCTCCATACAACAAAATGGACATAATTTATAAAGCTGGGAGTTAGAAAGATATTGAGGAGACAGCTGACAGTGAGCTTCCCGAGGTCATCAAGTTCCTATAAGTCATCCCAGCCTTTTGTCAGTATAACTGCACATACCCACCCTCCCATACACAAATATTTTTGTTATGTACACTGCATATCAAAAGCAAAGTCTTAACGAAAAGTCCAGTGTACCCAGGCATCATGGTACCATGAGGTGGCGGGGGTGGGGGCACGGATACCAACTTTTAGGGCTACAAATGGCATGACTGTTATTCCAAAGTGATAATGAAGGAATCAGACTGGGGTATATTATACCCTGCTGCAATAACCCTCTATTTTTCCATATTAATACCAGACCTTCTGTGCCTAACTCTGAGACCAACCAGTGTCACAAAACAGCCAACAGATTTCCCTGCTGTCTGGAAGCATAAGAGCCAAATTGTCACATTCTTAGCCAACCAAAGAGAAGCATTTGAGTGACAATCTTCCAAGCTCTGCAAAATTAGGAGGTGGGCACAAATGAGGAAGTATTGGTTTGCTGGGCTTAAGTCTGTATTTCCTACTGCTGCCCCATCTAGAACATTCATCAATGAACTCCTTTCTTGGCTGTGTTGTGAGTCTGGGACTTCCTGTTACAGAGCAAAGAAGAGAAGATGGCAGTGTGAGTGGGCTATCCTGCTGAGGCCACTTCCGTATTTGCTATAATGAATGCTGTTCTCATTAAGATAACCCCTTATCGTACTCAGCAGAGTAAGCAGAATTTAATCAGGAAGAAGCTAGTCCAGCATTAAGTTTTAGACCTTGTCCCTGAGCAGCAGGGTCAGTTATGCCCAGAGCCCCATGGAGAGGTGCACATTCATTGTCCCTGTCACTTGCTCACTAGCACAGTCTCTCCTTCCAACATCCAAGTCTCCCAGGGAGTGTGTCATTCAAATTACTGTCTCAGCAAAATTGCAAGTATTACTAGTTTTTCATGAACTATGGAATTGACCAGTAATGTAAATCTGCATTTACATTAAGTAAATGTAAGTCAGCATTCTATTATATGCAGAGACCACTTTCTGTTGTTAGAATGTGTCTACCAAATTTCATGTGTAGGAAACTTAACCCACAATTCACATGTTAATGGATTTGGGAGGTGATTGTGTCTTAAGGGCTCTGTTTTTATGAATGACTAATTTATTCGTGGGTTAACAGATCATCAAGAGAGTAGCTTTGTTATAAAAGTAAGCTTTCTCTGACATGCTTGCTATCTCACCATGTGATGTATTCCACCATCTTATGATGTAGCAAGACAAAACCCAATTCTGAGCAGATGCCATCACCATACTATTAAACTTCCCAGTTTCCAGAACTGTAAGTCAAATAAACATGTGTTCTTAATAAATCACCCAGTCTCAGCTATTTTGTTATAGCAACAGGAAATGAACTAAGATGCCACTCTTGGGCCTCACCTGGGATTAAGGGCCAGCCAGGGTTCTTTCCCAAGTCTAGTCTCAGGCAAGCATCCCATTGCAGAAGAAAGACTACCCGGGTCATGGATGATTATTCCCATAAGCTTTAGATTCCTCTAACACTCAGCTAAAGCTGAAGCTACCAAGCTTTGCATGAGATTTGTTCTGAGAACCAATGTTGTGCATACATTCAGTAGTAAGTTGACAGTCAACAACCTTCCATAGAAATCCTGCTCAACATCAAATAAATGCAGTTCATTTTGACAGCACCATTTTTCAGTGCCTTCCATTTACATTCTGCCTAATCACCTCACAATGTGCAGTTCTGCCACATAAACATGACCATGCATACAATCAGCACCCCTGAGAGAGCCCAGCTACTTAGAAGCACATTCTCCTATGCTCCCCACATACTCTGGGCCTCATCTCTGTACAGTCCTCCTGAGAGCTGCCCATACATGGAACATCTACGTCCAGAATGCCCTCAGCATGACCATCCTGTCTCAGCCTGCAACATCCCTGGGTCATGGCTGGCTTTTCTGAAATGCAATCCACTAGGGGTAACTCAGACTCTCATTAGACATCATTTTCAAGGACAGTCAAAGCACAAGTCCTCATTGGAATTTTCAAGGAGACAGCAACATGAAATACCTGCAAGCCCACCACCATTTCCTGACCACTTCATTGAACCTGGATCACGCAGAATCCTAGCTAACAATCCTAATCCTACTTATAAATTTTCTATGTGCTTTTTCTCCCAGCTAACTTCACCAACACCAAAGTCTGTCTAATTGCTAAAAACATGCTTATCTTCATGTTTAACGAATGCATTGGTGCTTTTTTTTTTTAGTTAAATAAGCTTAGAACCTAGGTGTTACACAAAGACGGAAAATGTCTTTTAAAGTACCTGAAAAATTCCATGAAAGAGAATCCATATCCGTGCTGTTCGGCAATCCCTGCACAAACAACGTTTGCTGAAGCTCCAATCAGTGTCCCGTTACCTGAAATCAAAATTTAAAAAGCAAAATAAAATCCTAGTTTACCCTGTTAGTAGTTTCTGTTCTATTTTGTTCTGAAATATTTAGATCATCTCACAAGCTTTGATCTGATAACTCCACAGACACTATCAAAGTGATTGCTTCACAAATATCAGGAAACACACACCCTGGCAATCAGAACATAAATCTCACTGCTTGTAAACACAGGGATTCATCTATAGACATGTCTATGTGATGGGAAAGAGGAAGTGCTAAGGAGATGAGCATGTCACTGTAGGATCAGGTTGCACACAGTGGCACATATCTTTTAAAGGAAAATGAAAGCAATCAGAGCCAATAAACATAGGCAGGAATGTGTGTCCTTTGGAGTAGCTGAATGGAAGCTCAGATGAGGACCACCCTCCTCAGGACTCCAGACCCAGACACTTTACCAGGAAACCCTTTTGGATGAACAGGTAGGTGGAAGCAACTGGGCAAAAACACCTTAATCAGCCATGTTCACGGAAGGTCATCTTCTTAACATGAAATACCTCCTTGGGGAAGACTTTGTTGACTGCACATGAGGTAGATAAACTCACACATGAACTTAACGCAGTCTCTATGGCCTGGGTGAGGGTTATAGCTGAGGTCAGCCAATCAGATCATTATATGTAACTCAGGCACATATACCTACACAGAGAGACAGACAGGAAATTGAGCTTCTTCTCTCCCTCTGAGCCATAGAGGTCACTGTCCTGAGACAGGTGCATGACTCAGGTTCAGGAATTTTAGCTCAGTTCTCCATCTGTGCATAAACCATTAAGGATGAGTTCCCCCCACCCACCCACCCCGCCACTTCAAGGATTGGTGACTTGAGAAATAACACTTTGGAACTGTCTACAGAATGCCAGCATGAGAAGACCACTTTTCTGAGACCAGACAACACAAATATAAGCAGCAAGAAGATCAGCGTCCCCTGTGAAGAATTAAAAGCAAGGAAAGGCTGCGTAGTGCACTGCTGTATCAGGATTGTAAAGTGGGAAGCCTGGAAATGGAGCCAAGAGTTCTGACTCTGGAACCAGTCACAGCCGCGCTGGCCCAGACAGCCTCCTCTCAGCATCATCACTCAGATGTGTCCATCCTACCATCCTGCCTTCCAGTTTGCTCATGTCCTAGGCCAGGAGAACAGCCAAATGAGACTGCATACCCATGCCAAGCCACCCTGCCCAGAGATTACTATCCACAGTCAGACAAGTCTCTTCCCACAGGGAGGCCAACATTCTATGGAGATAGTGCCCAGCCTCCATAACTGAAAAAAGCACCTTGGTGCCAGGACAGCATCTGCCCTGCACCCCAAACACTCCAAATCCCAGGACTTAAAAAAGGAGAGCTCCACTTTTGCCCTAAGCAGAACTCAACATGTGATCCAGTTTCAAATGCAGTAACTGATGTGAATCTAAAAGCAAAAGGCAACACTTGTTTTTCTTATTGAAAAATATACTCCCTTTCCAGTCATAGTGAAGATTTTTCAGGCAATTGCTGCCCAGATAAGTATGGCACCATGCCTGCAGTGGGTCTGAATTCCTGATCTGCAATGAACCACAAGCCAGAAACACAGGGTCTTTCCTTTTCCTTTTCTGGGTTGCCAAGGTGAATTGGCTCCATAGAACATTTTGTTCATAAGCCCCTCCAGATTCAGGGGAAGGAGTTGGGGGCATTTTTAAGAATCTGAGGGCAGTGGTAGAAGCTGGGTCTCCTGGCTACAGGACAATTTTGAGTTGGGTGAGTACAATAGTGTAAACTGAGGAGCCCAATGCAAACTGCACTTTCCTTGGAGAGGTAGATACAGTATAGAGATGAGCAAGAGCCAGGCAGGCTTATGTCATGATCCCAGCCTTCCTACATTTGACTTCTATCAACCTCCTCAGGAATGTAGTATGGGTGACATTATAAAGACTGCAATTCCCTGAAAGTTCCCCCTGCATGCCCTTATAACTTGACCTCCATCTTCAAGTTCCCTGTGTTTTCCACCATCACTTTGCATGACGTCATTTGCCTCCTGAATGCTTCCTAACCTGAGAGGTAGAAAGTTAACTTATGGAATCTCATGGAGCCCTGTTTCTTTTTAAGATGCTTGCAGTTACAGACAGCATAAAACCTGACTACAGCAGCTTAAAAACACAAGAAACAAACTAATACCATGGGAAAAGAAGCATGGAAGCAGAGGGCTGGCAAGCCTCAGTCCAATGTGCATGACGTCAAAAGCAGGTTTCCACAACTCCACAATTCTCTTGACTGCTCTCTGGACACAAGATAGTTTCATGGCCATGTCTAAGGCAGGAAACCAAAGAGGAGAACCAACACCAATAAATTTTATCAAAAGGCAAAAGTTATGCCAAAAGGCTCACAAAATTCCATTATGTCTTACTGGTCAACAAAATGAGACAAGCAAAGCAGGTATGCTATCAAAGTGAATGAGCATAGCAGAGGGAAACAACAAAGAGAGTGGAGGCAGTGTTGGCTTCCCCCCACCCCTATTCCTGCACAGATGTATTGGAAACAGAGGACTTCATCCAATAGGATATGAGAATGCTAGATTTGTACTCAGAATCCCTCTGTGGAAGTCAAATTTTCTAAGCTTTGTAACTTGAGAAAATCACTGGTAATTTCTATTCTATTAACTAAAATATGTGGTGTATTAAGGAAAGTAAGATGCAAAATAGGCTGGTATCAGCAACAGGAAGAGTTTTTCTCCTGTGTAACAGGCAGTCAGCAAAGCAGCAAGTCCAGAAGTGTCTGCTTCAGGGCTCCATGGTGCCACTTGAACCAGTTACCTCCATCTATGTGTCCTGCTACCCAGCGATACTTGCAGAATTTGTCCCACACTCAAGATAGAAGCAGTTCTAGGCATCTCCATCACACAACAACATCCAAAGGAAGGAGCAGGACCACTATCTTTCCTGAGATTTATTCTAGGACTGGGGAACTCTACAACTAGCCCCTCTCTCCTCCCAGAAATCATCCTTTCAAGTCTTGATTCCAAATGGCTTTAGCCCACTCACTTCCATGTCAGTCACTGGCCATGGGCAGAAATTCATCTGCCTGTCCTTGACCATCATCAACAGGGGTGTTAGCTACCTCTGTGTTAAATGAGGACAGTTGCCATCTTCCCTAGGTAGCTCATGGGGTAGCTGTGTGGTTCATGTAAGATTACAAATGTGGTCATGCTGTTCAGATGTTAATGGTTCCTGCAGTACAGACGCTCCTTGAGTTATGATGAGGTCGCATCCTTTTAAAATCATTTTAATTTGAAAAATCCTAAATCCAAAAAAATGCACTGTGTACACCTAGCCTAGTGAACAGCCTACCTTAGCAACAGAGTACACCACAGAGTGCAGTTGTTTTCCCTCATGACCTTGGGGCTGACAGGGAGCTACAACTGCTACCACAGCCCAGCATCAGGAGAGAGGATCTACTACATAGTCCTAGTCTGGGAAAAGGTCAAGATCCAAAATCTGAAGTAGGTCCCACTGAATGAATGTCACTCTCACACCACTGCAAAGTCAAAATATACTAAGCCAAACAATCCTAACTTAGGGACCACCTCTAGTTTAATATGATGCTAGCAGGGTTGTAATGGCACAAAACATGGCATGGATTCTTGTAGTGGGGAGACAGAAGTCCTGTGTGTCATGATCTCAGCCCAAGCCTCCTCCCCAGTTTCCATTTACAGAGAACATGAAGGGATTAGAATGTGTGTGTGAACAGCTGATGTCTGTCTTGACACATCTGGGTTATCCTATATGGCACCATGATATATGGATCTAGATACAGAACAAGAGTAGTCCTCAAAAACCATACCCTGCCATGTTTTTTTGCAAAGACTCTCCCTCTATCAGTCAGTACAAGTTGCATTAAAAATGCCATACTCTCAGATAGTTAATAATTTTCCAATTTACAGAAAATATAGAAATCAACTCTAGTGCTAGCATTCCTTTTGGCAAGTTGAAGAGTTGTTTGCCCTTCAAGACATGAATATGACCCATGGAGAACAACAGATTTTAATTCAGCCATCTGTTCCTGGATTGGCCACTCTCTCTACTTTACCATGACATGAATGTGGTTTCCATTTCCATATGTTCCCTGCTCTCAGTTCACTCATTCTCCTTGGTCCTTCTGCCCAAGGATTGTACCCTCCAGTAAAGCCTCAGCATGTAAACTTGCCTCTGCCTCTGCTCTCTAGGAAACCTGGGCTAAGGCAGATTTTTCTTAAGACTAATTTTAATGGTTCTTAGTAGAAAAAACAACCAAAAAGTATTGGTGTTCAAAAGAGGAAATCCAAATGGCCAACAGGCACATGAAAAAATGTTCAGGATCACTAGCAATCAGGGAAATGCAAATCAAAATCACAATGAGCTTTTACCTCACCCCGGTTAGAATGGCTCACATTCAGAAATCTACCAGCAATAGATGCTGGCGAGGATGTGGGGGAAAAGAGACACTAACCCACTGTTGGTGGGAATGCAAACTCGTCAAGCCACTGTGGAAGTCAGTCTGGAGATTCCTCAGAAACCTGAAGATAACCCTACCATTCAACCCAGCCATCCCACTCCTTGGAATTTACCCAAAGGAAATGAAATTGGCAAACAAACAAGCTATCTGCACATTAATGTTTATTGCAGCTCAATTCACAATAGCTAAGACCTGGAACCAACCCAAATGCCCATCAACAGTAGACTGGATAAAGAAATTATGGGACATGTACTCTATAAAATACTATACAGCAGTCAAAAACAATGAAATCCGGTCATTTGCAACAAAATGGAGGAATCTGGAACACATCATGCTGAGTGAATTAAGCCAGTCCCAAAGGGACAAATATCATATGTTCTCCCTGATCGGTGACAACTAACTGAGCACCGAAGGGGAAACCTGTTTAAGTGAAACAGACACTATGAGAAACAGTGACTTGATCACCCCTTCCCCTGACTGTTGATGAACAACTTAATACTTTATCCCTCGTAGTATTTTTTGTTTGTTCTACTTAATACTATTGGTTGAATTCTGCAATTAATACACAGTTATTCTTAAGTGTTGATACTTAACTGAAAAAAATGACCCCTGTTAAATATAAGAGTGGGAATAAGAGAGGGAAGAGATGTACAATTTGGGACATGCTCAAGCTGACTTGCCCCAAACGGTAGAGTTAGAAACATACCAGGGGATTCTAATTCAATCCCATCGAGGTGGCATGTACCAATGCCATCTCACTAGTCCCAGTGATCAATTTCTGTTCACAATTGATCATAATGATAGGACTAAGAGCTAAAGGGATCACATAAACAACACTACTGTCTGAAAATATTAACCTATAGAATAAAAAAAGGGAGAGAACGATCCAACATGGGAAGTGGGATATACAGCAGACTCATAGAATGGCGGATGTCCTAAACAGCACTCTGGCCTCAGAATCAGCCCTTAAGGCATTCAGATCTAGCTGAAAAGCCCATGAGAGTATTTCAGGCATGGAAAGCCAAGACACTATGGGGAAAAAAATGACCTAAATGAAAGATCTCCACGAGTGAGATCCCAGTGGAAAGAACAGGTCATCAAAGAAGGAGGTACCTTTCTCTGAAGGGAGGAGAGAACTTCCACTTTGACCATGGCCTTGTCTAAATATGATCAGAGTCGGTGAACTCAGGGGGCTTCCATAGCCTTGGCAACTCATGACAAGAGCCTAGGGTGATTACTGAGGCCATAAACAGGAGTGTCAATTTGTTAAGTCAACAACAGGAGTCACTGTGCACTTACTCCTCATGTAGGATCTCTGTCCTTAATGTGCTGTACATTGTGATTTAATGCTATAACTAGTACTCAAACAGTATTTGTCACTTTGTGTTTCTATGTGGGTGCAAACTTTTCAAATATTTACTTAATGTATACTAAACTGATATTCTGTATATAAAGAGAATTGAAAATGAATATTGATGTGAATGGAATGGGAGAGGGAGAGGAAAAGGGGAGGGTTGTGGGTGGGAGGGAATTTATGGTGGGGGAAAGCCAATGTAATCCATAAGCTGTACTTTGGAAATTTATATTCATTAAATAAAAGTTTAAAAAAAAGTATTGGTGTTAAGCCAGTGATATTTTTTGCTTCAAACCATTCAGTGAATCCCCTTCCCCAATTTGTATTCCAAATGACTTTTCTAAAACTGACTGAAAATGTCTACTTAAAATCTTCTTCAAAATGCTGGGCCCTTGGGGAGATGGGAGTTACTACCTCACTGGTACAATTTCAGTTGGAGATGAAGAGTCCTGGAGATGGATGGTGGTGATGGTTGCAGAACACTGTAAAAGCAACCAATTCCATTGAGATGCACACTTAAAGATGGTTAAAATGATCAATTTTACGTTATGTGTATTCCACCACAATTAAAAGATAGGAGCCCCTGATAAAGGAGAGTTAACACTGGCACAAGTGGGTATGTGTTGTGCCAGAAACAAGTCTTTCAATCACCAGAACTACAGATTAAAAAGGGCCCAAGACTTAAAACCTGTTTTATTCACTACATTCATATTCCTATTTTCTTTTTTTTTTATTTTTTATTTTTTGACAGGCAGAGTGGACAGTGAGAAAGAGAGACAGAGAGAAAGGTCTTCCTTTGCCGTTGGTTCACCCTCCAATGGCAGCCGCGGCCAGCACGCTGCGGCTGGTGCACCGCGCTGATCCGATGGCAGGAGCCAGGAGCCAGGTGCTTTTCCTGGTCTCCCATGGGGTGCAGGGCCCAAACACCTGGGCCATCCTCCACTGCACTCCCTGGCCACAGCAGAGAGCTGGCCTGGAAGAGGGGCAACCGGGACAGCATCCGGCGCCCCAACCGGGACTAGAACCCGGTGTGCCGGCGCCGCTAGGCAGAGGATTAGCCTAGTGAGCCGCGGCGCCGGCCCCATATTTCTATTTTCAAAATGTGCTCAGTAAGAACGTGCTTAATCGTATTTTAGGTTATTAGCCTATAAATAGCCCATGTTAATGCCTCTTCTTGAGAAATTCCCTCCATACCCATACCACATGTCTTGGGGGAATCAGAACTAGCTAATGTGGCTTCTTACTCTTTAAGACCCTACTCAAAATTTGCCTTTCTAAATAATGTTCTATGGCTTTTCCCTCCAGCCTTTCCTTGGTGTCGCTCCCCCTCTTCGTGGAGGAACGACACAGGACCCTGCGCTGTTCTTTCGTCTGCTCGGCCCTCCCCGGGTTTGCTGCTGGTTCTTCCCGGGTTGGCTACTGACCCTTCCACCTCCGTGGAAGGGCAGTTCCCCCGGCCACATTCCCCACTTCCACAGGGGAGCGGCACACCGCCGGCCGGCTCTCTCGGGGGCTGCACAGGTGTTCCCCTTAGATGTTCCCCTTAGATGTTCCCCTTAGATGTTCCTGGTGCATGCCGTCTCTCTCCTCCTTTATAGTCCTCCTCTGCCAATCCCAACTCGGCTGCCCACACGCCGAGTACGCTGCTCTCCTCCAATCAGGAGCAAGTCCTACAGTTTATTGGTTGAACTGGAGGCAGCTGTGTAAAAGCTGTTTTCTTCTCTCCCAGCGCCATATTGTGGGAGAGCAGATGCATAGAATAAGTCTCAATTCCAGTAACTTAGTCTAGTCCGAATTGCTCCCCACAGATCCCCCTTTCTTTTTATTTTTGGCGTTGATACGCGCCTGTCTTCGGTGTCCCGCGGCACACACTCTGCTCTACTTGCTAGAGTTGCCACAGGTTCTTACAAGTCCTATCAATCAGGCAAACCGAATCCGGGTCCTCTCTTCGCCATGTTGTGAGGAGGTTTTTAGGCGCTGATGCGTGCCTGTGTTCGGTGCCCTGCAGCGCATGCTCTGCTCTGCCTGCAGGGGCTTACAAGCCCTAACAATCAGGCAAACCGAATCCAAGCCTTCTAATTGCTGTATTGTGGGGAGGCCTTACTGATGTTAATTCGTGCCTGTCTTCGGTGACCTGCGGCGCATAAGCTGCTAGCCGCCCGCAGGTGCTCATCGCCTCACTTAATCAGGCAGACCGAATCCAAGCTCTCACATTGCAGTGTTGTGGGGAGGCCTTATTGATGTTAATTCGTGCCTGTCTTCGGTGACCTGCGGCGCATAAGCTGCTAGCCGCCCGCAGGTGCTCACCGCCTCCCTAATCAGGCAGACCAAATCCAAGCCTTCTAATTGCAGTATTGTGGGGAGGCCTTTCTATTTCTCTATTTCTCTATCTCCGGGCATTCTTATTTCTCCCATTTTACTTCTGTCTGCCAACATTCCTATTTCTCTCATTTTACTTCTAAACTTCTGTTTCTCTTATCCCCGCGGCTTCCCGGCGCCTCGCCCTGCTGGCGCCCGCCCCGAAGCTGCTTCTCGGCACCTTTCCGGCTCTGAGCCGCTTCAGCCCGCGCCTCTCTCATCTGCGCGGCTCGGCTTTGCGCGCACACTCCGCGGTCTCGCACTTAGCCCAGCGTTCCCTATCTACTTGAGCCCTGCGCGCTCTGTAGCTGGCGTAGCTTACGTTTCCACCATTAGCATTCAATCCAAGTTCCCCGGGCTAGCCTGGCGAATTCAACCCAGCTCACGTCTCCGCCCCACGATTTGGCTTCCCGTCCTTTGCTCCCCGGGCTAATCAGACGGATCCCAATCTGGCTTACGTTTCTGCTTCTGGTTTCAACTTTTCGCCCCCTATTCCCAGGCTAACTTGAGAATCCCAAAGTGGCTTTCGTCTCCGCCTTGGCCTGCCCCCCATGGCTTCAATTTCCCTAACATTTTTCTCTACCTGGTATGTTTCCCCAAGCTTTCCTCCAACAATACTCCTCCCTCATTTCTCCTGGCCTCTCCCCACAGTCCGCATCCGAGTCTGTTTGTTCTAGCTTTCACTTTCGCTTTCGACCTTAGAGATTTCTCCCAGCTTCCCCCCGTAGTCCGTAGTCCGTATCTGAGTCTATGCCTAGGCTTTCAATAGCTTCTTCCGGCACCTTTTTCGTCCGGCTTTTCCCTAGGCTGTTTGCTAGTCTCTCTCTCCGGTATTTTCCCACTTCTTCCCGTTTCTTCCCTCCTAAGCTTCCTATCCGTCCTAGGTTTCCTATCCGAGTCACGGCACCATTATGTTGCTCCCCCTCTTCATGGAGGAACGACACTGAACCCTGCCTAGGCTTCATATCCGAGTCACGGCACCATTATGTCGCTCCCCCTCTTTGTGGAGGAACGACACAGGACCCTGCGCTGTTCTTTCGTCTGCTCGGCCCTCCCCGGGTTTGCTGCTGGTTCTTCCCGGGTTGGCTACTGACCCTTCCACCTCCGTGGAAGGGCAGTTCCCCCGGCCACATTCCCCACTTCCACAGGGGAGCGGCACACCGCCGGCCGGCTCTCTCGGGGGCTGCACAGGTGTTCCCCTTAGATGTTCCCCTTAGATGTTCCCCTTAGATGTTCCTGGTGCATGCCGTCTCTCTCCTCCTTTATAGTCCTCCTCCGCCAATCCCAACTCGGCTGCCCACACGCCGAGTACGCTGCTCTCCTCCAATCAGGAGCAAGTCCTACAGTTTATTGGTTGAACTGGAGGCAGCTGTGTAAAAGCTGTTTTCTTCTCTCCCAGCGCCATATTGTGGGAGAGCAGATGCATAGAATAAGTCTCAATTCCAGTAACTTAGTCTAGTCCGAATTGCTCCCCACACCTTGGCATTCCCTAGCAGTGAAGATGTGCCTGTTTACATTGCAATCTTATTTTAGTTGACTGCACTACCAACTAAACAGCAAGGAGGATCAGACTGCAGCAGATACTCAGTAAGTTTGAATGAACAAAATCCCACATAGGGGATGCATTTCCAGGTATCTCTGGCTTCTTGCTAATGCTAAATGTAGCTATGAATGGAATTACTTCTTTTCCTTGGAGGCTGGTTGTTACATAGCAACCATCTTAAGAGTTCAGCAGCCTGTTAAGAATGTGAAGCCTCAGTCACTGAATCAGATAAATTCACTGTCTCCAGAAATTATAGAAACTTCATTGGGTGACATTAATCCTTCTTCACAAACAAGAATATAAACTAACAAGAAAACTATTGATTTAGTAGTCATAGATCAATCAAAGAATAAAGAAAGCTGGATTACTTAATTGTGCCTGGCTATAAGGATAAAAATCTAAAATATAGCTGGTGTTCTTATCTCACATTCTTCACAATCCTCCTGTGTTCCCAGAGGTTATTAGGCTTTCTAAAGGTAAGAAGGATTCTAACTTGGAACCCTCCAGGACAACCATATCCAAAGCCCTTTTGTTTGGTCACCAGAGGTCAGTCTCTCTTGACACTGTCTCTAATTCACTTTTCAATTTCTCTAAAGTACAATCCCCTCCATAAAAAAAATAAAACTTTAATATTTCTTCCTATGGGACTGAGTATCTCTGGAATCATTTCCATTAAAGTTGAAGATGTATTTCATTTCAGAAAGTCATTAGGGCTCTCCTTAATGTACTTTCAATTTGATACACACTATCTGCTGTTTTAGACTTGACGCCAGTGTCCATACATGCTGCCTCATGCAGTCAGCACTCCTTACCTCCCAGGCAGGCACCAAGGGCCAGGGCATACATGAGTGGTGGTGCAGGCAGGCTGACCTCAGGGTCTCGGCTCAGGTTCAGAAGCACAGGAATCTGTAGAGGAAAAGGACATTGACATCACACCTCACAGAAGCTCAGAAGAGCTGCCAGATTGTGACCAACACACAAAATCCAAAGGTTTTCAGCAAACTGTAAGAACGATAAGATGTGTGGAAGGAAGCCAAATCAAACAATTTAATCCACAAAAAGTTGAAATGTAACCCTGATGTGTGACTTTGATTCCAGCAGCATGACCAACCAGTTGTCCTTGTCTTCAGCTCCTCCCAGTTGCTGCTGTAGTCTTAAATGGAATAAGTCACATAGGATCTAACACAGTGCCTGGGAGTGTGACAAGCCAACAAGCATTTATGAAACTTTGCATGTAATGTGCTAACACTATGCATGCAACATCTTACTTTATCCTCAAACATCCCATGGTGTGTGTGCTATTCCCTCAACTAACAGATGATGAAAAGAGACATGGAGAGGCATAAGAACATCAGTCTTGCAGGTGGCACCAAGAGCATGAACACAGTTCTATAATTCCAAACCACACACTGGTAAACATGCTAAGCTGTTTCTCACTACTGCTCTTGGTCAGTTCCTGGCACCTGCTGACATTCATTCTTTGAAGGATGAGAGGTAACAAATTCGACAATTATATTTACAAGTTCTAGAATCTGTTATAGGCTGATGGCTTCAAACAGTACAATTAAAAGTTGTTTTGAAATCAAGCCCTCTCTAATTTGCAATCTAGATGAAAACCAGCACCACATACTCTTTCCTGAATTCAAGGATCTTTCTTCAGCTCTTGTGGCCTGCCCTCTAGTACCCACTTTGGTCAGCCACACTCCCCACCATTTTGCCTTAAAACTACATGAATATGGTGGTATCTCAATAGCCTCACACTCATCATTTGCCCCCTTCAGTTCTGCCTTCTATACAACCAGCAGTGACCTGTCTCTCAACTCTGAGTATGTTGCTGGCTCCTCAATTCCATACCGTATAGTCTGAAGCAAACCTTCCTTCAAGAGGATATTCTCTATTTCACTCCATCACTCAACTCTTCATAGGACTGTACCTGAGCTGTGCTCACCACTCCTGTGCCTCTACCCAATGCACTTTCACTCTGGTGCTCACAACCTGTGAGAAGCTTGAACACCACTGCTCTGAGGCGGTTCCCCTGAATCCTTCAATGAGATTGCTTTTTATAATATATTAGGCTCAGAACTCATTTCTATCATCAGATTTTTTAAAGGTTTATTTATTTATTTATTTGGGAGGTAAAGTTACAGAGTTGGAGAGAGAGAGAGAGAGAGGATATCTTCCATCCGCTGATTCACTCCTCAAATGGCCGCAATGGTTGGAGCTGGGCCAGTTCGAAGCCAGCTTCCTCCAGGTCTCCCACATGGGTGCAGAGTCCCAAGCACATGGGCCATCCTCCACTGCTCTCCCAGGCCATAAGCAGAGAGCTGGATTAGAAGAGAAGTACCTGGGACACCAACCAGCACTTATATGGAATGCCAGCACTGCAGGCAGGGACTTAGACTACCATGCCATAGCACCAGCCCACCATCATCATATTTAACTCACTTCTCCTTCCCTCACCATGGTGAGATGATGTCGCCTGTCTATGCTCATTTATTTTTTAATCCACTTGATAGTTATTCAAGAATGGCCTACTTTGTGTTAAGTACTGCTCTAGATACTAAGGATACAACAGTGAATAAAAGAGACAAAAATCCTGACCCTCATTAAGTTTGCATTATGGTGAGCAGAGAGTTTTTTTTAAGTTATGAATAAGAATGGTTATTTGAGTCTGATGCTCCAAGAATCCATCCCTCTACCTGAAGAATTAGTGAAACAATAGAAAAAACATTTGAAGTAACTATCCTAATTTTCTAGGGCTGCCATAACAATATTCCACAAACTGGGTGGCTCAGAACAATAGAAATTTATTGTCTCTCAGTTCTGGAGACTGGAAATCTGAAATCAAGGTGTTGACCAGGGCACCCTCTGTCTGCTGGCTCCAGGGGAGGATCCTTTCCTTGTCCCTTCTACATTCTGTTATTACCAGCAGCACTTGGCTTTCCTTGGCTTGTAACAGCACCATCACAGGCAGGCATATGTCTGCTTCATAGTATTCTCCCTCTGAGCCTGTGTCTGTGTTCGAATTTCCCCTTTTAATAAAGATACCAGTCATACTAGGTCAGGTACCAGTCATGACCTAATTTTAGGCTTATTATCTCTGTAAAGGTGCCGTTTCCAACAAAGGTCATATTTTAGGTATTTGAAGTGGGATTCAACCTATCTTTTGGGGAAGGGGACACAGTTCAATCCAAACAAATAACTAGTTAAAAGTTTGCAGCAGCCAAGCGAGGAACTGATAAAGAAGCTGATGAATTTTGCCTTTCTCACAGGGATGATCAATCCTCATTCTGTACTCCTGTGATAGGCACCCATGAGGTTAGCAGATCACACTTTTTGTTTCAATTGTGAATACCAGAGTGGACCAAAAGACACTATGCTCCAAAACTTGGGGTTATGTGTTTTTATTGAGGATCACTGATTTTCAATTCATAAAGTTGGCCAATTCTTTGACCCCAAAAGGGTGAAGCCCCTCAAGTGGTTTAAAGAGATACTACTTGTTTTTTTTCTCCTCTTTTGGAGAAAATTTAAGAACATATAAGGACAGAGATAGTGGAAGAGAAATTTCAGTGACCATACACAAAAAGGAGAATACACTTTGCAAGAAAAATATGGAAAACTCACAAGTGGACAATTTAATATTCAAATTGTCCAGTTCTCAACCAAAAAATTACAAAATATACCAAGAAATAGAAAAATATTAGCAACTCATAAGAAAGAAAGGATTTTACAGAAATTATCCCTAAGGAAACCTAGACAATATCATTATTACTCAAAAATATTTGTCTTAAATATGTTCAACACTTGTCTTAAATATTTTCAACAGCTAAAAGAAACCATGAACATAAAACAAAATTAAATCAAGAAAATGAAATTTGTACAAAATAAAAATATTAATAAAGAGATAGAAAGCATGAAAAAGGACCCAATTAGTTTTGGAGCTGAAAAAAACAAAATCTGAAATTAAAAACTCACTGGAGTAATATAATGGCAGATTTGAGTAGGCAGAAGAAAGGATTAGCAAGCTTAAAGATAAAACATTTGAAATGATCAGGTTTGAGTAGAAGAAGGTCAAAAGAATAAAGAAAAAAACCTGAAGAATCTTTAAATTTTCCAACATATATACTATATGAGTTCCAGAATTAGAGCAGAAAGGAAGGGAGGCAGAATGGTCTTTAAAACTGTATGAATATACATATGCAAAAAGTAATGAACTTGAAGCAGTATAAACTCAAGGAAATCCACAGTTAAGATAATCCTTCAGGCTAAAATGAAGATGCTTGACAATAAATAAAAGCAATAAAAATTGATAAACACTGGTAAATATCACTACATAGATAAATATAAAAACTAACATTATTATGTGCTTTTGATATGGCTTCTAATGTCTGTGTTTCCTCTGTTACCTAGTAAGTACATAAAATAATAACTATACATCAATGATAACAGAGGTAACAGGCATGAAGACAGAATATGACAATAACAATACAAACGAGGCAAGAAAAACATGTTTCTATTACTGAAACTAAGTAGGTATTATTCACATTAGATTGTTGGAAATTTGAAATGTTAATTTTTTTAATTACAATCCCTAAGATAGCCACTAGGAAAATTACAAATACACATAAAAGTAAAGAAGAAGGAAATCAAAATTGTGCATTATAAAAAATCAACTAAAATTTTTAAAGACAGTAATGGAGAAACTGAGGAACAAAAAAATCCTCTAATGAATGCAAAAAACAACTAGGCAAATGGTAGAGTAACTCCTTTATCAGTAACCACATTAGCCGTAGATGGATTAAATTCTGTTAAGAAAACAAATGTTGGCACATTGAATTTAAAAACTGAATCCAGGGTCCAGTGCTGTAGTGTAGCAGGTAAAGCTGGGGCCTGCAGTGCCAGCATCCAATATGAGCATCAGTCAAGTCTTGGGTGCCCCACTTCTAATCTAGCTCCTTGCTAATGAACCTGGGAAAGCAACGAAAGATGGCCTAAGTGATTGAACCCCAGCACCAATGTGGACGACATAGAAGAAGCTGCTATCTCCTCACTTTGGCCTGGCCCAGCCCCAGTCTTTGCAGCCACTTGGGTGGTAAACCAGCAGATGGAAGATACTTCTCTCTGTCTCTCCCTCTCTCTCTGTAACTCTACCTTTCAAATAAATAAATCTTTTTAAAAAAGTGAACCCATTTTTCCATTTACTATTAATAAGAAACACAGATTAACTACGAAGATACAAAGTGGTTAAATTAAGCATAAAAGTATTAAAAAAAAACCTTATTCCATGTGAGTAGTAACCAAAACAACATATGTGGCTACATTACCATCAGGCAAAGCAGAATTTAAAACAAGGAGTACAAGAGACAAATAAGGACATTATATATTTATATATGGCTCAACACAAAAAGGAGATATAAAAATGTAAATATATATACTTAAAATAGAATCCCAAAATATATGCAACAAAAACTGACATAACTGAAAGAAAAAAAGACATTTCTACAATAATGGAGATTATAATATTCTGCTTCTAATAATTCACTGAACAGAATATCAATATGAAATATAGTACTTTAAAAGTACTGTAAACCAATTAGAACTAACAGATATATAGAGAACATTCTGCCCAACAATAAAAATACAGTCTTCTAAACTACATGAAAGAATATTTCCTAGATCACAAAAAGAATTTCAGTAAAATGTAAAAGATAAAAGAATAAAAACTATTCTTCCTATAAAAATGGAATGGGAGGCAGTGTGGAATCCAACATGGCAGAATAGGAAATGATGTACTAAACTAGGCTAAGGTTAAAGAGTAAAAAAAAAAAAAAGTGTAGGAAGTGCATTCTCAAGAAAGAGAGAGAAAACCCCAGTGGATATTCTGCAGATGGAAGAGGAGTGCTGTGGACCTGTGTGCAAGGTACAGACGCACAGCATGAACGTAACACTCGATTCTAGCAGCTGAGTGCAGGAGAAAGCTCCAGCTTGGAGACAGAGGTGAAAGCAGACTGCAGCAATCCGTAGTGACGTTGCCAGAAGGAGAGCTTGGTGAGTCCATCCTGGAGCCCAAGGGGCTAGAGGGTACCCAAAGACCCAGTGGAAGTAAAAGGAAAACATTTCTCTCACCCCATCCTCCCCACAGTGGAGCCCCGCACCTGGTTGAGAGGGGGCGGGGCAACCTTTGGGGCATAAGCAGCAACTGCAGGAGCCTGTGTGCATGCACAAATCAACTTGCTGAGACAGGACACCATCTTCTCAGCATTATTGGTAGCAACAGCAGGGAGAGGGCAAGATTCCACCAGTGGTTCTTATGTGCATATGTAATCCAGATATTCTAGCAGAAGAAAAATCTGAGCTCCCCCACTGAATTTGAGACTAGCTGAGATGATTGACAGGGGGCTGGGCACCCATATAAGACTGTGTGGCACCACAGCCTTCAAATACATCACAGGGTCCTGGGCTCAAGCTGCTTAGGTGGAGCATCCACCAACAGCTGGCTCGGGGAACATCTGCCTCTCTATGGATCACACAGGCTTGTGGGGTGCAGTGAGTGCTCTTCACCCAGAAACTGTAGGAGCCTTGTGTGCTGAGACTGTGGGGACTCTGTTACTGTACAAGCAGGCACAGGGTGTAGCTGGGTCTTTGGGCCATCACTGCGTGCAGCTGCACACACTCAAATCTCCCTGGTTGCCTCGGGCAGGTCATTGCAGCAGGATCCATGCTCTGAAAGAGGACTGCTCAGATCACTTCTGTGGTTCATATGGTGGTGCAGAAAAGTACTGCACCCACTAGGGGCTAACTCCTGGGCAATGACCACCTTGGAGAAGAGGAGGTGAGGGTGTGATCAGACCAACAGAGGTGACCATACCCCACTTTCTGTTAGCAATAGGATATCTAAAATTCCCACCAAGGGTGTTACCTTGGATACTCGCCCCAAACTGGGACATTGACCACAACTCCCTGGCCACACCCAGAACATACCTCTGGGTATTCACTGAAAGTGCAGTCATTCCAGTAAGCTACAGAGGAATAGTTCAAAGATAAAAGCCATTAGAGGAAAACACCAACAAATGCCAAAAATAAATGAAGAAAATCAAGAAACAAGAAGAAGGAAGACAACAGAACCCCCCAAAGAAACACAAGAGCATTCTAATATTAGAATCTGAAGGTGAAAAGAATAATGAGATGCTGGAAAAGGAATTCAAAAGATTAAAGGGGTTGAGCCACGATGGCAGAATAGGGAGGGAGCCTACTGATAGTCCGGGAGAAGACAGATTAATAAAAGTGAAGATAGTATAGTCTCAGGGAAGAAATAGGGGGAAAATGGCAGAGGAAACTCTTCCATAATTATAGGGACACGGTGGACCTACGTGGAGGGCACGGGTGCCCACAGCTAGAGACCCCAGCTGCCAAGAGCCTCTGCACCAGCACTGGAAAGAGAGGTGAGATGAAACTGCAGTAGCCTGAGACACTGGCAGAAAAGTGGCAGGAAGAGCCTAGAGGTAATGAGGCTTGAAGCCCCGAGGAAGAAAGAACACCAGCGTAACTAGGAAAGAGAAAAAATAAAAGGGACAGTACAGACACCATTCTCAATCTCCAATAACCTTACAAAAGCCTATGAGCTGATATAGCAGGCGCCATTTTGGACATACATAACAGCCGCACCAGCTCAGGGCTGCTCCCAGGAACCAGCAAAACAGAAAAACCTGACTCTGGTGGGGAGTAATAACTAAGACCTGGTGAATGTGTGGAGCTTATGAACTGGGACTGTGAGAAAAAAAAAAAACTGAGGGTGTGTGGGAGAACTCACGGTGTGGCTGAGACATGAGTAGTCTCGGTGAGAAATGCCACAAGCTCGGGCAGCCCTGGCTACACGGTGAGAGACACTGCAAGGGAATCTGAGCTTACACTGAGGACTGCACTTATCCTGTGTGTGGTCCTTGGAACAAAGCATATGTGTATTATACCCACTGGAGATAGCACTCAGGCACTGATTACCATCGAGGAGAGGAGCTCAGCTGAGCACAATTACTTCCCTTCTGATTGAAAAAGAAAGAGAGAGAGAGATTTACCATGCCAAACTTGGGTGTGTCACCTTAGGCACACCCTTAACCCTAAAGAACTGAACAGAGCTCTCTGGCCAGAACCACCACAAGTCTCTAAAGGGTCACTGAAAGCAGACAGTCCAGTTACAAATGCCAAACAACAAACACAACAACCAAAGTACCAAGAACAAATAAGACAACATGACGCTCCCAAAAGAACATGACACTTTAACACAAGATTATGACGATGATGAGACAGAAGAAATGCAAGAATGGAACTCAAAAAATTTATGATAAGAATATTTAGAAGTAATCAAAAACAAATGCACGAACTACTGAAATCAATGCAGGACATGAAAGAAAATCTCTCTCATGAAAATGAAATCTTAAGGAGGAATCAAAATGAAATGAGGAATTTAATAGAACATGAAATTGATATATTGAAGAGAAATCAAAACAAAATGAAGAATTCAATAAAACAAATGAAAAACAGAATTTAGAGCCATAAAAACATAATCAGTGAAGCAGAAGAGAGAATAACAGACTTAGAAGACAGAGCAGAGGAAAGGATATAATCAAACCAAAGAAAAGAAGAGGAAATTAGAAATCTAAAAAATATTTTTGGGAATCTACAGGATACTATTAAAAAAACCAATATTGGGGTTCTAGGAGTTCCTGAAGGCATGGAGAGATAAAGGATTAGAAGGCCTTTTTAGTGAGAAACTAGAAGAAAACTTCCCAGGTTTGGAGAAAGAAAGAGACATCCAAGTACAGGGAGCACACAGAACTCCCAATAAACATGATCAGAAGAGATCCTCACCACTACACATTGTAATCAAACTTACTACAGTGAAATATAAAAAAAGATTCTAAAATGTGTAAGAGAGAAATGCCAGATTACTCTCAGAGGATCTCCAATTAGACTCACAGCAAACTTCTCATCAAAAACCCTAGGAGGGAATGATGAGATATAGCCAAAGTACTAAGCGAAAAAAACTTCCATCCCAGAATATTATATCCTGCAAAGCTCTCATTTGTGAATGAAAGTGAAATAAAGACCTTTCATAGCAAACAGAAATTGAAAGATTTTGTCACCACTTGTCCAGACCTGCAAAAGATGCTTAAGGATATGTTACACACAGAAACACAGACACACGGCCATCAATACAAAAGAAGGTAAAGGAAGAAAATCTCTCAGTAAAAGATAACAGGAAGTTCAAAGCATATATTAGAAATATCTTTGGAAAAAGTGCAGGGAAAAGTTACTACTTATCAATAGTCACATTGAATGTAAATAGCCTCAACTCTCCACTTAAAAGACAGAGACTGGATGAATGAATTAAAAAACAAAACCCATCTATATTCTGCTTACAAGAAACACATCTTTCCAACAAAGGTGCATTAGACTGAAAGTAAAAGGTTGGAAAAAGATATTCCAGGTCAACAGAAACCAAAAAAGAGCTGGCGTAGCCATCTTAATATCAGACAAAATAAACTTTAACACACAAACTGTGAAGTGAGACAAAGAGGGGCACTATATAATGATTAAGAGATCAATTCAACAGGAAGATGTAACTATTATAAATGTATATGCACCTAATTACAGGGCACCAGTTTAGTTAAAGGATATGTTAAGGGACTTAAAGGAAGACTTAGATTCCAATACAATAGTACTGGGGGACTTCAATACTCCACTCTCAGAAATGGACAGATCAACCAGACAGAAGATCAACAAGGAAACAATAGATTTAATCGAAACTATAGCCCACATGGATCTAACAGATATCTACAGAACTTTCAATCCTACACTTGAAAAATACACATTCTTCTCAGCAGTGCATGAAACTCACTCTAGGATTGACGACATACTAGGTCATAAACCAAGTCTCAGCAAATTCAAAAGAATTAGAATCATACCATGCATCTTCACAGACAACAATGGAATAACGGTGGAAATTAGCAACTCAGGAATCTCTAGAACATATACAAACACTTGGAGACTGAACAACATGCTCCTGAATGAACAGTGGGTCATAGAAGAAATCAAAAGAAAAATCAAAAAAGCTTTCTGGAAGCAAATGAGGATAACAACACAACAATCAAAACTTATGGGATACAGCAAAAGCAGTGTTAAGAGGAAAGTTTATAATGTGCACTTACTCCTCATGTAGGCTCTCTGTCCTTAATGTGCTGTACATTGTGATTTAATGCTATAACTAGTACTCAAACAGTATTTGTCAATTTGTGTTTCTATGTGGGTACAAACTGTTCAAATCTTTACTTAATATATGGGATATATACTTAATATATGGGATTGATTCCTGGCATGCAGGGATGGTTCAATGTATGCAAATCAATCAATGTGATACACCACATAAACAAACCATATGATTATCTCAATAGATGCAGAGAAAGCATTTGATAAAACACAACACCCTTTCAAGATGAAAATTCTAAGCAGATTTGTATAGAAGGAACATTTCTTAACACACAGCAATTTATGAAAACCCCACGGCCAACATCCTATTGAATGGGGAAAAGTTGGAAGCATTTCCACTGAGATCGGATACCAGACAGGGATGCCCACTCTTACCACTGCTATTCAACATAGTACTGGAAGATTTAGACAGAGCCATTAGGCAAGAAAAGAAAAAGGATACAAATTGGGAAGGAAGAAGTCAAACTACCCCTCTTTGCAGATGATATGATTCTTTATTTAGGGGACCCAAAGAACGAGATTATTGGAACTCATAGAAGAGTTTGGCAAAGTAGCAGGATATAAAATCAATGCACAAAAATCAAGAGCCTTTGTAAACACAGGCAATTCTCTGGCTGAGAAACAGCTTCTAAGATCAATCCCATTCACAATAGCTACAAAAACAATCAAATACCTTGGAATAAAATTAACCAAGAATGTCAAAGATCTCTACGATGAGATTTACAAAATATTAAAGAAAGAAATAGAAGAGGATACCAAAAAATGGAAAAATATTCCATGCTCATGGATTGGAAAAATCAATATCATCAAAATGTCCATTCTCCCAAAAGCAATTTATAGATTCAATGTGATACCAATCAAAATACCAAAGACATTCTTCTCAGATCTGGAAAAAATGATGTTGAAATTCATATGGAGACACAGGAGACCTCAAATAGCTAAAGCAATCTTGTACAACAACAAAAAAAGCCAGAGGCATCACAATACCATGTTTAAAGACTTACTGCAGGGTAGTTATAGTTAAAACAGCATGATACTGGTACAGAAACAGATGGATAGACCAATGGAACAGAATATAAACACCAGAAATCAATTCAGACATCTACAGCCAACTTATGTTTGATCAAGGATCTAAAACCAATTCCTGGAGCAAGGAAGTCTATTCAACAAATAGTGCAGGGAAAACTGGATTTCCACATTTAGATGCATGGAGCAAGACCCCTACATTGCACCTTACACAAAAATCCACACAATGTAAATTAAAGATCTAAGCCTATGAACCGACACCAACAAATAATTAGAGAATGTCAGAGAAACCCTACAAGATATAGGCAAAGGCAAAGATGTCTTGGAAAAGACCCCAGAGGCACAGGTAGTCGAAACCAAAATTAACAATTGGGATTACATCAAATTGAGAAGTTTCTGTATGGCAAAAGAAACAGTAAGGAAAGTGAAGAGGCAACTGACAGAATTGGAAAAATATTTGCAAATTATGCAACTGATAAAGATTTAATACCAGAATCTACAAAGAGATAAAGAAACTCCACAACAACAAAACAAACAACCACTTAACAGATAGGCCAAAGACCTAAATAGATATTTTCCAAAAGAGGAAATCCAAACAGCCAACAGACACATGAAAACATGTTCAGCATCACTAGCAATCAGGGAAATGCAAATCAAAACCACAATGAGGCTGCACCTCACCCCAGTTAGAATGCCTTCCATACAGATATCATCTAACAACAGATGCTGGTGAGGATTTGGGGGAAACAGCCCACTAATCCACTGTTGGGAATGCAAACTTGTAAAGCCTTACAGAAGACAGTTTGGAGATTCCACAGAAACCTGAATATAGCCCTACCACATGACACAGCCATCCCACTCCTTGGAACTTCTCCAAAGGAAATTAAACTGGCAAATAAAGAGCTGTCTGCACCTAAATGTTTATTGCAGCTCAATTCACAATAGCTAAGACATTGAATCAACCTAACTGCCCTCAACAGTAGACTGGATAAAGAAATGATGGGATATGTACTCTATAGAATACTATACAGTAGTAAAAACAATGAAATCCAGTCATTTGCAACAAAGTGGAGGAATCTGGAAAACATCATGCTGAGCAAAATAAGCCAGTCCCAAAGGGACATATATCATATGTTCTCCCTGATCTGTACAACTAACTGAGCACCTAAAATAAACCTGTAGAAGTGAAACTGACACTATGAGAAACAATGTCTTGATCAGCCCTTGTCCTGACTGTCGAGGAACAACTATTTTATTCCTTTTAGTATTTTTTTTGTTCTACTTAGTACCATTGGTTGAACTCTTTAATTAACACACAATTATTTTTATGTGTTTAAACTTAACTGAAAAGTGATCCCTGTTTAATATAAGAGTGGAAATAAGAGAGGAACCCCATAGCCAAGAGCCTCTGCACCAGCATTGAAGAATGAAGACCAGACTGCAACAGCCCAAGCCACTGGCAATGATGCTGCAGGAAGATCCTAGAGGGAATCCAGCTTGGAACCCCGTGAGGGATAGTGTACCTGCCAACTAGGGGAGAAAAAAGAAGGGGCACATTTCTCTCTCTCTCTCTCATCACCCTTCAGCTGTGTCCTGTAAGAAGCTGATAGAGAATAGGTAACATTTTGTACATATGTAACAGCTGTGCCAGCCTGTGTTTGCATACAGCAACCAGCCAAGTGAAGACTTCTGAGTCTCATGGGGAGAGCTGACGGGGGCTGGGTGCTTATGACTATGGAGAATTGTGTGCAGGGACTGTACAAAAAACTGAGGGTGTATGGGAGGGATCATGGTGTGCCTGGGACTTTAGGCAGTCGCTGTGGGAAGCTCCACATGCTCAGGGCTCCCTGGTTACCTGGTTGGTGGCATTGCTGGGGAATGTGAGCTTACACTGAGAACTGCACAGATCTTTTAGTGATCCTTGGGGCAGAGTGGATGAATATTATACCCACTGGTTCCAGCACTCAGGCACTGGTCTCCTTTGAGGAGAGGAACTCAGCAGAGCATAATAAACCTCCTCTCTGAGGAAAAAAGATTTACCATGCCAAATCTGGGTATATCACCTTAGACACGACCTTGACCCTGGAAAAATGAACAGAGCCTCTAGATGTTCACTGAGAGCAGACACTCTACAAGGTATATTACAAAGATAAAAGACACCACAGTGGGGGCCAGCACTGTGGCGTAGTGGGTAAAGCTGCCACCTGCAGTGCTGGAAGTCCCTATGGGCACTGGTTCAAGACCCAGCTGCTCCACTTCCGATCCAGCTCTCTGCTGTGACCTGGGAAAGAAGTAGAAGATGGCCCAAGTTCTTGGGCCCCTGCACCCATGAAGGAGATTCAGAAGAAGCTCCTGGATCCTGGCTTCAGATTGGTGTAGCTCCGGCCATTGCAACTATCTGGAAAGTGAACCAGCAGAGGCAGGACCTCTATCTCTCTCCTTGTCTCTCCTTCTCTCTGTTTAACTCTGACTTTCAAAATAAGTAAATAAATCATTTTTAAAAAGCTGAGCTGCCACAGTGAAAAAACAAAGAAACAAATAGGTATCTCCACATATGCTGAATAACAAATGTACAAAATTCAACAAACAAGAATAAGGAAGACAACATGATCCCCCACAAGAGAAAACAACATTTCAATATTAGATTGTGAAGATGATGAGATTTAAGAAATGTCAGAAAAGGAATTCAAAATATTGATCAGAAGATTACATAGAAGTTATCAAAAGCAAATGCATGAACTAATTAAATCCATAAATGACATGAAAGAAAATTTCTCCCACAAAATCGAAATCTTAAAGAGAAATCAAAATGAAATCTTAGAAATGAATTATTCAGGGGCCTGCACTGTGGTGTAGCAGGTGAAGTGTTGCCTGCAGTGCCAGCATCCCATATGGATGCCAGTTCAAGACACAGCTGCTCCACGTCCAATATAGTTCTCTTCTGTGGCCTGGGAAAGCAATAGAAGATAGCTCAATCCTTGGGCCCCTGCATCCACGTGGGAGACCTGGAAGAAGCTCTTGGCTCTTGGCTTCAGATTGGCACAGCTTCAGCCATTTCAGCCAATTGGGGAGAGAACCAGCAGATGGAAGACCTCTTTCTCTGCCTCTCCCTCTCTCTGTGTGTAACTCTGACTTTCAAACAAATAAATAAAAAATGAATAATTCAATAGAACAAATAAAAATGCAATGGAAAGCCTTAAAAACAGAATTGGTGAGAAAGAAGAAAGACTATCCAACTCAGAAGACAAAGAACAGGAAATTATACAGACCAAAAACAAGAAGAAATTAGAAAACTAAAAAACACTGTTGGGAATCTACAGGATAGTAACAAATGACCAAATTTATGAGTTCTAGGAGTTCCTGAAAGCAAGAAAAGAGAGAAAGCATTAGAAGGCTTTTTAATGAAATAATAACAGAGAACTTCCCTAATTTGGAGAAAGAAAGTGACATCCAAGTACAGGAAGCATACAGAACTCCTAATAGACATGACCAGAAAGGACATTCACTACAACACATTGTAATCAAACTCTCCACAGTAATGCATTAAGAAAAGATTCTGAAATGTACATGAGAGAAATGCCTGATTACTTACAGAGGATCTCCAATTAGACTCACAGCAGACCTCTCACAGAAATCCTATAGGCTAGAAGAGAATGGCAAGATATATTCCAAGTATTAAGGAAAAGTACTGTCAACCCACAGTACTATACCCCGCAAAGCTCTCATTTATGAATGAAGGTGAAAAAAAGACCTTCCATAACAGAAATTGAAAAAATTTGTCACCACCCAACAAGCTCTGCAAAAGATGCTTAAGGATGTGCAAAACACAGAAACATGGTCATCGTTATGAAAGAAGGTAGAGGAAGAAAATCTCACAGTAAAAGTACAAAGGAAATCCAAAGTAAAAAATAGGAATATTTATGGCTAAATGGTAAGGCAAAATCATCACTTATCAATAGTGACCTTGAATGTAAATAACCTCAACTTTATAGTTAAAAGACACAGACTTGCTGAGTGGATTAAAAAGGAAACCCATCTATGTGTTGCCTATAAGAAACACATCTAACCAACAAATAAGCACGCAGACTAAAAGTGAAAGGATGGACAATGATATTCCATGCTACAGAAACCAAAGAAGAGCTAGTGTAGCCATCCTAATATCAAACAAAATAGAATTTAACACAAAAACTGTTCAAAGAGTCAAAAAAGGGCACTATGTAATGATTAAGGGATCAATTCAACAGGAAGATATAACTATTATAAACATATATGTACTTAATTATATGGCATTTAGCTATTTGAAAGACATGTTAAGGATCTAAGGCAGACATTGACTCAAATAAAATAGTAATTGGGGACTTCAATACCCCAACTCAGCAATAGAAAGATCAACCAGACAGAAATTAACAAGGAAACAGCAGAATTAATCGACACTATAGACCAAATGGACCTAATAGAAATCTATAGAACCTTCTATCCAGTTGCCTAATACACATTCTTCTCACCAGTGCATGTAACTTTCATTAGAACTAACCACAGGCTAGGCCATAAAGCACATCTCAGCAAATTCCAAAAAAAAAATCGAAATCATACCATGCATCTTCACAGACTACAAATGGCATGTAGCTGGAAATTAGCAATCTAGGGATCTCTAGAATATATGGAAACACATTCAGACTAAACAGCATGCTTCTGAATGATAAAGGGTCATAGAGCAAATTAAAAGAGAAATCAAAAAATTTCTGGAAACAAAGAAGATGACAATACAACGTATCAAAACTTATGTGATACAGCAAAAGTAGTGTTTAGAGGAAAGTTTAAAGCAACTGTGCCTACATCAGGAAACTTAAAAGGCACCAAACAAATGAGCTATAAACACATCTCAAGGATCTAGAAAAACCGCCAGCACCATGGCTCAATAGGCTAATCCTCCACCTGCAGTGCCGGCACCCCAGGTTCTAGTCCCGGTAGGGGCGCTGGATTCTGTCCCAGTTGTTCCTCTTCCAGTCCAGCTCTTTTCTGTGGCCCAGGAGTGCAGTGGAGGATGGCCCAAGTCCTTGGGCCCTGCACCCGCATGGGAGACCAGGAGAAACACCTGGCTCCTGGCTTTGGATCAGCGCAGTGTGCCGGCCACAGCACACTGGCCACAGCGGCCATTGGAGGGTGAACCAACAATAAAGGAAGACCTTTCTCTCTGTCTCTCTCCCTCTCTGTCCACTCTGCCTGTAAAAAAAGGGGGGGGGGGTCCTAGAAAAACAACAGGAGGCCAAACTCAAAACTAGCAGGAGAAAAGAAATAATTAAAATTAGAGAAGAAATCCACAAAATTGAAGCAAAAAAAAAAAAATACAAAAGATCACCAAAATGAAAACCTCTTTTTTGAAAAAATAAACAAAATCGACACATCATTGGACCAATTAACCAAAAAAAGGAGAGAGAAAACCCAAATCAATAAAATTTGAGATGAAAAAGCAAATGTAGGCCAGCACCGTGGCTCACTAGGCTAATCCTCCGCCTGTGGCACCAGCACCCCAGGTTCTAGTCCAGGAGGAAGCACCTGGCTCCTGGCTTCGGATCAGCGCGGCATGCCGGCCGTGGGGGGTGAACCAATGGAAAAAGGAAGACCTTTCTCTCTGTCTCTCTCACTGTCTAACTCTGCCTGTCAAAAATAAATAAATAAAAAATAAATAAATAAAGCAAATGTAACAACAGACACCACAGAAATAAAAAGATCATCAGAAATTACTACAAAGAACTGTATGCCAACAAACTGGGAAACCTGGAATAAATGGATAGAATCCTGGACACATACAACCTAACTAATTTGAGCCATGAACACATAGAAAACTTAAACAAACCCCAAACAAAGGCTTTCTGAATTAGTTATAAAGACACTCCCAAAAAAGTAAAGCTGAAAACCAAATGGCTTCACTGCTGAATTCTACCAGATATTTAAGAAGAGCTAACTCTAATTCTTATCAAGCTATTCAAAACAATTGAAAGAGAAGGAATACTCCCAAATTCTTTCTGTAAAGCCTGGATCACCTTAATTCCTAAACCTGAAAAAGATGCAACATAGAAACAGAACTACAAACCAATTTCCCTAATGACCATAAATGCAAAAATCCTTTACAAAATTCTAGCCAACAGAATGCAACAACACATCAGAAAGATCATCCTCCCAGACAGAGTGGGATTTAACCCGGGTATGCAGGGATGATTCAACATTTGAAAGCCAATCAATGTGATACATCACATTACAAACTGAAGAACAAAAATCATAAGATTATCTCAATAGATGCAAAAAGAATTTGATAAAATACAACACCCTTTCATGATGAAAACTCTAAATAAACTGGGTATAGAAGCAACATTCCTTAACACAAGCAAAGCAGTTCATGATAAACCCATAGCCAGTGTCCTATTAATGGGGAAAAGTTGGAATCATTCCCATTGAGATCTGGTACCAAACAAGGATGTCCACTAACATCATTGCTAGTCAATATAGTACTGGAAGTTTTAGCCAGAGCCATTAGGAAAGAAAAGTAATCAAAGGGATAAAAACTGGGAAAGAAGAAGTTAAATTATCCCTATTTGCAGATAACATGATTCTATATATAGAGATCCAAAAAACTCTACCAAGACTATTGGAACTCACAGAAGAGTCTGATAAAGTAGCAGGATATAAAATCAAGACACAAAAATCAACAGCCTCTATATACACAGACAATGCAAGCCTGAGAATGAACTTCTAAAATCAATCCCATTTACAATAGCTACCAAAAAATCAAATAATTTGGAATAGATTTAACCAAATTGTCAAAGACCTCTATGATGAGAATTACAAATCATTAAAGAAAGAAATAGAAGAAGATACCAAAAAAATGTAAATATATTCCATGTTCATGGATTTGAAGAATCAACATCATAAAAAGTCCATTCTTTCAAAAGTAATTTATAGATTCAATGCAATATGATTCAAAAACACCAGACATTTTTCTCACATATAGAAAAAATGTTGCTGAAATTTATATGGAAACACAAGAGATCTCAAACAGCTAACCAATCTTTTAAACAGAAATAAATTGGAGGCATCACAATACCAGATTTCAAGACATACTACAAGGCAGTTATAATCAAAACAGCCTGGTATTGGTACAAAAACAGACTTACTACCAATGAAACAGAATAGAAACTCCAGAAATCCATGCATCTACAGCCAACTTCTCTTTGATACAGGAGCTAAAATCAATCCGCACAGCAGGGACAGTCTCCTTAACAAAAGGTGCTGAAAAAAATTGATCTCCATATGCAGAAGAATGAAATTAGACTCCTACCTTACACCCTACACAAAGATCCACTCAAAGTGGATCAAGACACTAAATCAATGACCTGAAACTATCAAATTATTAGAGAACATGGGGGAAACTTTACAAGACATTAGCCTAGGAAAAGACTTTTTTGAAAAGACCCCAGAAGCAAAGGCAATCAAAGACAAAATTGACAAATGGGATTACAACAAGCTGAGAAGCTTCTGCACTGCAACAGAAACACTTAGCAAAATGAAGAGGCAATCAACAGAATGGTAGAAAATATTTGCAAACTGTGCAAATGATAAAGGGTTAACATCTAGAATATATAAAGAGCTCAAGAAATTCAGCAACAACAAAACAAAAAATCCAGTGAAGAAATGGGCAAAGGACTTGACCAGGAATTTTTTAGAGAGGAAATTTAAATTGTCAATAGACTCTTGCAAAATGCTCAGGATTACTAACCATCAGGTAAATGTAAATCAAAGCCACAACAATCTTTCACCTCACTCCAATTAGAATGGTTTTAATGCAGAAATCAACGAACAACGAATTCTGGTGAGGATGTGGAGGAAAGGGTACCCTAATTCACTGCTAGTGGGAATGTAAACTGGTGCAACCACTGTGGAAGACAGTATGGAGAGATCTCAGAAATCTGAATATACATCTACCATATGATCCAGCCATCCCACTCCTCGGAATTTACCCAAACCAAAAGAAATCAGTATATGAAAGAATTATCTCTACAACCATGTTCATTGTGGCACAATTAATAATAGCTAAGGTATGGAATCAACCCAGATGTCCAACAACTATTGATGGATAAAGCAATTATGCTAAATAAACACTATAGAGTAAAAAAAATGAATTCTGTCTTTTGCAACAAGATGGTCACAACTGGAAAGCGCTATACTTAGTGAAATAAGCCAATCCTACAAAGACAATACCATATGTTTTCCTTAATCTGATGCAACTAATATAATCCTTGAAATGTAATGTATCAGAGCAAAATAGATATTTTGAGAATTGATGATTGTTTAGAGCACTTATCTCTTCCATTGCAGAACAATCTTCTGTATTGTTTTGTTTTCATTTGGTTTGTTTTCCTTCTCTTCATACTATTTGATGAACTCTTTCTTAGAGGAGGATTAACTATATGATCACAAAGTATACTGACAATAGATCATTGCAAAAATTAAGAATAGGAACCCGGGTGGGGCGAAGTTTTGGACTGTGAGCAGGAGGGAGGGAAGTCCCTCCCCTAAATCTGTTCCTAAATCTGTATATATGAAATACATGAAACTTGTATAACTTAAATAAAATTTTTAAAAATGACTTAAGGGATACAGCAAATGCAGTTTTTTTCAAATATTCATTTATTTATTTGAATTACACAGAGAAAGAAGGAGAGGCAGAGAGAGAGAAAGGGAGAGAGGTCTTCCATCTACTGGTTCAGTCTGCAATTGCCTGCAATGGCCAGAGCTGTTCCATCCGAATCCAGGAGCCAGAAGCTTCTTCTGGGTCTCCCACATGGGTGCAGGGGCCCTAGGACTTGAGCCATCTTCCACTGTTTTCTCAGGCCATAGCACAGAGCTGGATTGGAAGTGGAGCAGCCAGGACTTAACTGGCACCCATATGGGATGACAGCACTGCAGGTAGTGGATTTACCCACTACACCACAGCACCAGCCCCCAGATGCAGTGTTGACAGGGAAGTTTATAGCAATTAATACGTACATCAAGAAATTGGAAAAGTACCAAATAAATGAGTTATTAATGCATCTCAAGTATCTAGAAAGACAACAACAAACCAACTCAAAATCAGCAGGAGGAAAGAAATAATTAAAATTAGAGGAGAAAGAAAAATTGAAAACAAAAAAAGAATACAGAAGATCAGTGAAATAAAAGGCTGGTTTCTTAAAAAACTAATTAAAAAAAGAGAAGACCCAAATCAATAAAATCAGAGATGAAAAAGGAAATATAAAAACAGATAACACAGAAATAAAAAGAATCATCAGGAAATACTACAAAGACCTGTATCCTAACAAATTGTGGAAACCCAGAAGAAATGAGAGATTCCTGGACACATGCAATCTACCAAAATTGAATCATGAACACATAGAAAACCTCAACAGAGCATAACCAATATGGAAATTGAATCAGTAATAAAGACCCAGAAAAGCTCAGGACCAGATAGCTTCACTGCTGAATTCCAGACATTTAAAGAACTAATTCCACTTCTTCTCAAACTATTCAAAACAATTGAAATGGAGGGAATCCTCTCAAACTCCTTCTATGAGTTTTTTTTTTTGCCTTAATTCTTAAACCTGAAAAAGAAACAACAGAGAAAGAGAACTACAGTTCAATATCCCTGATGAACATAGATGTGAAAATCCTCAACAAAATATTAGCTAATCAAATACAACAACACACCAGAAAGATCATGACCAAGTAGGATTTATCCCTGGTATGCAGGGATGATTCAACATTCGCAAATCAATGTGATACATCACATTAACAAATAGAAGAAAAACTATATGCTTATATCAATAGATGCAGAGGCAGCATTGGATAAAATACAATGTCCTTTCATGGTGGAAATCTTAAACAAATTGGGTATAGAAGGAACATACCTTAACACAATCAAGATAATTTATGACAGACTCATGGCTAACAACCCATTGACTGAGAGAAAGTTGAAAGCATTCTCCCTAGGATCCAGAACCAGACAAGGATGCCCACTCTCATCTTTGCTGTTTAATATAGTTCTGAAAGTTTTATCTAGAGCCATTAGGCAAGAAAAAGAAATCAAAGGGATACAAATTGGAATGGTGGAAGTCAAACTATCCATATTTGCAGATGACATCATTCTATATAGAAGGGACAATAAGACTTTATCAAGAGACTATTGTAACTACTCCACGAGTTTGGCAAAGTGTCAAATATAAAATAACACAAAAATCTATAGCCTTTGTATATGCAAACAATGGAGTGGCTGAGAAAGAACTTTTAAGATTAGTCCCATTCACAATAGCTACAAAAAAAACTAAATACCTTGGAATAAATTTAACTAAGGAGGTCAAAGATCTCTACAATTAAAATTAAAAAACAAAAAAGAAAGAAATAGAAGAGGATACCAAAAAATGGAAAAATCTTCCATGTTCATGGATTGGAAGAATCAACATCATCAAAATGTCAAGATTACCAAAAGCAATCTACAAATTCAATGTGAACCCAATCAAAATACCAGTGACATTTTTCTCAGATCTAGAAAAAAAACACAAGAAACCTTGAATAGAAAAAGCAATCTTAAACAATAAAAACTAAAATGGAACCATCACAATATAAGTTTCAACACATACTACAAGGCAGTATGATCAAAACAGCCTGGTACTGGCACAAAAACAGACATGTCAACCGATGAAACTGAATAGAAACTCCAGAAATTCATCTACATGTCTACAACCAACTGATATTTGACAAAAGAACTAAAATTAACCCCTGGAGCAAGGACAGTTTCTTCAACAAATGGTTCTAGGAAAACTGGATCTCCACATGCAGAAATATGAAGTTAGGCCCCTACCTTATACCTTATACAAAATTCCACTCAACATGAGTCAAAGACCTACATCTATTAACCAATATCATAAAATTATTAGAGAACATTGGGGAAACTCTGCATTACATGCGAGTAGATGATAA
Source organism: Oryctolagus cuniculus (assembly GCF_051225735.1). Taxonomy (NCBI): domain Eukaryota; kingdom Metazoa; phylum Chordata; class Mammalia; order Lagomorpha; family Leporidae; genus Oryctolagus; species Oryctolagus cuniculus. Next base: position 16,960,971 of record NC_142878.1, read on the forward strand.
CTTTGGAAAAGACCCCAGAAGTACAAGCAATCAAAGCCAACATTCACAAATGGGATTACATGAAGCTGAGAAGTTTCTGCATTGCAAAAAAAAAAAATGCAAAATGAAGAGGTAATCGACAGAATAGAAGAAAATATTTGCAAACCAAACAACAGATAAAGGGTTAATATCCAGAATCTATTAAAGAGCTCAAGAAATTCAACAGCAACAAAACAAACAATCCAGTTAAAAAATGGGCGAATGTCTTGAACAGACATTTTTCAAAAGAGGAAATTCAAATGGCCAAGAGACACATGAGAAAATGCTTGAGATCACTAGCCATCAGGATTATACAACTCAAAATGACAATGAGGTTTCACTTCACTCCAGTTATAGTGGCTCTCATACAGAAATCAATGAATAAGAAATGCTGGTGAGGATGTGGGGAAAAAGGTATCCTGGTCCACTGTTGGTGGGAATGTAACCTGGTCCAGCCACTGTGGAAGACTGTATGGAGATACCTCAGAAATATGAATATAGACATATTATATGACCCAGACATCCCACTGTTTGGATTTTACCCAAATGAAATGTAATCAGCATATGAAACAGTTATCTGTACCACCATGTTTATTGCAGTTCAATTCACAATAGCTAAGATGTGTAATCAACCCAGATGCTCATCAACTGAGTGAGTATATATTCACTCTGGATTACTACTTAGCTGTAAAAAGAAATGAAATCTGTCTTTTACAACAATATGGATGCAACTGGAAACCATTATACTTAGTAAAATAAGCCAGTCCCAAAAGACAGATATCCCATGCTTTCCCTAATCTGGAGTAACTAATAGAAAACCTAAACCATAATGTTTTGCAGTGAAATGGACATTTTGAAATTTGAATATTTTTTACAACCCTTGTCTCTTCTGTTGAGGAACTGTTTTTTTTTTTAATTTCAGACTATGTGTTGAACTCTTTATTTATTGTAGGGTTAACCTTATGAGTATCAAGTAAACTGAAAATAGAAATCTTTGAAAAATTAAGTGTGGGAATAGGAGATGGAGGAGGGAGAAGGGTTGGAGCATGGGCAGGAAGGAGGTTAGGATAGGAAGCATCCTATGGTCCTAAATCTGTATATGTGAAATACTTGAAACTTATATAACTTAAATAAAATTTTAAAATGGAATGAAACTAGAAATCAATACAGACAGAAGCTTCAAAAGTTTACAAATATTAAACCAATGGATCAAAGAATAAATCACAAAAGAAATTAGAAAATATCTTAGACAAATGAAAATGAAAACACAACAACAACAAAAACATGTGTGAAAAAAGTGCTGACGGGAAAACCAATAGCTGTAAATGAAATATGTTTATAAAGAAGATGCTACTTAAAATACCCACATCCCATATTGGAGCACCTGAGTTCAAGTACTGGCACCACTGAAGTGCCCTTCTGAGGCTGGTATCCCCCACCAGAGGGTGCTCTCTCTGAGTGTCCACCCCTCGGGGTAGATTTGCAACCTACATAGCCCATAAGTACCAGGATCAGCACCAGCCTGATTTGGAGAAAACAGCCCCCTTGAGCTACACAAATTTCTGGTTCTGTAGCTCTAGGGCTCCCTTAGCTCTCACAATGGCAGAGCTGCGACTTAAGTCCAGATCTACTTTCTGCAAAATCTGACCTGTTAATTCCTGTAACTGCCCATTCTATTAAACCTAATTACAATCCACTGGACCTAGTTCAACCCTCTACAATATGTTCTTCCTGACCATTTTAGGAAAGTAGGAATTAAAACAAAAATAAGATTAAGAAAAAAGCAAAGGCTAATGTGAAGTGCTGTTTTTCTTGGGGTGGGGGGGTAGTGTTGGTTTTTAACTTTTACTACCTCTAAAAAAGGGCTTCCTATGTCAGGTGCTACCTCCAAAGATGTCCACCTTAATACTTCCAGTGGTAGGGGAAAAGATTGTATAAAAGCACCTAGGGAAAGAAGATGCATGAAAGAGAAAGCATCCTTTTTCGAGGTCAAATGAATATGATAATGATGAGTATCTAAGAAGTCACTTAAAAGATACACCTGAAATTATATGTGTGCAAATTAACCATTCTTTGAATCCAACATCCAGAACAAGAATGACATTTTAATTTGAAAATTGTCTGAAAATTCTTCTTATTCAACTCATAAGGTTGAAAATATCAGGCTTAGATGGAGAAAGATTGCCAAGAAATTCTCAACCATAAGCAACGTACTTTGAGTTTCCCAAGACAGCCTTTAGAGCCAGGTAGCAGAGACCTGGAAACTCCACAGAAGCAGGTCTGGGCTATAGCGCAGCTCAGCTATTAAGGCTCTCACACATGCAACTCACCATTGTAGCAGTGAATGGGATATTGTCAATCAAGGATGATGCCAAGGCTGATACCCATATAACCAGGATGATGGCGGCAGCTAGGCGTTTATCCTCTGGGACCATCTGGAAGGAGCAGATAATAGCAGCAGTGTGTCCACAGCTGTACTGATAAACCACATATACTTAGAATCTAATCTTACAACATGTGAGACTCAGAAGGGATCAAAGGGATGTTACAATTCCAAGACCAAGGAAGGCACTGGTGTACAAACCAGGGCCACACCTACACCAGAAACCTGAGCTAGGTTACCATGAATAACTGAGGAGAGCAATTCCCAGCCAAACTCAGGCCAATTAACCTGGTAGTGAGGGATGCAGAGTAACTCATTCCTCATACAATATTGTGGCTATGCACACTGGTCTCACCAATGGTGTAGCAGAGCTCTGGGGTTAGGACATCTTCAGCATTCAGTTACTAATACTCATGTTGACTGTGCTCCAACTTAGAAAAGTTTTAACTAAAAATTAAAAACAAAATATCAGGCATCTATAATTATATATTCTTTGGAAAAAGACTTCCTTCATCCCTAGTCTGTCCAGGATAAAAGATTCCCTGCTGTGCTTTCTACATAATTAACGTGACCTATTCTTTCCAGACTCTTTTTTTTTTTTACAAAATCAAAGAACAGTGGCTAGAGCAGATTCTATTACAGCATTTAATGTACCTTTATTAGCAAAGCAGTCTGCTCTCCGACATATTCTATTAAATGGAGATGTGCCAGCGCCTAGAAGAAAGGGTGTATGGTGAGAATCAGCTGAAAACTGAAAATATATGCAATGTTCCTTTTTAAAAACCTTGTCTTTAAGATGAAAAGAATTGAACATAAGGTAGGCTCAGACTTTTGCTTCCTGTAAAAGATCTGGCTCAAATAGATAGTCTATAAATAGTTTACTATCATATATACACAATGAAGCTTCATGAAGAAAAAGTACAATAGCACAGGCAGGAATTCCTCATTGATTTGTTTTAATGCCCATGTTAAATCTAAATTCAAATGGAAAGCAATCTCTTTATTTTAAGATCTGTGTATAAGGACATTGTTCAATTGCATATAATGAAATGCCACTCCATATAGAAGGTCTTTCAAGTAAATTGCATTTCCAATTTCTTTTTAAAAGTTAAACCTCACAGTTAGAGCTTTAAAAGAATAAAAAGATAATGCACGGTTTTTATTACCTTCAAAGAAAGGAAGGAAAGGTCTATTGAACTGAAGTGTGTCACTATTTTCACAATACTAGTCAGATGTAGAAAGTTGTATTCAAGGAAATATAAAAAAGAAAATAGAAAACGGAACATGGACATGCATAAGCAATTCTGCTCTCGTTGTTACCTTGGTCCCAGCACAGGAGAGGATGTTCAGGAACCCATGATGGATATGGGAAGGGAAGGAATCAGGAAGGAACCAGACATGGAAGCAGCTTGGCTGCTCCGGACCTCACCACTATGTGGCCTTGCACTGTATTTGATCTTGCATAGCATCTAAAAATACTGAAAGCATCAATGTGGCCATGACTACATATGAGGATATTTTAAATGGAAAAACACCTAACATGAAAAAATTATGCATGGATCTCAAGACATTTTACACTAAAATAAACTTATCTTTTATTTCCAATTTCCATGAACATTTTGAAATATTCTTATATAAGTTTAAAAATTCCACTCAATAAGGTACAGTTGTTAGCTGACCTCCACTTAAAAGCTGCGTAGTCCAAATGATGGGTTTTAAATTCTCAACCACGTTCACTTTTATATCAACTAAATCATAAATATATTTAGGGCAGGGTTTCTCATCCTAAACAGTGAAGACATTTGGAGTCAGGTCATTCTGTGTTGTTGGGGCTGACCTGTGCATCAGAAGATGCTGAGTAGCATCCCTGGCCTGTAGCACCTCTCTCCACCAAGGTTTGTAGACAGAGCCAAGATTTCCTGAGGCCTAAAGTCACTCCCATTAAGAACCAGTAACTTACTGTAATCCAAATTTTATTAAAGCAAACAAAATTATAAACTTGAAAAACTCAAATGTAGCCATACCTTTATCATTATTAAATACCATTGAGAAGTCAGAAATTTAATAAAATTCAATTTTGCACCACATAGAGATAGTTCTTCATACATGAGTATATGTATATGTCCACATATGAAGAGTATATATGCACATCTTCATGTGTGCCTATAGAAACTATATATTAATATATATTTAATGACAATTAATTATCCCAAAAATGCATCTATTAAGTCTGTTCAAAATAACCGGTCTTTTGATTTTAAAAGTCAAAATATGAGGAAAAATATACCTTATTCTCTTTTAAAAATTGGTAAATCAAATGATTATGTAGCACCTTCTCCTATAAAACCTTAGGTTAAAAACATACATTTTTATACTTCAGAAAATTTGGTTTACGTACAGTTGAAGATAATAGCCATTGCTTATTTCTCCATCTACTACTAAGTTATATTTTAAGATTATTGTGCAATATCAATCAAGATATGAGACATCACTAGTCTTTTATTGCAGAAATGCTAAAATGCTGATTCAGCAATAGTCTGATAAAATTGACTCATCCATATAAGCCAATACTATGGTCATTGTCATCACTAGAAGATCCGTGGATTCCTTCTGTAGCCAAGCAAGCATTGGATAAAACACACTTTTTGGCACATTACTGAATTAGCAATATAACTTAGGGTTTTCCAAGGAATCTCTCCATAGGAAAATGTTTTCTTCAGCTGAGTGGGAATTTCAAGACTTTTGTGGCAGACAAAGACAGAGTTGCCTGGAAGCTTGAGGCTGATAATGCTCTTCAATGAGCAGAGCAGATGTGGGCTATGGTGCTCTTTACTAGAGTCCTCTGTGATGAATTTTACAGTGAAAAAATGTTCTTCACTCTTTTACATTGTGTTATATTCTGATTGATCTTCACATTTCTCAAGACAGCTGAGAATATAAAAGCTACATGACTTTCATGTTATACACTCTAGGATTACTTTTTATAAAAGTAAATCAAAAAAGTTAACTTATATGCCAGAAAAAAATAGCCAAGGAGAACTGGGAAGCCATGAAACAGCCTGATTTGTAATTTGGTATGATTTATTAACTACTAACAAGAAAGTATTACATACAACCCATAAATCAGAGCATTTTATTAACATTGTTACAACTTTTCCTATGAAAGCCTTGCTACAGCTAAAGATGTCCCACTGGAAGAGATACAAATAAATCTGGATCCATGGGAAACCTTTCTTTTTTTAAATTTATTTGACAGGTAGAATTATAGACAGTGAGAGAGAGAGAAGACAAGAGAGAAAGGTCTTCCCTCTGTTGGTTCACTCCCCAAATGGCCGCTATGGCCGGTGCTGCACCAATCCAAAGCCAGGAGCCAGGTGTTTCTTCTTGGTCTCCCATGTGGGTGCAGGGACCCAAGAACTTGTGCCATCCTCCACCGCCCTCTGGGGCCACAACAGAGAGCTGGACTGGAAGAGGAGCAACCAGGACTAGAACCCAGCGCCCATATGGGATGCTGGCACCACAGGTGGAGGATTAACCAAGTGAGCCACAGCGCCAGCCCAGGGAAACCTTTCTAAACTTCATAAATGTTTAAGGAAGGAAATGAAGACAAAATAAGAACATGCTATATAAGAGCAAAGAACATGCAAAATAAGAACCAGGAATTCACCAATGCTTCTAACACAACCAAGAGATAATAAAATTAGTTGTTCTCTTTCTTCTCACTTTAAGATTCTGATAAAAATGTCCTCATAAGAAGCCTTCTCAGTCAAACCGATCTGAAAAGCACTCTACATAGCACCAGAGAAAATTGTTCTGAATGACTATTATACCTCTGGATACCTGATTTAACTTATAAACATAAGCACTTCATAACTATTCAATCTTCATAAGCCAACCTCCCATAGTTCTCAGTTCAGTCTTATGCTTTCCTTTATTTGTTTGACAAATAGTTATTGAGTGCTTACAATATGAGGCACTGTTGGAGCACTGAGAATTCAACAATGACCAAGAAAGACAGACAAGAAATAATTTATATTTTCTACATTTGTTATATGTGTGCATGTTTGTATGTGTCTATATATAGAGAGAGACACACACATATATGTATATATATCTATATACATATATAAATATATAGACACACACAAACACGCACTCCCAAAGACACAAAATATATTAATGCATAATAGACAGTTAGTTGTTGAAAGGAAATTAAAGTAGAATAAAGAGATAGTGAATGATGGGAGAGCTTTTTGCACTGTGCTGGGGAAGACCTCCCTGCATATGCATTATTTGAGTATGAACTTAGAGGATTGTACCAGTTGCCAGTGTGCTTGGGAAGAGCACCACAGATATAGGTGACAAATCCAAATGCTCCTGGATATAGATAACAGGTCTAAATGCTCATTCACATATCCAAAAGCCATTATTACTGGGACCCAGTGAGCAAGGGAACCTACAAGTATAGTAGGACATAACGAGTGCAATAGTTTGAATGTAGTTTTTCCTGTGTGTTTCATGTGTTGGAAGCTTGGTACTCAGTGTGGTTGTGTTGAAGTGGTAGGACCTTTAAAAAGTTGATCTAATAGGAAGGAGTTAGGTCACTGGGAGTGCTACCCTCAGAAGGAATTCATGCTGATTTCAGGGAGAGTTATCTTAGGATAAAGTGGTTATGAAATGCAAGACTTGCCTCTCCATGATCTTTGGTTTCCTGCCTAACCATGTGATCTCTCCTTCTCACATGTGCTCACACCGTGATGTCATCTGCCATGAGGTGAAACATCCAGAGTCCTCAAGAGCCAGCATCATGCTGTTTGGAATCTCAGCCTCCAAAACTGAGCTAAATAAATCTTTTCTTTATACATTACCCAGCTTCAGGTGTTTTGTTATATCAATGGAAAATGGACTAATATTCAGTATGAAAGTAGCAGCTGTAACCAGGTCATTCATGGCTGTATAAGTCATGCTTTAAAGCTCTGGATTTTATTCCAAGTGCAATAAGGACAATATGCCATTGTCAAAAGCACTGAAAGCTATTGCTCTTGTCAAAGGTGCTAAAAAATTGAATGATATTTATAGGAGTACAGAAGTTTACCTGCTGTTCAAAATTCTCCAAAGAGATCCAAGTGGCACTTGAGGGCTAACTTTTCAATATCACAGAGCAGAAAAAAAAAAAAAAAAAAAAAAAACAGTGTCTCATTTAAGGGTCTCAAACTAAAAGCCTACTGGAAAATCAATAATTCTGTTTAATCTCTAATAGAACCCCAAGACAGCTGCTGGAAACCCTTGTTTTATTCTTAGGAGTTCTACATAAAGGTAGGTTTAAATATACTTTCATAAATGTTTAAGCTAACAATTAAGAGAATAAAAATATTACCTATAGCTTCAAAACATGGGAAAAGAGATAAAAAACAATTTTAACAACATACATCACTATATGGGAAAATGAAATATACCAATATATCAAACATAAGACATAACAGTGAATAATTTAAAATTAGATTCCATACATCCTTTACCAAAAACAAATGACAGAAAGGTAGCAAATGGGCAATTGCACAGTACGTTCAGTCCAGAAAAATGGCATAAACCCCTTTCTCTCTGTTCATACAACTAAGTACAACTGTAAACCCTGGAAAGATAACAAGAGGCAACCAAGAGGACAAGCGGGACAACACAGTTTTACAGTGCCTTTTGTGCTACAAATCAAGCATTTCCCAGTGACACCCTACAGCAAGAGAAGACAAGTACATGGGCTTGTTCTTCCACTGGATGAAACAATCTCAGGTGATCAAGTTCCCCAGAAAGGAATAATAGGTTCACTGCCAACAAAGACAGCCAAAAAGTAGTCCCCTCCTATGTTGAAAGATACATATGTTGAAAGATGATATAAGATAAGATATAGGAATGACTGAGAGTCCCTTAAGACAATAGATAAAATGTCCAGGATATGGTCAAAAGTCACTTGACATATAAGCAACAAAGAAAACCACAACTTGAACGAGAGAGGATAGTCAACTGATGCCAGAACTCAGGTGAATCAGATGTTGGATTACCTAAAAATTATATAAAAGTACCCACCATAAAAATACTTCAACAATCAATCAAAAAGTATTGTGATACATAAGAAAGCAAAAAACAAAGCAAGGAATAAAGTTATATAAAAAACAAATGGGGGCCAGTGCAGTGGTATAGAAGGTTAAGTCACCACCTGCAGTGCCAGCATCCTCTATGGGCACCAGTTCGAGTCCAGCAGTCAGCAGTCCTGCACTACTCCACTTCTGGTCCAGCTCCCTGCTAATGTGCCTGAGAAAGCAGCAGAAGATGGCCCAAGTACTGGGCCCTTGCACTCACATGGGAGACTTGGATGAAACTCTTGGCTCTTGGCTTCAGCCTGGCCCAGCCCCAGCCATTGCAGTCATTTGGGCAGTGAACCAACACTAACTTAGTGAATTCATTTTCCAGTTGTTGGTTTTTATACCCAGTTCCTTTATCAAGAAATTCAGTTCACTATAAAAAAGGGTATCAGATCAGAAATCACTAGTCTTACCATATGCTCTATTACACAAAAGCAGTTGACATAACAGTAGTTTCCTACTTAAGGTTCAATTGCTCTATCTGCTGCAACAAAAAACTCCACCAAGTTGGAGTGTCATCCTATGGCAAGAAATACACGCTATAAACAAATGACCAACGAATGTCACTATCTCCTAAAAAGCTCATTGGAAAGAGTGGATGTGAGAACCAAGTGGTAGAGATAAGACTGGCCCCCTTACAATTACACTAAATAACCCACTTTAGGATTTGAGTTCCCTGTTTCTGAAAGAAACAGGGAGGTTCCGATTTCTACTCACCAAGAAGCTGACCTACAACTTGGATAGGTAAAAGGAGTGTTTAATCCCATGACTCCTTCCCAGGAAGGCCATAGGTTATCGGGGAAATATCCTCCTATAATCCAGGATGGGGACCCTCACTAGAACTGCAGCTTCACATACCATCTCGCCTCTTCAGGACTAAGAAGCCGTGACCTCTGTTGTTATGTTTTCTGGAGAAATCAGCAAGCCCATTCTTTCCCCAAACTCTGACCTTTGAGCACACAATCTGTTTTTCACTGAGACTCTACCCAGTAAAGACATCAAAAAATAGTCACCCAGGGGCTAGCACTGTGGCAAACTATATGGGCAGTGGAGAGAGTCCCAGTTGCTCCACTTCTGAGCCAGTTACCTACTAATGTACCTGGGAAAGCAGCAGAAGATGGTCCAAGTACTTGAGCCCCTGTACCTACATGGGAGACCAGAGGAAGCTTCTGGCCCCTGGATTCAGATCAGCCTAGCTCTGGCCATTGTTGCAATTTGGAGACTGAACCAGTGGATGGAAGATCTCTCCCCCCACCCCCTCGCTACCTCCCTACCTACCTCCCTCTCTTCCTAACTCTGCCTTTCAAATAAATAAATAAATCTTAAAAAAAGAAAAAAAAATCACTCAATGCTCAAAAACATACTTTAGAGCTGTTCAAGAGGGAAAAGAATAGAAAATAACCTAAGTGTTGTCAGAGAGGAGAAAATGATTATGCCCTATCCATTCAACCTAATACTGCATATATATAATTATTATGTTTAAAACAGTTTCTAGTTATAAAACCATGAGCATAATATGATTCCAATTTTGTTTTAAAAAATGAACATGGCTGGCGCCACGGCTCAATAGGCTAATCCTCTACCTGTGGTGCTGGCACACCAGGTTCTAGTCCCAGTCAGGGCGCCGGATTCTGTCCCGGTTGCCCCTCTTCCAGGACAGCTCTCTGCTGTGGCCAGGGAGCGCAGTGAAGGATGGCCCAAGTGCTTGGGCCCTGCACCCACATAGGAGACCAGGAGAAGCACCTGGCTCCTGGCTTCGGATCAGCGCTGTGCGCTGGCCGCAGCACACCAGCCGCAGTGGCCATTGGAGGGTGAACCAAAGGCAAAAGGAAGACCTTTCTCTCTGTCTCTCTCTCTCTCTCACTGTACAATCTGCCTATCAAAAAAAATGAACACAAATGCTGGTGAGGATGTGGGGAAAAAGGTACCCTAATCCACTTTTCGTGGGAATGTCAACTTGTGCTAACACTATGGAAGACAGTATGGAGATACCTCAGAAATCTGAATATAGACTTACCAAATACCCAGCCATCCTACTCCTGGGAATTTATTCAAATGTATTGAAATCAGCATATGAAAGAGTAATCTGTACCCCTGTGTTCATTGCAGCTCAATTCACAATAGCTAGGATATGAAATCAACCCAGATGTCAATCAACTGAAGACTAGATAAAGAAATTATAGTACACACACACACACACACACACGTCATGAAATACTACTCAGCTGTAAAAAAAGAAATCCTGTGTTTTGCAGCAAAATGGATGCAACTGGAAAACATACTTAGTGAAATAAGCCAGTCACAAAAATACAAATACTCTACATTTTCCCCGATTTGTGGTAACTAATAAACTATCCAAAAAGTAATCTATAAGAATGAAATAAATATTTTTAGATTCAATGTTTTAGCATTTGTCTTGACTGTTGAGAAACTGTATTTTTTCCTTCATACTACTTGTTGAACTCTTCAGTTATTTTAGGGTTAATCTTATGAATATAAAGTTAACTTAAAATAGATCTTTGTAAAAATTGAGAAGCAATGGGAGAGGGAGGAGGAAGTGTAGGGGCATGGGTAGGAGGGAGGGGAGGATAGGAAGTATCACTGTGTTCCTGAATCTGTACATAGGAAATACATGAAATTTGTATACCTTCAATAAAATTTTAAAAATTCTGAAATTTAAAATTTTCCTTTAACTCCCAAGTGTTTTACATACTGAATAAAAACATTTTTAATCAAACCTTTTGTTCTCTTTCTGGAAGACAAGGCCCTGGCCGAGGTGATTCTTAGTTAGAACAAAACACAGCAGGGAAATGAAGTAATCAGAGGTCTGTCTCAGTTTGCTGTGATTGTAAAATGCAACAAGGATTTCAAAAGGCTGCACTCACACAACCGAACCAGGTATAGGGTTTGTTCAACTAGTAGTGTTGTTTTTGAGTTTCATAGTTAAACACATTAAGGACAGAGATCCTACGTGGGGAGCATGAACCCAGTGACTCCTGTTGTTGATTTAACAATTTGCACTCTTATTTATGATGTCAGCAATCACCTGAGACTCTTGCTATGAGCTGTCTAGGCTATGGAAGCCCCTTGAGTTCACCAACTCTGAATTTGTTTAGTCAAGGCCATATCAGTTGATCTTCAGTATATGAAGGTAATTGAAAATGAAACGTGATGAAGGGCGGGATGGGAGAGGGAGTGGGAGAGGGGAGGGCCACGGGAGGGAGGGAGGTTGCGGGGGGAGCCACAACAATACAAAAGTTGCATTTTATATTCTACTTAAAGCTATTGGTTGAACTCTGTAATTAATACACAATTACTCTTAGGTGTTTAATTAATGCTATAACTAGTACTCAAATAGTATTTTACACTTTGTGTTTCTGTGTGGGAGCAAAATGTGGAAATCTTTACTTAATATATGCTAAATTGATCTTCTGTATATAAAGATAATTGAAAATTAATCCTGATGTGAAGGGAAAGGGGAGAGGGAGTGGGAGAGGGGAGCGTTGTGGGTGGGAGGGAAGTTACGGGGCGGGGAGGAAGCTATTGTAATCCATAGGCTGTACTTTGGAAATTTATGCTCATTAAATTTAAAAAATGCAACAGGAATGCCACTTTGCGAGCAATGTATGCAATTGTATATAAATAAATAATGAGACAAAAAGCACACTGAACTGAAAAGCTGAATATCAAAAGAAAATCATGTAATCACTTCATGGGGCTTAAAAAATGTGTTTTTCATTTTTCCATAATGGTAACGGCAATAATCTTAAAATTAAAATGGCTCACTGTCCATTTAAGATCAAATATCTCATAATTTAGTCAGATGCAAAAGAAAAACACAGTAAGATCACAAATTCACAATCTAGGTAGCTTAATTATCTGTCAACAATATACAATACCAGATTTTCGTTACACTTAATTCTATTTGCAAATCCATAGTTAAGAATATACAAAAAGGGGCAGGGCCAAGATGGCAGTATAGCAGAAAATAGATAGTTAATAAGGAAAGGGGATACAGGCTGGTGACAGAGCCATGATTGTTATGCACATAGAAGCCCAGGAGTCCAGCAGAGACTGAGCAGGTCCACACAGAGGGAGCAAAGAGTCACAGAGACATGGCAGAGGTGTGGTGGATAAGCCAAATGGTATGACTGATGTCACGCCCTCTCTCCCCCCTGGAAAGACCAGGTGAGATGCAAGGTTGCGAGTCCATGGAGCTGCAGTTAGCAGTGGGTAGGAGAGCCAGCTGCGTTTGAAGTTCTAAGCAGGAAGAATAGAGGAATAGATGGAGAACTCAGGCATACCCCTGCCCATCTATGTCTCCCCCTCCCCCAATCTGGACCTGCAGCCGCCTGGGAGAAACCATATTGTCTGTTTACATCTCCAAATGTAAGCAGGGTGCTACCACATTTGCCTCCTGTGCACAAGACCATCAATTGTGGGGGCCATTTCACCACACCCTGCTACCCAGGAACGACAATAAAAACATTTCAGAGTAATTTTTCCCCACCAACACACATCTGTACAATGGGGAGAAGTTCTAAACACACACCAGAGCCCAGTCCAGGTAGGTGGGGGTTAGTGCACAAGAGCTCTCTTATCTGCCAACCATCACCACCCAGAAGTGAGCAGGACTTCCAGAGGTGGGGTTGTGTGTTCCCACTTGCAATGCACAGACACATAGCAGCTCATAGCAGAGGGAAATCACCACAAGCACCAAAACACATATTAAAGATAAAAGAAACCAGAAATAACAAAAAAAATGGGAAAAACTTTAATAAGAGTAAGGAAGACAGTAGGATCCCCAGAATGGAACAATATATCTCCTCTTCAATAACAAAATTGGAAGAAGAGATTGAGTATATGCCAGAAATAGAATTCAGAAAATTAATCATCAGCTTATTTAGAAGCAATCAGAAACAAATTCATGATCTAAATGAAAAGTGTTCCCAATAAGTTGAGATATTGAAGAGAAGTCAGAATGAAATTCTAGATATTAAGAATTCAATAGAGCAAATAAAAAATATAGTGGAAAGCCTCAAAAATAGGATAGATGAAACAGAAGAAAGAATATCAGAACTGGAAGACAAATTTATGGAAATAATGCAGTCAGACCAAACATAAGAAGAAATAAGGAAATTAACACGGTTGGAAATCTACAAGATTCTATCAAACAATCCAACACATGGATCTTAGGAATTCCAGAAGGCATCAAAACAGAGAAAGGATTAGAAGGCCTCCTTAATGAAATAATAGCAGAGAATTTCCCCCTACTGGAGAAAGAAAGAGACATCCAAGTTCGGGAAGTACACAGAACTCCCAATAGACATGACCAGAAAAGACCCTTGCAGACTTGAAACATAGTGGCAAAGCTCTTCACAGTAACACATAAAGAAAAGATCCTAAAATGTGCAGGAGAGAAATGACAAATCACATTCAGAGGAAACCTGATTAAACTCACCCAAGACTTCTTATCACTAACCCTATAGGCAAGGAAAGAATGGAGAGACATACTCCAAGTCCTAAGAGAAAAAAAGTCAACTCAAAATATTGTAACCTAAGAAACTCTCATTTATGAATGAAGGAGAAATAAAGATTTTCCACAACAAACAGAAATTGAAAAAGTTTGTAACTACTCACCCAGCCCTACCAGACATTCTCAAAGATGTGCTGCACAAAAAAAAAAAAGAAAAAGAAATAGAATCACTACAAAAGTAGATAATTACCCAGCAAAAGAACAAATGAAATCCAAAGTACATAAACAGACTTATTTAAAGAAACATGGTAGGGCAAAGTCAGTACTTAACAATAGCAACACTGAATGTAAATGGTCTCAACTCCCCAGTTAAAAGACACAGACTGGCTGAATGGATTAAAAAAGAAAACCCATTATTTGCTGCCTGCAAGAAACACATCTTTCCAACAAAGATGCTTGCTAGACTGAAAGTGAAAGGATGGAAAAAGATAATCCATGCTAACAGAAACCAAAAAAGAGCTGTGTGACCATCCTAATATTTGACAAAATAGACTTTAAAACAAAAACCATTAAGAGAGACAAAGAAGGACACTATATAATGATCAAAGGATCAATTCAACAGGAAGATGTGACTATTATAAATGTATATGCACCTAACTACAGAGCACCTGGCTATTTAAAAGAAATGGTAAAGGATGTAAAGAGAGATATAGACCCAAATACAATAGTATTTTCAGCAATGGACAGATCAATGAAACAGAAATTCAGCAAGAAAACAACAGAGTTAATTGACACCACAGACAAGAGACCTAGCAGAAATCTACAGAACCTTCCACCCTACAGCCAAAGAGTACACATTTTCTCTCTGGTATGTGGAATTTACTCTAGGATTGACCACATGCTAGCCCGTAAAGCAAGTCTCAGCAAATTAAAAAAAAAAAGTTAAGTCATACCATGTATCTTCTCAGACCACAATGCAATGAAGCTGGAAATCAACAACTCAAGAATGTCCATATCATATGCAAACATATGGAAAAAGAACAAAATGTTACTGAATGAACAGTGGGTCACTAAAGAAATCAAAAGAGAAATCAAAAAAATTCTGGAAACAAATGGAGATGACAATACAACATATCAAAATTTGTGGGATATAGCAAAAGCAGTGTTAAGAGGAAAGTTTATAGCAACTGGTGACTACATCAAGAAATAAGAAAGGCACCAAATAAATGAACTATCAATATACCTAAGGGATCTAGAAAAAAACGTCAAATCAAACCCAACACCGGGTTACTGGAGGAGGGCTCCAAGATGGCTGAAAGGGAGGATGCTCACTGATAGTCCAGGAAAAGATAGTTTTATTAAAGTGCAGATACTGTAGTCTCAGGGAAGAATTAGGGAAAAAACTTCAGAGGAAACACTTCCAGATTAGAGGGACACAAAAGACCTACGTGGAGGGCATGGGCGCCAACAGCTCAGGACCCCAGCTGCTGAGCCTATGCACCAGCTCTGAAAAGGGAGGTGGGGTGAAACCACAGTAGCTTGAGACACTGGCAGAAAAGAAGAGGGAGAGCCTAGAGGGAATGAGGCTTGAAGCCCCGTGGGGAAAAGTACACCAGCCTAATTAGAGGAGAGAAAAAAAATAAAAAGGACCAGTACAGACACAATTCTCTCTCTCCACTCACCTTACAAAGGTGAGCAAGACAATAGAGAAGGCGCCATTTTGGACATACATAACAGCTAAACCAGCTCGGGGCTGCACTCACCCTCAGCCAAGCAGAAAAGCCTGACTCTGGTGGGGAGAAATAACAGGAGGTTATGTCCTAGTGAATGTGTGGAACTTATGAACCGAGACTGTGAAAAAAAAAAAAACACTGAGGGTGTGTGGGAGAACTCATGGTGTGGCTGAGACGTGAGTAGTCTCAGTGGGAGATGCCACAAATTAGGGCAGCTTTGGCTATGCAGTGAGAGACATTGGAAGGAAACCTGAGCTTACACTGAGGACTGCACAGATCCTTTGTGTGGTTCTTGGGACAGAGCAGATAAATATTATATCCACTGGGGCAAGCACTCAGGCACTGATTGCCATCAAGGAGAAGAGCTCAGCAGAGCAGAATTACTTCCCTTATGAATAAAAAAGAGAGAGAGATTTACCATGCCAAACCTTGGTGTGTCACCATGGCATACCCTTAACCCTGAAGAACTGAACAGGGCTCTCTGGCCACAACCACCACAAGCCTCTAGAGAATTACCAAAAGCAGACAGTCCACTTAATCTAGAGTCATAATATAACAAAAAAAAAAGCCACCACAGCAAGAAAAAGAAAAAGAAGAAACCAAAGAATATCTCCACAATGTGAAACAACAAATGCAAAAACCGAGGAAATAAGAACAAGGAAAACATCATGATGCTCCCAAATGAACATGACATTCCAATACAAGATTATGAAGATGGTGAGATAGAAGAAATGCAAGATACAGATTTCAAAAAATTTATGATAAGAATATTTAGGAATTATCAAAAAATGCATGAACTACAGAAATCCATAAAGGACAGGACTGAAAATCTCTCTCATGAAAATGAAATATTAAGCAGGAATCAAAATGAAATGAGGAATTTAGTAGAACATGAAATTGAAATATTGAAGAGAAATCAAAATGAAATGAAGAATTCAATATAAAAAAATGAAAAACACATTTGAGAGCCTTGGAAACAGAATCAGAGAGGCAGAAGAGAGAGTATCGGACTTAGACAACAGAGCACAAGAAAAGTATACAGTCAAACCAAAGAAAAGAAGAGGAAATTAGAAATCTAAAAAATATTGTCAGGAATTTACAGGATACTACTTAAAAAACCAACATTTGGGTTCTAGGAGTTCCTGAAGGCATGGAGAGAGGGAAAGGATTAGAAGGCCTTTTTAGTGAGATACTAGCAGAGAACTTTCCGGGTTTGGAGAAGGACAGAGACAACCTAGTACAGGAAGCTCATAAAACCCCCAATAAACATGACCAAAAGAGATCTTCACCATGACACGTTATAATCAAACTCACCACAGTGAAACATAAAGAAAAGATTCTAAAATGTGCAAGAGAGAAATGTCAGATTACTCTCAGAGGATCTCCAATTAGACTCACAGCAGACTTCTCATCAGAAACCCTACAGGCTAGGAGGGAATGGAAAGATATAGCCCAAGTGCTAAGAGAAAAAAACTGTCAGCCCAGAATATTACATCCTGCCAAGCTCTCATTTGTGAATGAAGGTGAAATAAAGACCTTTCATAGCAAACAGAAACTGAATTTGTCACCACTCATCCAGCCCCGCAAAACATACTTAAAGATGTGTTACTCACATAAACACAGCCATCAAGACCAAAGAAGATAAAGGAAGAAAATCTCCCAGTAAAAGATCACAGGAAGTTCAAGGTATATATTAGAAATATCTTTGGGAAAATAGCAGGGCAAAGTTACTACTTATCAATAGCCACATTGAATGTAAATGGCCTCAACTCTCCACTTAAAAGACACAGACTGGTTGAATGGACTAAGAAACAAAACCCATCTATATTCTGCTTACAAGAAACACATCTTTCCAACAAAGATGCATTAGACTGAAAGTGAAAGGTTGGAAAAAGATATTCCATGCCAACAGAAACCAAAAAAGAACTGGTGTAGCCATCTTAATATCAGACAAAATAAACTTTAACACAAAAACTGTTAAGAGAGACAAAGAGGGGCACCATATAATGATTAAGGGTTCAATTCAACAGGAAGATGTAACTATTAAAAACATATGTGCACCTAATTAGACGGGTTATTTAAAAAATATGTTAAGGAGCTTAAAGGGAGCTTAGACTTCAATAGAACAGTATTGGGGGACTTCAATACTCTACTTTCAGCAATAGACAGATCAATCAGACAGAAGATCAACAAGGAAACAGTATTTAATTGACACTATAGCCCAAATGGATCTAACAGATATCTATAGAACTTTTAATCCTACACTTAAAGAATACACATTCTTCTCAGAAGTACATGGAACCCACTCAAGGATTGTCCATATACTAGGCCATAAAGCAAGTCTCAGCAAATTCAAAAGAATTGAAATCATACCATGCATCTTCTCAGACCACAGTGGAATAAAGCTGGAAATTAGCAACTCAGGAATCTCTAGAGCATATGCAAATACATGGAGACTGAACAACATGCTCCTGAATAAACAGTGGGTCATAGAAGAAATCAAAAGAAAAATCAAAAACTTTCTCGGCCGGCACTGCGACTCACTAAGCTAATCCTCCACCTGCGGTGCCCACACCCTGGGTTAGGGCGCCAGATTCTGTCCCGGTTGCTCCTCTTCCAGGCCAACTCTCTGCTGTGTCCCGGGAGTACAATGGAGGATGACGCAAGTCCCGGGCCCTGCACCCACATGGGAGACCAGGAGAAGCACCTGGCTCCTGGCTTCGGATCAGCACATTGCGCCTGCCACAGCGCGCTGGCCGCAGCAGCCATTGGGGGGTGAACCAACGGAAAAGGAAGACCTTTCTCTCTGTCTCTCTCTCTCACTATCAACTCTGCCTGTCCATAAAAAAAAAAACTTTATGGATGTAAATGAGGATAACAACATACAATCAAAACTTATGGGATATTGGGGCCAGCACCGTGGCTCACTTGGTTAATCATCCACCTGCAGTGCCGGCATTCCATATGGGCACCAGGTTCTGGCCCAGTTCCTCTTTTTCCAGTTCAGCTCTCTGCTGTGGCCTGGGAAAGCATTGGAGGATGGCTCGAGTGCTTGGACACCTGCACCTGCATGGGATTACAGGGAGAAGCACCTGGCCCTGACTTCAGATCGGTGCAGTGCCAGACGTAGTGGCCATTTGGGGGAAAAACCAACAGAAGGAAGACCTTTTTCTCTGTCTCTGTCTCTCACTGTCTAACTCTGTCAAATAAATTAAAAATATATAGGATACAGCAAAAGCAGTGTTTAGGGAAAGTTTATAGCAATAGGTGCCTGCATCAAGAAATTGGAAAGGCACCAAAAAAATGAGCTATCAATGCATCTCAAGGATCTAGAAAAACTGCAGCAAACCATACCCAAAACTAATAGGAGAAGAGAAGTAATTAAAATTACAGAGGAAATCAACAGAATTGAATCCAAAAAAAGAAAAACATTACAAAAGATCATCAAAAGGAAGAGCTGGTTTTTTGAAAAAATAAACAAAATTGACACCCCATTGGCCCAACTAACTAAAAGAAGAAGAAAAAAGACACAAATCAATAAAATCAGAGATGAAAAAGGAAATGTAACAACAGACACCACAGAAATAAAGAGTCATCAGAAATTACTACAAAGAGTTGTATGCCAGCAAAAAGGGAAATCTATCAGCAATGGATAGAATACTGGACATATACAACCTACCTAAATTGAACCATGATGACATAGGAAACCTAAACACACCCATTACTGAGACAGACACTGAATTCCTAAAAAAGGCCCTCCCAAGAAAGAAAATCCCAGGACCGGATGGATTCACTGCTGAATTCTACCAGACATTTAAAGAAGAACTAACTCTGATTCTCCTAAAACTATTCAGAAAAATGGAGAGAGGAAATCCTCCCAAATCCTTTTTATGGAGCCACCTCAATTCATAAACTTGAAAAGGATGCAGCAGAAAAAGAGAATTACAGACCAATTTCCCTGATGAACATAGATGCAAAAAGCCTCAGTAAAATTCTGGCTAATAGAATGCAACAACACATCAGAAAGATCATCCACCCAGACCAAGTGGGATTTACCCCTGGTATGCAGGGATGGTTCAGTGTTTGCAAATGAATGTGATACACCACATTAACAAACTGCAGAAGAAAAACCATATCATTATCTCAATAGATGCAGAGAAAGCATACAATACAATTCAACACCCTTTCATGATGAAAACTCGAAGCAAACTGGGTATGGAAGGAACATTCCTCAATACAATTAAAGCAATTTATGAAAAACCCATGGCCAGCATCCTATTGAATGGGGAAAAGTTGGAAGCATTTCCACTGAGTTCTGGTACCAGAAGGGATGCCCACTCTTACCACTGCTATTCAACATAGTACTGGAAGATTTAGCCAGAGCCATTAGGCAAGAAAAAGAAATTAAAGGGATACGAATTGGGAAGGAAGAAGTCAAACTATCCCTCTTTGCAGATGATATGATTCTTTATTTAGGGGACCCAAAGAACTTTACAAAGAGACTATTGGAACTCATAGAAGAGTTTGGCAAAGTAGCAGGATATAAAATCAGTGCACAAAAATCAGCAGCATTTGTATAAATAAGCAATTCCTCGGCTGAAAAAGAACTTCTAAGATCAACCCCATTCACAATAGCTACCAAAAAAATCTAATACCTTGGAATAAACTTACCAAGGACATCAGAGATCTCTATGATGATAATTACAAAATCTTAGAGAATGAAAAAGAAGAGGATACCAAAAAAATGGAAAAATCTTCCATGCTCATGGATTGGAAGAATCAATATCATCAAAATGCCCATTGTCCCAAAAGCAATTTATAGATTCAATGTGATACCAATCAAAATACCAAAGACCTTCTTCTCAGATCTGGAAAAAATGATGCTGAAATTCATATGGAGACACAGGAGACCTCGAATAGCTAAAGCAATCTTGTACAACACAAACAAAGCCAGAGACATCACAATACCAGATTTCAGGACATACTACAGGGCAGTTGTTATCAAAACAGCATGGTACTGGTACAGAAACAGATGGATAGACCAATGGAACAGAATTGAAACACCAGAAATCAATCCAAACATCTACAGCCAACTCATATTTGATCAAGGATACAAAACCAATCCCTGGACCCAGGATAGTCTATTCAACAAATGGTGCTGGAAAACTGGATGTCCAGATGCAGAAGCATGAAGGAAGACCCCTACCTTACACCTTACACAAAAATCCACTCAACATGGATTAAAGATCTAAATCTACGACCCAACACCATCAAATTACTAGAGAACATCGAAGAAACCTTGCAAGATATAGACACAGGCAAAGATTTCTTGGAAAAAACTCCAGAGACACAGGTAGTCAAAGCCAAAATTAACAATTGGTATTGCATCAAATTTAGAAGTTTCTGTACTGCAAAAGAAACAATCGGGAAAGTGAAGAGGCAACCAACAGAATGAGAAAAAAATATTTGTCAACTATGCAATAGATAAA
This sequence comes from Oryctolagus cuniculus, assembly GCF_051225735.1. Taxonomy (NCBI): domain Eukaryota; kingdom Metazoa; phylum Chordata; class Mammalia; order Lagomorpha; family Leporidae; genus Oryctolagus; species Oryctolagus cuniculus. The sequence continues at coordinate 16,982,207 of NC_142878.1, forward strand.
GAATTAATAACCAGAATCTACAAAAAGATCAAGAAACTCCACAACAACAAAACAAACAACCCACTTGAGGATGGGCTAAGGGCCTAAATAGACATTTTTCAAAAGAGGAAATCCAAATGGCCAACAGGCACATGAAAAAATGTTCAGGATCACTAGCAATCAGGGAAATGCAAATCAAAACCACAATGAGCTTTCACCTCAATCCAGTTAGAATGGCTCACGTACAGAAATCTACCAACGACAGATGCTGGCGAGGATGTGGGGAAAAAGGTACACTAATCCACTGTTGGTGGGAATGCAAACTAGTAAAGCCACTATGGAAGTCAGTTTGGAGATTCCTCTGAAATCTGAATATAGCCCTACCACATGACCCAGCCATCCCATTCTTTGGAACTTATCCACAGGAAATTAAATAAAAGAGCTGTCTTGTCTGCACCTCAATGTTTATTTCAGCTCAATTCATATTAGCTAAGACATGGAATCAACCTAAATGCCCATCAACAGAAGACTGAATGAAAAATTATAGGATATGTACTCTATAGAAAACTATACAGCAGTAAAAAAAAAATGAAATCCAGTGTTTTGCAACATAATGGAGGAATCTGGAAAACATTATGCTGAGTGAAATAAGCCAGTCCCAAAGGGACAAATATCATATATTCTCCCTGAACGGTGACAACTAACTGAGCACATAAAAGGAAACCTGTTGAAGTGAAATGGACACTATGAGAAATGATGACTTCACCAGCCATTGTCCTGACTGTCGAGGAACAACTTACTACTTTATTACTTTTAGTATTTTTTGTTCTATTTAATACCATTGGTTGAATTCTTTAATTAACATACAGTTATTCTTAGGTGTTTAAATCTAACCGAAAATGATCCCTGTTTAATATAAGAGTGGGAATAAGAGAGGGTGGGGATATACAGTTCAGCACATGCTCACTTGGACTTACCCCTAATGGTAGAGTTAGAAACGTGCCAGGGGATTCCAATTCAATTCCATTAAGGTCGCATGCACCAATGCCATCTCACTAGTCAAAGTGATCATTTCATTTCACAACTGATCATAATGATAGGATTAATTGTCAAAGGGATCACATAAAGAAGACTAATGTCTGCTAATACTAACTGATAGAATTAAAAAGAAGAGAATGATCCAACATGGGAAGCAGGATACACAGTAGACTCATAGAATGGCAGATGTCCTAAACAGCACTCTGGCCTCAGAATCAGCCCTCAGGGCATTTGGATCTGGCTAAAAAGCCCATGAGAGTTCCTCAGACATAGAAAGCCAAGACACTGTGGCAAAAAAAATGACCTCAATGAAAGATCTGTGTGAGTGAGATCCCAGCGGAAAGAATGTGCCATCAAAGAAGGAGGTACCTTTCTCTGAAGGGAGGCGAGAACTTCCACTTTGACTATGACCTTGTCTAAATAAGATCGGGTTCGGCGAACTCTGGAAAACTTAGAGGAAATGGACAGATTCCTGAACACATACAACTTGCTTATACTGAGCCATAAGACACAGAAGCCCTAAGCAAACACATAACCAATACAGAAATTGAATCAATAATAAAAGCCCTCCCAACATAGAAAAGCACAAGACCGGATGAATTCACAGCCGAATTCCACCAGACATTTAAAGAAGAACTAACTCCAATTCTTCTCAAGCTATTCAAAATAACTGAAAGGGAGGGAATCCTCCCAAATTCCTTCTCCAAAGCCAACATCAACTTAATCCCTAAATCCGGAAAAGCTGCAACAGAGAAAAAAACCTACTGACCAATTTCCCTGATGAACATAGATGCCAAAATCCTCAATAAAATTCTGGCCATTCGAATTCAACAACACATCAGGAAGATCATTCAACCTGACCAAGTGGGATTTATCCCTCATATGTAGGGATGGTTCCACATTCACAAAACAACCAACATGATACATCACATTACCAAATTGAAGAACAAAAACCATGCATTATGTCTTTAGATTCGAAAAAAACATGATAAAATACAACACCCTTTCATGATGAAAACTCTAAGCAAAATGAGTCTAGAAGGAACATTCCTCAATATAATCAAGGCAATTTATGACAAACCCTCAGCCAGTTTCCTATTGAATGGGGAAAAGTTGGAAGTATTCCCACTGAGATCCAGAACCAGATTAGGATGCTCACTCTCACCACTGCTATTCAATATAGTCCTGGAAGTTTTAGCCAGAGCCATAAGGCAAAATAAAAAAAAAAAGAAAGAAAGAAATCAAAGAGATTCAGATTCAGAATGGCAAGGATGAAATCAAACTATCCCTCTTTCAGATGATATGATTAAATATATAGGAGACCCTAAAGACTCAAGTAGGAGACTACTGGAACTCATAGAAGAGTTTGGTAAAATAGCAGGATATAAAATGAACAGACAAAAACAACAGCCTTTGTATACACAGACAATGCCATGGCTGAGAAAGAACTACTAAGTTCAATCCCATTCACAACAGCTATGAAAAAATTAATTACCTTGGAATAAATTTAACTAAGGAGGTCAAAGAGCTCTACGTAGAGAATTATAAAACTTTAAAGAAAGAAATAGAAGAGGAAATGAAAAAATGGAAAAAACTTCCATGTTCATGGATTGGAAGAATCAATATCATCAAAATGTTCATTCTTCTGAAAGTAATTTACTGATTCGATGCAATACCAATCAAAATACCAAAGACATTCTCAGATCTAGAAAAAAATGATGCTGAAATTTATTTGGAAACACAAGAGACCTTGGGTAGCTAAAGCAACCTGATATAACAAAAACAAAGCCAGAGCCATAACAATGCCAGATTTCAAGACAGACTACAAGAGAGTTATTTTCAAAACAGCCTGGTACTAGTACAGAAACAGATGGACAGACCAATGGAACAGAATAGAAATGCCAGAAATTAATCCAAGCATCTACAACCAACTTATATTCGACCAAGGAGCAAGGACAGTCTCTTCAACAAATGGTACTGGGAAAACTGGATTTCCACATGCAGAAGTATGAAGCAGGACCCCTACCTTACACCTTACACAAAAATACATTCAAAATGGATCAAAAACCTAAATCTATGACCCAATACAATCAAATTCCTAGAGAGTATTGGAGACATGCTGCAAGACATTGGCATAGGCAAAGAGTTCCTGAAAAAGACCCCAGAGGCACAGGCAACAAAAACCCAAATTAACAAATGGGATTACAGAAAATTGAGAAGCTTCTGTACAGCAAAAGAAACAGTCAGAAAAGTAAAGAAACAACCAACAGTATGGAAGAAATTATTTGCAAACCACGCAACTGATAAAGGATTAATAGCCAGAATATATAAAGTGGTCAAAAAATCAACAACAGCAAAAAAACAACCCATTCAAGAAATGGGCAAAGGACATAAAGAGACATTTCTCAAAAGAGGAAATGCAAATGGCCAAGACACTTGAAAAAATGTTCAGGATTACTAGCCATCAGGGAAATGCAAATCAAAACCACAATGACATTTTGCCTCACTACAATTATAATGGCTTTCATACAGAAATCAACAAACAACAAATGCTGGTGAGTATGTGGGGGAAAAAAGTACCCTAATCCACTGTTGGTTTGAATGCAAACTGGTAAAACCAATATGTAAGACAGTTTGGAGATACCTCAAAAATCTGAATCTAGTCCTACCATATGACACAGCTATCTCACTCCTCAGAATACCCAAAGGAAATGAAATTAGCAATAAAAGATTCATCTGCACCTCCATGTTTATTGTAGTTCAATTCACAATAGCTAAGACATGGAATCAACCTAAATGCCCATCAACAGAAGACTGAATAAAGAAATTATGGGATATGTACTCTAAGGAACACAGCAGTTAAAAAACAAAATTCGGTCATTTGCATCTAAATGGATGAATCTGGAAAACATCATACTTAGTGAAATAAGCCAGTCCCAAAGAGACAAATACCATATGTTCTCCCTGATCTGGGATAACTAACAGAGTACCTAAAAGGTAACCTGTAGAAGTGAAACTGACGCTATGAGAAGCAACCATTTGAACAGCCCTTGTCTTGACTGTCGGGGAACAGTTTATTATTTAATTTAATTTTTTATTTATTTTTTCTACTTAATACCATTGGTTGAACTCTTTACTTAACATAGAATTAATCAGCTTTATTAAGTCAATAGAAAATAGATCGCAATTAAAAAGAAGAGTGGTAATGAGAAAGAGAGGAGCTATACACTTAGGCACACATTCCCAGGGACTTACCCATAAGGGAGAAGCTAAAAACTTGCCATGGGACTCCAAATCCCATTAAACTTGGTACTAAACCCATCTTTGTGATAAAGTGATCATATTAAGTGTATAATTGATCATATAGATAGGATTAAGTGTCAAAGGGATCACATAAATAAGACCAAGTGTCTGGTAATAATAATTTATAGATTTTAAAAGGATAGAAAATTTTTTTTATTTTTATTTTATTTTATTTTATGAACATAAATTTCCAAAGTACAGCCTATGGGTTACAATAGCTTCCCCCCCATAACAACCTCCCACCCACAACACTCCCCTCTCCTCTCCCCTTCCATTCACATCAAGATTAATTTTCAATTCTCTTTATATATACAGAAGATCAATTTAGCATATATTAAGTAAAGATTTCAACAGTTTGCACCCACACAGAAATGCAAAGTGTAAAATACTATTTGAGTACTAGTTATAGCATTAATTAAACACCTAAGAGTAATTGTGTATTAATTACAGAGTTCAACCAATAGTTTTAAGTAGAACATAAAAAATACTAAAAGGGTAAAGTATTAGTTCTTTTTTTGTTTGTTTATTATATAGTTTTTTTATTTAATAAATGTGAATTTACAAAGTGCAACTTTTGTATTGTTGTGGCTTCCCCCCCCAACCTCCCTCCCTCCCGTGGCCCTCCCCTCTCCAACTCCCTCTCCCATCCCACCCTTCATCAAGTTTCATTTTCAATTACCTTCATATACTGAAGATCAACTTAGTATATACTAAGCAAGGATTTCAACAGGCTGCACTCACACACCCGCACAAGGTATAGGGTATTGTTCGACTAGTAGTGTTGTTTTCTAAGTTTCATAGTAGAACACATTAAGGACAGAGATCCTACGTGGGGAGCATGTACCCAGTGACTCCCGTTGTTGATTTAACAATTGGCACTCTTATTTATGACGTCAGCAATCACCTGAGACTCTTGCTATGAGCTGTCTAGGCTATGGAAGCCCCTTGAGTTCACCAACTCTGAACTTGTTTAGTCAAGGCCGTATCACAGTGGAGGTTCCTTCCTCCCTTCAGAGAAAGGCGCCTCTCTCCTTGATGGCCTGTTCCTTCTACTGGGGTCTTGTTCACCAGGATCTTTCATTTAGATTGTTTTTTGCCACCATGTCATGGCTTTCCATGCCTGTGAGACTCTCATGGACCTTTTAGCCAGATCTGAATGTCCCAAGGGTTGATTCTGAGGCAGGAGTGCTGCCATTCTATGAGTCTGCTGTGTGTCCTGTTTCCCCCGCAGGATCATTCTCTCCCTTTTAATTCTAGGATAGAAAGTTTTAACACGGGAAGCAGTTCACACAGCAGATTCAGAATGGCAAACACCATAAACAGCACTATGACCTCAGAATCAGCCCTTAAGTCATTTGGATCTAGCTGAAAATCCCATGAGAGTATTTCAGGAATGTAGAGCTAAGACATAGTGGCAAAACTGTTCTGCATGAAGGATCTCTGTGAGGGAGACCCCAGTGGAAATAAGGGACCATCAAAGAAGGATGTACTTTTCTCTGAAGGGAGGAGGGAACTTCCACTTTGCATATGGCTCTGTCTAAATACCGAAGGAGTTTGTGAACTCAAAAGGCTTCCATAGCCTTGGCAGCTCATGTCAATAGCCTTGGGTGGTCACTGACACCAAAAATGATAGTGTTAACTGTTAAATCAGCAACAGGAGTCAATGTGCACTTACTCTCCATGTTGGACCTCTGTCCTTAATGAGGTGTACCATGAGAATTAACGTTAAAACTTTTCTTCAAACTGTACTTTATATTTGTGTGTGTGTGTGTGTGTGTGTAGGTACAAACAGTTGAAATCTCTACTTAGAATTGTGTTGTTTTGTATATAAAGTCAATTAAAAATGAATCTTCATGAAGAATGGAATGGGAGAGGGAGTAGGAGGTGGGATGAGAGTGGGGCTGGGAGGGCAAGAATGGGGGGAAGAACCACTATATTCCTATAAGCTGTACATATGAAATTTGTAAACATTAAACAAAAACCTTCTTAAAAAAGAATACACAAAAATCATTAGTAGAAAAAATAAAATCAATGTAAGTCTAAGTAATTAAATAAAATCAAAACTCCTGACATTTATTTGGTGAAGAGTCCCTAACAGAATAAGTTTGTAGGATTTTGACCTTCTAAGATAAGTTATTTTCATGGCTTCATCAGAATTTAGAACCAAGCTTTCGTGTCTGGGGCAATGGTAAACCCCTCTACAAGGTCTAAGAGGCTAAGGAGACGTAACATTGACCCCATCTGATGCTGCAAAGAAAGCCTGTTGCCTCAGCACCCATCTTACGAGAGGGACTCAATACTAGCATTTGACAGAAGAGGGCCCACAAGAAACAAGAAAGCAGATGGATGGGTAAGAAGCTCTGTTAACATCACAACTTCCAGACGAGAGAGCAGATCTGATTCAGGGGGTGGGAGGAAGCCACGGAACACTAAGACATGATTCCCCCACTGCAGGATTGGGGCCTCCTGGTTTAGGTAGACTTGGTTTCAGGACCAGTAGAGCCATGCTAGATCAACAGTCCCTAAGGAGAAGCTGTGGATGGTGTTGCAGGTCTCTCCTGAGCAGTCTTATGTAAGTCTCTGAGGGGCAGCTGCACAAAGCTGTTTAATCTACAAAGGTCCCACCTGCCTAGGGTGTCCAAGGCAGTCATATGGGGTGCAGGACACAAGGCTCTCAGCACATGTCTCCCAGTGAGTGGCCGCATGGTCTAGAGCTGTCTCTATTGTCTGGTGCTGTCTCTGCTGGGGTTTAAGGACTGACCCCTGAGTTTCATTCATCAAGTAAAAGTATTCTAGTAAATAACCTCTAACGTTCACTCCGTTGGAATTCTACAGCTATGTGAGACCAAGCACAGTTCCTTGCTGTGCAGGCTGCAGAACTGTGGTAGGGGAAGCATGAGAAACCCCACTGAGTTCTTCTAGGCATACAATATCAGCAAAATTTGAAGCCATGAAAGAAAAACTGTTTTTTTAATTTTTTAACAAAGAGGGACTTCTGAGGAAAATTAAAATATATGAAATGCTTTCTTTTTATGAGGCTTAGATGATTTCATAACTTTAGGATCATTAAAATGTATCAATGATTTGATTTACTCAACAATTTGCCATGCTTGGAACATTATATTTAAATATAACTTATTCAGATGATAATTATCAATTGACTAATTAAATTCATTTTGAGTGCTTTTATTTTACCCAAAATGAAGTTTAAATTACTGAATTTTAGGAAATCTTCTTAGCTGGCTTCAGTAGTTTTAAAAAAGAAATCACAGAGAAGTCTGTGAACAGAAGACATCATCAAGTTTATGGCAAATTTTGTACTGCTCAAATACTTCCTAAGCACACTTGGAGTTCTGGGTTCCAGCACCAGGGCCATCTCCTGGCATTTATCCCTGAGAGGTCACATCTCACACAAACAATAGCTACTGTGAAGTGTTGCCAAGAGAATAGAGGAACCTTGAGTTTGGTGATTTATGAAAGACTCATCTAAAGACTTGGAAGGGTGTCCCATCCGTGGGAAGAGCCAGTATCCCTTGGGTGGAGACTCAGTGAGGCAGTGAAGTATACCAGGACCCCCTGAATGGACACCAAGGAACACAGCTGGAATGTTTCTAGCTTTACTTCTTTCCAACAAGTCGAGCTGATGTACACATGTTTACTTTCTTAAAAAATTCAGGGTTCTCCCTTTGGAAGTTGACTATCCTCCCTATTTATAGGCTGTGAGGCCACCTTCTCTCACTTCAGTGGATGTGTATCCCAGATTGCCTCCCTCCCTGTAGATGGACTGGCATCTATGGGGGTGACCATGGACGTGGCTGTGGTGCTCAGAAAGATTCTTTTATCAGACACAACATCATAGGCTGGATTTCTCCATGCTATCTTTGGAACAGCATGTCTTGGAATAAACCTGAGAGCCCAGGATTTGAAGTAGGGGTGCCACCATCCTGATAACATCCTTTGTACCCTTGACCCAGTTGTACCTGGAATTAACATCTACCCATTGGAATCCCAAGGTTTCTTCCCCTTTTCATCACTTGAGTCTACTCAACATTTGTAATGTTTTCCTAATCCTGAGACATTGTGGCTTCTTTTCAAGAGTGGTTTAATTTATATAACTGTTTTTAGGGGCATTATCAGTACTTCCCACAACCTTCCTATTTTATCTCGTTATTCTTTCTCTTTGTTTCTTCTTGAAGGCAGACGTTCCAGCTGTTGCCATTTGCAAAGGCTTACAGCTTGCTCTTCCTCCGCCTTCAGAAAAGATCACAGCCTCGATGAGGATCTCTGTCTGCAGGTGGCATGTACACATCCTGACACCACCCACAGGGACCAATGCTCTGAATCCACAGAGCCAGCACAGGTGAGATAGCTGCCATGAACCTAAGAGAGTCCTTGGTATGGGGGACAGCCACCAGCAGCAGGTTGCCACTCACCTACTTGTGCCTGGAGGTCCATGACTGGAGGAGATGTACAGAGGGAGCTAGGTGGCTCACTCTCGTGCAGACTCCTATTTAGTGTCTGCTTATCCTCTCTCCCTTGTGTTGAGTAAATATTTAGTGTCCAGCCTTGGTGACAGAGCAGGCAAAGGCAACTGGTTGGGCCACCCACTCACTGTGGTGACCTACAGAACTGATATCATCTACACGGGCCTTGAACCCTTTTGGGAGTACTGAGGAGGAACCCCAGCAGTGGGGGACATTGGATACAGGGGTCTTCAGTGACTTGTTTTTTTAATATTTATTTATTTGGAAGGCAAAGCGTGGGAGGGAGGAGGGGAGGGGAAGAGAGGGGAGGGAAGGGGAGGAGAAGGGAGTAGAGGAGAGGGGAGGGGAGGAGAGTGGAGGGGAGGTGAGGAGAGGGGAAAGGAGGAGAGGAGAGGGGAGGGGAGGGGAGGAGAGGGGAGGGGAGGAGAGGGAAAGGGAGGGGAGGGGAGAAGAGGAGAGGGGAAGGGAGGAGGGGAGAGGGGAGAGGAGGGGAGGAGAGGGGAGGGGAGGAGAGGAGAGGGGAGGGGAGGAGAGGAGAGAGGAAGGGAGTAGAGAACTTCCATTGGGAAAGGATCACTCCATGCTCTTCAGAGTAACTAAAGAGAGCTCTAATGTCTCTCCCTAATTATATCTAATGTCACCAGTGTTCCCTCTATCTCCCTTTCTGTTCAGTTGCTGGGAGCATGAAGAGGGTTGAAGCAAGGCAGGGCTTGGAGCAAAGCACCCTCTTTGTGTTGCCACTATTGTTAATCCCCAAAGCTGGCAGAGGGGACCACATTGCTGTCATCATATACCATACAATCCCACACAGGAGACAGAGGTGCCTTTGTGGTACCAGGTCATCCTCCCTCTCCTGCAGCTGTCAGTCACCTTCATCTACTCCTTGAGTGAAAGACTCCAGGTTCAGGGATTCCTCCTTACTGCTTATATCCTAGTCCTACAGGAGCCCGGCTCAGAATGTATCGACTGGGAGATGGAAATGAGGATTTTCATAATTTCCAATCCTCACTTATTCATTAAGAAACACCTTCTATTACTGAATAGTTTTCCCCAAGAGTATGAAACTTCAAGTCCTAATCTTAAAACTCTGAAATAAACTATTTGCACTTATATTACTCTGACCTACTCTCTAACAATAAAGAATTAATTTTTTAATGTTTGTAGAGTATTTCTAATAGAGAAGAATGTATCTTCACATTCTAGAAGGATTTTTGGGTGAATATATCATGTGACAGTATTTGTAAATCACTTTTTTTTCCCATTAGGATAACTTGTAGCATGGAAAATCTTCTATATGCAAGATGTTGGTCACAACCTTTCACAAAGAGATTTTTTAAAATATAAATGCAGCTTGCTGGCTATTTGGCAAGAAAACATTAAATTTTGCATGATGCATTTGATATGTTTAAACTCTCATCTTTCCCTTAATTCAGCTTCAGTGTGAATCCAAGTTATAGTTCAAGTTCTGATTTTCCTTAGATCCTGGGCATTTGTGGAGCCACCATTCTGCTGCAACACCACCAAGTGATGGTGGCTCATGGAATATTGCATCAGTTCCTGCTTCACCTCTTCAATATTCTCTTGGATCAAACCTCTAAGATGTCCAAGCACAGGAACCAATGCTGCAGATTCACATGGAGAAGGCAGAGACCCTGCCCTCCAGTGGTCTTTCAGGGGAGACACCCAGGATAACAAAGACAAGAACAGGACAGGTGGTTGGAGCCATGGGTGCCGACCATGCCTGGGACATAAAAGCTCAGGAACCTGAAGAGATGTTTCAAATATTCTCTGAAAGATGGGGGAACTGCACAATGTGGAGTTCATGATACAACCCAACCCCCAGATGGGGCAATTTCAGGGAACTCTGCTGCAGAGGTCGCTGGAGGAATGAGTGAACCAAGCTGGGAGGTGCTGAGGCTGCTGCAAACTTCAGTTCTCACAGATGAAGGAGGTGAAGCTCAGTCCACCAGTGGACAACCCAGAGTGTAGGCAGGAGGAGGGCTGGGATGAGGGCCAACTCATGAAGCACTGAGCATCAACATTCAGGAAATGTGGATTTCATATCACGTCTTCTACTACCGATAGACCATCTCTCCCACGCCTGGGGATCATCCAGAACAAACCAGCAAACACTAAGCTGCAAAGTAACAGGACAAGGCCAGGAACTTGAGGCACTGGCCCCATATCCTCTGAGCCCCTATCATACCCTCTTCTCACCAACACTAACCTGCTGGAGGAGGGCTCTGTATTAAATTTCTTGGGCCTAGCTTGTGGCCACTACAACACAGTGTGTGTTACTGAGTTAAGGTAGTTCCCTTTTAGAAACTGACATGGGTAGCTGACAACAACAGTGGCATAACTGCTTCTCTCCCAAAATGGAAGAAAAACAAGAAGGGAATAGTAAAACCTACACAAAACCAGGCTGCTGTGGTTTGAATGTACCTCCCGAAGCTCATGTGCTGACAACTCAATCCCTAAGGCAGCAGTGTTGGAAGATGGGACCCCAGGGGAGTTAAGGGAGTGAGCTTGTTATGGGAGAAACTTCAGCCCATCTTGCCCTCCCTTGCATTCACTCACCACGTGTTGCCTTCTACCAGAATTGGATTCAGACACAAGCCTGCTCCATAAATTGAAGAAAGAGAACATACAGTTGAAAAGAGAAAATGCCATCAAATCCCGGCCTGCCATTGCTCAAGCTACTGTGCCACGCCTCCGGAAATGAAGCTTCAGAGAAAATACAGGCAAACAAACCCAAGGCAAGATGATGGGGTCCAGGAAGTGATCGGCAACAGCCACCAGATATGACCGAAAAGGGACTCCACCGGATACTGAGGCAGGAGCACTGAGTCTCCCTGGGGGCGGGGGAGGGGGGCAAAGAGGAAGGGGATCCCTTCTTTCAGGGACTGCACAATTAAGGGAAAAATCAGTGTCCTACACGTCAAAAGCTAAAAGGACGACACCAACACCGTGCTGACAGAAGAGGGCGCTATTAAATAGCAAGCCTGTAAAATCCCCAAGAGCATTAAAGGAACAAGAGCAAAGAGAAGTGAGAGGCACAGAGCTAGTGCATCAGGGAGGGCAATTGCACGCAAACCAACTGAGGAAATCCTCCCTCCGAAAACAACCGTGAAGCAGGAAAAAGTGCACTCCCAGACTTCAAAATGAATCAGGGCCGGTGCCGCGGCTCAATAGGCTAATCCTCTGCCTTGGGGCGCTGGCACACCGGGGTTCTAGTCCCGGTCGAGGTGCCGGATTCTGTCCTGGTTGCCCCTCTTCCAGGCCAGCTCTCTGCTGTGGCCAGGGAGTGCAGTGGAGGATGGCCCAAGTGCTTGGGCCCTGCACCCCATGGGAGACCAGGAGAAGCACCTGGCTCCTGGCTTCGGATCAGTGCTGTACACTGGCCGCAGCAGCCATTGGAGAGTGAACCAATGGCAAAGGAAGACCTTTCTCTCTGTCTCTCTCTCACTGCCCACTCTGCCTGTCAAAAAATAAATATATAAATAAATAAATAAAATAAAAAATGAATTAGATATGCTCAAGCAAGCATCCGAATAAATGAAAACCACCTCCAAGTCAGAAATTTAAAACCAGAAAACAGAAGTGGACAAACAATAGGGATAAAAAGAAAAGGTTGACGCGCAGATCTCCCCGGGAGTGTGCCCACTGCACTGCACCCCAGGTTCTGTGCTATTTATAGTCTGGGAGAAGGAATCCTCCACTTCCCCATTAAGCCAGAGGTGGGGCTCAACTGGAGCAGGTCTGGTTGAGGATGGCACTGTTTAGGCCAGTCACAAATAGAGAAGCAAGTCGACAACCTATTATGTAACGATGGCTGATACTGGGGATAAAATAGCACGGTTGCAAGTGTCTTAAAATAACTCACAATAGTGCTTTTCCTTTTTAAAAAGGATGGTCAGAGAATCTTGCTCTCTCATGTCAAGGTCCTGTCAGATGGGGGTTAGGCCACCCAGCATAGTTCTGGGAAAGTCAAGCATCTGAACTGGCTTTCTCAAGGCTGCACTTTCTGGAGATTCAGTTATCTTCAACTCCCCGCACTTTAAATCACAAAAATTGAAGAATCACTGAATTTCCTAGAAAACCACAAACATTTGTACAATACTTTAAACAAACTTTAAGGTACAATAATAAGCCCAGCATTCTGGTGATTTGCTAGCCTAATGATATGATATCAAGAAGATGTAGATAACGCTGGGGAGTATATTCTGCCAAGGACTCAAGTCAAAGTATGAGCATGGGAAGGAAGGCAAGGAAGAGGCGTCCCTTTGCCTCATTCAGAAGCCCTTCCTGTTGGCTTCTGCACCAAAGTTGTTTCTTTCAATTAAAACCCAAACCCACATCTCTCTCACAATTTTACTTAATTATTAGAAAGCAGAAACCTTGCTACCTGGCTTTATTGATACTAGTTTCAGGCACAAATGAAATCCCTACTTGCTTTTTCTAGGAAAAAAAACCTATTACATCCCTATAGTTTCCAGAAAATTTTTAAAAATCAACATGATTAAGATTTGCAAAAATATAATGATATTGAGTATATCAATGCTCCACGTATCTGCACTATTGGATACCAGGCCTAAAGGAAGCAAACTGTCCCAATTTAGGGCTTACATGCAGAAACTGCCTGATTGTGATCACTAGGATATTGCAGTATAACAACGAACGTAATGAGAAGAAACTGAGACATAACTGCCTTCCTCAGTATCAAGGTAACTAAATCAATATACCAGGTTGGCTCCCTGAATTGCCTAGATTAGTACAAATATAAGAGGAAAACCATTAAAAAGTAATTAGAGTAAGTGAAATGAGTTATAATGAAGATATACAGGAAAAAATAAGGTATTAACCAGTCCAAATTATCGACAAATAAATTAAATATCTAAGAAGGTAAATCCCATACAGCTCCTCTCAGAGAACTGTTATTACTCTCTCACAGAGAAAATAGAAGTGTGGTCCCAACAGAGCCCATCAGCTCCTGGAATGTGTGCTGAGGGCTCCACCTCCTTGGGAGTGCTCAAGGTGTTGTGATTATCACCGTGGCCTCAAAAAGGAAATACGGCAGTAAAATGAACATTAGGGCGAGTTCCCCAGCTGATGTGTATCAACACCTGCATGCTAGGAGGAAATGTTAGGGATATCATGGCATTTGTGAAGCTCAGCTTTAAAGGCTGTGTTAATTGGTTTTACTTTGCTATGGACCACTTCTTCAGAGTGAGATAAATAAACTTTTAAATACCCCTCCAAGAATACTCAGCTGCTGAGGTAATTCATATTGCTGTAGAATTATTGCTAGCTGTGGAAATAACCAATCATTAACCTCAGAAGGGAAAAATGTAAAGAAACAAATAAAGAGGAATGCAGGAAGATGGTTTTCCACAGGAACTCTGGAGGCCTACTCTATAGCGAAACAAAAATAACTGGTAAAACATCCCTATAAAAAAAATACAAGTCTCTGGAAAGTATCTTAAGGGCATACAGCAAGTAAACTGACATTTATTTAAGAAAATCTATGATATCTTGGTAAGAATAGTGAATATCAGTACCACCAGCACTACAACCCATTCCATCGTCCCTGATCACAGGCTCAGCATGATGGACTACAGTAGTATTTCCAAAATGACAGGGCTTCCCCTTCCTCAACTCACAGGCAGGGATTACAATACTTCCTTGGGACATACAGTCCACCAACATTTGTCTTATCTCTACCCCCATGCTGCACACCCTAATTCCAGGAGAGTTTGACCAAATAATACAAGGATCTCTTCCTCCACCCAGCTACCATCCACAGGACTGAAGTCCAACCTAGGGTACAGTAAGTCAAGAATACTTGTACCCTCACGGCTCTCACCCTGGCTGTCTTATAGAGCGGCAATTCCATGCCAAGAGAAGCAGGTCAAGAAGACTAAGACTACAGCTCCCATACAGTACACTGCTCATAGAGCAGAGGTGTCACACTGAAAGGCAAATCACTGTGGCCCTGCACCTGTTCTACAGCAGCACATTGGAGATTTTTGCTCAAGGGGAGAAGCACTCTTTGTTCCATATCCTATGCAAAATATACAAAGTCTTAAGGTTCAACAAGAAAGCAAGCATTTGATTTAAAAATGCCCCAAAGATCATAACAGACACTTTACTAAAGAAATATAGATGGCCAATTTGCATATGAAGACACTCTATGACATGTGTCATCAAAGAACTGCAAATTAAAACAACAATGAGGGACCAGGGCTGTGGCATAACAGGTAAAGCCTTTGTTTGCAGTGCTGGCATCCCATGTGGACTCCAGTTCAAGTCCCAGCAGCTCCACTTCCAATCCAGCTCTCAGCTATGGCCTGGGAAAGCAGTGGAAGATGGCTCAAGTCTTTGGGCCCTTGCACCCACATGGGAGACCCAGAAGAAGCTCCTGGCTCCTGGCTTGGGATTGGCCCAGCTCCGGCTGTTGCAGCCATTTGGGGACTGAACCAGCAGATGGAAGACCTCTCTGTGTGTGTGTGTCTGTCTGTCTCTCTGTCTCTGCATCTCTGTAACTCT
Source organism: Oryctolagus cuniculus (assembly GCF_051225735.1). Taxonomy (NCBI): domain Eukaryota; kingdom Metazoa; phylum Chordata; class Mammalia; order Lagomorpha; family Leporidae; genus Oryctolagus; species Oryctolagus cuniculus. The sequence goes on from NC_142878.1 coordinate 16,997,557, forward strand.
ACCTTCCAAATAAAGAAATAAATCTTACCAAAAAAAAAAAAAAACAATGAGACATCACTTCACACCTATTAGGATGGCCAAATTCCATAACACTAACTACATTAAACGTTTTATCATTTTTTAAAGATTTTATTTATTTATTTAACAGGTAGAGTTATAGATGGTGAGAGAGACAGAGAGAAAGATCTTCCTTCTGTTGGTTCACTCTCCAAATGGCCACAACGGCCGGAGCTGTGCCAACCTGAAGCCAGGAGCCAAGAGTTTCTTCCTGGTCTCCCATGTGGGTGCAGGGGCCCAAGCACTTGGGCCATCCTCTACTGCTATCCCAGGCCACAGCAGAGAGCTGGACTGGAAAAGGGGCAACCGGGACTAGAACCTGTGCCATATGGGATGCCGGCACTGCAGGCGGAGGATTAACCTACTGCGCCAAGGCGTCGGCCCCACTACATTAAATGTTTACAGGGATGTGGAACAATAAGAATTCTTATTCTCTGCTAATGGGAATGAAAAATGGTATAGACACTTTGGAAGAAAGTTTGGTGGCTTCCTACAAAACTAAACATACCCTTTACCATATGATGCATCAATCAAATTCCTTCATATTTACCCAAAGGAATTGAAACCTTCTGTCCACACAAAAACTTGCACATGGATGTTTATAACAGTTTTATTTATAACTGTCAAAACTTGGAAGCAATCAAGATGTCCTTCAGTGGGTGAATGGATAAATAAACTGTGGAGCATGCAGACAATGAGACGTTATTGAGTGTTAAAAATAAATGAGCTGTAACACCATGAAAAGACAAGAAGGAAACTGAAGTGCAGATCAGTAAGTGGAAGAAGCCAGTCTAAAATGTGTGCATGCTGTATAATTCTAATGATATGACATTCTGAAATCCTAGACCGGAAAACAAGCCTCAACAAAATTAAAAGCACTGAAATCATGCAAACTATGTCCTATGACAACTAAATTAAATTTAAAAATCAAAATCAGAAAGAAATATGGACAATCATTTAATATTTGAAACCCTAAAAATGTCTTTTTAAATAATGACTGCGTCAAAGACATTTCATACAAAATTAGAAAATTTTTTAACAATGAAAATGAAAGCATAATCCATCATAAATTTAAGATCTGCAAAAGGCAGTGCTTAGCTGGGTTTCTTTGAGGGAGAAAAAAGATCATCAAGGTATTATTGCCCTGAAAATTTGCTGTTACAAGTCATTTTGCTCCAAACTCCAAACTTAGAGAAAATTCTATATTATAGTAAACAAAATCAAGACAAGTTTACAAACCATGAGAATAATTCAAGGAAAAATGACAACCAAATAAACAACAATTTCTTCACAAATATTTAAGTGGCTGAGATAAAAACAATTTAACTTAAAATAGATTTATTACAACCTCCATCGCTTTCTACTTACTGAGCATGTGGGAAGTCTTACAGGCTTAGATTTTCTTTGCTCACTAAGTAAAATATGAGATATAAAAATTAGATAAAAGATCATATTGAAGTAGTTCTAAAGTCTTACCTCCATCAAAACAAAGAGTGATGCAAAGAATAGAAGGGTTGCCCATTCCACTCTGTGTAGAATTATCTCAAAATCATGGATATCAGCTAAAATTAACAACCAGAGGGCACCCAGAATAGCAATCCATCCTGAAAAATAAGTAAATGAATATTTAAATATACTTCGAATTTTAACTCATCCATCAATTAATCTTTATATCTTCTGATTGCCTTTTTCCTTTATTTGGGTTAACTGATCCAGTGCAAAGTATCTATGCTTAAAATGCACAATTTCTGTTTTGAATTATGTATACACTCATGAAACCAACACTATAATCAAGACCATGAACTTATCCATCACCCCAAGGGTTCATTCATACCCATGTCCTTGTACCCTGCTCTAATTTCCCTTGTAACCCTCACCACATTCCCAGTAAGCAATTCATCTCTTTTCTCACTAAGGAGGAATTATATTTTCTATAAATAACACAGTATGTTTTTCCGTATTCCTTTTCAATTTACAAATCAATATTAAGCATAATTATTTTAACTTCTTCAATGTCAGTATGTGGATCAATAATTCTTTTTTTTTCATTTCTTAGTAGTATACCACTGCATGGATATGCCAGGATGTGCACACCATTCACCTGCTGATGGACATTTGGACTAGAGGTTAGCTAGTGCACATGAATACACTATATCACGTATAATTTTTGCTTTCAGTTCCCTTGGGTAAATTCCTAGGAATGGGTTGGTAGGATTATATGATAGGTATTATGAAATTTTGTACAGAATATTTATTTTCAGGAACTGCAGAGCTGTTTTTTAAAATGGCTGTACCATTGTAAAAATCATATCAGCAGTGTGTGATAATTCAATTTTCTCATGTTTTCATAAAGACTTGGTCAGCCTTTTGATTTTAGACATACCAATGGCTGTGAAGATGGAGTTTCCTACAGTGGTTTCAAAGTGTGTTTCCCTAATGACTCATGTTACTGAGTATCTTTTAATGTACACATTTATCATCCATGTATCTTTTTTTTTTTTTTTTTACAGGCAGAGTGGACAGTGAGAGAGAGAGAGACAGAGAGAGAAAGGTCTTCCTTTGCCATTGGATCACCCTCCAATGGCCGCCGCTGCAGCCGGCGCACCGCGCTGATCCGATGGCAGGAGCCAGGATCCAGGTGCTTTTCCTGATCTCCCATGGGGTGCAGGGCCCAAGCACCTGGGCCATCCTCCACTGCACTCCCTGGCCATAGCAGAGAGCTGGCCTGGAAGAGGGGCAACCGGGACAGAATCCGGCGCCCCAACCGGGACTAGAACCCGGTGTGCCGGCGCCGCAAGGTGGAGGATTACATCCATGTATCTTGTTTCATGAAGTTTTTTGTTGAACTAGTCTGCTCAGTTTTCTTCTTATTAAGTAGAGAAAATAAAATCCAAAGTAAGAAAAATAGAAACAATAAAGATTGGAGCAGGAATCAATAAAATGGAAAATAGAAAAATAGTTCAGAAAAGAAATTATACCAAAGCCTAGTTCTTTGAGAATATCAGTAAGATTGATATACTTTTAGCCAATGTGAAGGAGGACAAAAAGTGAGAAGATGAAATTGCTAATATCAAGAATCTGATCTTTGATGACATTATATTCTATAGATTAAAAAGCATACTAGTTTCCATGAAATATTATCACAAACATAGTGACTTAAAATAACACTAGTTATTATACCATAGCTTTCATAAGTCAAAAGTAGGGTCGGCCCACATTAGGTATCTGATTAGAGTTTCATAAAGCAGATTCTGAGGTGTTGACGGGGCTACTGCCCATCCTGGAGGCTTTGGCAGAGAATCTGTTTCCTTGTTCATTCCGGATTCTGAAGTAGTTCAATTGCTATCAGCTGTCATATTGAAGTTCCTGCATCCTTGCTGGCAACCAGTCAAGAGATGCTCTCAGCTTCTAGAGGTTACCCACATCCCGTGGCTCATGACCACTTCCTCCATCTTCAAAGCAGGCAATGGTGACTTGAGTCCCTCTCACACTTCCTATCTCTGCTGCCTCTTCTTAAACACATCCAACAGAATGTTCTTTTTTCCATTTCCATCTTTGAGGGCCCATTTGATTACATTAGACCTACCTGAATAATCCAGGAAAATCTCCCTCTTAAGCTTTATAAACTTAACTCTCTATGCAAGGTCACTTTGCTACATAACAAACACAGGTGTCAACACCAGGAATCAGAATGTGGATACCTTTAGGAGTGGGGCAAAGAGTGTATATCTATATGTATAAGTATTAACACTACAGAATCTTCTGACCTGTGAACATGGTCTGTAACTTCATGCATTTATGCCTTCTTCAATTTTTTATAAGAATGCTTTGTAGAAATCTCAGAAATATTTTGTGTATAAAGTAACAAATTTATTCTCAAAAAATTTATATAAGAATGCAAAGGACCTAGAATAGCCAATACAATGTTGAGAAGAACAAAGTCAAAAAATACATTATCTCACTTTAAGACATTTTTTACAAACCTACAGTCAGCAAAACAGTGTGGTATTGCATTGAGATCATCATACTTATCAAAGTAGAGATGAGAAATAGACCCACACATTCAGGGTCAGTTGATTCAACAAAAGTTGAATGGCAGTTCAGTGAAAAAGAGAGTAGTCTTTTCTACAAATGGTGCTGAAACAACTGGACACACATATATAAAAGAGACTTTTCTTTGATCTGTTTGTTAATCATTAACATAAATGGATCACTGCCTAAAGGAAAAACTTATAACTAAATTTCTAGAATAAAATATAGGGAAAAAAATCTCTGACTTTAGTTTAAGGAAAGTTTTCTTAAAAACATCTATAAAAGCATTATCCATTAAAGGGAAATTGAACGCTAACTGGACTTTATAAAAGGATTAATTCTTGTTTTCTAAAAGGCCCTTTATGTAAAATATCAGCTTATAATTTTTTCCTATAAAAACAATAGAAAAATTATAAAAATGTACTATAATAATTTATTTGTTCACTCTCCTCCCAATCAACATATCTTATTACATTGAATGTACTCTTCTTGTGATGATGTGAGATGATATCATGTCTCTGTGATGAAAGGAAGGGAGGTGAATGATGTGGGCATTGTGATGTAGTATTAGACTGCTATGTAAGGGTTACTTGACCACAAGCACTGTGATACTGACACATTAGTCTGACAACTGAGGCAGTTACTCTGTGACTAATGGATGGGTATCCTATACAGTGTAAATAACACTGAACAAGAGGGTCATTCACATCCCAGGCATGATGGCACAGGATGGCACAGTTTTTATCACTCTACTTGGAATGTCACACAAATTAAAACATGCTTGCTTGTTTTTTGAGCTCTTCATTGATATTTTCAAACCACAATTAACTGCAGGTGAATGAAACCACAGAAAACAAAACCATGGGTAAGAGGTGACTACTATATATGAGTCAGTACTATTTGCAATTTCAGGCAATCACTATGGGTCTTAGAATGTATCCCCATGGATAAGGGAGGACTACCCTAACATAAAAAATAAGAATAAATGTTGATGAGTATGTGTATAAATTGGAGCCCTCATACATTCTGGTAGGAATGTAAAATGGTACAATTACTGTGGAAAATGGTTTTAAAGTTCGTCAAAAAGCTAAACATAAAATTTATCTATGACCCACCAAGGACTTGAAGAGTTACTTGCAAACCATTGTTTATAACTACATTATTTGCAACAACCAAAAGATGTATACAATCCATGTGTCCATCAACAAATGAATGGGTAAACAATATGTAGATATCTAATTAGGAAATTCATAGAATCAGAAGGTAGATTAAAGGTTATCAGGGCCTGGGAAGGAGGGCAGGAAGGGGGAGTTATTGTTCAATGAGTAAAGGGTTTCTGCTTAAGGTGATGAAAAACTTCAGAGACAGAGGTGAAGGTTATACAGGGTCGTGAATATAATGGAACCCACTGACTTGTACACTCAAAAGTTGTTAAAATGACAATTTTATATGATATATAAATTTATCACAATAAAAAAGAAGGAAGGTGTCATATCTGGGAAGTGTGTTGTCATCTAGCATAAAGCCTTTATAGCATGCAAAGAAAGATGCTGGGGCCTCATTCTGGAGTCAGACAGGGAAAGTCACTGAGGTTTTCTAAGCAAAGGAACTGGAGCGGCCTGATTTTGCCATGCATGTTGCTCTGCTGCCTGATCTGACTTTGTTACTTTTCTTTGCTCCAAAGCACCTGCCACGGTACAGAAGACAGGCACTTGCTTACCTGATCCATCACATCCACTCAGCTGATCCCTTGGTAACACCCCTAAAGACACATAATCTCATTTTTTTCTAAATTCTTGCTAAGAAAAAATTGCACCAAATGTACCTTTCCTGGTTAGTGCTTTTCTACAGTCAGAAATGGCATCTCATTGTTTGCTCTAAAATATGACAGTAAGAATGTCTCTCTGGGAGTCAGTAAAAACACAAGATATTTTACATGATCCTCAAAGGAATTTCAGACATGACAGGAAGCTAGACATTCTCAAGGACTCTCTTTATAGTCCTACTCTGTTGTTTCTGGAGACTTGAATTTTTGTGTAGCCAAAGCCCTGCCACAGCAATCATCAGTTTAGCATCAGAACAGCTTCTATATTCACAGGCTTTGTCTTGTCAGAACAGTCCCTGGCGGTAACCTACAACTGAATGAAGATCTACCTTGTTTCAGAAAAGGTGCGATTTCTCCCTCAATTTTAATTACCTTGCCTGCAGAGCTGGCAGCACTAATCACACTGCTGGTGCACAATTCCTGCTGGAAAACGCCTGGCAAGCCCTTCACAGAGGAGTGGAAGTGACATTTCGTAATGCAGCCCCCCCCCCCCAGGTCACTATCAGCAAAGTTCCATTCTGCTATCACTCAGGGCTGGCTCCCAGCTCCTCCATGACAGTGATAAAGGATGAAGTAGTGGGTTCTTTCATAGTGTGTCAGAAGGAACAAACCACTGATGGGAACATCACAAACCCCAGCTTGCCATTCTCCTACAAATTCTAACAATGTGCCATTGAGAAATCATCACTTACCTGAGCTGTCTTTATCCTGTGGAGCATCAAACCATTCCCCACCCTGCCTTGAGTGGGTATTAATCTCTGACGAAGAGCTGCGCCATTCCATAAAGCAGAACCTGTGATAACTGGATCCCAAGCATCAATGCAGAACAAAGAGCTAAATGATCCTCTGACCCCACCCTCCATTCTTAAAGCCTTGGACAATACAATTCAGATGAACATAGGGCAAGGGCTTCTATCAATCACTGAGAAGCCTCCTTGGTACAGGAACTCACCAATCCCCTCTCAGCAACTCAGCCCATGCGGAAACTGAGTTTCCAAAAGATGAACTGGTTTTCCTTATGCTATAGGGCTAACAGAGAGCAAAACCAGATTCAATCCCTAGCCTGAAGGATTTTCATCCATGAAACCAAGTTGGATTCCTATTATGTGCTTACTTTTTAGATGGAATGTTTTCAACTACTTCTGAAATAAATCTGCTTTATTTATCTGAAGTCTCTCCAAAAATGTGCTTTACTTAATATAGTGAGAAATTACCAGAAACTATGAAGCTTTTTTATATTTTTAATTATAATTAATTTTTAACAAATTTAATATGATTTATAGGTACAAGTCTAACATAATGATATTCCCTTCCTCCCTCCCTTACACCCTCCTTTCTTCTACCTTTCTTTCTGTCATTTTGTTATTGAGATAACATATTTTAAATTTACATTGTAGTAAAAATGCTTCATACTTCACCAAATAAGAATTTTAACAAATAAAAAGCAAAAAGACCCTAGTTTAGTGGGAATATAGAGAACAGCTATAAAAATAATTGAATAGTAAAATGACCATTTCATTCATATACATGTTTTTGTGAATTAGTTATTCATAATTTTTAGAAGGCTTTTATTCAATGAATACAAATTTTATATGTACAGCTTCTAGGAACATAGTGGTTCTCCCCCCACTCCCACCATCCCAGCCCCACTCCATCCCACCTCCTACTCCCTCACCCATTCCATTCTTCATTAAGATTCATTTTTAATTAACTTTATATACAGAAAACCAACTCTATACTGAGTAAAGATTTCAACTATTTGGGCACGCACACGTATACACACACACACACACACACACCAGGTATAAAGTACAGATTGAGAGCAAGTTTTACAGTTATTTCTCATAGTACAGCTCATTAAAGGCACAGGTCCTACATGGGGAGTAAGTGCACAGTGACTCCTGTTGTTGATGTAACAACTAACAATCTTATTTTTTGATGTCAGTGACCACCCAAGGCTCTTGATATGAGCTGCAAAGGCTATGGAAGCCTTTTGCATTCACAAACTCCACTGGTAGTTAGACTGGGCCATATGCAAAGTGGAAGTTCTCTACTCCATTTAAAGAAAAGTGCATCCTTCTTTGATCGCCCCTTTTTTCCAGTGGGGACTCAACTGACAGAGATCCTTCATGTAGAACATTTTTTGCAATAGTGTCTTGGCTTTTCATGCTTGAAATGCTCCCCTGGGCTTTTCAGCCAGACCAGGAAGCTGTAAGGACTGATTCTGAGGTCAGAGTGTTACTTAAAGTGATTGCCATTCTATGAGTCTGCTGTGTGGCAGTTCCCCTGTTGGAACTTTCTCTCCTTTTTAGTTACATCTATTGTTATTACCAGACACTTGGTCTTATTTATGTGATCCCTTTGATACTTAATCTTATCTATATGATCAATTTCACACTTAATATGATCACTTTATCACGTAAGATGGAATTAGTACCAAGTTTAATGGGATTTGGAGTCCCATGGCAAGTTTTTAGCTTCACCCTATAGTCTATGGGAATGTGTGCCAAACTGTACAGCTCTCTATCTCTTATTCCCACTCTTCTTTTTAACTGGGATCCATTTTCTATTGACTTAATACACTTATGACTAATTCTATCTTAAGTAAAGAGTTCAACTAATGGTATTAAGAAGAAAAAAATAAATAAATAAAAAATAAAATGAAATAATAAACTGTTCCTCGACAGTTAAAACAGAGCTATTCAAGTAATTGTTTCTTGTAGTGTGTTTCACTTCTACAGGTTTCCTTTTAAGTGCTCTGTTACTTATCACAGATCAGGATGAAGATGGGATTTGTCCCTTTGGGACTGGCTTATTTCACTGAGTATGATGTTTTCCAGATTCATCCATTTCGCTGCAAATGACTATATTTTGTTTTTTTAACCACTGTGTAGTATCCCATAGTGTACATATCACATAGATTCTTTATCCAGTCTTCTGTTGATGGGCATTTAGGTTGATTCCATGTCTTAGCTATTGTGAATTGAGCTACAATAAACGTGGAGGTGCAGATGAATCTTTTTATTTGCTGATTTGATTTCCTTTGGGTAAATTCTGAGACGTGGGATGGCTGGGTCATATAATAGGACTAGATTCAGATTTCTGAGGTTTCTCCAAACTGCCTTTCATAGTTTCCTAGTTTGCATTCCCACCAACAGTAGATTAGCGTAGCTTTTTCCTCACATTCTCACCAGCATTTGTTGCTTGTTGATTTCTGTATAAAAGCCATCTAATTGGAGTGAGGTGAAATGTCATTGTGATTTTGATTCGCATTTCTTTGATGGCTAGTAATCCTGAGCATTTTTTCATGTGTCTGTTGATCATTTGGATCTCCTCTTTTGAGAAATCTCTTTAAGTCAAAATGGAGGTTCACTCTCACTCTCTTATTCTCTATCTCTCTCTGCCTTTCAAATAAAATAAATGTTTTAAAGCACCATATAGAATGAACTCTTTCCTGTTCTTTTTTTCAACATTTGTGAGATTTGGTTATGTGGTAACAGTTGCAGTAATTTATTCATTTTATATCTGTATCACTGTATGATTATCCCACAAATTGTCTGTTTCAATGCTGATGGATATTTGAGTTGTTTACAGTTTGGGGCTATTGTAAATTGTGTAGCTATGAGCATTTTCAGACATGTCTTTGGCATACATATATATATATATATATACACACACACACATATTTCTGTTAGGACATAACTAAGAACAAAATTTGGTGGTAGAAGATATGCATTGTCTTTAGATTCTGCCAAGTCAGTTTCAAAAGTCACAATCCAAATGTACAATTGCAACAACAATGTATGACACTTTCTGTTGTGCTTCATAATCTCAATATGTGGGACCTCCAGTCTTTAATCTCAGTCATTTAGGTAGGTACCTAATAGCATTCCACTGTGATTTAAATTCATTTTTCACTGACAACTTAAGAGGTCAGGCAACTTTTCATATGCTTATTAATATTTTCATAAATTCAATATCTTGTTTTGTGAAGTACCCATTCAGGATTCCTATCCACTTTTTCTATTGAGTATTCTTTCCCTTATTGATATGTAGGTATTCTTTTATATTTTTGATATAATTTTCAAATATAACAATAGATATGTTTTACATATCTTTTTTTCACTCTATGATTCCATTTTCATTCATTTAATAATGTATTGAGAAACACAAGTTCTAATTTGGAGGTAGTTGATGTCATCAACCTAGTCTTTACTCTTAGTACTTTTTAAGTCCTGTGTAAGAAGTTGGAGAGGCATGGCAATGTTTTTAGTGATATAACATGTGATGAAGATACTCAGAAGGATTCCTATTTTATAGAAGAGGTCATTGAATGTGAGAGGAAGTAGGTAAACTAATCTTGAGGAATATATGGAACAATAATGGAGGGGAAGGGGGTACGCACCTGCCTACACAGATAAGGCCACTTAAGTTCTCATGAAGGTTGGAGAAGGTAATCATTAGCCTTCTCATGTAAGAGAGGAGCATCTCTAAACTTCTGCACAGAAGTGGCAGAGTCTAGACTTCAGGCCCATTTCTTGTTAAACCAGGTGACTCCCAGCTTCTCTTCAGTAAAACTAGAAAATTGATTATTTTCCTCTGTAGCAAACCTATCTTATCTCCAGTGACTCTCCCTATGATAAATAGGAAAAACACACACTCAAATTAAGAAGTGAGTGAACAAGTAACTCCTGCACATGCATTAAACAAGGGATGCACATTCTCAGAATGCATACCACTTGAGTTTCCTTAGAGAAGGCAACATTTAAGCCCCAAGACAGGATGTTTGACCTTTTGTTGTTATTGTTGCTATTGGTAGTGGTGGCAGGGTGTGTGTGTGTGTGTGTGTGTGTGTGTTGCTCCAGTAGAGCAGAAACTATTGCCTGGAACCACATGGGTCTCACATGGCATAACCATAGTAAACCACTCCCCTGTGAATGGAGACCCAGGAGTTACGCAACAAATCAACCTCACCCTGTGAAAATCATCCAGCTTCCCCTAGAGAGCACAGCCTTGCCATTGGCACTGCCCCCTCTCATTTTTCAGGTTCCTTGACATCATGTACGTTTTATGGATGCCTTCCAGGCCCACCTACATCCAGTCAGACTGTAGTCACCCTGCACTTGGCCACTGTGTAGTATTCTGCATATAATATGATATGAAGCCCTCAAAATATTTTAGAATGTTCAGGATGTGTTCTATGTAGTGGTTCACTAGCAGATTTTCACATCTTTCACTCTTCTCCCCTACTGGACACCTAGGAAGGTTTCCCAGAACCACAGAGTTAGGTAAATTCACAAGACCAACCTGACCACTGAGTTGCAAGCAAATGAGACACACCTTCCTAGCCTGGCATGTAAGGGCAGCTGTCAGCTCTATTGATTATCTCTTCCCAGCCTAGGTGACCCTGAAAATTGTATTGCTAGAGTGGAAACACAAAATTCTGATTCTTCTACCCAAAGGGGTGCCCATTAAGCAGCACTAGACATAGAGTGTCAGCATAAATAAATAAATAAACAAACAAATAAGCCCTTTGTTGTGTTAATTTCTGAAAGATGCCAGGAAATGTTTTACTCAACATAACCTGTCCTACCATGGTGTATCTGACGTAAGAAAATATCAAATTCACAGGATTGAATAACAATATTATGTGTTTGCAAGTGCTGAAAGGAAAAATAGGTCAGTTATATTTTCAGTTGTTGAGTTTTCTTCTAATTATCTATATCACTCAATTACAATGGAAAGCTTAATTTGACAAATTAGCATTTAGAAACCAGTTCTCTTATGACTAAAAACATCAAAAATGAATGGCCAGAGCATGAATCTCACAGGATCCATGTAAACCTTGTCCATGTTATTGATGAATAGGAATTAAAACGTAACCACCACAGCATGGCTTCAGAAAAGCAGTTGAAAATTTTAATGCACTTTCTCATATTATGAATCCAAAGTTAAAGATCAGAGTCCTGAAGAAATAATGTTTTGGTACTAATACTTCTGACAAACCTGTAGCAATGGGTTCTTCAGATTTGGTTTCCAATAGTAAATGTGAAGACTTCCATTATTACTAATGCCAGAGGAAAATATAATTAATGTATTAAAAATTATCAGTATCTTGAGACAATTTAGAATACCAAGATTAATGACCAATGAGAAAATTCTAAGTAGTAACCATTTGATTTGAAAATTTTAAAATTCATTTCAATGAAATGTGTGCCTAACACGTTACTTTCCCATAAGTAACCCACAAACAGTTTTGTTTAAATAAACCACTGACATTTCCAAAAATCCATGTTTTAAAGGCTGATAAAGTTCTCTCTCAAAATCCTTTACCCACTTAAAAAACCTTTGCAGCCTCACCGCTATGGGAAAATGTGAAAACCAATGTGATTCAAGCCATTTTCAATAAAAATGAAAGGAGGAACAGTTATTAAATCGTTTGTTCTATCCCAAATTCATTGACTTGTGTGTTCAATAGAGGATATCAGCTGCATTACTCAAAATATGCTGGAACTAATAAAAATATTCATGACTGGAAAATAAGAGCAAAAACATCAACTACCTCGCCTCACTAGGTTCCTGTCAAAGTTGTGGTTTTAAACAACTACAGAAGAATGGCCTTCCTCACCTTCATATCGCAATGTCTTCAAGACATTCAAGAAGTATGGCTCAATCAAAATGGTACAGGTAGATGTTCTGGAGTCAGTGGAAAATTACTTTTATCACAAAATAAGGTTATAGTTATTGTAAATCATAGTTAAAATTGCCAAGAGACAAGAAAACAGATCTGTATGCTATTCAGTAAAAAATAAATAAATAAATAAAAATAAATAAATCTTTACAGCAGATCCTTGGAGATCCAACTGTTAAAAAAAGGCACAAGATGATTTTGAAGAAGGAGGAAGATGTGTGTGTGCGTGTGCGTGTGTGTGTGTGTGTGTGCATGTGCGTGCATGTGAGGGGGTCTCACCTGCATCCACTGAGAAGCCACAGAAAGTGCTATGTACTCAGCCCTGGTAAGCACTCTGCCTCTCTAGTCCCCAGCACTCTCCCACAGAAGCCAGCTTCTCTTCTTCACTGAAAGGGAAGATTTGGACTATAAAACCATGCATTCCTTTCTTGAAATTTTCGTCCTCTCTTGGCCATTTTCCTACTAGGTTATCTGGAAGACCAATCTTCACAAGAGCCTCCAAGGAGAGATGTTGCCATGATGCTGTCATCAATGATAAATGCACAAAAATCACGTCTCAGGAAAGAAAGCAGTTTTGCTGATAAACAACAAATTTCTCCAATTACAGTCACTACAAAACTCATCCATGGAATGATGTCAACATGAACAGCAAAGTTTGGAATCAAAAAATCTACTCCTCCATAAAAGCAATGAGAACACTAGCAGAAGTTGTCAAGCTCAACTTTTTTGGAACTCTACACATTAACCAAAATCTTGCCACAGTACAAGAAAATGCAGATGAAATTATTAAGAACAACAAGTTCTAGTCTGAGAAAAAAAAAGAAAGGAAAAAGAATAAAGAAAAATGCCCTCTGAGATATTTAGGGAATCATAAAGTATATTAACATAGACATGAGAAGTCCTAAATGATAAGGAAAGGGCAAGAAGGGAAGAAAGAATATTTAAAAAAATAATAACCAAAAACATTTAAAATGTGATGAAAACATAAATATCAAAATCCAAGAAGCTCAATGTATCCTAACCAGAATAAACTCAAAGAGATCAACACCCAGGCACATCGTAATTAAGCTACCAAAAGACAAAGAGATAATCCTGAAGCAGTGAAAGAAGCAATCCATGGGGCTGGCACTGTGGTGCAGTGGGTTAATGCCCCGGCCTGAAGCACCAACATCCCATATGGGTGCCAGTTCGAGACCTGGCTGCTCCACTTCCTGCCCAGCTCTCTGCTATGGCCTAGGAAAGCAGTAGAAGATGGTCCAAGTCCTTGGGCCCCTGCACCCTCGTGGGAAACCAGGAGGAAGTTCCTGGCTCCTGGCTTCGGATCAGCGCAGCTCTGGCTGTTGCGGCCATCTGAGGAGTGAACCATCAGATGGAAGACCTCTCTCTCTCTCTCTCTCTCGCTCTCTCGCTCTCTCTTTCTCTCTCTCTCTCTCTCGCTCTCTCTGCGTTTCCTCTCTGTGTGACTCTTTCAAATAAATAAATAAATCTTTGAAAAAAAAAAGAAGCAATCCATGATGTATTACAGATCCTCAATAAAATTAACACACAGCTTCTAATCAAAACCATAGCTGCAAGTGGGATGACACACACCAAGTAGAACAAAATAAGACCATCAACCAAAAATTCTACATCCAATAAAACTATCCTCAAGAACAAAGAAAAAATGATATTTCCAAGACAAAAACTAAGAAAATTCACTGCCAACATTCCTTTCATAAAAGAAATACTTAAAGAAGTCTTTGAAGCTGAAATGAACAGACTTTGGACAGTAACTCAAATTTACATGAAGAAATACAGTGCACTGATAAAAGCATTTCTACAATAAAAGAATATAACTGTAATTTTGTTTGTAATATTCATTTGATTTAAAATGACAGCATAAAGTAATAATTACAAAACTGGATTGGTAGAAATAACTGGTATAAAAATTAAATTGTGACAATAATGGCACAAAAAGCAAGGAGAGAACAGAGCTAAGTAACAAGAAGTTCTTTTATATGCTTCAAACTAAGTTGGTATTAATCTGAACTAGGTTGTTACAAAAATAAAATGCTCATTGCAATTCTCAGGACAAGCACTAAGAAAATAACTCAAAAACTACAGCAATAGGGAATCAAAATGCATACAAAAATACCTATTTAATATAAAAAAAGGGATCAGCGGCCAGTGTTGTGGTGCAGTGGTTTAAACCATTGCCTGCAACACTGGCATCCCATATGAGCACTGGTTCAAATCCTGGCTGCTCCATTTCTGACCTAACTCCCTGCTAATGTGCTTGGGAAAGCAGCTCAAGATGGCCCAAATACTTGGGCCCCTACCACCCATGTGGGAGGCCCAGATGAAGTTTCAGGCTCCTGCCTTCAGCTTGGCATAACCCTCAGCCATTGAGGCCATTTGGGAAGGAACCAGAAGATAGAAGACCCCTCTCTGTGTGTGTATGAGTGTCTGTGTGTGTGTGTGTCTATGAAATTCTGACTTTTGAATAAATAAATTTTTAAATAAAAATGAGGGGGATCAGCACTGTGACATAATACGTAGAACTGTCACCTGCAGTACTGGCATCCCATATGGGTGCCAGATAGAGTCCCAGCTGCCCAACTTCCAATCCAGCTCACTGCTAATGTACCTGGGAAAGCAGTAGAAATTGGCCCAAGTACCTGGATAGAGTTCCAGTCTCCTCGGTAATAAAGCCAATGGGTATACATTGCCTCTTTCTCCCACTAAACCCAATAGACAGTTCTCGACAATCCAATGGAATGGAGTAACCAGTGGTCCCTAATAGTGGTCAGCACATGGATGAAGCCTTATTTTGGCTCACTGCCTTTGCTATTCTGCCTTCTAATTTCTTACCTCTCTTCCCTAGGAGAATACTCCCCATTGAATAACTCACACATCAGCTTTTACCTTGGGGTTTCCTTTCTGAAGAACCCAACCTGAGTCAACCACATATGAAATCCTCACAAAAATTAAGCTGGAATCTATAGGAGTCAATGAGAAATGTGTCCATGCATTCTGTAAGCCTATACCTTGTATGTGCAATACGTCAGGTGTCAACACAAGGCACTGAGAAGATGAGAACACACAGAACGCTCTTAAGTGTACTTGGGCATGAAGAGGTCAGGGGACTGAGGAGAAAGGATGAAAATAACATATAAGTTCTTTTTTTTTTTTTTTTTTTTGACAGGCACAGTTAGACAGTGAGAGAGAGAGAGACAGAGAGGACAGAGAGAAAGGTCTTCCTTCCATTGGTTCACCCCCCAAATGGCCACTACGGCCAGTGCGCTGCATCGATCCGAAGCCAGGAGCCAGGTGCTTCCTCCTGGTCTCTCATGCGGGTGCAGGGCCCAAGCACTTGGGCCATCCTCCACTGCCTTCCCGGGCCACAGCAGAGAGCTGGACTGGAAGAGGAGCAGCTGGGACAGAATCCAGCACCCCAACCGGAACTAGAACCCGGGGTACTGGTGCCGCAGGTGGAGGATTAGCCTAGTGAGCCGCGGTGCTGGCTGCAAATAAGTTCTATACTGAAGGTATATACAGGCTCTGTGGGGTGCAGGAGAGTGAGTCTGACTGCGCCAAGTGCTGACAACAATGTGGTGTAGTTGGGCCTCCTGTGCACTGCTGTGGCAATGTGAAGTGACAAAGTCCCTCTGGAAAATGGTGTGACAGTTTCTTTTAAAGTTAAAAATAAACCCACTATATAAGCCAGCAGTTCCTGAACTCACAATCACCAAAACCTGGAAGCAGCCCAAATGTTCTTCAATAGCAAAATGGGTCAAAGCAAACAAACACATCCATGACATGGAACGGTACTTCGCAAAAGAAGGAACAAACTGTTGGTACACACAGCAACCTGGGTGAATCTGGAAGCCATTATGCTATTAGAGAAACCAATCTCAAAAAGTTGCTACAATCATAGATATGATGTTCTCGAAGACAAAATTATGGTGATGGGGAATAACCTGTTCTTGCCAGGACTGGAAGCAGAGGGAGTGATCACAAAGGGAGAGCACAAGGAAGGGATTTTTGGTGCTCTAACTCTGTATTCTGCATTCTGATTGTAGTGGAGGTTACATATACCTACCTATGTGCTAAAATTCATAGAAATTTCATGCAAAAGAAAAGGCAATTTGGGCCCATGTTAATTTTAAAAATAAAGAGAAAAGTCAATTATGTGATTAGGTTATGAATCTTAGGGAATGTGTTAAATGATGACACATTGTGCAATATAATGCACATTTTTAAATAATATCACCTTGTGTTATATAACACTACATTATGTCTTATAATATCACATGTGTTGCATGCTATGCACTGTATTACATGATGTCATGTGATATACTGTGCTATATTATGTAACATGCTACGATATACTTCATTTGGCATGAAGCCCTGTTGTTTTACATGATGTAAATGTTCTATGTTATTACTTTGTATTTTGATATTACGTTTATACAATGTCATTTTGTATTATTTGATGCATAGTATAATATGACATCACCTGTGTCATTGGACATCCTGTTGTGGCATATGTCACACATTACATGATGTAATTTGGTCTTGTAATGTTACCTTGTAGAATCACAATATAGAAACTCATCTTACAAAGTGGGCTACATTCAAAACAGAATTTTACTAAAGACAAATGATCACATTCTCTATTGACTGAAGCCCTGGAAAGATCCTGCATCTATTTTGCTCCTGTTATCAGAAGAGTTACTGTAATTCTAAGGAAACTGTATTCTATTAAAATACATGCTAACCAAATCTCTCCTATTCAATCTAATATCATGAAAAATATGCAAATGCATGGATTATATACTCCAGAATCCCCAGATAAAACCATGGGTACACAAACTCTAACTGGAAACAGAGCAAGATTTAAAAACAGAAAAGATACAATCACAGATGCAACAAACACAAAGAAAGAAATGACACATCTTTATTAAAAGCATAAACTTCAAAGGCTAAAATGAAGCTTCACTGTAATCAAGATTTAAGTCCACATATTTAAAGACTGACATTAGGTTTTAAAATTAGTGTTCTTTATGCAAGGATTACTGCTAAGTGCTAGCAAGATTGTTCATAAAATGTCATATTTTTAGTTTTTAAAATGACTGCTCTGTTCTTTTAAAGTAGAATCTCAAATAAAATTAGAAACAAAATAATCTGTGAACATCCAAAAGAATCCTCTAATGGGACACTTCTTCTCACAAAACATTAGTTTTATTATATTTGTTAAATTACCAGTAGTTGCCATTTAACATTCTTGTGCAGATTAAAGACTTGTAATGCTAAAATTATGTTTTGTCTGAGTATAATTAAAAATAATTACACTGCAACAGCTTCTAGATATAATCCATAAAAAGCAAGGGAAGTGCATGACATTGTTGCCAGTCTAGCTTTGGCATTCTCTATTACTTCATTGAGATTCCATGTGGATCAGCTCTCAGGTGTAGCTAAAA
The DNA here is from genome assembly GCF_051225735.1 of Oryctolagus cuniculus. Lineage (NCBI taxonomy): Eukaryota > Metazoa > Chordata > Mammalia > Lagomorpha > Leporidae > Oryctolagus > Oryctolagus cuniculus. Next base: position 17,015,624 of record NC_142878.1, read on the forward strand.
ACACCTGTCAGCTCAGAGTCAAGCCTAGGCCACCTGGCAAATTGGATTTGAGATTATTAATGGAAATGAACTCTGAGAGACTGCAAATGTGTGATAGAAAGGTGGACAACCAGTCCAAAACAGGTATATCATGTGCTGTATGTGAGAATTTGGAAATATGGTTTTATTTTATATGACAGAAAATGGAAACTGACTACTAAAGATTTCTAATGAAAGCTAGAAACCCGACAGTGATGTTATGTGAATAACTGACGCTGGCTGCAAATTCATCTGTTTTACAAGGTTCAGAGCCTTTTCTTTCTACAGCAGGTAAATTTTTTGAAAGTCGTCATAAATCAAACATTTATAAAATAAGATATAGATATTAGGAGAGTTCACTTTTGAACAAAACCATGGGTAAAGCTTTGGTTAAAGAAAAGACTTCCTGATACCTCCTCAAATTTATCTTTCTCATTAACCTGTGCTTTCATGAGGGAGGCGTTTGGAAGGGATTTTCTGTCACTTTGTTTTAAATAATGACACTATTGGAGGTAGGAAATTTCTACAGAAGATGAATAATGTTCATGAAAAGTGTGTTAGCAAGCTCAATCTGAAAGGGAGCTATGTTCTCAAGTGGGGAAGGGTCTCCATCCCCAACACAAGTCCAGGGAGAGTGTAGCGGTCTGAGAGCTGGGGTGTGGTTGAAGCCACAGAAGGGACCTATGAGAAGGTGGGAGAACGGGTTTTGCTGCACAGAGAAAATGGCTTCCCAGTCCAGTAAGGAGAGTGGGCCTGCACAGAGCACATGTAACTCTCCGGCCCTTCCAGAGTCTCTCATTTAGTCATCACCTTGAGCTGTGGATCTGCAGGGAAAGCAGAACTGGCTTTGCTAACAAACCTTCCCGTCTCCTCAAGGAACAGTTTAAAGAGATGGCTAACAAGTATAATAGAGATGACAGTCCCTGCTCTGTATCTCTCTAGGGTTAAATGCTGGAGGCACTAAGGACCTGGGCCCCAAGTTGGCAGAAACTGGAACTCTCAATCTATCTCCATTATCAAACGAAGTAGCACAAACAGGCTTTTGCCCACCAGCTGTCTCTGCCCTCTCCAACATCCTTACCTCATTGCTGCTTATAGGTACAGTGAGTGTATGGGCATCTGCTTTGAAGTCTTCCCTCCAGACTAGGATATCAATTGCAAAGCCTAACAACAAAAACTAGCAGCAAATTAGACTCACCTAGATCAAGATGAATGCCAGGGACAAATGAATTGAGGAAGAACGTGAAGATAACAAATCCCAGCACTGTCAGGCATTTGACAAGCAGAATCCGGTCTGATATCCTATGCTGTGAGAGGAAAACACATCTATTTACTCAGTGCACCGTGATTCCTGCATTGTGTTCACAATCCTACATGACTTGAATTGCTGCAGTTTTCTCCTTATAATGAAAGATAGAAGATCTTGAACTTGAAATAAGATAACCAGGTACCGTGTTAGAAAGAAAATTGTAGAGTCAGGATTGTCCCATTCAAAATTGTTTTGAAAAATAAACACAATAGACATAAAAAGCAATGGTTCTTTTATACAACATCGGATTCTCAATTTAACACAGAAAGTGTTAAGCTGTTCCAGCCCTACCCCAGTGTCTGGTGGGAGGGTGACAAATCACCTCCAAGGACCTTGCCATTCAAGCACTGGGGCCAGTGCTGTGGCATAGTGGGTAAGGCTGCTGCCTGCCAGTGCCAGCATACCATATGGGTGCTGGTTCTAGTCCCAGCTGCTCCTCTCCAGATCCAGCTCTCTGTTATGGCCTGGGAAAGCAATAGAAAATAGCCCAAGACTTTGGGCCCTGTACCCATGTAGGAGATCTGGATGAAGCTCCTGGCTCCTGGCTTTGGATCAGATTGGCTGTTGCGGCCATTTGGGGAGTGAACCAGGAGATGAAATACCTATCTCTCTCTGCCTCCGCCTCTCTGTAACTTTTTCAAATATATCTTTAAAAAAAAAAAAAGACACAAGCACTTCAACAGGTGCTTGGGTGGTTACAATCTTCCTGTTCAACTTTCCTATCAAGCAAAGCCTGTGGTCTTGAGGTTAACATGTTCTTGCAAGACCATGACCCCTGATAAGGCTCTCACCATATTCTTTCATTAACATTCATGAGGGCCTCAGAGTATGGGTGATGCCCCCTAACCACTGGGGTGACACCCTTGGGAATCTGCAATGCTTTTATTAACCTTGGAGTCACAGGGCAGGACTAGGTGTTCTTCTCAGTGAGGGTGTACCTGTGGGGCCAGGGCCAGGGAGCACAGACAAGGGCCAGCTTGGCCTACTCTACTGAGTCACCGTATGCAACCAAGCTCCACCATCTGTCCCAACCACTGCACCAGGTATTTTGTTAAATGTGTCATCCCTGGCCAGCACACCTGTCTGTCTAATCCATCTATATTTAAATAGAAATATAGCTGTCCCTCACATTTTCAGAATCACCCACAGATAACAAAATCCACAGATGATCAAGCCCCTTTTCTAAAATGTAGTAGTTGCATATAACATATACGCATTCTCCTATATAATTTAAATCATCCCTAGTTATCTTATAACACCTAAAATTATGTCATTGTTATGTAAATAGTTGCTATTCTCTTAATATGTACATATTCAATACAGACAAATTTTTTCAAATTTTTTCAGTCCCAGTGGTTGAACTGGCAGGTGCAGAACCCGTGGATACAGAGGGCTGACTGTAGACATCTGTGCTTGCTGATGTCTATAGATTTATACAGATGTATATCTAAATATAAACAGAGAGACACAGATATAATAAGTGCAGACATACAAATATATGTATGTAGAGGTAGATCATTTTTCCTCATGAATTTCTGTTCACACAGGCTGCTGCCATCAAAAATATAAGCAGCTTGCCCCCACTCACCTCTCCTTTCCCACGTCCAAGGAAGGCTGACTTTTCAACATGATTTTGTGATGAAGAATTAAGAATAAAGGAACAGAGCAGGGGGAAAAACCTGAAGTTCTCAGAGGAAATCAATATGGACTCCCACTAAGTACACAGGGAATCACGACAAACCTTCCCTAGGTCACATCAACCACAGCAAAGTCAGTATGACCATAGCCAGTTCAAAGAGTGGAGGTGGAGGATCGGGCAAGCCTAAGAAGGAGCCAGTGTCATGCAGCTGGAGCAAGTGGTGTTGCCCTTGGGTGTCTGACTGGGCATCAGATGCTTTTTGGCCATGTAGGCTTATTTCAGAAGGAATTCTTCAATGCAAGAAACAGATATTGCCAAGCCCGTTGCTTCACCTTCTATTTCATCCCAATCCTTGACCACCAGTTCACAGAGAGGTACTCAGTCTCTCTAACTTGTAGCCAAAACAGCACGGTCTAGCAAGGTACGCTGGGTTCCTATAAACTTGGGGCCCAGAATGGTATCATAGCTTCCCCTTCTCACTCAACCCTGACCATCTGCGTGGGACGAAGACTGGGAAGAGAGTTCACAAATCCAAACTCCCAAAACAACACATTGCCTACCAAGACTCCAATGTCTGAATCTCTTTTAGCCAAGAACAAAATGTGCCAAGCATAATGAGACAGTAGGTGGTCAATCTCTCTGTGGAAAAGAAACCACCTGGATTGGAAATTCCATGGAATTTCACATGAATCCTAGCAGATCTGAAGGGGAGTTCTCTGCTGAGGGGTGTGAGGCTTAGATCCCCACAGCTGGGCTGAAAAAGTGTGCAATGGCAGGAAATGAGTAGAGAAATCCAAAATGAGCTCTGAACGTGAACATTGTGGCCCAGAAATTTATATAATTTATATATAACTTAGGACACCCATGTATTATGTCCGAGTGCCTGGCCCAAGTCCCAGCTACTCCACTTCCAGTCTAGCTTTCTGCTGATACACCTGGGAGGCAGCAGATGATGGCCCAAGTATTTGGGTCCCTACCATCCATGTATGAAACTGGAATGGATTTCCTGGTTCTGGCTTTGATCTGACCCAGGCCCAGACATTGCAAGCATTTGGGGAGTAAACCACTATAGGATATGGAAGTGTGCTCTGCATGTGTGTGTGTGTGTGTGTGTGACTCTACCTTTCAAATAAATAAATCTTCAAAAATAACGAATTCTGTCCCAGAACTCAGCCTGTTATGGCATGACTCCATGCATCCTGTGTCTGTCCCTGATGCTATTCTATCACATCTCACCAGTCCCAGCTGTCTCCTCTGCACAACACAGGAACTGGAGACTGCCTTTCAGAGTCAGAAGGCTGGGGAGCCTCAGGCACCAGCACACTGGCTAGGTGGGCCTCTGGGTGTCTCTCCAGAGCACACTTTGGGGGCATCTTAAAGGGCATAAAATACGTTAATGTCTCAATTTTCTGGCAGAATATAGCTACCATGTCATGTTTTCCCCATTAACTCATAGAAACAAATTCTGTCACTTCTATAGCTACAGGAATAAAAAGAGAAATAGCTTCAGGTATTAACTTCAAAGGAGGTAAAGAAAATGAATACATTGTTCTCTTCTTCCAGAGATAAATCCTAGACATCCCAGAGAAAAGAAACCACAATACCTTTTTTTGCAGCTCCTGGATATTGGTCTCCCAATTTTTGTCTTCCTGTGAGATTTGCCTAAAAGAGAACAGGACAGACTCATTATTTCCCCAGTTGTACTGAGCAGTAAGACTGACAGGGCAGCAGTCAACAACACTCTGAGTCTGGCACAGACACATAAGCGGCACAATTGGAGACAGAAGGTGACCAGAGAGTTTGCTTTGTAAATTAGGAAATATGACCAAGCTTTACTTCCAATGAGGATTCTCACAGGAAATGATCCAAATGTTGAATAAGTGTGTGTGAATATGCATGTGTGGGATAGTTAATTCTGGGGGTCCACCTGAGTGGATTAAGGAACACCTGGAATCAAGAGACTAGGGGTGCACCTGTGAGGCTGTTTCCAGGGGACAGCAGCTTGAGACTAAGTGAACCAGAGGGGAAGGTTGACCTGCAGTGTAGATGGCCACTATTCAACTGGCTGAGGCTGGAGGGGACGAAAACACAGAAGGAGTGAATATGTCCATCTCTGAGATATGGATGCATGTTCCTCTCCTCTTCTGAGATACCAGAACTCCAGGATCTCTGGACTCTGGGCTCTGGGACTTACAACAGTAGCCCCTAGGGTTCCCAGGCCTGTGGAATTAGACTGAGTTACACCTCCATTTCCTTTCAGACACAGACTGAGCAAAGCTACCAGCATCCTAAGGTCTCTAGCTTGCAGGCAGTCCATTGTGGATCTTCTCAGTCTCCATAATCACAAGAGGTAATTTCCCTACTAAATGCCTTCGCACCTCTCTCTCTCTCTCTCTGTGCATGTGTGTGTGTGTGCCCTAATGACTCTGTCACTCACAACACTGACTACTCAGCATGACCAGTGTGAGCACAGGGACCAACATGAAGAACATTTCATTCTTTCTTGTGCCAACAGACAAGCAAGAGGAATGGCTGCAAACCACCTGTATTTTCTTCTGTATACTTCCTACTTTCTGAATTTCTTGTTTCCAAAATAAGGACCATGTACCTGTAGCAGAAATGGCTTTTGCCTTAGGAGTTAGTTGTAACCACTGAGGGTCCTAGCACCCTCCCCCGGACCCCACCCCATCCTGTACCACCCTTTTGTCTTTCCTATTCATCTTTGCAACTTAGCCAACCTTTTCTGGTTCATTTTCTCCTACACCAATCAGGGAAAAGCACTGCACAGAGGAAAATGTAGTTTTAGTCACATAGCACAAGATTAAAATCAAGCTGACCACACCATTGGGTCTATGGGAAATCACAGTAGACCCGTTTGAGTGATTCTGAGGAAAGTTTTTAGAAGGAAACCGGAAGCAAGACCTGCAGAACTAGCACTTTCCAGTCGGTGCCACGGCTCAATAGGCTAATCCTCCACCTGTGGTGCCAGCACCCCATGTTCTAGTCCCGGTTGGGGCACTGGATTCTGTCCCGGTTTCCCCTCTTCCAGTCCAGCTCTCTGCTGTGGCCCGGGAGTGCAGTGGAGGCTGGCCCAGGTCCTTGGGCCCTGCACCCGAATGGGAGACCAGGAGAAGCACCTGGCTCCTGGCTATGGATCAGCATGGTGCACCGGCCGCAGCAGCCATTAGGGGGTGAACCACCGGAAAAGGAAGACCTTTCTCTCTGTCTCTCTCTCTCACTGTCTACGCTGCCTGTAAAAAAAAAAACACTAGCACTTTCCTCGATGACCCTCATTGCCATCTGCTCCTCAGTGAATGCATGGCCTCCATGTCTTTATCTGCCACCAGCACAGGATCAGCTGATAGGAACTTGGTTACTCTCCAAGGGCACGTGTTTCTTCACAACTGTGAGCCTGAGATCACCCCGTGCAAGGATGGTTTATTTCTGCATCTTTAATTTATGAAAATTGTCTCTTTCAATATCTATGCTGGTTTTTAAAGTTGGTCAGGCTTGGATTTATGGAACACCCATGTCTCAAATCAGAGTGAATGGGATTGATACTCAATTCCAGCTCCTGACTCCAGTGTCCTGTGAGCACAGACCCTGGGAGGCAGCAGGTGATGGCTCAAATAATTGGGTTTCTGATACCCATGTGAGAATCCTGGGTTGAGTTCCTGACTCCTGGATTTGGCCCAGCCTAGTCCTGGCCATTGTGAACTGTGGGGGAGAGATGGAAGCTAGCTAGTTCTCTCTCTCTCTCTCCCACCCTCCCCCTCTCCCTCCAATAAAAAAATTTACAACAATAAAGTTGGATTCTCTGCCCCCAATCTTCAACTCAGGACCTCCTTTAGCTTGTGGATCATAGGTTCTGCTTCTCCAGCATCACTGGGTGGAGGTGGGTGCTGGGTTGGGGATGAGGCTGGTGCTGCTGAGACAGTACTTCACCCTGAGCTGCATCTCTGCACTCTGGGCTTATCTGAGGGCTTGCCTATGGCGTTTTCTTCTACTAACAGACCAGCCCTCAAGAAGCCATGCAGGCTGAGCCATCATGTGTCAGCTGTTCCCAACGACTTGCATCATGCAAGACCAGCCTCAAGCTCATTCACAAGGATACGTGTTAGACTTCTCATCTCTACCCACCCCCAGCTCAGTTGTAGGAATGCACCAACATCCCTTAGGGGCTGCTGAGTTCCTGCTTTTCCTGCCAGAGCTTCTAGATTGGTGTCAGACTAGAACTCATCACCTTACGGTAATGAGGAGAAACAACTCACCAAACTCGTGGTTACTATCTAAGCCTCAGTTTGGACTAAAAATGAATACCAGGAAATGAATTCAGAGGGTTTAGGTAATATGGTAATATTTGAGATGCCTGAAAATCAACTAGGAGGATAATATGTTGTCACATTTGTTATGTTAATTGTTTTTATTTAAAATGTGGGAGGCCCAGTAGTGTGAGTTCGGTCCCTAGCATCATTACCAAGCTATTTAACCCTGGGAAAGTTGTTCAAACTCTCCAAGTCTCTGTGTTCATGCCTTAAACTACACTAATGCCATGATACAACATGCAGAGTTAAGTGAGAGTTAAATAACCCAATGCACTATGAAAGAATTAGCACATTGTGTGACACCTAAAAACTACATGAGTAGTGTCATGATTTTATAACGCTAGGAAATGCTCTGAAGAATAATCACTGTAGCTCACTTCATTGGTGTGTTGTATAGCATTCAGACACTTTTAAGGTATCCGTGGAATAATAGGCTGTTCATGCGATTCCTTCATTAAACGTAACCACTAAAGATGAGAACCACTGCCGTAAATCAAGTGTGACCCCAGGAGTGTCCCACTTGGTACCTGTTGAAGGTGTGCAGCCTCCGTGCCAGCAAGCGCTCCAGTGCCAGCACCTTCCGCATCAACAGGCCTCGCACCGCTGTCTCCTCCCGGCTGGCTGGGCTGATGCGCTGTGCAGTCAGGCGCCAGACATGAATCTCGTGCTTCAGTTCTGCAGAGACAGGAAGGGGAGGCCTGGGTTTCTCATGGCGTCAGTCATCAGCAACACTCGGCTGCTCACCGTGCACACTGACAATGTGCAAGTAGCCCAAAGTCAACTCAAAGCAGTGATTTCTAAATATATAAATGATTGTAATGGGAACAGGTGATAAAGCTGACATAAAAATCTCCATGGAAGTGAAATAACATGATTTGAAGCCTTGGGTAAAGAACAAATTCCATTCTTGAAGAGTTACATTGTCAATGCTAGCACCAAATAACCTTGCCCTCTTCTTGCAGGAAGCAGGTCAGGTCCTGATTTTAACCCAAATCTAGACATCGCCCAAAGGGTGGGAGGGCTGGTACAGTGGGAAGGATCACTATATTGCTATTTACTAAATGCATGAAGTTTGTATACCTTAAATAAAAGGTTTCTAGGGGAAAAACAGATCTGCTGAAAATAGAAAGCACAAGTGTAATTCTCAGGAGATAATGTTAGGACCCTCCTGTAGGGCATTTAGTAAGAGGCAGGAGGTAGGAGAAGCCCTCACTCCTATCAAGGCAAAAGTCTAAGACATGGGTGAGAGAGGCAGACAATGTCAAACGAAATACTGACATTAAGAGAATGGACTGGATTTTCACCCACCACTGAATTCAGGCACCTTCTTATTTAGAGAAGTAGAGAGAAATGATTTGTCAGGGCATTGTCTCTTAAGATATTAAAATATTTCATGGACGCTTACATTTAACTTCTATTTTACCATTGAAAACACTACAAAAACTTATCAAAATTGTCATTAAAGATAAAAAAAAAGCAGGAACCACTCCGATACAATGTCTTATACTGTATATTGTAAAAATTAAAGATGGAATTAAAAGATCAAAACCCTTCAATCAAGATCGAAAGCAGCTGGCAACCAGCTCGAGGCAGAAGCAAGGCACAGCAATGACCAAAGACCTGCGAGGTAGCATGAACATGATGGTTCAATCAAAAACTAACAATGCCACCTTTTAAGCCCACTGTATTCAGCACATGCTTGCTTATCGCCTGTGATGTGGTAGACCTACTGCATTGCTGAAAAAAAACAACAGTAACAGGCCGAGAGATTCAGACTGCAAAGGAAGCCTGCCAAGATTCAGATTGAGAAGTAACTAGCAGGATGCATGAGCACTGAAACTATTGCAGTTAGCACAGAGTTTTCTAAAGCTGCAGCTTTACAAAGAGGCATTAGCATTGCAGCTTCCTAATAAAACAAACGTGGGAACAATTCAAGGGCCTCTTCAGAGACACAGAACCACAGTTTTCTTTTGAAAAGTCGTCTCACAATTCATTAAACCATCTATGAAGTTATAGTAACATAAACAGAAGACAGAAGAGAGGAAAAAGAACACAGGGAGAGGAAGAGTAGGAGCAGGAAGGGGAGGAGAGGAGTGGAAGACAGGAAGGAAAGATCAGGAGGAGGAGAACCACCAATGAACAGGCCTTCTGAAAGACAACAAAGACGCCCTGTCGGGACAGGAAAGGGGAGATGGAGTGGTAGAACAGCTTCAGTGTGAGTTCAGAGAGGGCCACTGTTTCACCCAGGGCTCTGAACATCACTATGTGAAGGCTTTCCTTGCCTTTCACCCAGAGACTCAGACCAAGTTCCCCACTCCTGGCTTCAGCATGGCCCAGCCTTGGCTGTTATGGGCATTTGGGGTGAGTGAATGTGTGTGTGTTTAAAAACCTAAAAAAATTTTACAGGATATTCGAGGCAGATATTTGGCTGCCAGTTGGGACACCCATGTCCACTATCAGAGGACTTGGGTTCAATACCCACCTCTGGTCCAGGACGTCATGTTCCTGCTAATGCAGACCCTCAAAGGCAGAAGTGACAGCTCACGTAGTGTGGTTCCAGCCACCCACGTAGGAGACCTATATTGAGTTCCTGGCTCCTGGAATTTGGAGAGTGAACTGGTGGATGGAATACATTCTCTCTCTCTCTCTCTCTCTCTCTCTCTCTCTTTCTCTTCCTCCCTCCCCCCCTCCCTCCCTCTGTGTGTGTGTGTGTGTGTGTGTCTAAGGCCCAACCATGAAACACAAGGGGCTTTCTAGCCATTTAAAGCATAATTGTAAGAGCACCTCCTTTTTTCCCAGAAACCTTTTATTTAAGGTTTACAAACTCCATGCATTTCATAAATACAACTTAAGGAACACAGTGCTTCTTCCCACCATCCCTTCCACAGAGCCAGCTTCTGGTCCAGGACGTCATGTCAGTCACTGACACTGAGCAGGGAACATCCCAACGACAGGCCCTTCTTTGATGTTTTGCATTTGATAACAACTCCTGCCTGTTTGTAAGAATTTCCCTGGGGGAAAAAATAACATTACAGCATTGAAATCTGAGGCTGGATGAGGAGGTGTTTACACTCACCAACAATCTCACTAGGTTCCTTGTTATAAAGCTTTTTGTTCCAGTAAAGGAGTCTCAGGAGTGGAATGGAAACCAGGAGAACGAGGCAAATCCCAATGAACATGTGTGCGGTGAATCCTGCGAAGTCCAGGCCCTGAAAAGAGCAAAAGGGAAATGGAATGACCAATAGGACTTTCCTCTGCACAGGCGGCAGTCAGCTCCCATGTCAGGACCAGAGAGGGATAGGTCGGGAGGAAAGGGCCATATCAGGGCTCTGGGGACCTTGGGTCAAGGGTCCTGAGCCCAGCACAAAGCCTTGCATTTGAAAATGTTGAAGTTTATCTTTTTCTCATGTATAAAAGTCAATCCTTACACAAAAGATAAGCCATCTTGAGAAATAACAAAAACAAGTTATCACATCTAATTCTAACCTTGGTTTGATCTGACTTCATCTTTGGACTGACGCATTCAATCCCCTAGGTTTGGTTGAAAACAGACTGGAGAGTACAGCCCTCATTCCACAGGGAATAGCCGCCAAAGCTAAGGCTTCCCAGAGAAGCCACAGGGTCCCTGGGGGAAGCCCTTCCTTCCCTTTCATGCCTTTACCGACTACTGTGTGATTATGTACCATGGTCACCAGCTAGTTTATTTTTTCAGGGAAACTCCAGAAGTATCATTCATTTGCTTTGTTCTTTTATTAATTTGTGCTTCTATACCTTCATCAAATATGTGAAAGCAGCCCTTAACCCCCAGTGTAACAGGCAAGGCCATTGACTCCACGAAAATGTCCATTTGGTGAGAACTTGAGGTCTTTTCTGTAGTATCCATGGACCACTTGTGTCACAAAAAAGGTCAGAGGCATGCCAACAAAGCACAACCATGGGAGGCCCCAGTGTGGGCGTGAGTACAGTAGTGGGGTGGGGTGGCTAAACGGGTCACAGGAAGTCAAGCTCTGCCTTGGGGGCCAACAAATCTACTTACACAGGCAGAAGGATAGCAGATCTCCTGGGACACTAGTGAAGCTCCCAAGACTATACCCAAGTGGAATTAGGAAAACCACCTTACAAATGCCTGGGTTGGAAGCAGTGATTTAAAATATATTAATTATTGCTTATAGAAAAGTGGTTCATTTGTGCCCTCACCTCTAGACAAAGTCATTCACCACTTACAGCATTGCTAAAATACAACACAGCTAGAATCCATTACTAATAAAGTGTGTCAAAGTCTAGAAATTATGATATTCTTAAGTTCTTAATCTTTTGTAGTTATCTGCATATCCAATGGTTGTCTTTGAAAACAGCATTATAAGTGACAGATGGAGCTATATGGGCTCATTTATGGACAGACGGCAGGGAAACCTACAGAGAGGTGAGGCTCATGGAATACTTTGAATGGCTACACAAGAATTCATCACTTTTCTTATAATTCTTCATTGAGGTATTATCTTAAATTTTGTGTTTATTTACAGAATTCATGCTCCAGATACATGACTGGGAAGTGTCCAGAATATTTTAGGAGCTCATGAAATATTTTAATTACCCTTAAAATAAGAAGCAAAAAGTGAACTTTGGGATCAGCAAAAAAATGGTTTAAAAGTAAGATAAATGCATTTGTCTTTAGGTCGAGTCATAAAATGTAATTGTTAATATTTCTCAGAGGAAGTGGCACACAAAGGCAGAAGTATCTGTATCCTGAATAATTATTGGCCCCTATGGAATACAATCACTACAAAGTTTGCCTCGTTAGAAATAGTTGAGCAATTGAATTAAAAAATGATGAGCAGATGAAAGGGAAAAAAAAGAGGAGTAAGGAGGACCTAGGAGCACATCCACTAAAAATAACACAACACCAAGTGGAAGTATTTTGTTGCTCCTCGAGTGGTAATGGATAGATTTATCAAGTAGGAACATTGCAGAACAGAAAAGCACAAGCTGATAATTTTAAGAAACAATATAGGTAGATGCAATGTACAGCGGGATGTCAAAGTATTCACTAAACTCATTAGATGCATGTATCTGGGCCTCCCTGCTGCTGTTACACAACCCTGTAATTTCTTAGAATCCTCTCTAAAATGCTCCCAATAACAAAAACACCCACGACCATACTTGCACCAGCAACAGTGTTTAAGCTCAGTTCTTTCTTCTCTTAAGATGCTGCTTCTACTTTGCTTCTATAAATGTTATTTTGCACTGTTTTATTTGGGGCTCTAGTCAGACATTTTCTTCTAAATTTTCCACATTGCCCTCATTTGTGTTGAAGAATGTAAAACAATCAAGGGAGGACCCTCCCAGAATAAGATTAGAACATTCGGGTTCGGTGCTGTGGCGCAGCAGGTTAATGCCCTGGCCTGAGGCGCCGGCATCCCATGTGGGCGCTTGTTCAAGTCCCAGCTATTCCACTTCCAATCCAGCTCTCTGCTATGGCCTGGGATAGCAGTGGAGGACGGCCCAAATCCTTGGACTCCTGCACCCATGTGGGAGACCTGGAAGAAGCTCCTGACTGCTGGCTTTGGATTGGCGCAGTTCCGGCCATTGCAGCCAACTGGGGAGTGAACCATCGGATGGAAGACCTCTCTCCCTCTCTCTGCCTCTCCTCTCTCTGTGTAACTCTGACTTCCAAGTAAAATAAATAAATCTTTAAAAAAAAAAAAAAAAACGATTAGAACATTCTTGGCTTAGTAAGCTACACACATTTATGGCATAAGTGACTGAGGAAATCCTAGCCCACCAATATCATTTTATAAGAGTGTATGGTTTCATAGGCCCATGAGAGCATTTCAGGCATGGGAAGCCAAGAAACTGCGGCAAAAAAATGTTCTACGTGAAGGATCTCTATGAGAGAGACCCCAGTGGAAAGAAGTAGCCATCAAAGAAGGATATACTTTTCTCTAAAGGGAGGAGAGAACTTCTACTTTGCTTATGGCCTTGTCATCCTCTGCTGCTTTCCCAGGCACACTAGCAGGGAGCTAGATTGGAAGTAGAGCAGCCAGGACTCAAACTGGCACCCAAATGGGATGCCAGCACTGCAAGTAGCAGCTTTACCCATGAAGCCACAGTGCCAGCCCTGGGAGCAAAAAATTCACAATAGAGATTAAGAGGTGGTCAGGGCCAGCACCGCGGCTCACTAGGCTAATCCTCTGCCTGTGGCACCGGCAGCCCAGGTTCTAGTTCCAGTTGGGGCACTGGATTCCGTCCCGGTCGCTCCTCTTCCAGTCCAGCTCTCTGCTGTGGCCCAGGAAGGCAGTGGAGGATGGCCCAAGTCCTTGGGCCCTGCACCCACATGGGAGACCAGGAGGAAGTACCTGCCTCCTGGCTTCAGATCAGCACAGCACACCGGCCGCAATGCACCAGCCTTAGCGGCCACTTGGGGGGTGAACCAAAGGAAAAAGGAATATCTTTCTCTCTGTCTCCTTCTCTCTCACTGTCTAGCTCTGCCTGTCAGAAAAAAAAAAAAAAAAAAAAAAAAGAGGTGGTCAGCAAGGCAGAGCAGGAACAAGTCGAATAACACTGTCAAAGCCATGACTCGGAGAGGAAGAACATGGTGGTAGGGAAGTAGTCAAAGAAATTTCCAGTGTGTGCAGCACACAGCAGGGTAGAAAAGCCAGGCGGAGCATTCAAGTGCGTGTAAATTCCAGAGCAGGACAGGAAAGTTGTGAAGAATGTTCCAGCATGCACAGCATATGGACACAATGGCAAAGCTGTCTTTTTCTTTTTGTTTTGTTTTGTTTTCCCCAGGTATCTTTTCTTTAAGGTACACAAACTTCATGCATTTCATAAATACAAATTTAGGAACAGAGTGATTCTTCCCTCTCTATTTGCAAGATAGCACACACGCTCCCAAAGACAGTTTTCAAGTGGTGTTTAAAAGCTGCTCGTGTAGCTTTTATTGGCACTGATGAGTGTCCCTACAATGGTCATATGGGGCAAATGTCACCATTAAAAGAGGATGGTATCCCGGCTGGCCTGTTGAGAGATGAGAGGACAGCGGTTTGTTGCACGTGGGATTCCATAGTGCTGTGACTCACATTCTTCTCAGGGGGTCTGGCGCAGGTTGGGGGAGAATAGTGGATGTCCATGTGGTGGATCCTGGACACCCCACCAACCCAGTCAGTGCTGGATGTCCCACAACAGAGTCATCACAAAAGACCTTAGAGAAGTGAGCATGGTGAGTTAATGGTAGGTGGAAAGAACGTTCCACATAACTTAGTGTCTTTCCTGCCTAATCCTCAGAAAATGTGAGTGATTTTTTCAGATGTGATTTCTTGACTGTTTCAAAGCTAGTACTTATTTATTATTACATATTAAGTATTAATTTTCCTTGTAAATATTTTAAGTTAATTTCAAAGTTAGATTTTATTTCATAATTGGTCTTCTTCACATTTGAATTCATTGGTAAATAACCAAATAATGCAACATAAATATGATCATCACATTGCAACACACAGCTGTGCTGCTGTTACTGATAATGAGTTTTTCCGAATTAATTCTCCTGAATACACTGTCCTAAGAACTGTGAGTTCACTTGTGTCTCCATATAGAGGTCCCTTATCTCCAAATCATTATAAAATAAATCTTCAATAAAACAAGGACAACCCCAAGGCCATGTCCCCAGAGGATGTTCTGTGCTACAAGGCTGTGTGATGAACCTGGGCTGAGCCTCAGTACGACCAGGGGGTGCTTTGAATATTTCTTCCAAAGCTCACCTGTGTACCCAACCATCAGATTTTAAGCATCTTGAGTATCTGGATAGCATCTGTAGTATGCCATGGAGGAAACTGGGAATGGTCTGACAGATTGTGCCTTGCCTTCAACTTCTATGTGGTAGTGACCCATAGCCTGTATTGGATGATGCCCCACCATTTAAATCAGAGCATTTAGATCTGGGGCTCTAAGGGAAGACTCAAAGTGAAGCACAGTTGATGCAATTTGTATCCAAGAAAGGCATCATGCCTAGGGTTTGACACTAATAGTAATATGATGCTCATTGGCGCAGTTCAACTGTTGCAGCACTCATTAACACATGGGCATAAATAGCAGGGAAAAAAAGAAAAATAGCAGAAATTGAAAGCCAGTCTCTAAAACCATTCTAAGCTAAAAAAAATGTTTAATTAAAATAAAAACGGCCTAAGAAAATAAAGGAGCCACATCCTCACTTGAACTATTTCTATACCATTGTACTCTAATCTATTTTTTCTACTGAAGTTTAGTTTCAGGTTTTAAACTTTTGCCTTTCATTCAGTTTGAATTAAATTTTGTAGATAGCTGGAGTCGTGTAAAACCTAATTTTTTTCTGCAAATCAATACCCATTTGTTCTAGGACTGTTTTGTGGAAAATACTATCCATTGTCTACTAGATTGGCTTAGCATCTTTGTCAAAATCAGTTTTTCATGTATGTGAGGGCCTATATTTTGGCTCCCTACTTTATTCTATATATCTATCCATCTTAATACCAATACCTGTCAGTTAAAGTGCCTTTAAAATAAATCTTGAAATAAGCTAGTACTGATCCTCCTAATTTATTTTAAGCTATTCTAGATACTTTTAATCTCTATCTGTATTTTAGGAACATCTTGTAAATTTCTACCAAAAAATGGTTTTGAGGATCATTGCATGAATCTATAGTCCATTTTGGAGAACAGTTATATATTCATTCCTCAGATCCATGAACAGAATATACCTCTTATATAGGTCTTCTTTACTATGCAATATGATATAGTTTTTAGTATACAGGCTATGTATATGTTTGATCAGATTTACCCAAAAGTATTCTATATATTTATGCTATTGTAGATTACATTTTTATTTCAATTCTAAATTATTTAGTCATAGAATTCAGAAACTTGATTTTTTGTATATTGATCTCATATCCTATAATCTTATAATTATACCAATTATAAGAGCTATTTTGTAGATTGAATCAGATTTTCCACATGGACAACTCTGCCACATGCAAATACAGACTGATTTTTGTTTTTGTTTTTGTTTTTTGACAGATAGAGTAAGACAGTGAGAGAGAGAGAGAGAGAGAGACAGAGAGAAAGGTCTTCCTTCCATTGGTTCATCCCCCAAGTGGCCGCTATGGCTGGAGCTACACCAATCCGAAGCCAGGAGCCAGGTGCCTCCTCCCAGTCTCCCATGCTGGTGCAGGGGCCAAGAACTTGGGTCATCCTCTACTGCCTTCCTGGGCCACAGCAGAGAGCTGGACCAGAAGAGGAGCACCGGGACTAGAACCCGGTGCCCATATGGGATGCTGGGGCTGCAGGCAGACGATTAACCAAGTGAGCCATGGCACTGGCCCCTAAAGACTGACTTAATTCTTTGTTTACAAAATGGATAACTTGTATTTCTTTCCTTGTGTATCCTATAAGCTGCAGCCTCCAACAAAGAA
This sequence comes from Oryctolagus cuniculus, assembly GCF_051225735.1. Classification (NCBI taxonomy): domain Eukaryota; kingdom Metazoa; phylum Chordata; class Mammalia; order Lagomorpha; family Leporidae; genus Oryctolagus; species Oryctolagus cuniculus. Next base: position 17,032,358 of record NC_142878.1, read on the forward strand.
TTGAACAAGGGGCATGCAATGTGGTGCAGCAGCTTAATACAGCATCCCATCCTGGACTGCCTGCAATCAAGTGCTTCCTCTGTTTCCAATGTATCTTCCTGCCAATGTGCTTGGGAGGAAAATGATGATAGTCCAAGTATTTGGATCCCTTTCATTCATGTGGAAGACTGATGGAATTCCTGGCTCCTTGCTTTGGCCTGGCCCAGAGCTGGTAGTTGCGGGCATTTATGGAGTGAAATAGTAATGGAAGGTCTCTCTCACTCTCTCCCCAAAACCACACTCATAAGAAGAAATGAAAACAGACATCCTTGTCTTGTTTAGGATCTTACAGGAAAACACTAAATTTTCCACAATTAAGTATGATGTTGCATGTAGGTTTTCCATCAAGGTTTTTAATGTTCTCTTCTTTTTCCAGCTTACTGAGATATTTTATCAGTAATGGATATTGGATTTTGCCAAGTTTTTCTACATCTATTGAGATGATCATGTGATTTTCTCATTTAGTCCGTTAGGGTAGTAAATTACATTGATTGCTATTTAAAGCTTTAAGAATTCATGGCTATTAGGTATTGATGGCTACACTGTAGGCCCACCATGTTCTAGAGAATCTGGGTATAACTTGGATGCTTTGATGAAAATATATACTCCTTGATCACCCTGGGGAACTTCTTGTTGAATTTCTTCCCTGTTATTCTGTAACTGAGGTGTTGTGTACCATTGTTACGAAATTATATTAATAAGGACTTTCAAAGATTTCTAAAAACCTTAATTTTTCTAATCCTTACAAGAAATTTTAAGTTCTTCATCACTGAACTTCTACTACAGTTGAGAAGAATCTCATTTCTGCAGTGACGGAAGACACATCACTTTTTTCTTAATATTAGAAGAAAATTCAGTTCCGATTAATACAACTGATGTATCACAACTAAATAAACCTTGTCATCAAATAGTGTGTTTAAAAATTTATCAGAACAAGCACTGAGACAATTCAGATCAGTTCAGTCTACATTAGAGGATCCCTCACCTAATATCCTACTCTTGAGATGACTAACAGCACCTACTATGAAGAGGTGATCTTCAGAATATGGATTTTCATTAACACTTAGAAAGGATTCTACCACGCTGGGAGAGTGCCAAGGGAGCATGTCCAGGACAATACTTGGTAGTTTGAAGGCAACACTACTCCCCGGTACATACCATCTTCCTCAACTCCTGGTTGGAAACAATAATGACATTGGGTGGGTCCCCAATGGCAGTGGCAGCTCCTCCAATGTTTGTGAAGATCACTTCCGCGATCAGGACTTGTCTCGGATCAAGGTTGAGCACCTCACATAATCTGTCACAAATGGAAGAAAATAAAAGTAGTGCCACTATTCACATCATGGGGGAAAAAAAGAATTGGAGTTAAACTGAACAGAAGTTCTCTTTCCCAAAGAGAACCCCACAGAGTTTTTCCAGGCTAAGCCCTGACTCTGGAGCACCCAGACAGTCCTACAATCCTCCAAGTCTCTGGATTTTCCATATTCCCACTATACACCCCTGTGAGGCCAAGCCAGGGGCTCTCACGCCCGTGTGTATAACCTGCTGAGCCAGCCCAGGTAGAAGATGCTGATAGGGGAGAACAAGAACCTGATGGTCTGGGACAAAGATCCTTCTCTGCGCATTCCCCAATGAAGCATAATCTCCAGGAAAGCAAGAACTGTGTCTTCCAGTGTCCTGCAGGCCATGCTATTGTCACAGTGCTGTCTGAGGAGTGCCCTGAAGTCACACAAAACCAATGCTCTCTGGACTGGAATGCAGTGAGTTGTTCTGCAGGAAAACGGTTGGTGCTGTCTCTGCCTTACCACATTTTCCTGCATGTAAGAACAGAGCCTCAAGCCAGAGCACACAGCTGCCCTGAGACCAGCTGCGATACCCTTGGTGGAAGTACTCTGCAAACCTTATGGTCACAGGAGTGAAGAGGAGCATCGTGGTGACGTTGTCTAAAAAGGCTGAAAGGACGGCAGCAATGAGACACAGCATGATGATCATGGTCCACACTCTTCCCCGGGACAGGCGGTAGGCCTGGGACACACACACATGCAGGAAGGAAAAAGCCAAAATCAGCAGGTTCATAGAAGAGATGCTACTTTTCACTATTGATTCTAAGAAACAGGGATCCACATCAACGTTGTATGATGGGTTAAAAGTTACACCCACAGAGCCCTAAGTCTGCTAAGATAAGATTATGCAGCCGGTGCCGCGGCTCGATAGGCTAATCCTCGACCTGCGGCACCGGCACCCCGGTTCTAGTCCCAGTCAGGACACCGGATTCTGTCCCAGTTGCCCCTCTTCCAGGCCAGCTCTCTGCTGTGGCCCGGGAGGGCAGCAGAGGATGGGCCAAGTGATTGGGCCCTGCACCTGCATGGGAGACCAGGAGGAAGCACATGGCTCCTGGCTTCAGATCAGCACAGCATGCTGGCTGTAGCAGCTATTTGCGGGTGAACCAACGGCAAAGGAAGACCTTTCTCTCTGTCTCTTTCTCTCACTGTCCACTCTGCCTGTCAAAAAAAATTTTTTTTAAAAAAAGATAAGATTATGCTGGTCAAACTAGGGACCACAGTCCCTGGACATTCTAAATCCATTTGGGCCTGCACTCTCTCTCCTTAATTCTTTTTCACAATACCCCCATGACAGGGGATTGTCACAAGGTGAGGAGCCTCAATCCCATTAATGTCATCTAGTATTTTGGTTAGACAACCTGGACTGTGTCATTTGGGCTCCATGAGACCCTAACGGCTGCTTATCTTTTGGAGATGTAAGGGTATTGGGAGGAAGATGGAAGGTATTTACCTGGAATGTGCATGATATTGATCAATGATGGCAAAAAATCATAGCTTGGTTCTATCTTTCAGAGTTTGCAAAGGGCTTTGCTGAGTAAATATTTTTTAAATAACTTTTGGCTTCAAAAAATGTCAAGCATAGAACTAGTCTTTGCACTACTAGTAATGAGATATCACATTACATTTGTTAGAATAGCTTTTTTCCAGTCATTTGCAACAAAATGGAGGAATCTGGAACACATCATGCTGAGTGAAATAAGCCAGTCCCAAAGGGACAAATACCATATGTTCTCCCTGATCGGTGACGACTGACTGAACACCAAGAGGGAAACCTGTTGGAGTGAGGTGGACACTATGGGAAATGGTGGCTTGATCAGCATAGCCCTGACTGTTAATGAACAACTTAATACATTATCCCTCTTAGTAGTTTTTTTATCTGTTCTACTTAATATGACTGGTTTAGATCTGTAATTGATGCACAGTTATTCTTAAGTGTTGAAAATTAACTGAAATGTGATCCCTGTTGAACATGGGAGTGGGAATGGGAGAGGGAAGAGATGTATAATTTGGGACATGCTCAGGCTGACTTGCCCCAAGTGGTGGAGTTGGAAGCATACCAGGGAATTCCAATTCAATCCCATCGAGGTGGCATGTACCAATGCCATCTCACTGTTCCAGGTGATCAGTTTCAGTTCACAGTTGGTCATGGTGAAGGGACTGGGAGTCAAAGGGAGCACATAGACAAGTCTAGTACCTGCTAATGCTAACTGATGGAGTAAATAAAGGGGAGAGTGATCCAACATGGGAAGTGAGATACTCAGCAGACTCATAGAATGGCAGACGTCCTAAATAGCACTCTGGCCTCAGAATCAGCCCTAAAGGCATTCGGAGCTGGCTGAAAAGCTCATGAGAGTATTTCAGGCATGGAAAGCCAAGACACTCTGGCAAAAGATCTCTGCGAGTGAGATCCCAGTGGAAAGAACAGGTCATCAAAGAAGGAGGTACCTTTCTCTGAAGGGAGGAGAGAACCTCCACTTTGACTATGACCTTGTCTAAACAAGATAAGAGTCGGAGAGCTCAGAGGGCTTCCATAGCCTTGGAAACTCATGACTGGAGCATAGGGAGACTACTGATGCCATAGACAGGAGTGTCAATTGGTAAAGTCAACAACAGGAGTCACTGTGCACTTACTCCTCATGTAGGATCTCTATCCTTAATGTGCTGTACATTGAGATTTAATGCTATAACGAGTACTCAAACAATATATTTCACTTTGTGTTTCTATGGGGGTGCAAACTGTTGAAATCCTTACTTAATGCATACTAAACTGATCCTCTGTAAAAAAAAAAAAAAAAGAGAGAAATTATCAATTCCCAACTTGACTCTCACTGGGATTAAACATGACAATAGGTCTGCTCTGATTTCATCATCATTTAAAAAAATCATCTATTATTTTTCACTTTATGTTTCTGTGTGGGAGCAAACTGTTGAAATCCATACTTAATGTATACTAAGCTGATCTTCTGTATATTAAGATAATCGAAAATGAATCTTGATGTGAATGGAAGGGGAGAGGGAGTGGGAAAGGGGAGGGTTGTGGGTGGGAGGGACGGTATGTGGGGGAAGCCATTGTAATCCATAAGTCGTACTTTGGAAAATTATATGCATTAAATAAAAGTTTAAAAAAAAAAAAGAATAGCTTTTTTCAAAACAAGAAAGATAACAAGTATTGGCAATGAGCAGAGGAAAGGGAACTTACACACTGTTGGTAGGAATGTAAATTGATACAGCCATTATGGAAAACAGTATACAGGTTCCTCAAAAAACTAGAACTAGAACTACCGTGTGAATCAGCAATCCCATCTCTCAGTATATATAGAAAGGGAATGAAATTAGCATGTCAAAAGGAAATCTGTACTCCCAAGCTCATGGTAGCACTATTCACAGTAGCCAAGACATGCAGTCAACATAAGTGCCCGTCAGCAAATGAATGGGTAAAGAAAATGTGGTATATACAGTGGAACACTATTCAGCCCTAAAGAGGAAGGAAATTCTTTCAAATGTGATATCGTGAGTAAAGCTGAAGACATTGTGTTCCATGAAATAAGCCAAGCACAGAAAAGCAAATATTGCATGCTTCATTCACTTACGGAAGTTTAACAAGTCAATCTCAGAAGTAAAGAGCAGAACGGCAGCTACCAGGGGCTGGCAGGGTCAGGAGGGAAGAGAATGAGGAGCTGCTCATGAAAGGGCACCAAGTTTCAGACAGAGGGCTAGGTTTTGAGATCCATTGTATAGAAGAGTAACTATGAAAGGTCTTCAAAAGGTTTGTGGAAATAGGGGAGGGTTGTGGGTGGGAGGGACGGTATGGGGGGGAAGCCATTGTAATCCATAAATCGTATGTTGGAAATTTATATTCATTAAATAAAAGTTAAAAAAAAAAAAGAAAAACCTGCACATGGAGTTCAAACCTTGTAAAATCGAAATAAACTTCTTTTTTGATACTACACTCCACAGACTTTGGAGGGCACCTCTGTACAGTTAACAATAATGTATTATATATTTCAAAATTACTAAAAGCACATTTCAAATGCCTTACCATAAAAAAAGAGAGGCAAACAAAATGATGCATACATAAATTAGTTTGATTTAGCCATCCCACATGTGTATATGTGAGGGTGCTTCCAAAATTTCATGGAAAATCCATAAACTTTTTGAAGCCCCTGCATGTGTTTGTGTGTATTCATCTATATTTATAAACATCGTACCATACCCCATACGTGTATATAATTATAATATGTTAATCAAATATAATATTACTAATAAACTTTTAAAATAAGACCTTTAAGGGATTTTTAAAAACAAGTATGCTTTTCTCTAACTTAAAAAAGAATGAGTCTGTGTATGATCAATATTTAGATAGTAATCATTAAAGTTCTTCATCAAAAGACAAAATAATCAGAGGCTAATGCCTTAAAATATTTAAATGCTCTAACATGCAAAATAATGTTTGATGTGTAGCTCTCATCAGCTGATTCAAATAATATTATGCAAATATTCAACCTGACTACTCTTTTCCTTGATAGCCTTCTTCATGTATTAATGCAGAAGCTGAAAGTGTCACTCAGGCCGGCGCCGCGGCTCACTAGGCTAATCCTCCGCCTTGCGGCGCCGGCACACCGGGTTCTAGTCCCGGTCGGGGCGCCGGATTCTGTCCCGGTTGCCCCTCTTCCAGGCCAGCTCTCTGCTGTGGCCAGGGAGTGCAGTAGAGTGCTTGGGCCCTGCACCCCATGGGAGACCAGGAGAAGCACCTGGCTCCTGCCATTGGATCAGCGCGGTGTGCCGGCCGCAGCACGCTGGCTGCGGCGGCCATTGGAGGATGAACCAACAGCAAAGGAAGACCTTTCTCTCTGTCTCTCTCTCTCACTGTCCACTTTGCCTGTCAAAAAAAAAAATAATAAGAATAAAAAAAATAAAAAATTGAAAGTGTCACTCAGAAACATACAACTTAGCACAGCAACTGTAACCAGCATTGCAAAAGCAATTTGGAAAAACAAGATGGAATTTTAAACATTTCTTTAAAGAATAGTTTTGATTCACTACAATTATAAAATCAGAGAAGCAAACACAGCAGCTATTAGTGCACAACAATTAAATGCAACATCACACTTACCTTTACAGCACAATAATCAAAAAATCCAGTTTCTGAAAATATGGCTACAAGGATCATCTATGAAGAAAAGAGGGAAAAAAGACCAGGAACATCTTACAGCAAGTTGACACATCAGAGGCATCAGTCACACGTTTGAACTGTGAGCTCTGGAAGCTCCTCACCCTCTTGGTTAAAAACCACTATTTCTTAGTGTAACCTACCTACTAATTCTTTGAATAGAGGCTCTTGCTAGTGGTTTTGTACCACCTGTTTTGTCCAGGAATTTTCTCCCAAGGTACATTATCATCCTATCTAATCTTCACACTAAATACCAGGTGTTATTACTCTCTGCCTTAACAACCAGGAAAAGAGGATCAAAGAGATGAAGAAGCTTGCTCACAGCCACAGAGCTGGAAGCAGGGAAGGAAATGGGCCAGTATGAGGCTTTCTGCACCTGTCTACACAAGCAATGCTTACATGTTTTAAGAGGGAGTTTAAAACTGGGTTAAATGTTGTTTCTGAAAATAAATTGATTTTTGTCACCAATTTGATTGCACATGAAAATAACAACAGTTTTGTTAGAAAGATTATTCCCTGGATTCTCAATGAAGCCAGAATGCCTACACACTAACTTGTGTTTCTTTCTACTGATGACAATGAGCTGGTGAAAGCAACCAGTCTTAATGCTAATAAAAAGTAATGTCCCATTCATTTCTGAATTTAATCAATCAGAGATTTTTAAGCAGCCTGAATTTCCTGGAAGAGTCTCTATTTCACCTCCTAAAATGGAAATTATCATATGTTAAACTGGTAATGACAAAATACAGTTTCACACTCTGTTTCTGCCACTTAGGAGCAGTTCAGCTTTAAGCAAATATATATATATATATATATTAATTAATCCTTCTTTATTTCCCTCCCCTTACCTTTTAATGTTCTGTACCTTGTAAGACTGTTATGGAAATTTGCCAAAATTCCATAAATTAAAGTAGTTCTTAAATAGTAAGCCCAATATTGGCTTTCAAATAAACTATGCAAAAAATTCCCAATGAAAGTTTTGATTCAGTACAAATACCTTCCTTGTCTAGGGTAACCACCAGTGTCCATCCTGACCAAAAAGGCCCTGTGGGGCTATTTGTAGAACATGTTACCTCACACAGCAATGAAAGGTGCACACGAGCATGAGCAAGCAGCGATGTGAGTGGATATCTGTGTGGTCTTTCCTTTGTTGTCACGGGGGTTCGCTCCACACATTTGCTGACAGAGCCACACAAGAGACACTGGGACTCAGGAACCCAGATACGGAGGAAATGGGGCAGGAACCTGGTTATGGAGACTTTCATTGTACTCCTATAGTTACTGAATCATAGAAATTACATTCTTATTAAACCTGACTTCAGTTGAGGAAAAAGAAACCATGTTTATGGGCCAAATTATGACACACACCGCTCCCCAAAACCTGTATGTTGAAGTCCTAGCTCTCAACACTTCAGCCTGTGACTGCACAGGTCTTTTCTAAGAGAGGTAATGAAGAGATAGGTAAAGACCTAATGAGGTAATAATGTTCAAATGATGTTCTATGATATACCTGACTCCAATAACTCTGGAGTCTTTATAAGAAGAGGTTAGGGCACAAACACAGGTCACATGAAGACACAGGGAGAAGACACTACCTACAAACCCAGGAGACAGGCCTCAGGGAACACTAACACTGCTGACACCTACATCTTGGACTTGTAGCCTCCATACGTGTGAGGAAATAAATTTCCAGAGGCCGGCACTGTGGTGCAGTGGGTAAAGCTGCTGCCGGTAGTGCTGGCATCCCATATGCGTGCCGGTTCGAGTCCCGGCTGTTCTACTTCCTATCCAGCTCTCTGCTATGGCCTGGGAAAGCAGTAGAAGATGGCCTGAGTCCTTGGGCCCCTGCACCCACGTGGGAGACCCAGAAGAGGCTCCTGGCTCCTGGCTTCGGATCAGCACAGCTCTAGCCATTGCAGCCAACTGGGGAGAGAACCAGTGGATGGAAGCCCTCTCTCTCTCTCTCTCTCTCTCTCTCTCTCTTTCTCTCTCTGCCTCTGCTTCTCTCTCTGTGCAACTCTGACTTCCAAATAGATAAATAAAATCTTAAAAAAAAAAAAAAAAAAGAAATTTCCACTGCTTAACTCACACAGACCAAGGTGCTTGCTATAGCAGCCTGACCAAGCTAATACACCATTGTTCACTTAATTTTCTTTCTTATAAATACTTAGACAGCTGACATGTCTCCTTACTTCCATCCAGATGCCCAAACCCTATGTACTTATCTAGACCCAATACAAATTACTTCCTCTGTTAAGCCTGGGTTCAGAGCATTGGCCGCCCCACATGCTACCCATAGAGAGCAACAGCATTACTTTGGGTCACACTAAAGCCTACAGCAGTGCTCTCTTCCTCTCTGTCTCCTGGCTACTCTGTCTCTGTCTCTCTCTCTTATGCTCTCTTTCCTCCTCTTTTCCTTCTTCGCCCCTTCCCTCCAGTCCATTGGGTTCCCCCAGTAAACTCTTTCCCTTACTCTGGTGTTTGGTGTGTTTTTGTGGCAGCCTTACGTTGGTGCTGTGACCCGGATCCAGGCTCCCCTAGTGACTTTGCTCTCCCTTCGGGGCTCTCTGAGCTGCTCTGGGGTCCTGAATTTCTGCCAGTCACAAAACACACCCCTAGAACTCCTTCCACAGCACTGAATGCTCCGTGATCTCCATCCACACACTGGCCTTTCAAATTCTAAGACAAGACACAGAATGGGAAATTCTCACAGCGACTTCTACTTCAGTTGTGGTTCTACTCTTGTCTGCTCATCTAAAAGTCCTAGCTCTTGGTGCCAACCACAACTTCCAAAGGCTTTTAGTCTCTACGGATGCTGTGTCTGGGCAACAGTGGGTGTGGGTGAAGACTCAACCTTCTGTTTCCCATCTACAGGCTAAGCCCTGGGTTCCAGTGGGCACTTGGGTGATGACCCCGCCTTCTGCTCCCATATCCTCTCATTAGTCAGATGGCCAGGATTTCAAGGATACTTGCTATCGACCAATCTGACTCTATAGGTTGCAATGGGAACCTTCTCTTCCTGTGTTCCATCTGATTCTCCTCTTGGTAGCCTCCTCAGTAATATGGTCCCTCCCAAACTGGCTCCAGCCCACAAATGTTGATGCCTCATTTTTCTCTGTAATTGAGCATGGCCCATGTATGACCCTAACAGACAATCAAAGTGGCCCCTCCATGGTATATCTGGCCCTGATAACATTCAAGATCTTTATCACTTCTGCGAGTGTTCAGGAAAATGGAAGGAGATCCCGTATGCTCCAGCTTTTTCTGTCTTCAATCTAAACCTTCTATGTGTACTTCCTGCTCTTTGGCCCAGATCCTGTTGGCATCCAAAGTTTCTACTAGAGCTCAAAGGCCTGAGCCAAAACCTCTGCCTACTACGTTTGCGGCCCCAACTCTTCACTGTCTCGGTTCATTGTACCTCCTCCTCCCACCCAGGAATTCCGACATTATCTTAGAACCAGGCTTGGTCCAAAGTCTACTCTCCCTGTTTTATCAATGACCCTCCAGCAAGTTTGGGAATGGCTGTCTCCACACTTTCACTCTCCAGCCCTTGTCCTCCAACTGGTCTTTGCCCCTCCCTTTCTTGTTCCAGTTCTACCATAAGAATAGCAAGAGAATGGTAATCCCATCCTTTTGAGCTCCCTGCTTATTGAGAAACAAATTAGGTATCCCACCCTTCTGATGGCTCTTTTGTTTTATCATGAGCAAGCCAGAAAGGAAAATCAGGTCTTTTGACCTCCACTTCTTGTCTTGTCTCTGGCCCACCATCACCTTTGGGAACTGTGTTGCAGCTGCCTGAACCTTTTTTTCAGAGGCAGTCCCAAGTGGCTGACTGACTATGATGTCATGGTCCTAAGGTGTTTTTAGTGTAAAAAAAAAAAAAAAAAGCAACTGTAACTAGACACTGAGTTTGAAGAAATTTCTCTCTTCAAATCTAGGAAGATCACTACCTTTAAAAATATTGCTTTGTAACTTGCTGGACTTATTTTGCAATTTATTTTAACAGGTTTCCAGGTAATCAGTACTCAATGAAACAGCAATGAGTAATTAGTATTTGTTTTAGATGAATACAATTTTAATTTTAATTGAATTCAGATAGAGATATAATATCAGCATCTTAAGTCATTTACGTGTAACTGCTAATTTAAATTGAGTAAAGGCAAATGAGATAAATGCATCTAAATGTAAACTTTGGTAAATTCAGCATGTTATATTCTATAGAAAAACTATTTGGGTTTAACAAATATGTTTTCATAAACTGTCCATAAAAATAGTTCAACACTGCTTAAAATAACTCAGGCTGAAATTTGACATGTTACCTTATTTAAATCTATTATGTTTTCTTGACATCTCTGCTAAATTCTAATTGTTTAAAAACAGCTGAGTTTTTTATTAAGAGCTATGGGTTATTTAAATATATGCTTATTATAAAACATTTGAATAATCACCTTGTAACAATGATCAAATTTGGTCTATATTATGTCATGATGTTAAGGGATCTTATTTCAACAAGATATTTTAAGCCTTCTAGGCATCCTGACAGGCATTCAAAAAATAAAAGTTCCAAAGAATTTAGATTTTGAAATTTCCAGTAAATTTGGACTTTGATTTTTCCAGTTTGGATGTATGTCTCTCATCTTGTAGAGACACCAACTAATCGGGCTATTTGGATTATGTTAGAAGTACTGTCAAGATGTAAAGTGGTGCTAAATTTTATATTTTTATAATATAAAATGCTACTGATATAAATGTCTGATCTTGTGTTTCTAGACATGATGGTTATCTTAATGAGAAAACCCTAGAGGCCTAAAAGGGTTAAATGCTTTCTAAAATCCTACAGGTGCTTTCAAAAATACTGTGTGAAGTAAGCAAGTGCCTCTTGTTGGGTAATGAGTTTATAATTTTAAACATGGCTATTTAAAGTCTTTTGTCATCCACAGGTTTGTATAGGTTCCAATGGACTTTTTCCAGCCACATATATTGTATTCAGTGCTTTGGGATAACTCTGTAAACAGATGAAGCCAATAATGCATTACAGGTACCAACTGAGAGAAAATATGGTTAACTGAGGTTACTAAGAGCAGAAAATAATTTGAATCAATTGGTAATTTACAAAAAGGAGTTAAATATTTTTTAAAAAACTATTATTTAAACTGCTTTATTGTTCTATCTTGTGTGTTATATGTGTATATATTGTATGTTTACATGGGAAAATTTATTAAGAGCTTTGTTTTAATTGGTTTCTAGATAAAAGATTGCTCATCAATTTAAATGGCTAAAAGTAATCAAAGAGAACATTTTGATTCATGTGACCTGAATCTCTGTATCAGATGTTTTAAATCTGTTGGTAGAAACTAAAAGCATTTTTATATGCTTGTGCTTGAATTTGCTGGTTAAACAAGCTACACCATGTTAGAAATTCAAGAGATGCTTCCAAAGACATATATTCTTAAAATTTATGGAAGGAATTGAACCTTCTGGTAAATGTTTTCCTAAGTTGTTATTCAATGATTGAAACTGCTTGCCAAGTTTTCACTTGATATTGCTATTGTCAGTGAGCAATCTGGGATTTGCTCCCTCATTTCTCTATTCCCTTTGAGGTAGGAAACTAATTCTATTCTGAAGGACTCTCCAAGATGCACAATTTGATCTTTATATCTTATAAAAGGGATGGCTAACATTTTCTGTAATAGCATAGCTAAAGTGAAAGCTTAAATTATAATTTCACAACTAGACTTACTTTCCCATGGGCACAGTAAACAGGCAAAGCCTCCTTCTCAGACCAAACAAAGGGAGAGAAAGTTTTAAACTGAGCATATAGTTTTCCTCATGGGCATTGTCTACCTCAGAAAAACCACTACCAGAACATGCCTGTGATGACAGACTTCTAATTTAGGCCACCAAAGATTAGATAGGACTTGAGCACCCCCTTGACTTGCATCCTCTGGTCTGCTTTAACAAAACCAGGAGGAAAAGAAAGCTAGGCATCAGAAGCAATGTAAAGTTAGGTGGCAGGCCTATTAAAGACTGCTCTGTACAGCGATCTGCCCTCAAAGAGACCCAACAAGCCAGTCCACTGCATTGGTTTTCGATGTGGAAAGCCAGGACTTCAGCAGAAGTCAGCTTATGAAGAGCCCTGGCAGCCCTGCCAACCAAGAGTTGGATCACTAGAAATGGAACTGCCCTGGAGTCAAAGGACGCCTAGGTCAGAGCCACAGGTCTTGCTGCCTCCAAGCTGAAAAGCTCTTCACTTGGCCCAGCTTCCAAGGTGACCATTGCTGCTGAGGGGATGGCCAAGTAGGGTCAGTGACATTGCAGGCAGAACTACAAATTTCCTATTAGAGATACCACTTGCCCTTACCTGGCCAGCTCACCTCCCAGGCCAGCTAGGTAATGGAATACAACAGGGTATCTTCCCCAAAGAGGTTCACACCTCCCTTATGATGCACCCCATGTGAAGAGATAGATAGGTCCGGGCCTCATAACTGACAAGGCCTTAAAGCCCACCAGATTATTATCAAGCCCCTTCTGTCAGTTTCTATTTGCCTCTCAATCAGAAAACTTAGTTGTGGCTTAGATAGCACCTTTCTTAGGTCTTTTAGTAATGACTCTGTCCTTTGTTCTAGACCCTGTCTAGCCCACTTGGGGCCTCATTCCTTTGTAATCATAGCCTCTACTCTTACATCAATGGCTCTACTCCCAACCTGTGTATATTAATGGTCCTTTCCCCCACTTAATGTTGTATGATTATTCAGAATTTCTCTACAGACAAACCCCTCTACCCACAAAAGTTGAGTGGACCTTTTCCCAGGCTTGGTTGAGATCAGCTTTAAAGCACATCCATCAAACTGTCCTCACAAGGGTCCAGAGAACCCCCCTCATTTCCTCTCCTCTATGAAATCTTCTCATTATCTGGTTAATGCCACTCTTAGGATCATTGGTTGCTATTCTCACCCTGTCTTTTATACTACTGTGTCTGCTTAAGTGTTTACAGGAGTTGATAATGGAATGAACCAAGGCCTTCAGCAACCCAGTGGTCAACCAAATGCTGCTACAGGGATATACTCAGCTCCCCACCCAGGAGACAGTGGCTTGAGACACCACCCCATGCCAGTGAAGGGTATCTCATCGCCTCTTGTCAGCAGGAAGTAGCTCTAAAGATATATCACCATCCCTCTACCCCTCCTGGACCTTTGGGACGAATGTAATCTCATACTACTCCTGCTTTACAAAAAACAAAAGTGGGGAATGTTAGTAAAATGGCACAGTCTTATCTATGGTGTGATCTACACCCTAAGTTCTAGCCCCCGCCGCCATTACTGGAAGCCAGGTAGCCACATGGCCCAACTACCGGTGTCAAGTTCCACCTTTGTACTAATGAAACTCACAGTTCCTACTTCCCTGCCCACCCCCTGGGCAAAGTTTTTAAATAACCTGTTCCTGACCACATGGCTCACTTGCTCTCTCTCTCTCTTCCTCTCTGTCTCTGTCTCTCTCTTACACTCTCCTTCCCCCTTTTCCTTCTTCGCCCCTTCCCTCCTGTCTGTCAAGTTTCCCCCAATAAACTCTTTCCCTTAAAAAAAAAAAAGCCTACAGCAGCAGAGCCTTCCTTCATGGTGGCCAGCCTTGAAGAGGGTGGGCAAAAAACACTAGCAAGAAAAACGATGACATATACATATACATATACATATACATATACATATACATATACATATACATATACACATACACATATGGTGACCTTGTTTTCATAAGGTGGGATCTTCCAGCCCAGGGACGATGAGACCTGCTCACTTGACAATTTTGAGTTCTCTTCAAGAATGCATAAGCCACTCCCACTGCTGTCTAGGGCCTTGCCAAATTCCATTTATTCTTGTTAAATTGGTTTATGACTCATGTCCTATACTAATCCATTTGTGCATTTAAAGTTTCTTTCCAACAAGTTGACTTACTGACATGCCTCATAGCACACAGCACAGAGTGGCCACTTCATAATATGATAAATTAACAAACACCTGAACTACAACTCAGAGGTTATTTCTCCCTTTATATAATTAAAGGTACTTTTCCAATCACTGAAACTTCTATATGGCTCATTTATTTGGAACATTCCATTTTTATTTTAATGGAAGTAACAAATAAAATGCTGACTTTTCCAAGTGGCAATATTATTTAATTGTCAGACCTTAAAATGAAATTCTCCAACTAACTAAACAAGGCTTAAATCATTCTATTCCTCCTCAAGAGGATTTAGATAGACCTACACTAACACTTTCCAATCAAGCCCTAATTGTCAAGAGGCCCGGAATCTTTAATATAATGAAGGGTTATCAGCAGCCAAGGCAAAAAAGAAGAACCCAGGTTACAGCAGACTTACAGCCATGTCCCACTGGGAGGACTATAATTACCATGCCAAACAGCAGGGCCAGGGTCTCAAAATCGATCCACTCCACCACGTGGGTCAGACTGGGTCTCTGCAATCAAAGCACAAATTTGCCAATTAATCCTGTGCATCACCCTCCCAAGGATAAGCTCTAAAAATGTGTTACCTTTTGCAAATCCACTCATTGGACTCATTGGAAACTGCATTCACTTGCCTTTGAAATTAAATCATATCATTGCTGGAAATACTCATGACCCAACGCATCTGCAACGTCAGATCTATGCACTTAGCACTACATTTTTTTTAATTCTATCCCTTGGCAACTCTAGGAAGAACTGTGGTCTGAATTACAAAATTGACCCTTAAGGTTGCATTCTCACTAGACACTACATGTATCTCTTCCTTAGTATAATAATGAAGCCAGGTGACAACTTGGATAAACATCTCTCCTAATTTCCGTGTGCCCACTTACTCCACTCCTAGGCCACAAAGAATGAGGAGTGGAGTGTTTAATGATGGCACAGAGTCTAGCTTCTAGAACAGGGAAGCATGGTGAGTGGCTCATGGGTTTTCTGCAGCATGTTCTTGCCATATTAAGTATTAGACTACTATGGCAGTACTCCTTAATCATTAATAAAAATAACAACAATTTTATATCTAAGTGTTAGGGTTCTGGGACATTTTACCTTTAGGGTTATCATTTGCTTATGCCACTTGTAGACAACAAAATGTTCAAGTTACTGCTACTTCCAAGCTAAGCCAACCTTCAAAGGATAAATCAAAAATAACTAACTCAACATTTTCAACATAACTTTTAAATTAGTTCTTATTCTTTGGCTGATTTAACGGCCTCTACTTTCAGTGTTCAGAACAGTCCTTGAATTCCATAGAGTTGTTTTCAAATCCAGTTCTGTGTGCTGTCAACTTGGATTTAGTTTGATTCCAGCACTGCCCTTCAAACAGCTCTGGGCCTTTATCTTCAGTGGGCACCTAGCCTCTCTTGCTTCCCAACATTTGTCCCCATGTTCCTGCCAGATGGGTTACAAACAGACCACAGTAGGACATCATTCCCTTCATATATACATCTCCAGGGGCCTCAACCCCACAGTCTGCTACCCTTCTGTTTCCCAAAAGCTGACAAGAGTATATCTAGCTCTAATACCACTAACCTACACAGCTCTGGGAAAATGAATAGTCATAATGAGCCTTTCCTATACCAAAATAGGGAACAGAAGCCCTGGGATGTATATGTATGTACATGTGTGTTTGTGTATGTGATAAAAGCAAAAACAAGCCAATCATTGATGCCTCTAGATCACACCTCTAGCATGGTTCTTTTGAAAAACTGTCCAAGGAGCTTGTAACATAGTGAAAAATGTCACTAAACCTAAATCCTCAGGTGTCTTCAAGTCTTACATTCTAGTAAGTGGTAAATCAAGAATTCTCAATGCTTCAACTTACATCACCAATCACAGCCAGTGCTGCCAATGCTGCAAGGGAACCCAACATGGCTGCCAAGGTTCTGTGAACAATCTGGAAAGAAATATAGAAATTACTTCACCCCAGTACACCAGGGATTTACCACACATGAAGTAGAGGCTTGTATTGGGACCAGTATTAAGGCACACAACAGGTTAAGCTGCTGCTGGCAGCTTATATGAGCACCAGTTCAAGTACTGGCTGCTCCACTTCTTATCCAGCTCCCCGCTAATGCACCTGGGAAGGCAGCAGAATATGGTCTTAGGCATGGTCCCTACTACTCACATGAACGACCCAGATGAAACTCTAAATTCCTAGCTTCGGTCTGGCTCAGCCCTGGCCATTTCAGCCATTTGGAGAGTGAACAAACAGATGGAAGGTATATGTGTGTGTGTGTCTGTGTGTGTAACTCTGTCTTTTAAATAAATGTCTTCTTTTAAAAAATCTTGTGTTGACATGAGTACCTGCTGGTGTCTGTCATTGTATAGCCTAACTATTAAAATGACAAACAAGTCACAGGTCTTAATGTTCCAGGGTCTTGTATACCCCATAAACTCATACAACCAACAACAACACATGTACCTTCTAAATAAAGCTATTTTCGTTTCCTGAATAATTAGAAATCCCTAACAAAACAGTAGAAGGCTGAACAAAGCATGTTCTGCAAGAAATCTTGCAGTAAATTGTCATTAATTATTTACTATATACTCCCTAGGCAACTGGACTATTAGTTCAACAACATAAATCAATTCTTCCCAATTACTGAGACTATTATTAAACCAAAGGTACACAGCCAAACAATTAATCTAATTGAGACTTCAGTGTTACCACTGAATCATGAAAGCATCTTTTCTATTTAATTATAGTTCAAATGGAAGTGGAATTTCTAAGATAAAATATGAGGAAAGCCAAAGATGTGGAGTAATTAGAGACACCCATACATTGCTAGTGAGAGTATAAAATAGTGTACACTGTGAGAAACATTTTGGTAGTTTCTTTAAAACTTAGACATAAATTTATCATATGACTCATTAATTCTACAAGGAATCTACCCAAAAAAAGTGAAAACATAAAGCCAGCTGAGACATGAATGTTCATAGCAACATTATTCAAAATAGATGAAAACTAGAAACATTCCCAATGTCCATTCATAGTGAGTGGATAACTAAAATATAATGCATGCTACACCATGGAACTCTGTGATGAAAAATTTTTAAAATGTGCTCATAAGACATCCCAGGTAAAAAATAACTGTATATTGTACTGTCCTGGTTACAAAATCTCTCCGGAAAAAGTAAAGTAAGGGAAACACAGAGATCAGGATCACCTATGGCTGGGAGTAACAACAAGAACTAAGAATGGGTCCTAGGGACCTTTATGGAATGATGGAATGTACTCAAACTGGATTGAGGTGATGGTTGCAAAACTCTTTAAACTTGATAAAAATTACTTAATTGCATACTTCCAAAGAAATTACGATACCTAATTTATACCTAAATAAAATTGTTAAAATATACAAAAAGAACACCACAAGACCAAGTAGAAAATTAAACATCTCTTAATAACCTAAAGTGGTTTTCATTCAATTATTTTATGCCTTCCCTTTCACAGAACACGACTCTCTATTCTAGTAATTACATGAAAGTCTAATTCTGACTAAAATCATTTCATTTCTCATTTTTACCACTGGATTCAAAGTTAGCTTTAGATAATTTTATACCAGTTTCAGATTTAAATTTTTAAGAGTTGATGTATTTGTTTCGAATAAAAATGTTTAAAATCCAATAAGTTACTACCAAATTCTAAGAATGCCTTCCATTTGTATTCTGCTTTTCAGTTTCAGTTTGACACACTTCAATACTTTCTGATTTGATGTTTCCGGTGGAACTAGCAGATAGAAAGGGCAGAAATCTGTTCCCAACATTACAACTTTGGGGACTCAAGCTGGAGTCAGGCCATAGAATGTGAGCTGGGAGCCAGAGTCAGATTTTCTATCGCAACACCCAGGGCTCCAAGTTTCCCCACCCTATACAGAGGAAGGTGAAGACACTTCCAGCTTTCATATATCTAAGTCTTTTGTATGATTTATAGCTGAACATACGGTGACAGCTTTGGAAACATGCTCCACAAGAAAAGAGGAGGTAGAATGATTTGGAAGGGTTGGAAACTTAATCCCCAAATTTGCCTGCTCATAGTATTTGGAAAAGGAGCCTTCAGGAGGTGATTAGGACCAACAAAGATCATGAGGATGGAGCCCCATGATGCTACTGGCGGTATCATCAGAAGAGGAAGAGAGATCTGAGGTAGCGCACTTGTTATACCTGACCATGCGATGTTATCCACCTTGTTACAGGACAGCACAAGACCACTTAGCAGATGAGGAGAGGGTACCAGGCCATGTTCTTGGACCTCCTAGCCCACAGAACCGTGAGCTACATAAACCTCTATCCTTCGTAGATTGCCTGCCTCAGGTATTTCATTATAGCAACAGAAAATGGACGGAGACAGGAGGAAAAGGCACTACAGAGACCGAGCAAACCGTAAATATAATATGTCCATGCGGCCCCTGCAATTTCCATCTGTGCACAATCATTTCTTCCGATTTAACTTTTTGGTTAATTTTGTCTTGACGGAAAAAGGATGTTCTATAAATAGCCAAGAGACCTTACTCCTAGTCGCTAGTCAGTTGTATTAGACAGTGGTAGAAATAATTAACTTTTATTGAACATCAACTGTGTGCCTGGCACTGGATTAAGTGCTTTACATACACATCTCAGGTACTTCTCACAATGACCCCATGAGGAAGAAACTGTGATTACCTCCACTTAACTGAATCTCCACAATACTGAGTTATTTTTCTCCATGTCATAAAGTAAAGCAGTTGCAATCAGATTCAGACAAAGCATTTCCCTCTCTCCTATGGGGCCTTGTCTGCCTGTTTATAAAATAAGAAAACTGCACTATATAACTCAAGCAGCTCTCAGCTCTGGAAAAGATCAGTGCAATCAGGTCTTTGCATATTGATACATACATGAGCAGAAAACCACAACCACAGCATTTACCCACTTACTAATATCAGTGCTCAGGAGAGCTGGAAGGTCAATTGCAGTCCCACTGACACCCCACCCCCACATAACCAAGCTCGCATGATCCACTGCCACCATTAGCTCCTTTCTACCTGTGGAGCCCCACACATCAATGTAAGACAACTCTTTTTTTTTTTTTTTTTTTTTTTTTTTTTTTTTTTGACAAGCAGAGTGGACAGTGAGAGAGAGAGAGAGAAAGGTCTTCCTTTGCCGTTGGTTCACCCTCCAATGGCCGCCACGGCTGGCGCACTGCAGCCAGCGCACCGTGCTGATCTGAAGGCAGGAGCCAGGTGCTTCTCCTGGTCTCCCATGGGGTGCAGGGCCCAAGCACTTGGGCTATCCTTCACTGCCTTCCCGGGCCACAGCAGAGAGCTGGCCTGGAAGAGGGGCAACTGGGAAAGAATCCGGTGCCCCGACTGGGACTAGAACCCGGTGTGCCGGCGCCGCTAGGTGGAGGATTAGCCTATTGAGCCGCGGCGCCAGCAAGACAACTCTTATCATTAAAAAAATGGAAAAAAATGCTGATGATCAGTCTCAGATATGTGGAATAAAATGTTTAAATTAAATGATTCTATAAGACAATGAGTTCATCACTTTATATATAATTGTGGACATTCCTAAATTTCAATGCTGAAAAAAAAAAATAACTTTTTGAATACTAGGAAGAAAGACTTCTGATAAATGGATCAAAATGCTAAGAATGATAGAAACTTATGAGTGGTGCTTCCAAAACTACACAAAGGTCCTCCTCATACATGGAGTCTAGAAAATATAACACACAAGCCACTTCCTGGGCACAGAACACAGCATGGAATGCAGCAATCAGCTCTCCGGGCACATTCTTACAGACATGGCCTGGGCAGCATTGGCAGCCATTCTCCCACACACACTCCTTGTCAGCCAAGCACATACTCTGTGCTCTTATGCTTCTTCCATGACAGTCTGGCTGGTGAGCTCCTGGAGGATGCAAACCATGATGTGCCTCTCTTGTTTTCCTCAGTGCTCCGGAGAGCAAATGATATACATTGAGTAAATGAGAAGAAAACATAATGAACAGGGCCTATAAGCAGAATGAGCAGTGTCAGCACAGCTTCTGATGAGAAGAAAGAAAGTTTTGGGAGAGTCTCCTGGGCTAGTATTCTTTGAAATTTCCTAGAATATCAATCTGCTTGCATTTATCCTCCATAGTCACAGAAGGTTTCACACACAGCCAACAATCTCATAAGTTCCAGATAGGGGGACCTACTGAGGAAACAGAAAAAGGTATTCCATATAAATGGCAACCAAAAGAGAGCACAGTTAATTGAACTTACATAAAAAAAAATAGATTTTAAGTAAAAGGTATCTCTGCATACAAAGGTCATCATGTAATGATAAAAGGGCCAATTAAACAAGATGATAGACGAACAAAATAAATATATACACATCCAACAACAGAGCACCTAAATATATAAAGCAAATATTGAAAGATATAAAGGAACAAATTGACAGCAATGCAATAATAGTAGGGGACTGCAATATTTCATTTACAATAATGAATAGAACACCAAGACAAAAAATTAATTAAGAAACAGCAGACTTGAACAACAGTAGAGATCAAGTGGCCCAAAGAGATAAGTACTTTCCACTTAACAGAACTTTCCACTTAACAGAAGAATACACATTCTTTTTTTAGTATATACAGAATATTCTCCAGGATACATCACGTTAGGTCACAAAATAAGTCTTAACAAATTTTAGAAGATGGAAATCATGTCTAATATCTCTTCCAAACACAGTAATATGAAAAACTAGAAACCAATAACATAAGAAAAATAGAAGTTACAAAAATGGAAAAGTAGCCGGCCCCACGGCTCACTTGGCTAATCCTCCACCTGCGGCACCGGCACCCCGGGTTCTAGTCCTGGTTGGGGCGCCGGATTCTGTCCCAGTTGCTCCTCTTCCAGTCCAGCTCTCTGCTGTGGCCTGGGAAGGCAGTGGAGGATGGCCCAAGTGCTTGGGCCCTGCACCCACATTGGAGACCAGGAGGAAGTACCTGGCTCCTGGCTTCAGATCAGCGCAGTGTGCCAGCCACAGCGCACTGGCCGTGGTGGCCATTTTGGGGGTGAACCAATGGAAGGAAGACCTTTCTCTCTTTCTCTCTCTCTCTCTCTCTCTCTCACTGTCTAACTCTGCCTGTCAAAAAAAAAATGGAAAAGTAAACAACACACTATTGAACAACTCATAGATGAAAAAAATCAAAAACGATCTTACAACAAACAAAAATGAAAACAAGATATACCAAAACTTACAGGATGCAGAAAAGGAGTCTGTGATGTAGGTTTATAGGGGCAAATACCTACATCAAGAAAGAATAAAGAAACCTCAGACTCCAGGCCTATTGTAGCCCAAGTCCACCCCAGCTTTGATGGGCATGCTGATTGTGTATGCCTGCCCAGAGTGCAGCTCCCCTTCCTAGTGGGCTCAGCTTTGGTGATCATCCAAAATTCTAGCCCTGCCATAGTCATAGCCTGCCCTGGCCTTGGCAGGTGGTTAGTCATGCAGACCCACCTGAGCCACATGGCTCCCTTCTGTAGCCCACCTCATATTTGAAGACCACAATGGACTCCAGTGCTGCCACATCCCAAACTTGCCCTCACTATGGAAGATGTAGTTGTTTGCACATACCTTCTTGGACTTCATAGCCCTCTCCTCTAGCCCACCACAGCTCCATTGAATTCCCCAGACATTAGCCCTATCAGAGTCCTGCCCCACTCCAGCTCTGAGGGACGTAATTTGTTGTGCACAGCTTCTATGCTGGGCAACTCCATTATCCATACAGTTCCAACTTTGACAAATGACCCAGACTCCTGCCCTGCTATGACCTGAGCTTTTGAGGGGGAGAGGGGGTAGTGGAGGTAAAACCACACACCTGCCATGGACATGAGTCTAACTCTTTCATGGCCCTGGTCACCAGCACCAATACCCACAAACCCTTGCTGGAACTAAAAGAAACTCCCTGTGCTCCTGATACTGCTTCCATTGTTAAGAGTGAAAGAAGATAGGGGGAGGTGATTCTTCAGTGTCCAAGTAGAAATCAAGCAAAGCAGCCTACCAAACACTTGAAGACACATCCTCAGGAAAAAGCATTCATTCCATGAAAGCCACCCTTTCAAAAGCAATGAAAAGAACTGATCTGTAAGATACACAAATATCAATGTAGAGACACAAGAAGTAAGAGAAATTAAGGCAATATGATGTCACAAAAGAAATCCAATAGCACATTAATATCAGATTCCACAAACATGGAGATTGATGAAAAGCGTGATAAAGAATTCAAAAGAAGGGCAATTCCAAGATGGCTGAATAAACGTGCTGCTTTAGAGAAAGTGCATTCCAAGGGGATAGCTGGAGAGAAGTTTGCAGTGGGAATTCTACAGAAAGAAGATGGACACCATGGAGCAGCACTGAACATGCAGATATATAGCAATGAGGAGAGAAACATCACATGACTCCTGCAGCCAGCAACTGGTGGAGATGCCAGCTTTGGAGAGTAAGAGACTATGGCAGTCCATGACACTGATATTATCTGAGAGAAAGATTCATAGAGCACACTGTCTTTGAGTCCAGCCTGAAGCCCTAACAAGGGGCAAAGAACTTGCCTAATCCAGCAAAAGAAAACCACATTTCTTTTTCCCCATCCCTCCACAAGGGCACCCGGTAACTGGAGGGAAGAAGGCACCATTTTGACACAAGTAGAGACTGTAGTGACCCTTTTGCATATGTGTGGTCAGGGAATTTTACCAGAGGGAATAATCCCCATTCCTCACTGACAATGAGTCTGGCTGGGAGGGATGACAGGGTGCTGGGCACTCATGTAGGACTGTGAGGAGCCCCCATCTCTCAGCATATCACAAGCTCTGGGACTCAAACTGCCAAGGTGGAGAACCCACAGGCAGCTGGCTCTGGGAATGTCTCTGATCTCTCTGTAGATGGGACAGGCTAGTGAGGAAGAGTGGATCTGCTGCATCCCGTGACTGTGGGAACCTTGCACATTGTGACTGTGGGAACTCTGTAACTACAATAGAATGCAAAGTGTAGCTGGTTCTCTGGACAATACTGTACCCTGCAAAGCTCTCATTTATGAATAAAGGTGAAATAAATATATTCCATAACAAACAAAAATAAAAAGAATTTGTCAACACTCATCCAGCTTTACAAAAGATGCTCACAGACATGCTACACGCAGAAAGATAATCATCATTATGAAAGAATGTAAAGCATAAAATCTCTCGGTAAAAGTACAAAGAAAATCCAAGGCAAACAATATGAAGATTTATAGAAAACTGGAAGAGCCAAGTCCTTACTTATCAGTTGTAACCTTGAATGTAAATGGCCTAAATTATCAAATTAAAAGATACAGACTGGCTGAATGGATTAAAAAACAATATCCATCTATTTGTTGCCAATCAGAAACACATCTCACCAACAAACATACACAGAGACTGAGAGTGAAAGTATGGAAAAAGATATCCCACGCTAACAGAAAGCAGAAAAAAAGGCATGAGTAGCCAACCTAATATCAGACAAAATAGACTTTAACAAAAAAACTGTCAAAAGAGACAAAGAAGGGCACTATGATTAAGGGGTCAAGTCAACAGGAAGATGTGACTATGATAAATGTATATGCACCAAATGCCAGAGAATCTTATTATTTAAAAGAATGTTATTTAAAAGAAATGTTTAAAAGAATACAACAACACATCAGGAAGATCATTCACCTAGTCCAAGTGGGATATATCTGTGATAGGCAGGGAGGGTTCAATATTTGCAAATTAATCAATGTGACACATCACATTAACAAACTGAAGAGCAAAAACTATATGATTATTTCAATAGATGCAGAGAAAGCATTTGATAAAATATAACACACTTTCATTATGAAAACCTTAAAAAATGGGTATAGAAGAATATTCCTCAACACAAGTCATTTTATGACAAATACATAGCCAGCATCATACTGAATAGGGAAACTGGGAATTATTTCCACTCAGAGCCAGAAGCAAATTAGGAAGCCCATTTCCACCACTACAATTCAATATACTCCTGTAAGTTTTAGCCAGAGTCATTAGGCAAGAACAAGAAATCAAAGAGATAGAAATTGGAAAGGAAGAATTCAAATTACCTTGTTTGCAGGTGACATGATTCTATGTAGAGAAGAACAAAAAGACTCCACTAAGAGACTATTGGAACTGATAGAAGAGTTTTGTAAAGTGGCAGGATATAAAATTAACATAAAAATCAATAGCCTCTGTACAAACAGACAATGCCACAGCGGAGAAAGAATTTCCAATATCAATCCCATTCACAGTAGCTATAAGAAATTTAAATTCCTTAGAATAAATTTAACCAAGGAGTGAAAGATCTCTAATTAAGATGAAAATTACAAAACATTAAGAAAGAAAAAGAAGACACAAAAAGTGGGAAAAATCTTCCATGTTTGTGGATTAGAAGAATTAATATCAAAATGTCCATAGTACAAAAGGCAATTAACAGATTCAATGCAATCCCAATCAAATTACCAATGACATTCTTCTCGGATATGTAAAAACAATGCTAAAATTGATATGGAAACACAAGAAACCCTAAATAGCTAAAGTAATATTAAACACGAAAAACAAGGCTGGAGGTATCACAATAATAATAATCAAAACAGCTTGGCACTGGCATGGAGGCTTACTTGGTTAATCCTCCACCTGCGGCACCAGTATCCCATATGGGCGCCGGTTCTAGTCCCGGTTGCTTCTCTTCCAGTCCAGCTCTCTGCTGTGGTCCAGGAAGGCAGTGGAGGATGGCCCAAGTGCTTGGGCCCTGCACCCACATGGGAGACCAGGAAGAAGCACCTGGTTCCTGGCTTCAGATCAGCATAGCAACAGCTGTGGTGGCCGTTTTTGGGGTGAACCAATGGAAGGAAGACCTTTCTCTCTCTCTCTCTCTCTCTCTCTCACTGTCTAGCTCTATCTGTCAAATAAATAAAAAATAAAAAAATAAAAAAATAGCCTGGCACTGAAACAAAAACAACATGTAGACCAATGGAACAGAACAGAAACTACAGAAATGGATCTATGCATTTACAACCAACTAATCATTGAGAAAGGAGCTAAAATCAATCCCTAGAGCAAGGACAGACTCTTAAACAAATTGTGCTGGGAAAATTGGATCTCCAAATTGAGAAGCATTAAATAAGATCCCTACCGTACACCTTATATAAAAATCAGCTCAAAATGGATCAAGGATCTAAATCCACAATCTGATACCATCAAAAAACTAGAGGAGAACATTGGAGAAATTCTGCAAGACATTGGCATAGGCAAAGGTTTCTTGGAAAAGACCACAGAAGCATAGGCAATCAAAGCCAAAACTGACAAATGGAATTACATCAAGTTGAAAACCTTTGCAGTACAAAGGAAATACTCAACGAAGTGAAGAGGCCACCAGGAGAAAACAGTTGCAAACTATGCAACTGATAAAGGATTAATATGCAGAATCTATAAAGAGATTAAGCAGTTCGGCTGGCACCGCAGCTCACCAGGCTAATCCTGCACCTGTGGTGCCAGCACCCCAGGTTCTATGCTCAGTCGGGGCATCGGATTCTGTCCCGGTTGCTTCTCTTCCAGTCCAGCTCTCTGCTGTGGTCCAGGAAGGCAGTGGAGGATGACTCAACTGCTTGGGCTCCTGCACCCGCATGGGAGACCAGGAAGAAGCACCTGGTTCCTGGCTTCAGATCAGCACAGCAACAGCTGTGGTGGCCGTTTTTGGGGTGAACCAATGGAAGGAAGACCTTTCTCTCTCTCTCTCTCTCACTGTCTAACTCTGCTTGTCAAAAGAAAAAAAAAGAGATTAAGCAGTTCAACAACAACAAAACAAACAATCTAGTTAAGAAATTGGTAAAAGACTTGAATGCACGTTTTTCAAAAGAGGAAATTCAAATGGCCAACAGACACATGAAAAATGCTTAGGATCACTAGCCATCGGGGAAATACAAATCAAAACCACAATGAGGTTTCACCTCACCCAAGTTAGAATGGCTCTCATACAGAAATCAACAAACAATGAATGCCAGAGACTTTGTGGGGAAAAAAGTACCCTAATCCACTGTTGGTGAGAATATAAGATAGAACTACCATTGTGGAAGACAGTATAGAGATACCTCAGAAAGCTGAAAATAGATATAACATATGACCCAGCCATTCCACTCCTGAGAATTTACCTAAATGAAATGAAATCAGCATATAAAAGAGTTATCTGTACCCCCATGTTCATTGTAGCTCAATTTATAATAGCTAAGATATGGAATCAACCCAGATGTCCATCAACTGACAACTGGATAAAGAAATTGTGGTGTATATATACCATTCAATACTGCTCAGCTGTAGAAAAAGAATGAAATCCTGTCTTTTGCAACAAAATGGATTCAACTGGAAACCATTATACTTTGTGAAATAAGCCAGTCCCAAAAAGCAAATACCATAAATTTTCCCTGATCTGTAATAACTAATAGAGTACCAAAAATGAAATATATAGGAGTGAAATAGACATTTAGAGATCTCTTGTCTGTATTGTTGAGGAACATTGTTTTCTCTATTATTATTTGTTAAACTCTTTACTTAGTGTAGTGTTAATCTTGTGATTATAAAATAAATTAAAAGTAAATCATCTTAAAACTTAAGAGAAGGAGTAAGAGAGGAAGGAGATAGAAGGGTGAAGTGTGGGCAGGTGGGAAGGTAGGATGGGAACTATCACTACGTCCCTAAATCTGTATATATGAAATACATGAAATTTGTTCACCTTAAAATATTTTTTAAAAAATAAAATAAGATAGGGAAAAAAAGAATTCAAAAGAATGACCATAAGGATATTCAAAGAGATACAAGAGAGTACAGATATATAATTAAATTGGAGTCAATACATGATATGAATGAGAAATTTAGTAAAGAAACAGATGTTGAAAAAGAACCAAACATATCTTGAAATAAAGAACCAAGTAAGTCAAAGGAAAAATACAATCTAAAGTGTCAACAGCAGATTACATCACCTGGAAGAAAGAAAATTTTAATTTGAAGGAAGGTTTTAAAGTATCCTAGTCTGATAAAAAAAATAAAAATAAATAGAAAAGAATGAAGACAGATTCCAAGACCATTGGGACACTATTAAATAAATAATAAATTAAATAAATAAATAAATAAAAGCTAATATTCTTTATTTTAAAAAGATTTATTTTACTTATTTGAAAGGCAGAGTTACAAAGAGAGAGAAGCAGAGACAGAGAGAGGTCTCCCATATGCTGGTTCACTCTCCAAATGACCACAATGGCCAAGGCTAAGCCAGGATGAAGCCAGGAGCCAGGAGCTTCTTCCAGATCTCTTATATAGGTGCAGAAGCTCAAGCACTTGGGCTATCTTCTGATGCTTTCCCAGGTACATTATCAGAGAGTTGGATCAGAAGAGGAGCAGCCAGGTTTGGAAACAGCAACCATATGTGATGTTGGCATCACAGCTGGTGGCTTTACCCTCTATGCCATAACGTCAGCTCCCAGGACTAATTCTGTAATCATGTGAATTCCTTAGGGAAAGAAGACAACTAAATACATCAAAAGCCTATTCAGTGAAATAATAGCTGAAAATTTATCCAATATGGATAAAGATACAGACATCTAAAGATAGAAGACTGATAGTATCCCAAATAGACATGACCAGAAAAGATCTTCACCATGCTATATTATAAGCAAATTCTCAAAAATATAGAACAGAGAAATTTTATATCACAATATAAAATCATCAAGTCACTTTTTAAGGGAAATCTTTGAAAAACAGCAGATTTTTCAATAGAAATTTTATAGAACAGGAGGGAATAGAATTATATATTCCAAATACTAAAAGAAAACAATTGCCAACCAAGAATATTTTATTCAGCAAAGCTATCTTTCATAAATGAATGTAAAATAAATGTCGCTCCCCCTCTTCGTGGAGGAGCAACACAGGACCCTGCGCTGTTCTTCTGTCTGCTCGGCCCTCCCCGGGTTTGCTGCTGGTTCTTCCCGGGTTGGCTACTATCCCTTCCACCTCCGTGGAAAGGCAGTTCCCCCTGGCTGCATTCCCCACTTCCGCAGGGGAGCGGCACACCGCCGGCCGGCTCTTCTCGGGGGCTGCACGGGTTCCCTTAGATGTTCCCCATAGATGTTCCCCATAGATGTTCCTGGTGCATGCCGTCTCTCTCCTCCTTTATAGTCCTCCTCCACCAATCCCAACTCTGCTATCCACACGCCGAGCACGCTGCTCTCCTCCAACCAGGAGCAGGTCCTACAGTTCCTTGGTTGAACTGGAGGCAGCAGTGTAGAAGCCTCTTTCTTCTCTCCCAGCGCCATATTGTGGGAGAGCAGATGCATAGAATAAGTCTTAATTCCAGTAACAATATAGTCCGAGTTGCTCCCCACAGTGGGAGAGCAGATGCATAGAATAAGTCTTAATTCCAGTAACAGTATAGTCCGAGTTGCTCCCCACAATAAATACTTTGCAAAACAAGCAAAAATTAAAGTAATTCATCACCACCAGACAAGTCTTACAAAAAATACTTAGGGGATTTGTACCTATGGAAAGAAACAAAAATAACTACCATTATGTAAAACTACAAAAATCACCAGTAAACAAAGAACAAGTGATATTCAAAACAAACAGAAGTCATTTTTTCAATGATAAGATTACTCATCATTATTAAAGGGTTAATTATTATTATTAATCAATAATAAATTTGAATGTAAATTATCTAAATTCCCCCAATAAAAGATATAGACTGAGTTGAAAAAAAGAACACAGCCCAATAATATGCAGCCTATAAGAAGCATACTTCACCAGAAAAGAAAAACAGACACAAAGTGAAAGGATGGAAAAAAATACTCGATGCAAATGGAAACCTAAAGTGAGCAAGTCCTGCTGTACTTACATCAGACAAAATAAACTTTCAGACTGATGTAAAAAAAAAAGACAAAAAGGTGACTACATAATATTCAATGGATCAATTCAGCAAGAAGATATGATGATTTCAAATGCATATGCAACTGAAGCCAGAGCATCCAACTTTATCTTTAAAAATTAATAGACCTAAAGAGAGAGATAAACTCTAGAACAATAATACTAGGGGAATTCAACAAAACACTTTCATGAATAGACAGATCATCCAGACAAAAAATCAGCAAAGAAACATCAGAGTTAAGCCACTTTATAGATCTAATAGGCCTAACAGGCCAGAACACTAACAGCTGCAGAATACACATTCTTTGTATCACCACATGGAACAATCTTTAGCAAAGACCACATATTAGATCATGAGACAAACCTCAACAGATTCTAAGAATCAAAATCATGTTACATATATTTTCTGACCACAATGGAATAAAACAAAAAATAACAAAAGAAACTCTGGACATTATACAAGCACATGGAGACAAACAAAATTCTCCTGAATGAACAATGAGTCACAGAAGAAATTCCAAGAAAAATTGTTTAACCCCTTGAAACAAATGAAAATGAAAATTATATATTCCAGAACTTATGGGCTACAGCAAAAGCTATAGTAAGAGAGAAGTTTATAGCAATTAAGTTCCTATATTCAAAAGAAAAGAAAAGAAAAATATCAAATAAATGACCAAACTATGAATCTCAAAAACCTAGGAGACAAGAACAAACCCAAAGTCAGCAGAAGGAAAGAAATAATAAACATCAGAGCAGAAATAAATGAAACTTAAAAAATATAAAAGAGCAGTAAAATGAAGTGTTGGTTCTTTGAAAACACAAACAAAACCAATAAATTGTTAGCTAGACTAAAAATAGAGTACAGAAGACTCAACTAAAAAATAAAAAAAAAAACAAAATTAGATTTTACAGTTGATAATACAGAAATACAAATGATCATTAAGGATTATTATGAACAACTACCTTGCAACAAAATGGAAAATCTGGAAGAAGTGATTACATTTCTGGATATATGTAACTTGTAATTATGTCAAGATTGAATAATGAAGATATATAAAAACCTGAACAGTTCAACACTGAGTAATGAGATTGAATCAGTAATAAAAAGACCCTCAACAAAGAAAAACCCAGGACCAGATGGCTTCAATGATGAATTCTCTGAAACTGTTAAGGAAGGGCTAACACTGAATTTTCCAAACTATTGCAAGTAATTAAAAGAGGGAATCCTTCTATTTCATTCGATGAGGCCAACATTATTTTGATTCCAAAACATGGAAGGACACACAGGTAGAAGGAAGGAAGGAAGGAAGGAAGGAAGGAAGGAAGGAAGGAAGGAAGGAAGGGAGAGAGGGAGGGAGGGAGGAAGGGAGAGAGGGAGGAAGGGAGGGGGACGGAGGGATGGGAGGGGGAAGGGAGGGGGACGGAGGGATGGGAGGGGGAAGGGAGGAAGGGGGAGGGGAGGGAAGGGGAGGGAAGAAGATAGATCAATATCCCTGATGAACACAGAAAGAGAAATTCCCCCAAAAATACTAGCAAACTAACCCAACAACACATCAAATAGATCATACATCATGATAACTGAGATTTATTCCAGGGATGAAGGGATAGTTCAATATCCAGAAATCATTAACTGTAATTCATCACATCAACAGAATGAAGAATAAAAATCATATGATCACCCCAATAGATGCAAAAAAGCACTCTATAAAATCCAATATTGGTTCATGATTTTTAAATGTTTTGAACAAAATAGGTATACAAGGAACATTCCTCAACAAACCCACCATCAACATCATAGTGAGTAGGAAAAAGCTGAAAGCATTTCCATCGGGATCTGGAACTACATCTTACTCAATATGGTACTGGAACTTTTAGCCAGAGTAATTAAGCAAGAGAACAAACAAAAAGGCGCCCAAATAGTAAAGGAAGACATAAGACTATTCTTGTTTGCAGATGACATGATTCTACGCATAGAAAGACTAAAGTCTCCAAGACACTATTATATCTGATAAGTGAGGTCAGTTAAAGTTATGTGACACAAAATCAACACACAAAATCAGTAGCATTCTTATACACCAATAATGAACCAATTGGGAAAGAAATTATAAGCAATACCATTCAAAAGAGCAAAAACAACAACAACAAAAATCTTGGAATAATTTAATGAAGGATGTGGAAGACCTTGGAAAGGCCTCCCATATTCATGGATTAGAAGAATTAATATTATTAAAATACCCATACTATACAAAGCAATTTACAGATTCAACAAAACCACTATCAAGAACAAGGAAAAAACATCCTAAAATTCAATTAGAGGTACAGAGTCCTCTGAGTAGTAAAATCAATCTTAAACAAAGAGAACAAATCTGGAGGCATCGTACCAGATCAAGACATACTACAGAGGTATTTTAACCAAAACTGGCACAAAAACAAACACATATATAAAACAGAACAGAGATTACAGAAATAAATCTGCATACCTATGGGCGTTTGATCTTTGCAAAGATACCAAACATTAGCACTGAAGAAAGGACATTCTCTTCAATAAATGTTGCTGGGGAAAGTGGATATCCATATGCAGAGGACTGAAACTTGAACTCACCCCCACTTCTCACTCTATACGAAAATCAACTCAAAATGGATCAAAGATACACATGTAAGGCCTGAAACTATTAGAATAAAACAGACCATACAGTGTCTTAAGAACTGCACCAAACTCCCACCACTTTATTTTTGAAAAGCATTATATAGGATATTTTTGCAAATGGTCAAAAGTAATTCTTAATGCACTCGACATTAAATCAGTAAAACATTCATGAAAGAATGCAAAGCATATATATATATAATTTAATGAAATCTGGCCATAAGTCTTAAATCATTAAGTCTTAAATCATTTCAGAAATAGTTTTTACAAGCTGCCATTTTCTCCTATATTTCCTCTGTTGTGTGTAGTATAGTACAGAAACCTATTAACCTCAAAATGCACATTAAAATATCATTTTTCTCAACAGTGCTCATGGAAGTGAATTTTTGGTGGTACTATAACTTTTTCATTTATCTTTACAAATAATGCAGGCAACGTTGTTTCAAAATTTTATAAACCATTTTGGGAAATTCAGGTTTCAGCAACTTTGAACGTGAGGACACCAATCACAGAGCCTCTGTTGACAAGGCAATCACTTTCATTGATGTATTATGAAGCAGATTTCAAGGGTGATAATAAATTTCTCATTAATTACAAAACTTTGTCTAGTCAAAGACTTAAAGAACTATCAGTCATTCTGTTATATAAATGAATGTTATCTATTTGTTGTGACAGGGTAGTATTACAGTAGTGCAAGAAAAAAGGAAAAGGAGAGGGAGAATGGGGAAGAAGAGGAGGAGAAAGGAAATGAACATTATCAAATGGCCCCATAGTAACCCAGGTTTTCTATTTTCTTGAGGATCCATGCTTGGAATCCAAACCTCACCCTCAACTGTGAATGAGTTTTTCTCTGGCCTTTGCCTTACCCCGTTCTCAAACTGGAATGATCACCACGTGTACATCTCCTCCTATGACCTCTGACCCTACACCGTTATTGCCTTGATAGGGATGAAACAATATTCAGCTGTTGCTGTGTAAAGTCTTAGACTACAAGGGGGTGGAAAGAATGCTAAGTAAGTATATTCCGAAGATCCTAAGTTGCTTGGAATGTTGATGATTTTAGTCTAACACAATTGCTCCCATGGCCCAGTAGCCGTGGGAGATTCTGGTTAAGCACAGACATACACATGTGTTTCAGCAGCCTTTCTTAGTGTCTCTGATATATTTACCTGTCTTGGAGTGTCATACATTATAGAGTCTGCAAAACTCTGTTATACGGGATCCCTTTTCAAGATGCATCATACAGGAATAGAGGAAGGAACGCTCACCACCAGAACAAGCTGCTTGAGCTCAGAGCAGTGCTACCCTAGGCGCTATTGGTGCTGGGCATGAATGGGACAAATTCACTGAGGGGATGCCCTGTGGCTGTGAGTAGCCCTAACAAATGCCAAACACAATCAGAGCTGCAGAGCCCCACAGAACCTCCCTGCTTCTCTACATCACTGGCCTCTGTGTGAGAACGACTGGACAAATACAGGCCCTGCTACTAGGTCCCACCACGGACGAAATTCAGAGACGCTGGGGGCTGGCCTGGCCCATAGCCTTCATTCCCCATAACCACAAGAGAGCTGGTTATAAGCCACTGAGAGGTCTGGGTGGGTTACTGAGGTCTCCAACACAGATTAACACAGATACTGGTCTGGAAGCAGGGGGCTAGAGAGGACATGGACATACACACAAATACATACACTCCTACCTGAAATATGTGGCAAGTTTCAGGATTGAGCAGAGGCCCCAAACCAGTCCATGGAAGAGGCAAGGAAGAAAATGGCAACAGGACTTACAAAAAAAAAATTTTAGGAGTGTCACCTGTGATTTCAAGAAAAATAGGAAATTAATAAGATTGGGTCTTTGGAACATATGGTGGTGCATAATGTAACACAGAGGATGTAAGCAAGGTTTTGAAACAGGGAAGATTGTGAGATGTGAGGCAGAACCCAGAACATGAGAAGTGTGAGGTCTGTAGCAGAATAAACTTGTTTTAAGAGGGGTATGCCAGCCGGCGCCGAGGCTCAATAGGCTAATCCTCCGCCTGCGGCGCCAGCACCCTGGGTTGTAGTCCCGGTCAGGGCGCCGGATTCTGTCCCGGTTGCCCCTCTTCCAGGCCAGCTCTCTGCTGTGGCCCGGGAGTGCAGTGGAGGATGGCCCAAGTGCTTGGGCCCTGCACCCCATGGGAGATCAGGAGAAGCACCTGGCTCCTGGCTTCAGATCAGTGCGGTGCGCTGGCCACAGCGGCCATTGGAGGGTGAACCAATGGCAAAAGGAAGACCTTTCTCTCTGTCTCTCTCTCTCACTGTCCACTCTGCCTGTCAAAAAAAAAAAAAAAAAAAAAGAGGGGTATGCCCTCCTCCTGTTAGGGGAGGGGGCAGCCCTGCCACTCCCAACCCCCTCTTGTTCTAAATACGTCCACCTGCTCTGCAAAGGCATCTGTTAGAAAGGAGGATGAGCTGCATTATCCTGAAGCACACCTGTCTGCCCTGTGTGCCCATCCGCACTCTGGGAAGTGCTGGGCAGTAGAGGGAAAGATATGCCAGCTGTCATCCCCAGTGTGAGACAGACACAAACACACTTATGCACACATACACCAACTTGCACACACAGACACATATTCATACACACAGTCTCACAATGCAGTCACACAGTGTTCAGTCACACATTTCAAATGTGGACATAGTCTCACATACGCACCCTCATACTCTGACACACACTCACACACAGTCTCACATACACCAAGCTTTAATATATACTTGCACAGTCTCACTGAAACAAACACAGTGCTATACACAATCGAACCCCGAATTCTGTCACTTGATGCCTTGAGCTCACAGGAGTCAGATCCTTTGATTACAAACAAGGCTCCAACCATCAAACTGGGGAACCAGGATGCAGTACCCAAACCCCACATCAGACTTCCTGGGATTGAATCCTGATTCTACCTCCTGATTCCAGCTTTCCTCCAATGCAGACCCTGGGAAACAGTGGTGAAGACTTGAGTAGATGGGTCCCTGCCACCCATGTGGGAGACCAAGATTGACTTGACTTTCTTGCCCCTGGCTTCAGCCTGGTCTATCACTTACTGTTGTGGGCATTTCAGATGGAAGATCTCTCTCTCTCTCTCACTCCCTCCCTCCCTGTCTGTCTGTAACTCCCCTTTCAAATAAATAAACAAATCTTAAATATTCATGGAAAATTGAATTAAAAGTAAGATTATTTTGATGCAAAAAAATGAAATCCATGTGGAAGAGAGGTCTTCATAATGTTCATGGAAATGCTTATTATTTTTATTTTTTATTTTTTTGTTAATTCATAGTATTTTTATAGAAAGCTTTTATTTAATAAATACAAATTTCCTTAGTACAACTTTTGGATTACAGTGGTCTTCCCCACATACCCACCCTCCTACATGCAAACCATCCCATCTCCTACTCCCTCTCCCATCCCATTCTTCATTAAGATTCATTTTTAATTATCTTTATATATACAGAAGATCAACTACATTGACACGGTTAAATTTACAGGGCCCTTAGTTCATTAAGAATGTATACTAAATAATTCGATGGAGCTTATATTGAAAAATAAAGTTTAAATTTTTAATATTATTTTCACTTTTATTTAATAAATATAAATTTACAAAGTACAGCTTTTGGATTACAGTGGATTCCCCCCATGACTTCCCACCCACCCATAACCTTCCTATCTCCTGCCCCCTCTCCTATTCCATTCTTCATCGAGATTCATTTTCAATTATCCTTATATACAGAAGATCAATTTAGTATACACTAAGCAAAGATTTCAACAGTTTGCACCCACACAGAACACAAAGTGTAAAATACTGTTTGAGTACTAGTTATAGCATTAATTCACATTGAACAACACATTAAGGACAGAGATCCTACATGGGGAGTAAGTGCACAGTGACTCCTGTTGTTGACTTAACAATTGACACTCTTGTTTATGGCGTCAGTGATCACACAAGGCTCTTGTCGTGAGTTGCCAAGGCTATGGAAGCCTTTCGAGTATGCCAACTCTGAGCTTATTTAGACAAGGTCATAGTCAAAGTGGAAGTTCTCTCCTCCCATCAGAGAAAGGTACCTCCTTCTTTTTTTTTTTTTTTTTTTTTTTTTGACAGTCAGAGTGGACAGTGAGAGAGAGAGACAGAGAGAAAGGTCTTCCTTTGCCGTTGGTTCACCCTCCAATGGCCGCCGCGGCCAGCGCGCTGCGGCCGGCGCACCGCGCTGATCCGATGGCAGGAGCCAGGAGCCAGGTGCTTTTCCTGGTCTCCCATGGGGTGCAGGGCCCAAGCACTTGGGCCATCCTCCACTGCACTCCCTGGCCACAGCAGAGAGCTGGCCTGGAAGAGGGGCAACCGGGACAGAATCTGGCGCCCCAACCGGGACTAGAACCCGGTGTGCCGGCGCTGCTAGGCGGAGGATTAGCCTAGTGAGCCGCGGCATCGGCCAGGTACCTCCTTCTTTGATGGCCGGTCTTTCTGATGGGATCTCACAGAGATCTTTCATTTAGGCTTGTTTGTTTTGTTTTTTGGTTTTTTTTGTTTTTTTTTGTTTGTTTGTTTGTTTGTTTGGCAGAATGTCTTGGCTTTCCATGCCTAAAATACTCTCATGGGCTCTTCAGCCATATCCGAATGCCGTAAGGGCTGACTCTGAGGCCAGAGTGCTATTTAGGACATCTGCCATTCTGAGTCTGCTGCGTATGCCGCTTCGCATGTAGGATTGTTCTCTCATTTTTAATTCTATCAATTAGTATTAGCAGACATTAGTCTTGTTTATGTGATTCCTTTGACTCTTAATACTATCAATATGATCAATTGTGAACTGAAACTGATCACTTTGACTAGTAAGAAGGCACCTTGATGGGACTGAATTGGAATCCCCTGGCACATTTCTAACTACCATTTGGGGTAATTCAGCTTGAGCTTGTCCCAAATTGTATATCTCCTCCCTCTCTTATTCCCACTCTTATATTTAACAGGTATCACTTTTCAGTTAAATTTAAACACCCAAGAATAATTGTGTGTTAATTACAGACTTCAACCAATAGTATTAAGTAGAACAACAAAAAATACTAAAAGGGATAAAGTATTAAGTTGTTCATCAACAGTCAAGTCAAGGGCTGATCAAGTCACTGCTTCTCATAGTGTCCATTTCACTACAATAGGTTTCCTTTTTGGTGCTCAGTTAGTTGTCACTGATCAGGGAGAACATATGATATTTGTCCCTTTGGGACTGACTTAATTCACTCAGCATGGTGTTTTCAAGATTGCTCGATTTTGTTGCAAATGACCGGATTTCATTGTTTTTTTACTGCTGCATATTGTTCTATAGTACATGTCCCATAATTTCTTTACCCAGTCTACTGTTGATGGGCATTTAGGTTGATCCCATGTCTTAGCTATTGTGAATTGAGCTGCAATAAACATTAAGGTGCGACAGCTTTTTTATTTGCCAATTTAATTTCCTTTGCTTAAATTCCAAGGAGTGGGATGGCTGGGTTGTATGGTAGGGTTATATTCAGGTTTCTGAGCAATCTCCAAACTGACTACCATAGAGGCTTTACCAGTTTGCATTCCCACCAACAGTGGGTTAGAGTCCCCTTTCCCCACATTCTCTTCAGCATCTGTTGTTGGTAGATTTTTGTATGTGAACCATTCTAACTGGGGTGAGGTAAAACCTCATTTTGGTTTTGATTTGCATTTCCCTGATTGCTAGGGATCCTGAACATTTTTTCATGTGTCTGTTGGCCATTTGGATTTCTTCTTTTGAAAAATATCTATTGAGGTCCTTGGCCCACCTCTTAAGTTGGTTGTTTGTTTTGTTCTTGTGGAGTTTCTTGATCTCTTTGTAGATTCTGGTTATTAATCCTTTGTTGCATAGTTTGCAAATATTTTTTCCCATTCTGTCGGTTGCCTTTTCAATTTCCTGACGTTTCTTTTACCGAGCAGAAACTTCTCAATTTGATGCAATTCCAATTGTTAATTTTGGCTTTGACTGCCTGTGCTTCCAGGGTCTTTTACAAGAAGTTTGCCGGTTCCTATATCTTGCAGGGTTTCTCCAACGTTCTCTAATAATTTGATGGTGTCAGTCGTAGATTTAGATCTTTAATCCATGTCAAGTGGATTTTTCTGTAAGGTGTAAGGTAGGGGTCTTGCTTCGTGCTTCTGCACATGGAAATCCAGTTTTCCCAGCACCATTTGTTGAATAGACTGTCCTTATTCCACGAATTGGTTTTAGATCCTTGATCAAATATAAGTTGGCTGTAGATGTTTGGATTGATTTCTGGTGTTTCTATTCTGTCCCATTGGTCTATCCATCTGTTTCTGTACCAGTACCATGCTGTTTTGATTACAACTGCCCTGTAGTATGTCCTGAAATCTGGTATTGTGATGCCTCTGGCTTTGTTTTGTTGTACAAGATTGCTTTAGCTATTCGAGGTCTCCTGTGCCTCCATATGAATTTCAGCACCATTTTTTCCAGATCTGAGAAGAAGGCTTTTGGTATTTTGATTAGTATTGCATTGAATCTATAAATTGCTTGTGGAAGAACTTGCATTTTGATGATATTGATTCTTCCAATCCATGAGCATGGAAGATTTTTCCATTTTTTGGTATCCTCTTCTATTTCTTTCTTTAAACTTTTGTAATTTTCATCATAGAGATCTTTAATATCCTTGGTAAGTTTATTCCAAGGTATATGATTGTTTTTGTGGCTATTGTGAATGGGATTGATCTTAGAAGTTCTTCCTCAGCCGTGGCATTGCCTGTGTATACAAAGGGTGTTGATTTTTGTGCATTGATTTTATATCCTGCTACTTTGCCAAACTCTTCTATGAGTTCTAATACTCTCTTAGTAGAGTTCTTTGGATGCCCTAAATAAAGAATCATATCATCTGCAAAGAGGGATAGTTTGAGTTCTTCCTTCCCAATTTGTATCCTTTTAATTACTTTTTCTTGCCTAATGGCTCTGGCTAAAACTTCCAGAACTATATTGAATAGCAGTGGTGAGAGTGGGCATCCCTGTCTGGTACTAGAATTCAGTAGAAATGCTTCCAACTTTTCCCCATTCAATAGGATGCTGGCTGTGGGTTTTTCATAAATCTCTTTAATTGTATTGAGGAATGTTCCTTCTATACCCGATTTGCTTAGAGTTTTCATTACAAAAGGGTGTTATATTTTATCTTATGCTTTCTCTGCATCTATTGAGATAATCATATTGCTTTTCTTCTGCAGTTTGTTAAGTGGTATATCACATTGATTGATTTGCAAACATTGAACCACCCCTGCATACCAGGGATAAATCCCACTTGGTCTGGGTGGATGATCTTTCTGATGTGTTGTTGCATTCTATTGGCCAGAATTTTATTGAGGATTTTTGTGTCTATGTTCTTCAGGGATATTGGTCTGTAATTTTCTTTCAATGCTGCATCTTTTTCAGGCTTAGGGATTAAGGTGATACTGGCTTCATAGAAAGAATTTGGGAGGATTCCCTCTTTTTTGATTGTTCTGAGTAGTTTGAGAAGACTTGGAGTTAGTTCTTCTTTAAATTTCTGGTAGAATTCAGCAGTGAATCCATCTGGTCCTGGGTTTTCCTTTATGGGGAGGGCCTTTATTACTGTTTCAATTTCTGTCCCCGTTATGGGTCTATTTAGGTTTTCTGTGTCTTCCTGGTTCAATTTAGGTAGGTTGCATGTGTCCAGGAATCTATCCATTTCTGATAGGTTTCCCTGTTTGCTGGCATACAAGTCCTTGTAGTAATTTCTAATGACTCTTTTTATTTCTGTGGTGTCTGTTGTTATGTTTCCTTTTTCTCTTCTGATTTTATTGATTTGGGTTTTTCCTTTCTTTTTTTAGTTAGTTGGGCCAATGGTGTGTCAATTTTGTTTATTTTTTCAAAAAACCAGCTCTTCGTTTGGCTGATCTTTTGTAATGTTTTTTGGATTCAATCCTGTTGATTTCTTCTCTAATTTTAATTATTTATCTTCTCCTACTAGTTTTGGGTCTTGTTTGCTGCAGTTTTTCTAGATCCTTGAGATGCATTGAAAGCTCATTTATTTGGTGCCTTTCCAGTTTCTTGATGTAGGCACCTATTGCTATAAACTTTCCTCTTAACACTGCTTTTGCATAAGTTTTGATATGTTGTGTTGTTATCCTCATTTACTTCCAGAAAGTTTTTGATTTCTCTTTTGATTTCTTCTATGACCCATTATTCATTCAGGTGCATGTTGTTCAGTCTCCATGTGTTTGCATATGCTCTAGGGATTCCTGAGTTGCTAATTTCCAACTTCATTCCTTTATGGTCTGAGAAGCTGCATGGTATGATTCTAATTCTTTTGAATTTATTGAGAATTAATGCTTATTATTTTTAAAAGTAGTATTTCACAATTGTTTGTACCAGAACAAACCTATCTTTTAACTCATTTTTCCACAACTTTTTGAAGTAACTTTGTAGAATTCTCAGAACAGCGCTAGCCCTCACCCCTATATATTTTCTTCTCCATGTACCCACATTGTCATCACTTTGTTTTAACTCAAAGCCCACAAAAGTCTCAATGTGGCCCTCCTCATGAACTAGTTTCCTTTGCTCCCCAGCAACCCATCCACCAACCCAACTCTTATTTGGTGTGTCTTCAAACAACAGGATGGCCCAGCTCACTGCCTGCATGGTCACTAACAGCAAAGGTCATGGAAAAAATTCTCTATGCCTGCTGGACATGGAAAGATTTCACTTCCTTCAAGAAAAGTCTACAAAACACTTTGTTTTTCTAAGAAAGTATGTGACTGCCCACCCTTAGAAATCTCAAAATGTTGGATTGTGAGCTTGTCAGAAGAAACCATGAGTAGCATGGCCCAGTAGTCAGAAAATCTGGTTCCCATCCTGATTCCCTCAATTGCAAAAGTGTCCTTGCAATTCAGCGTATTTGCTTGAAAAGCTAAGGGGTTGCACTGCATAACTCATCAATTTTTCTAAAGTTCTGAAGAAATTATCTTCAGAGAAGAAAGGGAAATTTCTGTCTAGAACAAGATAATGGAGAAAGTTTGCCAGATTCTCCTGGAAGTAGTATGTTCTATGAATCAGCAGTAAGAGGCACACACCAGAAAGGAACTAGGGGAACAGAAACTTTGGCCACAATTATAATTTAAATGTCAGCCTTACAAAATATACTAATAACTACATGTAGGAAAACCTAAATTGGAGGTTTACACTGAAAAATAGAATTGTGGTAGGTGCACTGCATTCTGAAATGCAGTACCTTCTCTCTGAAAATATGCTTCCCATTTCTTTTTTTTTCTTTTTTTTTTTTTTTTTTTTGGGAGGTAGCATTACAGACAGTGAGAGAGAGAGAGACAGAGAGAAAGGTCTTCCTTCCATTGGTTCACTCCCCAAATGGCCACCACAGCCGGCGCTGCACCAATCGGAAACCAGGAGCCAGGTGCTTCCTCCTGGTCTCCCATGTGGGTGCAGGGACCCAAGCACTTGGGCCATCCTCTACTGCCCTCCAGGGCCACAGCAGAAAGCTGGACTGGAAGAGGAGCTACCAGGACTAGAACCTGGTGCCCATATGGGATGCTGGCACCGCAGGCATAGGATTAACCAAGTGAGCCACGGTGCCAGCCCCTCCCATTTCTGTAAATTATAGTGGAGATTCACTGGAAGACTAAAGGTGCTCTCATTCATTTCTTGTAAATTTAATTTCACAGTTAATTTTTAAACCAAACACTATATGAATTCCTAAATTAAATATGAAAGAACCCAGAGCAATTGAAACATGATCTTACACAAAGGCTGTATCATTTTGCTTCAATTAGATAAATAGGGAGAAAGGAAAGAAAGAACCTTTTGTGTTTCTTGCAGAAAGCAGCCCATGGAAGCAATCCTTCATAAACTGTAATTCCATGGATTGGATGAAGGATACATGAGGAGAAATATTATCTCTTTTATGCTATGAAATGGTTCTCATTAAGACTGTGTCAGAACTGTTGTAATATGAATTTAAACAGTATAAAGGCATGGAAGTCTTAGCTGTGATAATGGGATTTTTAGAATGCTGCCTCAGGAAATCTCCCAAAACCCTGTTATAGCTGCAAAGTACAAGAGTGAAGAGAATTGCCCCACCTTTGCTTATTAGGGCTTTCAACTAAAGCTATTTTATAAGAATAAGAAATATAACCCCAAATTCTTAGGCAAGAAAATATCAACTGGGATTCTCTATAGGATCTGAAGTATAAACAACTCTAGGAATTTCCTGAAATGATATTAATTTCATTAAGCTAAAAAAAAAAAAAAAGGCATGGGAATCCTGGATGATTCTTTGCTCCTTCACAGCCACACATGGGACCATGGGACACAAAGTCAAGAGTAGATGGTGCCTCCCACCCCCCAGCCAGATTAGATAAGACCCCAAGAACTTCAGCTTCCACCTCAAATATCTGAAGATGTACCGAAAACATTTTGTTGAATACTTACTGAGCACTTGATCTATGCCATGGCACTGTGAGTTAACTGTTAACAATTACTTAAGTCAGAGCACTCACAGCAAAGCAGGTGAGGTGACCTGGGAAAGAGGCTGTAGGAACAACAACACATGTTGGGGGACAGTTGGAAGCAGCATATTTAAAGTGTGGGAATGCAGGCCTAGAGGCGACCCTAAGAATCACAGCCCCTGCATGAAATGGGGTATAGATGGAGTAGCACAGCCTCAGAGTATCTGCCTGCAAAGTCTAGAGATTCAGGACAATTTCCAAGTCCTCATCCAAGGCAAATTCTACCCGTAGAGTAGGCGATGACAATGTGGATACATGGAGAAGAAAATATATAGGGGTGAGGGCTAGCGCTGTTCTGAGAATTCTACAAAGTTACTTCAAAAAGTTGTGGAAAAATGAGTTAAAAGATAGGTTTGCTCTGGTACAAACAATTGTGAAATACTACTTTTAAAAATAATAAGCATTAATTCTCAGCAAATTCAAAAGAATTAGAAACATACCATGCAGCTTCTCAGACCACAGTGGAATGAAGGTGGAAATTAGCAACTCAGGAATGTTGCATTGACTCCATT
Source organism: Oryctolagus cuniculus (assembly GCF_051225735.1). Lineage (NCBI taxonomy): Eukaryota > Metazoa > Chordata > Mammalia > Lagomorpha > Leporidae > Oryctolagus > Oryctolagus cuniculus. The sequence goes on from NC_142878.1 coordinate 17,075,576, forward strand.
TCTGGAGTGTTCAAAGTGATAATTGCATTCAACAACATACTCCTCACCCCCAAGCTCACAATGTGGACCCTCTCCAGTAGTGGCACCCATAAGGAATTCTGAAAGCACAGAAGTTACAAAAAAGCAAAGACAAATATACTATTCTCCTAATACCTCTGCAACTTTATCCATCTTCTGTATCAAATTAACATACAATGTAAGAACAGTATTGGGGTTTCATAAATGGCCACTTGACCTAATTATAAATAATTTCTATTTGCAAATTACTAATATTATAACCAGCAAAAAAAAATCATATGACTTCAAGCACACAGAGTATACACCAAGATGGATCATAACACGGGCTATTAAACAAAATTAACAAAGTTAAAGAATTGTAAAGTGTTCTTAAAGAGAGTCTAGTGGAAACCAAGATGGCAGAATAGAGAGGGAGCTTACTGCTCTAGTCTAGGGGAAGATAGTTTAAAAAATGTGGAGAGAGTGCAATCTAAAAGAAGCATTAGGGAAAAAACATCAGAGGAAACCCCACACAAATTAGAGGGGTGCTGGAGATCTATGTGGAGGGTGTGGATACACACAGCTCAGGAACCCAGCAGCCAAGAGCCTCAGCACCAGCTCTGGAGAGTGAGGTGAGACCCGACTGCAGCAACCCAAACCATTGGCAATAAAGCTGCGGGAAGAGCCTGTCATGAGTCTGGCCTGGAGCCCTGTTGGGGACAATATAGCTGACAACCTGGAGGGAAAGAAAGGGGAGCATGTTTCTCTTTCCCTAACACCTGACACCAGTATCCAGTAACTAGTTGAGAGGGGCAGGTCCCATTTTTGGACATGCATAACAACTGTGCCAGCTCATGGCTGCATACCCATCAACCAGACAATAGGAGACGCATGAATCGGGCTGGGAGAATTGACAGGAGCCTGGCTGCTTGTGACTGTGGGAGCCCAATGTGTCGCCCCCTCCCACACAGTGAAAACACTGTGGCTGTGTGTCGCTCCCCCTCTTCATGGAGGAACGACACAGGACCCTGCGCTGTTCTTTCGTCTGCTCGGCCTTCCCCGGGTTTGCTGCTGGTTCTTCCCGGGTTGGCTACTATCCCTTCCACCTCCGTGGAAGGGCAGTTCCCCCTGGCCGCATTCCCCACTTCCGCAGGGGAGCGGCACACCGCCGGCCGGCTCTCTCGGGGGCTGCACGGGTTCCCTTAGATGTTCCCCATAGATGTTCCTGGTGCATGCCGTCTCTCTCCTCCTTTATAGTCCTCCTCCGCCAATCCCAACTCGGCTGCCCACACGCCGAGTACGCCGCTCTCCAATCAGGAGCAAGTCCTACAGTTTATTAGTTGAACTGGAGGCAGCTGTGCGGAAGCTGTTTACTTCTCTCCCAGCGCCATATTGTGGGAGAGCAGATGCATAGAATAAGTCCTAATTCGAGTAACTTAGTCTAGTCCGGATTGCTCCCCACAGCTGTGTGTGAAGGTGTAGGGTGTGGCTGGGTCTTTGTGGGCAGCTCCACACACTCAGGGCTCCCTGATTCCCTGGGGAAGGTCATTGCCGTGGAATCCATGCTCACACAAAGGAATGCATGGATCCTTTGTGTGGTTCTTGGCAGCATGAATGAATATTATACCGCCTGGGGATAGCAACCAGGCATTGGCTACCTTGGAGGAGAGGAGGTGAGCATGAAACAACAGAGCAGATTAAACTTCATCTGGATAAAAAAGAGAGAGATAGAGAGAGAGATTTACCATGTTCAATTTGGGTGTCACCCTGGACACTCCTCTCACCCTGGAGTACTGAATAGAGCTCCCTGGCCACATCCAGCACATGCCTCTGCGTATTCACTGAAAGAGCTATACACTACTAAGCTACAGTGTCATAGTCCAAGGATAAAAGCCATCACAGGGGAAAAAAATCAACAAATATCTCCACAAATGCTTAAAAATAAATGCAGCAATTCAAGATAAAAGAATAAGGAAGACAACAAGATGCCTCCAAAGGAACACAAAACTTCACTATTAGGATGTGAAGATGAAGAGAGTGAAGAAAGACTGGAAAACAGAATTCAAAATATTACTTAGAAGTAATCAGAAACAAATCCATGAATTAAAGAAATCCATGCAGGACATGAATGAAAATTTCTCCCCCAAAATTAAGATTTTAAATAGAAATCAAAATGAAATACCAGAAATGGAGAATTCAATAGATCAAATAAAAAATGTGGTAGAAAGCTTTAACAACAGACTCGGTGAGGCAGAAGAAAGAATGCCTAAGTTAAAAGACAAATCACTGGAAATTTTACATTCAGACCAAAAAAAGAAGAAATTAGAAAACTAAAAAACAGCATTGGAGATTTTTAGGATGCTAATAACTCAACATACAGGCCTTAGGAGTTCCTGAAGGTGTGGGAAGAGAGAAAGGATTAGAAGGCATTTTTAGTGAAATAATTACAGAAAACTTCCCTAAATTGGAGAAAGAAAGGAACATCCAAGTACAGGAGACACATAGAACTCCTTACAGACATGACCAGAAAAGATCTTCATCATAACACATTATAGTCAAACTCCACAGTAAAACAAAAAGACTCTAAGATTTGCATGAGAGATGCTAGATGATTTTCAGAGGATCTCCAACTGGACTCACAGCTAACTTCTCATTAGAAACCCTACAGGCTAGGATAGAATGGTGCAATACATTCCAAATGTTAAGAGAATAAATAACTGTCAACCCAGGATATTGTAGCCTGCAAAGTTCTAATTTATGAATGAAGATGAAATAGAGACACTCCATAACAAACAGGAATTGAAAGAATTTGTTATCACTCATCCAGCCTTACAAAAGATGCTTAATGATGTGCTATGCACATAAACATAGAAACTTGGTCTTTAGGAGGGCCAAGATGGCAGTATATCAGAGGGATGTTCTGAGTTGCATGGGGGAAAATGGATAGTTAGTGAGCAGAGAGGATACAAGCCAGCAGCAGAACTGTGAGAAGTTCACAAAAAGTGGCCCAGGAGTCCACCAGAGACTGCTCAGGTCCATGCTGGGAAAGCAAAGAGGAGGGAGAGGTGGCAGACATGCAGCGAAGAAGCAGTGGAGGGACTGGGCGAGATTGGTGCCCCCCTCCCCTCCAGCAAACCAGGTGAGAGGTCACAAGTCCACGGAGCTGCAGGTAGCAATGGGTGGGGAAGCATGGCAAACTGTATTTGAAGCTCCAAGCAGGAAGAAGGAGAAATTGTAGGGGAATGGGTGGAGAGCTTGGGCACACTATGGTCCATCTGTGTCGCCCCCTCCCTTCAACCGGACATACAGCTTGGGTGGAGAAGACATACTGATTGTTTACATTTTTTAGTCTAAGCAGGAGGCCGCTGCATTTGCCTCATATGCACACAGCTATCAATTGCGGGGGCCACCTGACAACACACCCCACCCAGGAACAAGGATCACAACACTTCAGAGTGATTACTTCCCTACCACACAAGCTGTACAGCAAGTAATATATCTAAATAGGGAAAACCCAAGCTCAGTCCACATACCAGTGAAAAGTGAGCCCAACCCCAGTAGAGGGGTTAGTGCACCAAAGCCCTGGTAGCCACTTCCTTCAGATGTAGAAGTAAAAAGGGCTCCAGGAGGTGAGGCTGTGTGCTTCCACTTGAAATGCACAGACATACAGAAGCTCATAGCAGAGAGAAATCGATTTAAAAATAAAATCAACCAGAAATCAATTAGAAATGCCAAAGAACAAAGGAAAAATCCTGAATAAGAATAAGGAAGACTCTGTAAACTCACTCACCAAAGGAGCACTACCAGTCTTCAATAATGGAGGCTGAAGAAGAGAATGAGGATATTCCAGAAAAGGAATTCAAAAAATTAATAGTCAGATTACTTAAAAGCAATCAGAAACAAATTGACGATCTAAATGACAAGCATTCTCGAGAAATTGAGATTTTAAAGAGAAGCCAGAATGAAATACTGGAAAGGAAGAATTCAATACATCAAATAAAAAAATGCAGTGGAAAGTCTAAGCAATAGAATAGATGAGACAGAAGAAAGAATATCAGAACTAGAAGACAAACTTCTAAAAATAATACAGTCAGACCAAATACAAGAAGAAATTAGAAAACTAAAAATCATGGTTGGAGATTTACAAGATTCTATCAAACAACTCAACTTATGGATTCTAGAAATTCCAGAAGGTGTGGAGAGAAGGGATTAGAAGGCCATCTTAATGAAATAATAACAGAAAAAAACCCACAATCTGGAGAAAGAGCCATCCAAGTTCAAGAAATACACAGAACTCCCAATAGAAACAACCAGAAAAGAACTTCAAATGACACATAGTAGAAAAACTCACCTCAGTGAAAGGCAAAGAAAAGATCTTTAAATGAGCACGAAAGAAACGATAAATCACATTCAGAAGAAATCCAACTAGACTCACCCCGGACTTCTCATTACAAAACATACAGGCAAGAGAAAATGGGGAGACATAGTGCAAGTTCTTTTCTTCACGGGGAGCAATATATATATTGTTATTTAGTATATTTATTTTAAAAGATTGTTCTCTCCCTTTTATCAATTATTATTAGCAGACACTGGTCTTATTTATGTGAGCCTTTGACAATTAATCCTATATTTATGATCAATTATGAACCTAAACTGATTCACTTTAACTAGTAAGATGGCATTGGTACCTGCTAACTTAATGGGATTTGGAGTCCCATGGCATGTTTCTAGCTTTACCCTTACATGTAAGTCCAAGTGAGCATATGCTGAAATGTACATCTTCTCCCTCTCTTATTCCCAGTCTTATTCTTAACAGGGATCACTTTTCAGTTAATTTTAAATGAATAAGAATAATTGTGTGTTAATTAAAGAATTCAACCAATAGTATTAAGTAGAAAAAGAAAATACTAAGAATAAAATAGTAAGCTGTTCCTCGACAGTCAGGACAAGGGTTGATCAAGACATTGTCTCTCATAATGTCAGTTTCACTTCTACAGGTTTCCTTTTAGGTGCTCAGTTAGTTGTCACTGATCAGGGAGAAAATATGATATTTGTCCCTCTGGGACTGGCTTATTTCACTCAGCATGATGTTTTCCAGATTCCTCCAGTTTAGCTCTAAGAGAAAAAACTGTCAACCCAGAATACTGTACCCTGCAAAACTCTCATATATGAATGAAGGATAAATAAAGATCTTTCACAATAGGAAGAAATTGAAAGAATTTGTAACTACTCGCCCAACCCTACAAAAGATGCTCACAGATGTGCTACAAGAATATCACTAAAAGAGAAGATGAATGCAGAAAATGACCCAACAAAAGTACAAATGAAATCCAAAATATATAAACAAGTCTATTTAAGGAAACGTGGCAGAGCAAAGATGGTATTTAACAATAATCACACTGAATTTAATTGTCTCAACTCCCCAGTTAAATGACACAGACTGGCTGAATGGATTAAAAAAAAACATCTATTTTCTGCCTATAAGAAACACACCTTAACAACAAAATGCATGCATACTAAAAGTGAAAGAATGGGAAAAGATAACTCATGCAAACAGAAACCAAAAAAGAGCTAATGTAGCCATCCTAATATCAGACAAAATAGACTTTAACACAAAAACTGTTAAAAGAAGGAGACTATGTAATGATTAAAAGATCAATCCAACAGGAATATGTGACTATTATAAATGTAGAACCACCAAATTACAGGGCACCTGGCTATTTAAAATAATTGTTAAGGGATTTAATGGGAGATATAGACTCAAATACAAAAGTAATGGGGGACTTAGTACCCCATTTTCAGCAATGGACAGATCAAACAGACAGAAAATCAGCAAGAAAAATCTTAATCAACACCATAAACCAAAGACCTAGCAGAGATCTACAGAGCCTTACAACCTACAGTCACAGAGTATACAATTTTTCCTCCAGTGCATGGAACATTCTCTAGGATTGACCATATGCTAGGCCATAAAGTGAGTCTCAGCAAATTCAAAAAATCAAAATCATACCATGCATCTTCTCAGAACACAATGCAATGAAGCTGGAAATCAACAACTCAGGAATCTCTACATCATATGCAATCACATGGAGAATTAACAACATATTTCTGAATGAACAGTGGGTCACAGAAGAAATCAAAAGAGAAATCAAAAAATTTCTGGAAACAAATGAAGATGACAACATACCAAAATTTGTGCAATACAGCAAAAGCAATGTTAAGAGGAAAGTTTATAGCAATTGGTGCCTACATCAAGAAACTGGAAAGACACCAAATAAATGAATCATCTATGAACCTCAAGGATCTAGAAAAACAACAGCAAACTAAACTCAAAACTAGTAGAAGAAAATAATTAATTAAAATTAGAGAAGAAATCAATAAAATTGAAACAAAAAAATACAAAAGATCAGCAAAATGAATAGCTGGTTTTTTGAAAAAATAAACAAAACTTATACAACATAGGCCCAACTAGCCAAAAAAAGGAGAGAGAAGACCCAAAACAATAAAATTAGAAGTAAAAAAGGAAATGTAACAACAGACACCACTTACATAATAAGAATTATCAGAAATTACTTAAAAGAGCAGTATGCTAACAAATCAGGAAACCTAGAAGAAATGGATAGATTCCTGGACACATACAACCTACCTAAATTGAGCCATGAAGAAATAGAAAACCTAAACAGACCCATAACCAAATCAGAAATTGAATCAGTAATAAAGACCCTCACAAAAAAGAAAAGTCCTGGACCGGATGGCTTCACTACTGAATTCTATCAGACATTTAAAGAAGAACTAACTCCATTTCTTCTCAAATTATTCAAAGCAATTGAAAGGGAGGCAATCCTTTCAAATTCTTTCTATGAAGCCAGCATCATCTTATTTCCTAAATCTTGAAAAGATGCAACAGAGAAAGAAGGCCACAGACCAATTTCCCTGATGAACAAAGGTGCAAAAATCCTCAACAAAATTCTGGCCAATGGAATCCAAAAACACATCAGAAAGATCATTCACCCAAACCAAGTGGAATTTATCCCTGGAATGTAGGGATGGTTCAACAATTGCAAATCAATCTATGTGATATATTACATTAACAAACTGCTTAACAAAACTATATGATTATTTCAATAGATGCAGAGAAAGCATTTGACAAAAAACAATACATGATGAAAACCCTAAGCAAATTGGGTTTAGAAGGAACATGCCTCAACACAATAAAGGCAATTTATGACAAACCCAAGGCCTGTATCATATTATATGGGGAAAAATTGGAAGCATTCACACTGAGATATAGTACCAGACAGGGGAGCAGGAGATGGGATGGTTGCGGGTGGGAGGGAAGTTAAGGGTCGGGGGGGAGCCATTGTAATCCATAAGCTGTACTTTGGAAATTTGTATTTATTAAATAAAAGTTTAAAAAAAGAAGAAATTGGAAAAACTTCCAAAAAATGTCTTCAAAGTTGGCAGCAATTTTTTCAGGCAGGTTCAGGAGGGCAGACCCTTGCAGTAGAGACTTACAGTAGAGAATTGAAGCAGAGAAAACCAAAACATGAGAGAACAAAATGATCTGGTACTTTGGATAAAGGGTCATGTACCTCAACGGATGGGAATAAGCAGTCAGGATGGAAAAAAAAAGCAAGTCAGTGGAAAAATTTCTAGCAGTTGTATACCAAAAAACACATTACTAAGTATATGTATTGAATAAGAATCCTCAAGAGAAATAATAATGTAGGAAGAACTAAATGAAACTTAAAATACAACATATCAAAATTTGTAGAATACCCCAAAAACAGTGTTGACAAGTGAAATCATAGTAATATATACGCACATTAGAAAAGAAGGTATAACAAAACATTAATGAAAGAAATAGAAGAAGACAAGAAAATGGGAAAATCTTCCATGTTCATGGATTGGAAGAATCAATATCATCAAAAAGTACATACTACCCAGAGCAGTTAACAGATTCAATGCTATATCACTCAAAATATCAAAGACATTCTTTGCAGATCTAGAAAAAAAATATGCTAAAATTAATTTAGAAACACAAGACCCCAAATAGATAAAACAATCTTATACAATAAAAACAAAGCCAGAGATACCACAATACCAGATTTCAGACTACTATAGGGCAGTTATAATCCAAACAACTTGGCACTGCCTTAAAAACAGACATGTAGAAAAATGTAACAGAATTTAAATTTAACTAAAGAGTGACCCCTGTTAAATATAAGAGTGGGATTTGGGACCAGCGCTAAGGCTCACTTGGTTAATCCTCCACCTGCGACACCAGCATCCCATATGAGCACTGGGTTCTAGTCCCAGTTGCTCCTCTTCCAGTCTAGATCTCTGCTGTGGCCCAGGAGGGCAGTAGAGGATGGCCCAAGTGCTTGGGCCCCTACACCCACATGGGAGACCAGGAGGAAACACCTGGCTCCTGGCTTTGGATTGGTGCAGCACCGGCCATGGCAGCCATTTGGGGAGTGAACCAATGGAAGAAAGACCTTTCTCTCTGTCTCTCTCTCTCTCTCTCACTATCTATAACTCTACTTGGCAAATAAATTTATAAAAGAGTGGGAATAATAGATGGAGGAGATCAATAGTTCAGCACATGCTCACTCGGACTTACCTCTAATGGTAGAGCTAGAAATGTGCCAGGGGATTTCAATTCAATCCCATCAAGGTGGCATGTACCAATGCCATCTCACTTTTCAAAGTGATCAGTTTCAGTTCATAATTTATCATAATGATAGGATTAAGTGTCAAAGGGATCACATAAATAAGACTAGTGTCTGCTAAGAATAACTGAGAGAATTACAAAGGAGAGAATGATCCAACATGGGAAGCAGGATACACAGCAGACTCAGAATAGCAGATGTCCTAAACAGTACTCTGGCCTCAGAATCAGCCTTTAAGGCATTCAGATCTGGCTAAAAAGCCCATGAGAGTTTCTCAGGCATGGAAACCCAAGACACTGTGGCAAGAAAAATGACCTAAATGAAAGATCTCTGTGAGTGAGATCCCAGTGGAAAGAACAGGCCATCAAAAAGGAGGTACCTTTTTCTGAAGGGAGGAGAGAACTTCCACTTTGACTATGACCTTGTCTAAATAAGGTCGGAGTTTGTGAACTCAAGAGGCTTCCATAGCCTTCGCAGCTCATGACAAGAGCCTCGGGTGATTACTGACATCATAAATAAGAGTGTCAATTGTTAAATCAACAACGGGAGTCACTGTGCATTTGCTCCCCATGTAGGATCTCTGTCCTTAATGTGTTGTACTATGCAAATTAACAGTAAAACTACTACTCAAACAGTACTTTATACTTTTGTGTCTGTGTGGGTGCAGTCTGTTGAAATCTTTACTTAGTATATACTAAGTTGATCTTCTGTATATAAAGATAATTGAAAGTGAATCTTGATGAAGAATGGGATGGGAGAGGGAGTGAGAGATGGGATGGTTGTGGGTGGGAGGGAGGTTATGGGGGGAAAAGCTGCTGTAATCCAAAAGTTATGCTTTGGAAATTTACATTTATTAAATAAAAGTTGAAAAAACAGAAAAATGTAACAGAATAGAATCTTCAGAAATCAATCCATGAATTTATAACCATCTTATATTTGACAAAGGAGCTAAAATCAATCCCTTGATCAAGGACAGTCTCTTCAACAAATGGTGCTGTATCTCCAAATGCAGAAGTATGAAGAAACACCCCTTACAACTTGTACCAAAAAAATCTAATCCAAATAGATCAAAGACATAAATCTACAACTTAATACCACCAAATTACTAAGGAACATTATGGAAACCCTGCAAGATGTTGGCATAGGCCAAGACTTCTTGGAAAAGGCACCAGAAGCACAGATAATCAAAGCCAAAATTCACAAATGGGATTACAACAAGATGAGAAGCTTCTGCATTGCAAAAAGAAACACTCAGCAAAGTAAACATCAACCAACAGAATGGGAAAAAGATTTTCAAACTATGCAACTGATAAAGAGCTCTATAAAAGCACTATAAGGAGCACAATAAATTCAACAACAAAACAAACAATCCAATAATAAACGGGCAGAAGACTGAATAGGCATTTCTTAAGAGAGGAAATTCAAATGGCCAACAGACACTTAAAAAATGCTTAGGACTAGATATCAGGGAAATGTAAATCAAAACCACAACCAGGTTTCACCTCATACCAGTTAAATGGATTTCACACAGAAAGCAACAAACAATAAATGCTGGCAAGGATGTAGGGGGAAAGGCACCATAACCCACTGTTGGTGGGAATGTAAACTGATGCAGTCACCATGGAAGGCACTATGGTGATACCTCAGAAACCTGAATATATACCTATCATATGACCCAGCAATCCCACTACTCAGAATTTATCCAAACCAAAGGAAATCACCATATTAAAGAGTTATCTATACCACCATGTTTACAGCAGCTCAATTCAAAATACTTAAGATATGGAATCAACCCAGATGTTTATCAACTGATGACTAGATAAAGAAATTATAGTATATATACACTATGGAGTTCTACTCAGCAGTTAAAAAAAAGCGGAAATGCTTTCATAACAAAATTTATTCAACTGGAAACTGTTATACTTAGTGAAATAAGCTAGTCCCAAAAAGACAGAAATCATGTTTCCCTGATCTTGCGTAACTAATAGAGTACCTAAAATGTAATGCATTGGAGTGAAATGGACATTTTGTGATTCAATGATTATTACAACCTTTGTCTCTACTGTTGAGGAACAGTGGTTTTTTTTCCTCATATTATTTCTTGAACTCTTTACTTAGTGAAGCATTACCTTATGAGTATAAAGTAAACTGAAAATAAATCTTTGCAAAAATTAAGAGTAGGAATAGGAGAAGGCAGAGGAAGAAGAGTTCGAGCATGAGAGGGAGGGAGGATAAGGTAGGAAGTATCACTGTGTTCCTAAATCTGTATATATGAAATACATGACCTTGTATAAACTTAAATAAAATTTTTAAAAAAGGTATAAAAGTCTGTTATAATCTTTTTACTTTTTTAACCTAGAAACATTTTATTTAAAGTACACAAACTTCATGCATTTCATAATTACAACTTTAGGAAAACTGTGACTCATCCCACCCTCCCACCCTCCTGCCAGCACTCCCACCCTTCTTCCTCCTCTCTCTCCTATTCCCATCCTTTTTTTTACTAAGATCTATTTTCAATTAACTTTATACCAATAGGATTAAATCTATACTAAGTAAAGAGTTCAACAGATACTATGAAAAAAAACTGTTCCTCAACAGCTGAGACAAGGGCTGTTTAAAGTCACCAAATTTCAAAGTGTCTATTTCATTTCTATAAGTTACCTTTTGAGTGTTCTATTAGCTACCACAGATCAGTCCTTTGGAGACTGGCTTATTTCACTAAGTATAATGTTTTCCAGTTACATCTATTTTGTTGCAAATGGCATAATTTCTTTTTATTTTACTGCTGTGTAGTATTCTATGGTATACATATCCCATAATTTCTTTATCCAGTTCAATTAGTAGACAACTTGGTTGATTCCACATCTCAGCTATCCTGAATTGAGCTGCAATAAACATAGTAGTACAGATAACTCTTTCATATTGCTGATTTCATTTCATTTGAGTAAAATCCCAAGAGTGGGATGGCTGGTCATATGGTAGGTCTATATTCAGATTTCTGAGATATCTCCATAGTGTCTTCCACAGTGGTTGGACCAGTTTACGTTCCCAAGGTTGGATTAGGGTGCCTTTTTCCCCACATCCTTAACAGCATTTGTTCTCTGTTTCTTTCTGTATGAAAGCCATTCTAATTGGGTGAGGTGAAACATCACTGTGGTTTTGATTTGGAATTCCCTGATGGCTAGTGATCCTGAGCATTTTTTCATATATCTATAGCCCATTTGGATTTCCTCTTTGAAAAATGCCTGTTTGAGTCTTTTGCTCATTTCTTACCTTGATTGTTTGTTTTGTTGCTATTGAGTCTACTGAGCTCTTTATAGATTCTGGATATTAATCCTTTATCAGTTTCATAGTTTGAAAATATTTTCTCTCACTGTCAGTTGCCTCTTCACTTAGCTTAGTGTTTCTTTTGCAGTGAGAAGCTTCCCAATTTTGTGTAATCCCATTTGTCAATTCTGGCTTTGATTCCTTGTGCTTCTGGGGTCTTTTCCAAGAACTCTTTGCCTGTGCCTGTGTCTTGCAGGGTTTCCCCAGTGTTCTCTAATAATTTGATGATATGGAGTTGTATACTTATGTCTTTGCACCATTATGAGTGGATTTTATGTAGCATGTAAGATATGGGTCTTGCTTCATATTTCTGCACTTGGAGATCCAGTTTTCCCAGCACCATTTGTCCTTGCTCCAGGGACTGACTTTAGCTTCTTTGTCAAAGATAAGTTGGTTGTATATGCATGGATTGATTTCTGTTTCTTTGGTTTACCTATCTGTTCTCACCAGTACCAAGATGTTTTGATTATAACTGCCCTGTAGTAAGTCTTGAAATCTGGTATTGTGATCCCTCTGGCTTTGTTTTTGTTGTATAAAAAAGCTTTATCTATTCTGGGTCTTCTGTGTTTCCATATGAATTTTAGCATAATTTTTTCTAAATCTGAGAAGAATGTCTTTGGTATTTTGGTTGGTATTGCATTGAATCTGAAAATCATTTTTGGTAGTATGCACATTTTGATGATATTGATTCTTCCAATCCATGAATATAGAAGATTTTTCCTTTTTTGTTTTTTCATCTATTTTAATGTTTTGTAATTTGCATCATGGAGATCTTTGGTGTCCTTGGTTAAATTTATTCCAAAGTATTTGATACTTTTTGTAGCTATTGCAAATGGAATTGATCTTAGAAGTTTTTTCTCAGCCATGGCATTGTCTGTATATAAGAAGATTATTGATTTTTGTGTGTTGATTTTATATCTTGCCAATTTACCAAACTCTTCTTTGAGTTCCAGTAGTTTCTTTTTTTTATTTTTTTATTTTTGACAGCCAGAGTGAACAATGAGAGAGAGAAACAGAGATAAAGGTTCACCCTCCAATAGCCATTGGTTCACCCTCCAATGGCCACCATGGCCAGTGCACTGCGCTGATCCAAAGGCAGGAGCCGGGTGCTTCTCCTGGTCTCCCCTGGGGTGCAGGGCCCAAGGACCTGGGCCATCCTCCACTGCACTCCTGGGACACAGCAGAGAGCTGGCCTGGAAGAGGGGCAAGTGGGACAGAATCCGGTGCCCCAACCAGGACTAGAACCCGGTGTGCTGGCACTGCAAGGCGGAGGATTAGCCTATTGAGCCTCAGCACCGGCCCCAGTAGTTTCATAGTGGAGTCTTTTGGATACCCTATATATAGAATCATGTCTTCTGCAATAGGAATAGTTTGACTTCCTCTTTCCCAATTTGTATCCTTTGGTTTCTCTTTCTTTCCTAATAGCTCTGGCCAAAACTTCCAGGAGTATATTGAATAGCAATGGTGAAGTGGACATCTTCTCAGGTTCCAGATCTTAACGTGAATTCTTCCAACTTTTCTCCATTCAATAAGATGCTGGCCATGGGATTGTCATAAATTGCCCTGATTGCATTGAGGATTTTTTCATCTATACACAATTTGCTTAAGTTCTTCATTATGAAAGGATGCTGTATATTGTCAAATGCTTCCTCTGCATCTATTGAGATAATTGTATAGCTTTTTCTTCAGTATGTCAATGTGATATGTCACATTTATTGATTTGATGATGTTGAAGCAACCTTGCATACCAGGGATATATCCCACATGGTCCAGTGAATGATCTTCCTGATGCTTTGTTGTATTTGATTGGCTAGCATTTTGTTGAGAATTTTTGTGTCTATGTTCATAAGAGAAACTGGTCTATAGTTCTCTTTCTCTGTTGTATTATTTTTTCTGCTTTAGTAATTAAGGTGTTACAGGCTTCTTAGAAGGAGTTTGAGAGGATTCTCTCCCTTTCAATTATTTTGCACAGCTTGAGAAGAATTAGAGTTAGTTCTTTAAATGTCTGATAGAATTCAGCAGTGAAGCCATCCAGTCGTGTTTATTGGAAAGATGAGTAGTGTCAAATTCTTTCAATTTCTGTTTATCATGGAAGGTCTCTATTTCATCTTCATTCATAAATGAGAGCTTTGCAGGGTACAATATTGACAGTTTATTTCTCTTAAGGCTTGGAATTTATCTCACCATTCTCTTCTAACCTATAGGGTTTCTGATGAAAGGTTAGCTGTGAGTCCAACTAGAGATCCTCTGAAAGTAATCTGGCGTTTCTCTTGTGCACATTTTAGAATCTTTTCTTTATGTTTTACTGTGGAGTTTAACTACAGTGTGTCATGGTGAAGATCTTTTCTGGTAATGTCTGTTAGGAGTTCTATGTGCCTCCTGTACTTGGATGTCCCTTTCTTACTCCAAGTCAGGGAAGTTTTCTGTAATTATTTCACTAAAAAAGCCTTCTAATCCATTTTCTTTTTTCACACCTTCAGGAACTCCTAAGACCTATATGTTGGGTCATTTAATACTATCCCATATACCTCCAACACTGTTTTTTTCTAATTTCTTATTTTTCTCCTTTTTTTTTGGTTTGATTTTAAAATTTTAAGAGATTTGTCTTCTAACTCGAATATTCTTTCTTCTGCCTCACTGAGTCTATTGTTCAGCCATCCACCACATTTTTTATTTGATCTATTGAATTCTTCATTTCCAATATTTCATTTTGATTTTCTTTAAAATCTCAGTACCATGGAAAATGTTTCATTCATGTCCTGTATGGATTTCTTTAATTCATGAATTTGCTTCTGGTTACTTCTGAGTTACCCCACAAGTAATATTTTGAATTCTGTTTCTAGAATTTCATCAATATCTTCAAATTCACATTCTAATATTGAAGTGTTATCGCATTCCTTTGGATGTGTCATGTTATCTTCCTTACTCTTGATTTTTTGCATGTTGTCTTCCTTACTCTTGATTTTTTTGCATTTATTTTCAGACATCTGTGGAGATACTTGTTGGGTGTTTTTTCCCTGTGATGGTTTTTATCTTTGGACCATGCCCCTGTGGCTTAGTGGAGTGTCAGCTCTTTCAGTAAATAACCAGATGTGTGCTGGGTGTGTACTGGGTGTAGCCAGGGAGCCCTGCTCAGTGTTCCAGGGTTAGGGGAGTGTCCAAGGTGACACCCAAGTTGGGTATGGTAATTCTCCTATTTTTTTTTATCAGAGGGGTGTCTTGATCATCTCTGTTGGTGTAGATTCTCACTTACCTCCTCTCCTCATGGCGTCCAATGTCAGGGTGCTAGCCACAGTGGGTGCAATATTTATCTGCATTGTTACAAGAAACCACACAAAGGATCCATGCAGTCCTGAGTGTGAGCATGGATCCTGCAGCAATGACCTCCACAGGCAATCAGGGATCCCTGAGCCTACTGAGCCACCCACAATGACTGCCCAGATCTATAAAGAACACAGAATCTAAACAACAACAAAGCAAACAATTCAGTTAAGTAATGAACAAAGGACTTAAACAGGCATTTTTCAAAAGATGAAACACAAATGGCCAACAGATAAATGAAAAAATGCTCAAGATCACTAACCATCAAGGAAACGCAAATCAAAACCACAACCAGGTTTCACCTCACCCCAAGTAGAATGGCTCTCATACAGAAATCAACAAAAAAATAAATGCTGGAGAGGATGTGGAGAAACAGTATCCTATTCCACTGGTGGTGGAAATGGGACTAGTATAGTCATTATGGAATGGAATATATAGATACCTCAGAAAGCCGAAAGATCTACCATATAACCCAGCATCCCACTCCTGGGAATTTACCCAAAGGAAATGAAATCCGCATATGAAAGAGTTATCTGCATTCCCATATTTATTGTAGCTTAATTCACAGTAAGATATGGAATCAATCCAGATGGCCATCAGCTGATGGCTGGATTAAAAAAAAAAGTGGTATACATATACTATGGAATACTACTCAGCCATAAAAAAGAATAAATCTCATAATTACAACACAATAAATTCAACTGGAGACCATTATGCTTAGTGAAATAAGCCAGTCCCAAAAAGATAAATATCATATTTTCTCTGATATTTGGTAGTTAATATAGAATTCCAAAAAATTAATTAGAATGAAATGGACATCTTGTAATGTGATTGCTGTTTTTAGCCCTTGTTTATATTCCTGTGAAACTGCCATCTTTCTACGTTTTACTTGTTAAATATATGGTTTGTGGTACATTAGCTTATAGTCATAGAGTGGATTGAAATTGTTTTTGTAAAAAATCAAGAAAGAAGAAAGGAAGAAGGAGAGGGATTAAGAGAGAAAGAAATGGAGGGAGGGAAGTATGGTTATATTCTTAGAATTGTACCTGTGAAATACATGAAGTCAGTTCTCTTAAAATTAATAAAAATTTTTAAAAATCAAAGAAGACTAAAAATAAATGAAGAGACAGACCATATTCAGGATCTGTAAAGCCATTCTAAAATGTATATGTGAATAGATCAAATAATAGCCAAACAATTTTAGAAAAACTAAGAGGAATTACTCTTCCCAGTATCAAGACTTACAATATACTTGCAGTGATCAAGATAGGGCAGTCTTGAAAGAGGGCTAGACACATAAGCAATGAAACAGAATAGAGAACCTCAAATATATCCCACAAAAATGCTCAATTATAACAAAGGAATGAAAGCAATTCAATGAAGGCAAGGCAGCCTTTCAGTAAGTGGCACTGCAACAATTGAACATCGGCAAGTTTAAAAATGAGCCTGCATCTAAACCCCACACAACTAAAAAACTAGCTCAAACTAAACTTGGACTTCAATATAAGAAGCAAAAGTATGTGATTTTTGGAAAAAAGTCTTTAGTACGTAGAACTAAGCAATCACTTCTTAGACTTGATACCCATAACATGATCTATAAAAAGAAAAACTTATAAACTAAACTGAGAGAAAATACTTGGAAACCACATATCCAACAAAGCCTTTAGATCTGGACTATACAAAGAACACTCAAAACTCAACAGCACAAAACCAAACAATTCAATTAGAAATAAGCAAACATCCAGTACAGACATCTCACTAATGGTAAATAAATAATTTAAAATATGTCCACATTATCATCAGTAGAAAAATATAAATTGACATCACTATGAGAATATACTGCACACCAGTAAAATGGCTGAACATCTGTCTCATGGATGTGGCAGTTTTGACAGCAGGGCCTTGGGTGACTAATGCACAGTACAGAGCACAGTCTGAGAAAAGCTGGAGAGGAAGGATTTCCAGGAACTGGATGAGCTGCCTGGGAAAGCAGCCCTGGGAGGTCTCTGGCTGCCAAGTTTCACACAGCAGGGCCTGCCCCAACCAAGGCTGCATGCCAGTCAAGGCCTGCCCTGGGATCTGCAACCTTCTGTGTGTAGTTCATTTTGTTTTATTCTGCCATTTTGTTTCTTGTTTCTACAATAGAAGCTGTCCATGTAGGAAATCCTTACAGATTTTAAAATCTGGGGTGGCTCTTGGGAGAGAGCGACAGATTTTCTTTTCTGAATGGCTATTAAGAATGGCTACTAATTAATGAAAGATTTATAAATCTGTATAAACTTTGTAACTTTCATAGGTTATATATTTATATGAATGAGGTAAACCAACCCTAGAATAACAGAGAAGCCTTTTCAAAAATAAATTGGAATTTAATAAGTTTATGAAACAAATATTCAATATCACTAGTCATCAGGAAATGCAAATCCAAACCATAATGCAATATCTCATTCCATTTTAAATGGTTATCATCAAAAAAGCAGAAAAAAAAATGTTGGGAAGGATATAGGGAAAAGAAAACCCTTACAAACTGTTGGTAGGAATGTAATTTATTATAGATATTATAGTAAATAGTGTGGATATTCCTCAAAACAAAAATAAAATAAAAATATGTCTTGGGGCCAGCACTGTGGTGTAGCAGGTAAAGCCACCAACTGTGGTACCAGCTTCCCAAATGGGTGCCAGTTTGTATCCCGGCCACTACTCTTCAACTCAGCTTTCTGCAGTGGCCTGGGAAAGCAGTTGAAAATGGCCCAAGGATTTGGGCCCCTACGCTCACATGGGAGACCCGGAAGAAGCTCCTGGTTCCTGGCTTCGGATCAGCCCAGCTCTGGCCATTGCAGCCATTTTGGGGAGTGAATCAGCAGATTGAAGACCTCTCTGTCTCTCCCTTTTTCTGTCTATAAATTTTAAATATAAATATAAATATACCATATGACCCAGCCATCCCACTTCTGGATTTATAGCCAAAGGAAATGAAATCAGATTATCAATGATATACCTGCATTTCCATATTTATTACAACATGATTCACAATAGCCAGAAAGAGGAACCAATAGAAGAGTCTGTCAGCAGCAAATGAATGGGTAAAGACAATGTGGCATACATATATACACACAAAGAACTCTGGGCAGCCATTAAAAAAATGAAATCTTGTCATTTGTACTAAAATGAATGTGAATGGAGAGCATTATGTTGAGTGAACTAAGCTAGACACTGCAAAAAAACAATTACTACATGTTCTCACTCATGTGTGCAAGTTTAAAAAGTTGACCTGAAAGAACAAGAGAGTAGAACAGTAACTACCGGAGGCTAGGAAGGGTCGTGGGGAACAGAAATAGAGGGAAGGTGAAATAAGTTTCCAAAATTTATTTTTTCACACAAACTTTGTTATCCATCAGATGATACAACAAGTTGCTGAAGAGTTCATGCAAATGTGTATGATGAAAAACCTGCAGTTGGATTTCCAAAGTTTTTTGCACTAAAATAGACTTATCTTTTAATGCCACTTTTCCACAAACTTTTTGAAGGACCATTGTGCAGTAAGATGGGAGGAATAAGTTCTAGTATTCTACAACACAATAGGATAACTACAGTTTACAACAATCACTTATGCATTTTATGAAGAACTAAAGACAGGAGAGTTTGAAAGCCCACAAAATAAATGTTAAGGATCTATAAATACTAACTACTCTGATATGATCACTACACATTATATACATGTACTGAATTATCACATTGTGCATCACAAATGTATATAATTTCTATGTATCAATTCAAAAGAAAAATATTTTAAAAGTTGGCATGGCATTATATTTTTAACTAGAAAATATGCAATTGGTTAAAGTGGATTATAATAAATCCTTAATTTCAACATGATATTCAGGGGAAAAAAATGAAAGAGAAAATAAATAAAATAAGTAGACATCACTGAAAGTTGATAAGGCAACAACTGCCAACCATAAAATTGATAATTAAAGAAAAATAACTTTCATCATAAACAGTTTCACATTAACAAAATTAGATGGGAGAAAGTTCTTCAATACAGAATAACTCATTTACAAACACAGAAGGAATGAGTTCACTGTAAATGCTAATGAAATAAGGAGTTAAGTGACGGTTCCTGGTGGATATCAAAACCTTTAGGAGAAAAGTGACAGAGAGCTTGACAACAAACAAACTGATGGTCACCTCCTCAACTCACCGAGCATCCCCAGCAACACTAAAGTAGATGTGACGTCCAGACACATGCCCCTCGTCCTTGATGTGAGCCACACCCCTGTACACCTGCAAAGTATGTAAGCCCAAAATTGAACCTGAAGGTTTCAGATTGTAGCCTGAAGGGGATAGAGTAATAAATTATTCCCATGAAGAACCCCTTCAGGCTGTAGGATGAATACTCCACAGAACAACAGAGCAGTGGTTTTCAACTAGCTGGTGGTGCAAGGAAAAAGAAGAGAATGCCATCTTTGGAAGGGCCTGCCCTGGAAATGGCCTTTGGTTGACTTCTGGGTACTCAGCTTTAAGGATGTAACAACTGATAAGGTTGTTTTGTTGGACTGGGCCAGAGTATTCTGCTGTACTAGCAACGCCTACACTGTAAAATGTGATTTACAGAAATACCTGCTTTCTTTCTGAGAGTCTTATGACAAGCCCTAACAAAATCTCTGAGTCTCAAGAAGGAACCCCTGGGAAGAAACCCTGCACACACGTCACATCCTTTGTTGCTGGAAGGAGGGGTGTGTCCTGTATGAGACAGGAGCCCTTTCAGAAACCTGCTCCTAGATTCCTAAAGAGTCAGCAGATCTCCACTGTTGTTCACAGTAATAGTGCATAGCCCAGAGTCAGCTGTCTGTGAGTCTGAGTCTTGCTAGCTAATCACAGAGTGTCTAGGTGGTCTTGGAAGCCCAAGAATAATGATAATATTGATTA
The DNA here is from genome assembly GCF_051225735.1 of Oryctolagus cuniculus. Classification (NCBI taxonomy): domain Eukaryota; kingdom Metazoa; phylum Chordata; class Mammalia; order Lagomorpha; family Leporidae; genus Oryctolagus; species Oryctolagus cuniculus. Next base: position 17,095,825 of record NC_142878.1, read on the forward strand.
AAAAGAAATTAGATAGTGAACATAGAGAATAAAGCTGTTCTAGAATAAAAATAAACATTAACAATACAACAGCCAAACTTGTTAGATAAGTGGGGCCTGAACTTACTGGAACTAAGCACCAAGCAGACTGGACAACCACAACCAAGGTTATGGAATTTTCCTGGCCATTCCTACTGCCAGCTATTTCCTTGATAACTCCAAGTTATTTTTCATGCCTAGACCAACCTCAGTAAGAAGCACCTCTTCAGAGTCATATCCTTTCCTGACCTCCCAGGCTCAAAGTACAGAGCCAACCCTTCTGCCAACATGCTGCTGTATACTTTGGTTTCACCATTCAGTTAACAGTGGCCCTGCCTGGCCTGGGAAGTGTTTGCACTTTGCTCCACACTACTGAAGGTACATCCACACTTAAAATTTCCCAACAAGTTGACAAGGCATAAAACCATTTGTGGAAATTCTCATCAGCCAGTTGATAAATGCAAGTCGGTTCTTTCCCACTGATAGCCCAAGGGCTTCTGTGTCCCTTTCACATGCATCCTAAGAAGCGGGAAGGGAGTTATTAACATTCCCATGATAGAGAAGAAGACCTTGAGTCTCAGAGGAGTTCAAAGCTCATCTCCTTGTTGCCATCCCTGAAAGTCACACTTGGGGTGAGCAGTGGCAATAGGGTAGAAAATCACATGCCTGTTCCACTTTCTCAGGTTCAGTTTGACTGGTCTGCCCAAAACTCCTCACTGCATATGCCAACAGCCAAGATTCAGTAAAAATCCAGTACACTTCTATTTTCAGCATATAGTGATGGACCTGCCAACGTTTATTCTCAATTAAGTGGTGGACTGGACTGATCCAGAGCATCTAACAAGTTAAAATACCTTGACGATGAGCACAGATGAAAGGAAGCAGGCACGAACGTTACCTCAAATATAATCAGGCCATAGACCCCCGCGAGGATGGCTGCAGCGATGGTCACTTGTGCTTCCACGCTTGCACGGAGGTACTGATGAGCCAGCAAAAGAGGGACCACCTGGGTCTGCTGCAGGGCGGCCCGAATGTGGATGGAAACCGTCTCCCTGCAGAATGAAGCAAAGACCTTACAGCTGGCAAAGGAAACAAATCCTCGATCAACAGTTAGCGTCCCTTCTGCTCTGTCCTTTCTAGCACAAGTCAGACATGGCCATAACCCGAGTCCAGATGAATCTGTTCATTTGTTCATCAGTGCCTGATGTCATCGACAAAAGAGCACTGAGCACAGGTCAGTGGTATGGGATGCAGAATGCAGCCTGCTTGTGTCTAAGCCTGGTCCTGCAGGTGCCACTCCAATAATTAACAAAGAGCACAGTTGATTGTACCCTTTAGTCTCCTCACTTCCTCCTTACCAACATACCAGATGGCTTTACCTGCAAAGCCAACTCTTTAAACTTCAGTCCCTGATGTTGGAGAAACCATCATAAACAAGAAGCCTGAAAATCAAGAGTCTGATGCATGTTGAAACAGAAGCGCTTTATTTAAGAGATTTATTTATTTATTTTGAAAGTCAAAATCACATAGAGAGAGAGAGCTCCTCCATCCACTGATTCACTCCCCAAATTGCCACAATGGCTTGGATTAGGCCAGGTCGAAGCCAGGAGCCAGGAGCCAGAAGCCAGGGGTTTCATCTTGGTCTTCCACATGAGTGGCAGGGGCACAAATACTTCTGCCATCCTCCACTGCTTTCCCAGTCACATTAGCAAGAAGCTGGATTGGAAGGAGAGCAGCCAGGACATGAACCAGCACCCATATGGGATGCAGGTGCTGCAAGCAGTGGCTTACCCCACTACGCCACAATGCCAGCCCTGGAAGCACTTTTTTGAAAGGTCACTTCACAGTTTTCACAGACTGAATTGTGTCATCCCCCTTAACTGAAAAAAAAATTATATGTTGAAGTCCTAACCCCTAATACCTCAGAATGTGAGTACATTTGAGGTAGGGTCTTAAAGAGGTAATAAAGATTAAATGAGATCACTAGGGTGACTCCTACTCAATCCAATAGACTGACATTCTTATAAGAGATTAAGTCACAGACATACTCGAAGGAGACCAGAAGTCACAAGGAAGAGGTGGCCATCTGGAGAAACCAACACTGCCAATGCTTTGGTCGTAGACTCCCAAGTTCCAGAACTATGATAAAATGCATGTCTGATGTTTAGGTCATCCAGGTTGAGACACTTTGTTATGACAGCCTGGGATAAAATGGTAACCATGAGAACAGACTGAATATGTAAAAGTCATTAGTCTACGAAAAAGGGGTGAGAGTGTCATTGTGGTACAGAGTGTTAAGCCACTGCCTATGACACTGGTGTCCCATATGAGTGCCAGTTCGAGTCCCCACTGCTCCACTTCCCATCCAGCTCCCTGCTAATGCTATTGGGAAAGCATCAGAAAGATGGCCCAAGTACCTGAGGCCCTGTCACCTACATGAGAGACCTGAATGAAGCTCCTGGCTTTGGGCTAAACCAGCCCCAGCTCTGTTTCTCTCTCTCTCTCTCCCTCTCCCTCTCCCTCTCCCTCTCCCTCTCTCCCTCCTTCCCTCCTTCCCTCCTTCCCTCCTTCCCTCCTTCCCTCCTTCCCTCCTTCCCTCCTTCCTTCCTTCCCTGCCTCCCTGCCTCCCTCCCTCCCTCCCTCCTTCCTTCTCTCCCTCTCCCACTCTCTGTAACTCTGCCTTTCAAATAAATAATAAATCTTTTAAAAGAGGGGAGGGGAATCCTAAACTTCCTAGAATTCCCTATTGTATCATATTGTTTTGTAGTATTAAGAAAATTAGAGCATCAGCTAAAATATATCATGGGCTTCCAGCTGGATTCTGAAACAATCCTTTTCTGTCTTGGCACAGACGACCCTGCTATCCTCCCACAGGCCTTGTTTCCTCTGTCTACACAACATGAGGTTTTTGTTGTTGTTGTTTTCTTTCTTTTTTTCTTTTTTGTTTTTTGTTTTTGGTCAAGCCACATAACTGACCTGGGACTATTTGTGACAAGCTTGGTGTCCCATGAGTTAAAACGTTTTTAGGTGACTTCTAGTGTTTGAATATATCCCACAAATTTCCTGTGTTGGAAACAAGCTCCCAAATCATATAGTTAATAGTATTTGTAGGTAAAGCATTTGAAAGGGACTTAGGATTCGGTGAAATCACAAGTCTTGGTCCCCATGCTGGCATTAGTGGCTTTATAAGAAGAGAAAGGAGGCCGGTGCTGCGGCTCAATAGACTGATCCTCCGCCTGCAGCGCCGGCACACCGGGTTCTAGTCCCCGTCGGGGCGCCGGATTCTGTCCTGGTTGCCCCTCTTCCAGGCCAGCTCTCTGCTGTGGCCAGGGAAGGCAGTGGAGGATGGCCCAAGTGCTTGGGCCCTGCACCCCATGGGAGACCAGGAGAAGCACTTGGCTCCTGGATTCGGACCAGCACGGTGTGCCGGCCGCAGCGTGCCAGCCATGGCGGCCATTGGAGGGTGAACCAACGGCAAAGGAAGACCTTTCTCTCTCACTGTCCACTCTGCCTGTCAAAAATAAAAAATAAAAATAAAAAAAAAGAAGAGAAGGGAGACTTAGGCTAGCGGGCTTGCTGTCTCGCCACTTGGTGCCCCCTGCCACACTCCAGTGTAACAAGAGGGCCTTCAGAAGGCAAGCAGATGTCAGCATCACTTTTGGATTTTCCAGCCTCCAGAACAGTGATCCAAAATAAACTCAGTTCCTTATAAATCACCTAGCCTCAGGTATTCTGTTACAGCAACAGAAAACAGACTTGGACAGTGGGTTTGTCCAGAGAATCTGCCCCAGACCTAATCTGCCTGAGAACCCACCTGCTCAAAATCTCAAAGGTCTTGCTCACCACGGAGTGTTCACTTCCTGGATTTAAAAATACTGTCCAATTGTGAATGACCTGTAAAAGACAAAGTATAAAGTCAGACTTTTTGCTTGAAAAGTCAGCTGGGAGTTGTTGTCACTCAGTTTAGGTATTTTATAGAATGGACAAAGAGAAAGAGATGAACAGTGAACTTTGATATGGACATGCACAACCCCAGTATTAGGAGCAAGTACAGGTGGTATGGAACTGGAAACTTCCAAAGAGCTTTTTTTAAGTGGGGAAAAAAGAATACAAAAGTATGAATATAAAATTAGTATATAAAGTTATGAAAAGATAGAAGAAAATACAGATAAGTAGTAAATACAGATAGAAGTAAATACTCTTGGAATCTACCAGGATTGATTCCAGACCCTCCTTGTATAACAAAACCTGCAGACATGCATTCCTTATATAAAATGATGTATTAGTGAGCAGACATTTACCCTAGTTGTTAAGATTCACACATCCCACATTAGGGTTCCTGGGTTCACTTCCCAGCTGCAGTTCCTGATTCTAGCTCAGCTTCTGGCTAACGCAGACCCCGGGGAGCAAATTACTAATGGCTCGAGTAACTGGGTTCCTGTCACCCACATGTAAGACCTGGATTATGATGCTGGCTCAAGGCTCTGGCCCCAGTCCAGCCCCAGATATTGCAGGGATTCAGGAACTGAACCAGTGGGAGAGAATTCACTCTTTCTCTCTCAAATAAATATATAAATAATCTTTAAATGGCATAATATTTGCATATAGCCTATATATATCTTCCCATTTACTTTGAATCATTATTTGTAATACTTAATACAATGTAAATTCTATGTAAATCATTATTATACTGTATTGTTTAGGGAATAATAAGGAAAATGTCTATACATGCTCTGTAATTTTTTAATAATTTCTATCTGTGGCTGGTTGAATTTGTGGATGTAAAACCCATGGATACCAAAGGCCAACTGTATTGATTATGTGAAAAAAAATCAATCACTACATATTACTGGGGACTTAAAATAGCCTTCTGAGCCCACTAAGGCAACTTACAAGAAATGTTTTCTTAGAACTGCTTCCTACTTGCAATCTGGGGGAAAACAAAAGCACTCCAAGAAAATTCTCCACATCCTTGGGTCACAGAAGCTTCTTCAAGGGAGGGCCCCCAAGATGGAGCCTCATCTTCTCCTCACGTTCTTATCCCCAAGCCAGCGCAATGGAGAAGAACCAGTTGAGAGGAGCTGGAGTGAGTACAGCAGGAGTGGGAGAGGGTGACATGAGCAGAGAGCAAGCCTGGCAGACAGGAGGAGGGCACAAAGGAAATTGGAAATAAGAACCCTGAAATAGGTTGAAGCAGAGGAGGAAGACACGCATGAGAGAACAGTTCTCTTGAAACACTTCAGCGTTTCTAAAGAGTATATTCAAAACATCATTTAGTAAGGATCTCTTGTGTGCTTTGTGTTTCCGGAGATGGATTCGTATGTGGGCATTTTAGGTGTGTCGACACATTACAAAGGGCCTTCCCATCAGAGTAGAGAAGCTCGGGCCAGCTCATTTATCTGAGGTTATAAATGTATGTGCTGAGAAGGCAACTAGACAGGAGGAATGAGTTCTAGTGTCCCATAGTGAAATAGGTGGGCTATAACCAACAATTTATTATATATTTCAAAATAACTAGAAGAATCTAAGCTTCTCAACATGTAGAAATGATAAATGATTAAGGAAATGGAAATGCTAATTACTCTAATTTGCTCATTACAGGTATCTAATTAATCATACTGTACCACATAAATATGGACAATTAAAAATTTCTTTAATTATAAAATAAAGATTGAAGATTTTGTTAAGTTCCCTCCTTCTTCCACACAAGATTCACAGACACAAAGCAGACAGAAGTGTGCCCTCCTTGTTCATTACCAACTTGTCAGTGTGCTGTGCACATCACACAGAGGCACCAAGTTTACAAGCTAAGACTGTGCCAGAGCAACCAGTTTAGGACCCTGGTGTTGCATGGGCCATCGCCAAGTAAACCGCATCCTCTTTCATCATGAGACCTCTGCTCTGTGGACCATTCTCTACACAACAGGAAAATGAGCAAGATGTGTTAATTCATCAGATGCTCTACTTTAGATGACACAGCCACACACATAAGCAGGGTTTTCTTCTATTGGTTATCACTGGGAAAACCCACAGACTAGACATATAATGTCCATGTAGAAGTCACCATTATAATCTACTGGAGTCACCAAGGCCCGGATTCAGGGGATAGTTAAGCTTCATGGAGAAGGGCCACGCCTTCCCCTCTAGGCTCCAGGCTATCATGGCAATCACTGCTGGCTCTCCTTGCAGTGTGCAGGCTGCCTTCACAGGCTGTGAGCTGAGGGTTCTGGATCTCAGAGACAAGACTAAGTACAGGAGCCCACGAGCCCATCAGTATAGATGCAGAAGCTCAGGGAACCTAAGCACAGGCTTATCAAGCACCCACAAAGGGAACTGTGCTGGTGGTGTGTCTTCTATTCAATGGGGAAAGCCCAGATTTATTTTTATATATATATATATATATATATATATATATATATATAGTTTACTTATTTATTTTGAAAGCCAGAGTTACATTGAGACAGAGAGACACATAGAGAAAGAGACAGATCTTTCATCCCCTGGTTCACTCCCCAGATGGCCACAATGGCCAGCAATGGCCAGCACTGGACCAGGAAGAAGCCAGGAGCCAGGAGCTTCATCAGGGTCTCCCACATGGGTTGCAGGGCCCCAAACAATTGGGCCATCTTCCACTGCTTTCCACAGGCACATTAGCAAGGAGCTGAATCAGAAGATTCATCAAGAAAAGGACATGAACTCGTACCCCTGTGAGATGCCGGTGCTGCAGGAGGCTGCTTTACCCACTGTGCCACAACATTGGCTCCAAGGCCCAGACTTAATTGTGCCTTTTTTTTTTTTTTTTTTTTTTTACAGGCAGAGTTAGACAGTGAGAGAGAGAGAGACAGAGAGACAGATCTTCCTTTGCCGTTGGTTCACCCTCCAATGGCCGCTGCGGCCCACGCGCTGCGGCCGGCGCACCGCGCCAATCCGAAGGCAGAAGCCAGGTGCTTATCCTGGTCTCCCATGGGGTGCAGGGCCCAAGCACTTGGGCCATCCTCCACTGCACTCCCGGGCCACAGCAGAGAGCTGGCCTGGAAGAGGGGCAACCAGGACAGAATCCAGAGCCCCGACCGGGACTAGAACCCTGGGGTGCCAGCGTAGCTAGGCGGAGGATTAGCCTATTGAGCCGCGGCACGGGCTTTAATTGTGCTTTATCAGCAAAGAACAACTACTTTCAAATATATAAAGTTTACCTCAATGGCCCAGCAAAATGGTTCTGAATAAAGAATCAACAACCCTATTTCTACTGAGATATTGAGAGTTTTATAAATGACTTAGAGAAAAGGGAATAAGAAAATTTCAAAGACAAAGCAAAAGATAAGCGTCAATGGCTTGACTAATAATGGTGTCACTGCCTGATGGCTTCCCATCAAATCCATTCAAGAGGAAACTCAGTTTATAATAGATGAAATGAAATTTTACAATTCCTTTCAAATAACTTATAAGCGTAACCTGCTGTGGCCGCCGCCTCCTGGAACCTGAAGCATCCGTCTGGGTCACCTCTACCACGACATGCTCTTCTCTCCCGGGACGACTTGGCCCGCCAGCTGTCAGGGACCCTGCCAGGTCCACCTGGAGTAACGTGGAATCAGCACGGCTGCTGAGGTTCAGAGCTGGGGGTGTGTCAAGGTGAAGCACAAAGCAAAGAGCAGAATCCCAATGTCCGCCTGCCACTCACCAGATGCAGACACTCCTTGGACAACATACAAAGAAATGCACATTTGGGAATTTCTTCCAATTGCCCCAAGACCCTGACCACTTCTTATCTCTTCAACCTCTTACTCCTACACATGCAGTTGGTTTTGTGTCATTTGAATATGCTTAGCATTCTCTAGTTGAAGGTCTAACTGGTGTCTCCCCAGTCCTATTATCGTTTCTAATTCCATTTTTTTTGCACCCATCATGAAAATCCTACGCAAGTTCCTGGATCCAGGGTGAGCTGTAGGCAGTATGCTTGCATGAATGAACTGATCCACATCCCAATCCTAAGGTAGTGATGCCCTGTTTGTAAGATGAAAATATACACATCAAAGAAATTCAAAATATGAGCTCTGAAATTGGCAAAATCAGTGACATCCACCGTAGTTAAAGGGTAGCAATTCCTTCAAAGTGTGTGAAAGATTCTTGTTCAGGAAAGATCTATCAAGAAAAGAGGCTCCTCCTACGGCAGAATGCCCTTCCATGGCACTTATGCCCCTATGGCAGCTCATGCCCCTTGTCTCCTACATCCCAACATATGCATGCTGTACAAATGTAGAAGCCCAGGCTCTCTGCTCTGGGATGGCTCTCATAGCCTCCCACCTCTGCTACCAGGTCCTGGGGACAATAGTGACATGGACTCTACACAATAGCTAGGCCATTCACTTTGATCCAGAAGACAAAAGTGTTGTAAATGGAAAAATAAATGTCACAACCGTTTGTGCTTTATATCAGGTCTCAACAGTCTGCTAGCAGCAGCTCACGGGTTTGAGGATGATTCCATAACCAATTCCTTTATCTTTCCTTAAATCCCTAAAAGCAGATGGTTCATGGAGCAGACTTAGGAAGGAGATAAAACCTCACCATTGCTAGTGTTCCTAAGGGATTTTCATTGTGTGTTGGGGAGGGGTCCAAGAGTGGTTAACTCTTTTCATTGCTCTGTTCTTCCCACAAAAAAGTACAAAAACATTCTGATAAAGTGTGTGATCAGAATGTTGTCTCTCTGAGAACCCAGAATGGGCAGCCTTCCCTAGCACTCAGTCGATTAGCCCCTCCACACATCTGTGCTGCTACTCAGCCTCCAAAAAACAACAAATGGAAAATGGAAGTCACACGTGAGGCAAAACGTACTAAGAAAGGGCCCAAAGAGCCCTTATTGCTTCTGAAACACCTGCAATTATTCCTGTCCTAGTCTTTCCCCAAATCAGACTGGAGAAAAAATTTTAAACAGCTTGAGCTCCAAAGACCTTGCAGACCGGCAGGAGATAGAGCATCGCCACCTAGAGGCTACCATCAGAACAGCAGGCTTCTCCTTCCAGATCATTGGTTTCCAGACCATCTATTGCATAAACATAATGAAATATATAGAATAAGGTGTTTATTCTCAGGGGGAGACAGCCAGGTAACAATTAAAACCTCAGTGACTCACCATTCAAACAGAGTGCACCAAAAATCCAAGAGACACAGCCTGCACACACAGCCACCCTTCCTTTTTTTCTCACCATTGCAGGTACTAATTGCATGCTTAGAGTACAAAGCAGGCCCTGATATTCTGGCGTTAGAAGTGACTTCCAGACCCCAGCAAATAGGAGCCCCACTCTCTCATCCATCTTTGATACTTTCTGGTTACACTAAACTATTCACTAGGTTCCTAGCACATTTCAATACCTTCTTCTAAAATGGTGCCTGTCCCTCAAGTGCTCTTCCCCACACCTGGAGAAGCCCTCTTCTCTTCTAATATCTCATTCACACTATCCTATCCCTATGTCTTTCCTTGTCACCTGCATCTCCACTCCAGCAGACTCTATTCCATCTTCCTGTGTTCTGATGACTGTGCATATTCTCATTAAAGTGTTTACTCTCCCCAGGCTGTACTTTCGTTTAGATTTTCCTCCTCAACTGATCTAGCTCCTCAGAGAAAGGAACTATGTCATACTAATTTTCCAACTTATCACCACTGTAGACCACCTCCTCTGTTCCGCTGCAGGCTGCCCTAGTGCAGGAAGCCATCTGGGAGGCCCCATGCATGCTGAGGGGAAAGATACACCAGTGGAATAATGACCAGCAGAGAGAGTGCTGCTGCCAGGAATGGAACAAGTCTGGGAGAACCTGGGAAGGCACTTTCATTCACACCGAAGCTGTAGAGTCCTCAAACGCTTGTCCTTCAAGATGCTACAGAAACCTCAAAGACTGAGCTCAGTTAACCCCTGGCAAGGATTCCCTCATTAGAAAAACTTTTTGGAGCCCTCTTCTGTACTAGACCTTGATCTTGGTTTTATTCTTGATCTCTGAGTCAAATTTCAGCAATAAATCCCCCCATCCTTGAGAGTCATTCAAGTTCCTCTTCACCTCCTATGATAGCTAATGTTTGTGTTGATTTGACTGGACTACAGGATGCCCAGATATTTGGTGAAACATTAATTCTAAGTAAGTCTGGGAAGGTGTTTCCAAAAGAGATTAACATTTGAATTTGCAGACTGAGCACAAAAGATCTTCCTTCCCCAGCGCAGGTGATCATCATCTGATCCATGAGGGCCCAGATAGAATAAAAGGTAGAATGAAGAAGAATGTGCACTCACTCACATTCATATTCATTCTCTCTCTCTCCACTTCCCTCCACTACTGAGCTGAGGCACCCATCTCTTGCCCTAGAGATTCCTAGTTCTCAGGTCTTTGTATTTGGATGGAAATCTACACTACTGACTCTCTGACGCTCACATCTTCAAGATATGCCACTGGCTTTCCTGGATCTCCAGTTTGTAAAGAACATATTACAGACTTCTAGGCCTCTGTAATCATATGAACCAATATCTTATAATAAATCTTTCTTTTTTTTATTTGACAGATAGAGTTAGACAGTGAGAGAGAAAGACAGATAGAAAGGTCTTCCTTCCGTTGGTTCATTCCCCAAATGGCCGCTACGGCCGGAGTTATGCCAATCTGAAGCCAGGAGCCAGGTGCTTCTTCCTGGTCTCCCATGCGGGTGCAGGCGCCCAAGCACTTGGACCATCCTCCACTGCCTTCCCGGGCCACAGCAGAGAGCTGGACTGGAAGAGGAGCAACTGGGACTAGAACCCGGTGCCCGTATGGGATGTGGGCACCGCAGGCAGAGTATTAACCAAGCGAGCCATGGTGCCGGCCCCAGTAAATCTCTTTCTGTACATGTGAAGATACTTCAAACAGTTCATGGGAAACTGGAATTAAAAGTTAAGTTTGGGAACAGGCATTTGGCCTAGGAACTGAGATACAAGTTAGGACACCATAACTGACATCAGAGTACCTGGGTTCAATTCCGGGCTCTGGCTCCTCCAGTTTTCTGCTAATACAGACTCTAGGATGCAGCAGCGATGGCTCAAGTAACTGGGTTCCTTCTGCCCACAAGGGAAACCTGCACTGAGTTCCCAGCTCCTGGTTTCAGCGTGGCACAGCCCCAGCCACTGTTGACATTTCAGGAATGAACCAGGGGATGAGATTCTTCTCTGTGTGTGTGTCTAGATCTCTGTCTCTCAGATAAATACATTTTTAAAAAAAAATTTTAAAGATAAGTCTATTTGGTACAAAAACTTTTAAAGCCATATATAACTTTTTTCTTAATAGGCACTTCCATGAATTTCCTAAATACCCTGCATATGCATGGATTTCAAAAACTTTTACACCAAAATAAATACAGATTTAAATTCATTTTTCCACAAACTCTTCAAAGTACATTTATTTATATATCCTATTGGTTGTCATTCTTTGGAGAACTCTGACTAATAAGCCCTCCCCTCTGTACCTCTACATAGTTTTCCAAACCCTCCATCAATCTTTGGTGGCTATAAATCCCTACTCATCACATTGTATTCAGAGTTGGGTTCGTGCTTTCTCTTCCACGCAATAGTCTTGAGTAAAATCTTCCTTACCTGTCTGCACAGTGCAATTTTTGGCACACCCTTTGCTTGATTGAACACAGGTAAAAAAAGTGGGAGCCCATCAAATCTGTCTTCATCATAAAAGTGGGAACAACATTCTATGATGAAGTATGAAAGATAAAAAATTGATCAATTCATTAAAAATAAATCTATCTGGTACAAACATATTTTCCTCCAGCAATTAGTTCCAAATGGGCAGTCTCCCTTAATTTCTATAGCTGTGATTTCCAACAGAACAATCTGTGGTGATACAAATGTCCGATATCTTCACTATCTCATATAGTAGCCACTAATCACACATGGCTACTCAGCACTTGAAATGTGGCTGGTGTGAATGAGGAAGTAAAATTTTAGTTTTATCTACTTCATTAATGTATTTTAAATTTAAAGAACCACAGGTATCCAATAGCTACTATAGTGTACAACAAAGTTTTGGAATAATCTAAGGAGCTTAAGGTATAATTGAAGAAGAATGGGAAAGGAGAGAAACCCACCACTGCTGACAAGATTTAAAAGACGCTCCCTTAAACATGGCACCTTGCCTAGTGAATATTTTAATTTGAGGAATGGCAGGCACAGGAAGGAGCATGACTCTTCCTCCCTCCCTCCCTCCCCTGAAGTAGGTCATAAGACCCTTGTGTGAGAGATGCACTCCTGTATCTGGAAAAAGGATGCATCATTATCTTTGAAAATGGAGGGACACCAGGAAGAATCTGAGTGAGCAGGCCTTGCCAAGTTTCCCCCAATTTACTACCCTTAGCTCATAACCCTGCCTATACCCTTTTGTACCATCACATTGCTCTGTGACCCCACTCTTCATCAAACCTAGTCTGAAAACATTCAGACTTAATTATTTCCTTAGATCTTCAATTCCTTATGATGTCTCCTGGGTCAGATTAAGCTTAAATTAAATAAATTGGTGTGTTTTTCTCTTGTTAATTTGTCTTGTGTTAGTCTAATTTACAGGGTCCCAGTTGGAGAATCTAGGCAGATGGGGTAAAGACTGCCTGCATTCACTACACTAAGCATAGTGTTTCCTTTACATTCTCTGATAGCCCAGGCTGCTATCAGGGTATGATGGGAAATCAACCACATAAGAAGGAGGGAGGGAAGAAGAAAGAGAATGAAGGAGGGGAAAGAGGAAGAAAGGCTGAGCCTTAGATTCTGGTAAAGTTTTGCTGGCCTCTATTCATTTGCCTAATGACTTAGGAGCCTTTGACAGCTGCCCCATTACCACCACCACTATCACCAACAGACAAGAATACAGAGACAAAGAACTTCAGGTGCCTGCAGTTACAGGCTTCTAAAATTAACCCTGCAATTAATGAGCTAACACAGCACAACCGTTACAAGGAGATGCAGAAGTTCACAAGGGAGAGGTAGCTTCTTCCTTCCCCAGCTAAAGAGTGGTGCTTTCTGCAAAAGCCCTTCCTGTCTCAACAGGCATCTCCGGTGTCCCTCATGCAGACCCCATGCAGGGGCCCAGTCAAAGGTCAAGAAGGGAAGGCACAGGGCTCCTCAGTCAGATGACACCATGAAGACCAGCCCTGAATCTCCTTCCGCCACAGGCCTTCACTTATGGGCTGTCCCTGAGAATCATCTTCAAAGGTCTGAGCCATCTCTCTGCAGCACTTTGCTCCTGGGGCATCCAGAACTGTCCTCTGCTGCACCTTCACCCCAGGCTGGCCCAAGGCTGGCAGCTTTCACAAACCCCCCGCAGCAGGTTCTTAGCCCAGGGTCTTGGGAGAGGGTCCGTGAGCTTCCAGAGATCTGTGGGATATCCATGGGAACATTGGGCAACCTTCTGAGGGTCATGTGGGAAATCAGAATCAGCCCCCAAAGAGGATGAGGCTCCATAGACCTTATGGACCACTCTGCAGTGTCCCTGCCTGCTTGCCTGACTCTTTCCATCTCTCCCATCCAAACAGGCAGGCATTCGGGGAGCAGGACAGAGAGCTCCCTGGTCAGTCCTGCTGCTACGAAAGTGAGGCCAGCCAGCAGCCTGCTGGGATGTACTCAGGCCATTCAGTCCTAGGCAGGGCCTAGCACACTCACTGCTTGGGCAGGAACTTCACCAAATGCTTTCGACTAAAAATGACTCAGTGCAGTCTTCAGTGGGGTGGCAGAAGAGTTTCTGTGTGCTCTCGGGTGGACTTAGTGCCTGGCCCTGCCAGGCTTACTGGGCTTCCTGCTGATGGACAAGGCTGTTAGTGTTGCTCTTGGCCCAGGCTGCTCCATGAAGAGCTCTAAATGTGTCTGATCACCAGACTTACCCAGCACCTCCCCAACTCAGCCAAGTCTCATTGAAAATAATTTCTGAACAGGACCCAATCTGTCCCCTTGAGTTCTGCAATAGGTTATAAGCACCTGCCGGGAAATCAACCAAAGGGTGACTAGTGTCCATGTCCTGGGGCCACGATGAAGCCAGTGCTTGGAGAAGACCTCAGGGAGAGTTGGGTAAAAAGAGGAGGAAGAAGTCATAATTTTTCTAACCTGCGGAGAAGATACAGAGGTAGAGGCACAACAAGGAGAAACCATGAGTGTTAAAATCAGAGATCTGTGCAGTCTTCTTACAGGGAGACACCTCTTCAACCAAAGCTCAGAGACAGTTTTAGGGTGGTGCAGAAAACACAAAGACGTGGGCATGTACTCAAGTGGATATCAGAGCTACCCTGGCTCAAGGGTGGGTCTGATGGGCACTTCCACTCACTGAGACGGGAGGATGCACATGGGCTGCAATCAGCGTTCCTCACAGGCTTCCCCTGAAGGCCTTGAGACCAGAACCTTCTGGAAAGCCCACAGTGCCCTTTCTCTTGGAGATGACTCGGCTCAGGGAAAGACTGCTCTGGAAAGTCACAGAGAGACTCAGGAAAACAAGACCAGGCAACAACAGACTGAAACAGGTGATCATAAGGAAAGCCACATAAGTTCCTAAAATCTCAGTTCACCGAGACCATGAATCAAAGATACTAAAGAAAAAAATTTCCCATTTAGTTCGCTAAAAGAATGAATTCTCTTTTTAAAGACAACAAAGTAGTTGGTCCCTTCCTCCTTGAATGCTAAGGATACATTCCAAGCCTTCCGGTGGACACCTAAACCACAGACAAGACCAAATCCTCTATTATGCATTGAGAATTTTTACCTTTTAACTTGAAGGAAGCACTTTACAGCTTTGCTTGCTTTTCTGAATTGCCAGCATCCTTACTTAAGATCCCTAGAGCCATTATTTAGTAAAACTAATGACTATTTGAACATAAACACTGTGATCCTGTGACGACTTGACAGTAGATCTGATATCTGAGAAGGCTACCAAGTGACCACTGGACAGGTAATATATACAGCACGAGTAACTGTTGCTCAGATATGTTAATCTACATGTCCATATTCAGAAAGACTTAGGCTCCCAGTCTCAGCCAGGATACGCTGAAATCTTTCCACCAGAAAAGGCTAGACAAGCATTAACTAATACCTCACTCCTTATAACAGAAGGAGGTGGCTGGGAAAAATAATGAGAGCTAGAACAACAAAGCTGACTACAGGGGGAAATGGGGTCTGCTTTGCTGCCTCTCTGCTTCCACAGAAGCAGGCAAGACTAAATCACAAAGTTTTAAAACTACTCAAGGTCAAATGTGGGCTAGCATGAGAAGCCGCTGAAAGTCACAGCTACGGAAGTTCACATCTTCTTACACGCTTTTCCTCTTGGAGGCCTGGCAGGCACTCACAGGGAAGAAAAGACTGAAGAGAATTCTGAGAAAGTGCCCCCACGATGCCAGCTGGGGAGGCGGCAGCAGCCATCGCCAGACTCTACCCACACCCACCTCCTTTAACTCCTTTCCTAAGGAGCAAAAGCTGTAATTTGCCTGGGAAGTACATCAAATCCAGTAGCCTGAGGGTGCAGTGGAAATCTTGCAGCTGGGGGAGGAGAGATGGGTTGGAAGAGAGCAAGGCCTAGCAGACAGCTGGCAGGAGGCCCAGCAATTCAGAGTGTCTGGTGTACCAGAGGTTACCATGGCAACCACAAGGCTCAAGACAGCCAACTTCTGACAAGATTTTCATAAATCCCCCAACTAGCGCCTACGGAAGTTAAGATTTGCTCATCTCCAAGTTTCAAAACTACTGACCTCAGTATCTTCTATATTACACAATGTATCTGGCTTTAAATCCAAGGTATACAAATAAGCAAGAGAAAGCAGAATGAAGAAGAAAAGCAATTATCAGGAAAGAACCAGTGACTATGAGGCAGGGTCAATAGGAAACACCCAAGAGGAAATGCACAAGACAGTGGTGGGGAAAAAGGCACAGAACAGACTGTACTTTGGAGATAAGGGAAAGCCTTTTCCTAGCTAGAATGTGCCACTCTGCATGTTACCTTCCATGGGTGCTTTATTACCAACCACTCAATCGCACAATCTTCACAGAGCTCCCCTCTCCTTCTGTTTCAGAGCCCTGTATCTATCCAAACGTCCTGGAGACACAGGACAACAGGAATGGTGATGGCCTAGGCTTCAACCTTCAGCAAAGTGGTAATAGTTGTTGAGCGTCCCTTTGCTTTGCAAATCTCAACCATGGGTGGCTGACCATCTCCATGTGTATTTTGGATACAGTAGCTTTCCAGTGGTGACACAGCCAACAACTGCCAGAACTTCCCTTGATCTGGATACAGGCTGAATAAAATCTGTAACAATCAGAAACATTTAATGATATATTTGTGGTATGAGAGCAATAGGACTTAAATAATTTTTACTACAGTTAAACAGAGATGTGATGTATGATTTATGTACCCCAAACTCACCAGCTTATTCTGAATACCTTTTATTAAAATATTCTGATGCTACATTCAGCTCTAATAGGCCTTGGTTATTGATATTTGCCAATTTTAAAGATTAAATGCCTGGCCACAAAGTTAGATTGTCAAAGGTAAATCAACATGATTTTCCATATTGGAAAATAGAAGAATACAACCTCTGTTGTGGTTGTAGTATTTGTTTGCAAAAAGCTTTACACATCATCGGAAAGTAAAGTGCAGATGGATGCATCATAGATGTTCAAAGCAAACTCTTCAAACTCCATTTGGGATGTATCCACAAATTACCAAGACTCCATCTCCCATATGAAGGCTGAACACAGACATCAAGCTCAAGTCAGCTCCTGAAATCAGAGGAGGCTTGGCCCACTCTGACCTCTCCCTCAAATTTTCCAGTGCACACCCAGGCCCTACTGAGCAGTGGGGCAGGGGAGAGGGACTCAAAACCACACGCTCATGTGAGGAGGAAGTAGAAAGGATATTGGAAAATTTTGAAGTTTTCAGAGTTCAGTATACAGTCAGTCCCCTGTATCTGCAAGTTCCACACCCAAAGATTCAACCAACCATGGATTGAAAGCATAGTTAGGCCTACAAAAGTTGTCTTACTGAACATGTACAGATTTTTTATCATTAATCACTAAACAATACAGCACAACTACTATTTATATGGCATGTACGCTGTATTGGGTATTATCAATAGTCTAGAAATGATTTAAAGTGTACAAAAGGATATGCATAAGTGATATGCAAATACTACACCACTTGATAAGGACTTGAGCATCCATTAATTCTGGTATCTGGGTGGAATCTCTATGGATACCAAGGGAAGACTGTAACGGTTCTTGTTTCATGAATAGATTATGTCTCTGAACCATTGCTCTCCTCCCTCTTGGGATATTAGGAGTTGACTGTACTTGATTCAGTTCAGTCGGCACTGATGTCATACATCACCCTTGCTGTCTTCATGTCACAGCTGAGGAGAACAGACACTTGGACACACACAATCCACACACGCACATGCACAGCCCCAGTCCCTGTGACTAACGGCAGGCGTCCCTGATACCCTCCTCCAGCCGACCCCCTCCATGCCCTCAGCATCTTCATCAAAGAAAGGTCAAACAATCAGGGGAAGTGGGCCAAACAGTGGGTCTCACAGCTCAGATCCTGATGTCATCCAGCCCAACACACCCAGAGGACTGTGCCCACCCACAGAAGCCCCCAGGATATCCCCTGACCCAGCAGCAGCACTGGGGGCAGCCCTGGTACTCACAGAGCACAACACCACAAAGACGAACAAGCCTGTGATTTTCAGCCACCGCATGCAGCACCTGCAAGAGAGAAAGCAGGCCCCAAGGGGCACAGGCAGTGGTCCTGTTTGCACATGCCCAGACTGACCAAACCCAGGTACCTCTCTAAAGCCTGGAGTAATCTCCACTCCAAAGCATGTGTGTTGAATTCTTTCTTTATTAAGGGGGCACATTGCTGGCCAGTAAATCTACTTCCTTATCTAAAGAAGCTTGTGAATGTTATGGAGGGAAATAAAGTTAACCCCCAATGACTACAGATGTCTTCTTGCCATGGAAGCCAATATTCAAGATTTGGGGCTCTTTAGAGCCTTTTTAAAGGGCTCCAGTTTCCTTGAAATAAGTAAGTTGAATGCCTTATCTTGGCTTTCCAATTCATGTTTATCAATTATCTTCCACTAAGCTTTCTGGAAGGTGGGAATGTAGACTTATCATCAAATATAAAACCAAATACTGCAAGAAAGAAACTTCAATATTGTGACTAGCTGTCCTAGAATAGTCTTTGAAGAATTCCATAGGAGATGACAGATAATCAACCACACACTCAGCCTGCACTGACAACTTCTGAAGCCTCTCCAGCCCAGTCATTATTACTTTTCTTAACTATGGCCCCCAAGGTCTATGTGAACCTGGGCCTGGCCTGCCCTCTGTGGTCCCTCCAGTTACATCAGCCTCCTCCTTGCTCCCCAACTGGGCCACGGGGCCTTTGACCCACTGAGATGCTCCCAACTGCAGTCTTCCATCACACCCTTCTCCCCTCTCTCAGAAGCCAGATCCCATTGAGGTAGGGCATGCTCTCCTACTGGCTGCTCTGAGAGGGAAAGCACTGGGGTGTTTTTCTCTGTCCTCACACACAAAAGGGTGTTGGTACATCGGCCATACTAGATGCACATTTGTAGAATCAAGCAAGAAAGTCTATGTTGGCACATGTTAAGTTCTATTTAACTTGGTTAATAGAACTTCGTTAAGTTCTATTCATCTCTGAAAACCTTCTTTCTGGTCCTTTTTAAAATAGTAAAATCTTGTTTGCATTCTCTTAGATTTAATGAATTTGATGAATAATCATTTCATGCTTCCAAATTATGATTCAACAGCACCTACTTAAATAAGAATCAAAATGACATTTCTTTTTAAAGCATGAAGCATTAATTGAGATGTTCTAAATACAGATTTCTTTCTACATAACTGCCTTATACAGCAGAGATGACAACCCAAATTAAAATATTCCTTACAAGTTTCTTCACCGATCATGCATGGTACTTTCTAGATATAAAGAATGACACTGAAGTCCTTTTTAGTTCAGTGGCATGGTCAAGGCAAATATTTGATGAATAATAGAAGACAAATCACTGAATGTATAGTTTCTAAGGCACTTGATTCTATTTTCCCATATTGCAAGATAACTGGGGACATGGCATCTTCTGGGGCCGTTAACCACACACTTAGGGAAAGGCATGAGCAGTGTCGGGATTAATCACCTTGAAGACCCATGGGACTGATCTCCAGTCACATAATTTCACATAATTCCATGGAGATTCATTAGCCGATTCATCCACCCCTATGAGAGGGGCAGAGACCAGTCATGCTGAAGAAGCTACAGGTGGTAGGAAAAGGCATCTCCATGGTCAAGCAGCAATGGGGGAAACTGGGGGCAAGTTGCTGGCCCTTGGCTTAGTTCAAAAGCTGTGTATCCTTGAGCAAAATCCTATTCTCCTTAAGGTACCCCCTATCTAACTCCCAGGACAGTTAGGAGAGCAATAGGTAACTGGGTGATAGTCCCAGTACATAGCATGGCTTTGAAAGTGCATCTCTGAGCACAGGTGGATGTAGTTCCAATCAACTCTTTAGAAAAGACTGGTCCCCTAACACACTGACACAACAACACTAATCCCTCACAGGTGCACTGTGCTTTTCACCTATCTAGGGCTTTCACACATATCATGTTAACCTAAACCCATGGAAGGCCATGGATAGGAGGGCATCAGGCCACTGGAGATAGTCACATAGCCAGGCCTGGTCCTGCCAGAGTCCCTCCATTACTTCAGGGAAGATCCAGAATGGAGTCCCACTGGTCCTCTCTCCCAGGTTTGTTTTGTCCTTGGAGGCACTGCTTTCAAACATGTTGCTCCAAAAGAACCCCTCCTTTACATAAATGTGCATATGAAAGTTATCCCAGCAGGTAAAGCAAGAGCACGGGGACCACCACAATAAAGCAAAGCTCCCTGGGCCCCCTCATGCATGCTTGCCCTCTGGAGCTCATGCAGCCTACACGTTAGCCTTTGTTCCATGAATGCACAGCCTTAAACTCCAGGCTTCCACAGTGCGGGAAACCCAGGCATCCCTCAGGCTGGGCCATGCACTAAATCCAACCCTTATAGCTGCAAAGATAATTTCAAACTCTAAAATGTCACAGAGACTCCTGAAGCAAACAGATTCTATGAGTACTTGCAAATCTAATGACCGTGAAGATTCCAAGGACACACCCAGGAAGAAGAGTGTAGGTGTAAGTTTTTAGGTTTATGATCCAACTTCCTCATAGCCTCACAGGCTCCACGCCGATTTGCTGAGCCACCTTAAATGTCTTTCAAGCCTCAGGAAAAGACAGATAACCTTGAAGGAAATGTGCAACCTGGCCATATGTGAAAAACCTTCATCCTCATCTTCACTGTCATTTAAGTGTGGGTGAGACCCCGCCTCGGCCAATCCCAGGACAAGTGGAAAGCCAGGTGTGGCCATCACCACCACCACCAGCGCTGGCACTCCTGGTCCTCCTACCTCAGTCTTGAGAGGTGGAATCCAACCAGAGCGCCCTCTGGAAGCTCCCCCTTCTCCGAGGAGGCAGACGTAGACAAGCCCTCCACCTCTCTGCTCAGCAGGCATCGGCGCTCCCACTCAGCAGAGCTGCTTTCCCAGGATTCTGCAGCCGTGATGAACTCTGGATGGTAAAGGGGCCTGCAAAGCAAGAGCTTTGTGCTTATTTTTCCTGCAACAGCTTCTCCGAAATAAGATTTCCTCTCCAAGGCGACTAGTGAAGTGGCGTGGAATCAATATGGTCTTTAAAAGTATCGCTTTCCACTAGGCTAATCCTCCGCCTTGCGGCGCCGGCACACCAGGTTCTAGTCCCGGTCGGGGCGCCGGATTCTGTCCCGGTTGCCCCTCTTCCAGGCCAGCCCTCTGCTGTGGCCAGGGAGTGCAGTGGAGGATGGCCCAGGTGCTTGGGCCCTGCACCCCATGGGAGACCAGGAAAAGCACCTGGCTCCTGGCTCCTGCCATCAGATCAGCGCCGTGCGCCAGCCGCAGCGCGCCGGCCACGGCGGCCATTGGAGGGTGAACCAACAGCAAAAGCAAGACCTTTCTCTCTGTCTCTCTCTCTCACTGTCCACTCTGCCTGTCAAAAAAAAAAAAAAAAAAAAAAGTATCGCTCTTTCACACTGGCGGGAAGGGATCTTTCCTGGCAGCATAGAACAATGTGATCAAAGAAGAACTGCTGGGATCACTCACGTTTTCAAAATCAGTTGTGAACATTCAAGAAACGTCAATCTTTTCTGACTTTGGGACTTTTCAGTAAAGCCATTTCTGGCTCAGTCAAGATCCCCACTCATTTCAGTACTTGCTTTCTCTCTAAATGTGGCAGAGCCGTCAGGACACAGGGCTGTGACACTCGTCCTGGAGCGGAGTGAGTGGTGTAAGCTTTTCCTCATCTGCATAAATAGATTTCTGTAGTGGAACTCTAAGGAAGGTTCCTCGTCTGGCTTTCCTAGACAACATCCAGTGAGAATGGAGAGCATCAGTGCCTCAAGAACAGATTCTAGGTGTAGGAAATGAATCCAGGTGAATCATAAATTTTTATCAGGATTACATATGGACATACTCATGTACATTTTTCAATCCCCTGGGCGTCACAGCAATTTCTTCAGCAGAGTTGCACTTGGCTCTAGAAAGGTGGTACCAAAAGCCAGGATGTTCACGTAGTGTGTGAAATACTCACGGAATCACAATCCTGACATTAACAACAGCTGTGATCTGTGGTTGGTGCCTCGTGAACCCAGCTAGCTCAACAAGACATTATGAGACACTTTAACATTTATCACTACTTTAGAATGGTTCACCACAAAGAAAAAATAATAATCTTACTCAGAAGTAGAAGCCCAGAGACACAAACTGGGCTTCATGAAACCAATATGTAACAAGAAAACAACTGGCTTTCAAAATAGTAAATAATTTTTCTATGAATTTTGTGACTTGAAAAAGCTCAGATATATGAGAAATAATATTACTCCCCTTATAATTACTGAAAAGGCACAACTGTACAAAAATTTGAACTAAGGAAACTGCTTTCTCCCAGTAGAAAGAGGAAAGCAAGTTAATGTCATGGCTTTTTGGAGCAGACCTGTATAGAACTTTCTGTGGCCATGGAAGTGTTCTCTGCCTTGTCCACTACAGCAGCCACATGTACTGCTGACCACTTGGAATCCGGATAATGCAGCTCAAGAATGGAATTACTGAATTTCATTTTATTTTAATTTAAATTTGAATAACTGTGTGATGAAGGACCACTCTGTTCTCACAGCAGATGTAAGACATGTTCTTTTTTTTTTTTTTTTTTTTGACAGGCAGAGTGGACAGTGAGGGAGACAGAGAGAAAGGTCTTCCTTTTGCCGTTGGTTCACCTTCCAATGGCCACCACAGCCGGCGCACCGTGCTGATCTGATGGCAGGAGCCAGGTGCTTCTCCTGGTCTCCCATGCGGGTGCAGGGCCCAAGTACTTGGGCCATCCTCCACTGCACTCCCGGGCCACAGCAGAGAGCTGGCCTGGAAGAGGGGCAACCGGGACAGAATCCGGCGCCCCGACTGGGACTAGAACCCGGTGTGCCAGCACCGCAGGCGGAGGATTAGCCTATTGAGCCGCAGCGCCAGCCCAGATATGTTCTAACCCTCATACCTCATACCATTCACTCTCTTTTTTCTTTTTTTTTTTTTTCCTTTTTGACAGGCAGAGTGGACAGTGAGAGAGAGAGAGATAGAGAGAAAGGTCTTTCTTTTCCATTGGTCCACGCCCCAATGGCTGCTGCAGCTGGCGCACCACGCTGATCTGAAGCCAGGAGCCAGGTGCTTTTCCTGGTCTCCCATGCGGGTGCAGGAGCCCAAGCAATGGGCCATCCTCCACTGCACTCCCAGGGCCACAGCAGAGAGCTGGACTGGAAGAAAAGCAACCGGGACAGAATCCGTAGCCCCGACCGGGACTAGAACCCGGGGTGCCAGTGCCGCAGGCGGAGGATTAGCCTAGTGAGCTGCAGCGCCAGCCACCATTCACTTCAAAAAGCAAGTAAATCAATGGATGATACCCTAATAAGTCATTTGATCAGATTAAAACTGCATCAAAGTGGGGCAGGCATTGTGGTGCAGTGGGTTAAGCCACTGCTTGGAATTCCCATATCCTATATCCGAGTACTGGTTAGAGTTCCAGGCACTCCACACTTCTGATCCAGCTTCCTACTAAGGAGCCTCAGAGGCAGCAGATGATTGCTCAAGTGCATGGGACACTGACACATGGGAAACTAAAATGGCTTTGGCTTGGCCTAGACTTAACTGTTGCAGGCATTTGCGGAGTGAACCAGTGGGTGGAAGATTCCTCTCTCTCTCCCCTCTTCCTCCTCTCCTCCCTCATTGTCACTCTGCCTTTGAAATAAAAAAAAAATCTGGTGCCACGTTCTGCTCCTCTGAAAGGATGTTTGTGACGTAAGACCCATTTCCGCCTGCTAGGGATGTCTCTATGTCCCAATGGCTGGGACAAATGCTTATACATTATTGGTTTTACAATGAGCTTCAAGTTCTAAAGTGTCTCAGGCCTTAATATGTTACCGAGTAGTTCAACAAAAAGCATTAAGGGAATAGATGTATTAGGTGCTTATTTTCAAAGTTATTCTTTAGGAGATATAGCTAAGAACTAAGTTATCCCCACATACAGAATATTTAAGTAATGGGTTCTCAGGAGTGCTTCGGCTTGCACCCATCCCCCATCAAGTCACTGAAGGACCAGTGGCGGGTTCTATGCTTGGCATAGGACTATAGGATGAAGAAGTACAGAGCTGTAGGCATAACCATGCTTAGCACAAGACATGTTCAGAAATAAGGGCACGCCTACAATGTTTGAAAGCACAGGAAAAGCACTGACTCTTGGTGGGAGTGGAGGTTAGGATATCTAAGCTTCACAAAGAAAGTAACATTGGAGCACCCTTGAACATGAATGGGACTTCCCTGGAGATCCAGAGAGGGACACAAGTTCCTCTTCTCACAGTGCTCAGTGGAAACCTTTGTAGGGGCACAGAACTTGTTAACAGAAATCTCCCGGAGAGATCCAGAAGATCATCCCTTCAATGGAAGATGAAAAATCCAGATACCCACACCCCATTCAAATCTGGAAATCCAAGTCTTCAGAAAGCGAGACCAGGAGCCTACACAGCACACAGCAAGCGTGAAGCTCCACCTTCTGCCTCCAGCTGCAGACAGGGCCGGAAGGAGCTCTGGTGGGCAGCTCCTCGGAGGCTAAGTCAGCTGAAAGAGACACAGCAGCCTGTCTGTCAATACAGGTACCCAGGGTCAGCGGGCAGGAAAGGGAGACTCAGGACAATGTCCCAACACTTGCAGTGTGTGAAGAGCGTGCAGATACTGAGCAGGTAGCCCAGACTTCCGGATTTGCAGAAAGTAGCATAAGTGAGCTTGAAGGCCCGAGCCAAACCTTTCATTCCAGAAATGTCTGTAAATCAACTTCCACATCATCTCTGCTCAGGCAATTCCAGAACCATCAAAATTTGTCCCAAAGAAGCTTTCAGTCTTACAGAAAACAGAATTATCTTGTGGATCATATCTCAACCTGATCACTGTTAACGTCTATAATAGATAAAATTTTATGGTGGGAACTGTCCTGTACATTGCAGAGTATTGAGGAGCATCCCTGCCCTCTACCCTTAGATGCCAGTAAGCCCAGTTCAGTAACCCCAGCCCCTAGTATGACAACCAAAACTGTCTCCAAACATTTCTCAGCTCCAAGTGAAAAATCTCATTCTTTTTTCAAAAAAGATTTATTTATTTATTTATTTGCAAGTCAGAGTTAGAGAGAGAGAGGAGAGGCAGAGAGAGACAGAGAGGTCTTCTATCCGCTGGTTCACTCTCCAATTGACCGCAATGGCTTCAGCTGTGCCAATCAGAAGCCAGAAGCTAGGAGCTTCTTCCAGGTTTCCTACGTGGGTGCAGGGGCCCAAGGACTTGAGCCATCTTCTACTGCTTTCCCAGGCCATAGCAGAGAGCTGGATTGGAAGTAGAGCAGCCGAGACTCAAACCAGTGCCCATATGGGATGCCAGCACTCTAAGCCAGGGCATTAACCCACTGCGCCACAGCACTGGCCCCTTTTGTTAATAAAAAGATTTATTTAAGTGAGAAATCCCATTCTAATGAGACAGCCTGTCAGAGCTATGTACATGTATGGATGTGTATGTGTGCTATATAATCAATGTGGGGCTCTACTCAAGGCCATGTGAAATTCATAAGCCATACAACACAACCACTAGAATCTTAAATATCTACTACAATGAATTGTCAAGGATCTGACAAGGACCAACATGTCAGATAAAAATGTATCTCAGGAAGGAATTCTTTAGCATAAATGTCAAGGGTAATGCTCAGAAATGTCTTAATTTCTTAAGAGAAAAAGTCTCACCCTTTCTCTGATGAGGAATGCCTCAGCAAAGGAGTGTTTTCTGTAGAGCAGGGGTCTTTAGATCTGGAGCTGAAGAGCTGGGACAACGGAGTATGAGACCTGAAAAAGACATGAAAGGGAATGGAATCACCAACACAAAAGTAATGGGTTCCAGTAGTGCGATGCTACTTTCGAGAAGGTGCCCCAAATTCAGTGATATTTTTTCCATGGACTTTGTAAACAGCTGGAGATTTAGGAGAGATGGCTCAATACAGCTCTCTTCCCTAGTTTAAGCCAGATTGAACATGCAAAACAAAAACTCACATAGGAGACCAGAGGCAGCAGGACCCATACTTTTAGGTTCACTGTAGCATTAACAGTGAGAATCAGCATTAACAGTAGATTCTAGCCACTTTGACTATCCCATGCAGAGCTCCCATCAAGTATACATCAGTCTGATGGGGTCTTTTTATAAGGGGACTTCAAAATGCTTGTTGAGAAAGATAAGTTTATTTTGATGCAAGTTTTTGAAACCCATGCATAGTTTTTCATTTACACAATTTCCATGATTACTTTGAAAACCCTTCACATTCAAATCAGGAGCTTTCGAGAGGGAAATACTTGCACAGGCACAACAAGGTCTACACCATACCTTTATGCTCACCCTCATTAAAGGATATATGTTGTCTAAAAATAGTTTTTTTAAGAGGAATGGCAATAAAAGGCAATCTATTTGGAGTGAAACTGATACTTTGAGATGTAATGATTTTGAATAGTCCTTGTTTCAAATGATGAGGTACAGTGCTTTTTCTTCATACTATTTGTTGAACTCTTTACTTAATGTAGAGTTTATATTATGAATATAAAGTTAACTGAAAATCGATCTTTGTGAAAAATAAGAATGAGAATAGGGAGGGAGGAGGAAGAAGGGTGGAAGTGTGGGTGGGAGGAAGGGTAGGGTGGGAAGAATTACTATGTTCCTAAATTTTTATATATGAAATTTGTATTCCTTAAACAAATTTTTTAAATCAAAAAAGAGACACAACCAAAAAAAAGGAATGGCAAATTGCAGAAATAATTTCCGTTCCTACTTATCAGGAATATAGCATTTTATATGCTGGGATAAATAAGCCCAGGCCATGTTGTGATATTTCAGATGTCAACGTAGATCATAAAACACAACAAAGACAGAAAACACAACAAAGAAGAAATTTTATGAAAAATATGTCCATTTGCTTTCCCTTCCTTACGCAAGTATTCACCTGTAACATAAACAATGAGACTGTGGCCTGTGGAGGAACTAGGGCCTTGATCTGCATCTAACTACTACATGACTCAGGGAAGTCAGAAGAGAAGTTAGGGACCAGCAACTGTCCATTGGGTGCTGTCTCTAGGCAGCCTTGGGCCACTTTCTACAGAGAACACGTATGACTCAGGGGCTTTAACAGCCAGGAGAGGATAACGTGGTGTGAGCAGAGGTGTAGGGCAGATACCTTGACTTGGACAGGTGAAGGTGAGGATACAGAAGATGACTGTGTCTAGGGAATTTAATAATTAGTATGCTTTTAGTTGTTCAAACTGGCTTAAATAACTCAGCATTTTGTCCCCCATTCTCTTACAGCTGTAAATCCAGAGGGGTTTACATTTGATAAAGGTCTCAGTGAAAAACGAACATCCATGCATTTTCTGCTCCTCAGGGCAGTTTGTTATGTAGTATTGCCACTATGAGCTCCAGTTTTCTCAGCCTTGTAATATAGATGAAAAGAAAATTATACACCAAAAAAAAAAAAAAACCCTCAGTTCCATTGTGTTAAACAAGGATATCTAAGTGGAAGGCATAAAGACAGAGTCAATTATTTTCATCAGACTCTGAGTTTCTTATGAATGGCTGTCATATTGTTTTGCTTTGTTTTATGATACCATAAATGGTACCCAGTTTAATACAGGTTCTTTTTTATTTTATTTTATTTTTTTTTGACATGCAGAGTTAGTGAGAGAGAGAGAAAGACAGAGAGAAAGGTCTTCCTTTGCCATTGGTTCACCCCACAAGTGGCCGCTACAGCTGGAGCACTGCGCTGACTCGAAGCCAGGAGCCAGGTGCTTCCTCCTGGTCTCCCATGAGGGTGCAGGGCCTAAGCACTTGGGCCATCCTCCACTGCCTTCCAGGGCTACAGCAGAGAGCTGGACTGGAAGAGGAGCAACCGGGACAGAATCTGGTGCCCAACCGGGACTAGAACCCGGGGTGCCGGCGCCACAGGCGGAGGATTAGCCAAGTAAGCCGCGGCGCCGGCCAATACAGGTTCTTAATAAATACTTAATAATGAACAGTTTAAGCCCAATAATCATAACTTATTTGTATGACACTGTCTTCTTGACTCAACAGATTTCTAAATGATTATAATGTTCCATAAGAATCATCACAGGCCGGCGCCGCGGCTCATTAGGCTAATTCTCCGCCTTGCGGCGCCGGCACACAGGGTTCTAGTTCCAGTTGGGGTGCCGATTCTGTCCCAGTTGCCCCTCTTCCAGGCCAGCTCTCTGCTGTGGCCCAGGAGTGCAGTGGAGGATGGCCCAAGTCCTTGGGCTCTGCACCCCATGGGAGACCAGGAGAAGTACCTGGCTCCTGCCATCGGATCAGCGTGGTGCGCCAGCCACAGCGCACCGGCTGCGGTGATCATTGGAGGGTGAACCAACGGCAAAGGAAGACCTTTCTCTCTGTCTCTCTCTCTCTCACTGTCCACTCTGCCTATCCAAAAAAAAAAAAAATCATCATCACAGACCACCTGAATAGTGAGTCATGCTGAAAGGAATAGAGGTGCTATTGCTCCTTAGAAAGATCAAGCTACAGCCCCTCAGGACGGCTTACAGCAGCATCACAGCGCCCAGCATGGGGGTTCACCTTCTTGCCACTAAAGACCAAAATCAGAAGTGGGGAGAAGTCAGAAGTCCACGTTACCTTCTCTGTGATTGCCATATCTGGCTGATTTTGTTATTCTTTAGCATTTCAGTTGTGCTTTGTGAACATAAAATAGTTTATGGTTGTAGTTAACCATGCGGGAAATGGTTTCGAAGTTTTTAACATATTTATATTTCTAAAGTGCTGAAATTAAAATAAGTTTCACAGGGAAATTTCCCAAAGAAACTTCAGATCATTCCAAATTTCAAGTTAATTTTATACCATCCAGATACTGTTTCACATTGTTCAAACCCATTCTTCTCTGCAAAGGGAAAAGCAGAGAAGCCCTTTGGACCATGCTACTTCGCAGGATCCCTGGCCTGTGTCCTGGAAAACTCATAAACCACATGGAGAAAAGATACAAGATCACCCAGAAAACACATATGCCAGAGCCCAGAAAGGAAATGGCAGCCCATAGACCTGAGAGCCTAGCACTGAAAACTGTATCCAGTAAAGTATTTCTTAAACAGCGAGAGAAATTAAACACATTCTCAGACAAAAGCCAACAGATTTCATTATCAACAAAACTGACCTACAAAAATGCCAAATAGGGGGCCAACACTGTGCCATAGAAAGTCAAGCCACCACCTGCAGTGCTGGCACCCCATATGGGCACCAATTCAAGTCTCAGCTGCTCTACTTCCAATCCAGCTCCCTGCTACTGTACATAGGAAAGCAGCTGGAGATGGCCCAAGTGCTTGGGCTCCTGCACCCAACTGGGAGACCTGGAAGAAGCTCCTGGCTCCTGGCTTCGGCCTGGCCTAGGTCAGGCAATTGCAACTACTTGGGGAATGAACCAGCAGATGGAAGATTCTCTCTCTCTCTCTCTCTCTCTCTCTCTCTCTCTTTCTCTCTTCCTCTCGGTCTTTGTAATTGTGCCTTTCAAATAAATAAAATAAGCCTTTTTAAACAATTAAAATTAAAAATTAAAAAAATGCTAATGGGAGTCCATCATGTCTTTTTTGAAACAAAAAGACACTAGATAGGGGCCAGCACTGTGGCATAGCAGTGCCAGAATCCCATTTGAGCACAGGCATCAAGTCCCGGCTGCTCTTCTTCCAACCTAGCTCCCTGCTAATGCACCTGGGAAAGCAGTGGAAGATGGCCCAAGCCCTTGGGCCCCTGGACCCACATGGGAAACCCAGATGAAGTTCCTGGCTTCAGCTTGGCCCAGCCCTGACCCTTGAAGCCAAATTGAGGAGTGAGCCAATGGATGGAAAACCTCTCTGTCTCTCTCTCTTTCTACCTCTGCTTCTCCCTCTCTGTAACTCTTTCTAATAAAATGAATAAATCTAAAAAAAAGACACTAGATAGCAATTCAGAGATACATGAAGATATAAATATCTCTAATAAAGGTAAATTCATGGACAAGTATGAAAACTAGCATTATTATAATTTTGGTTTGTAACAGCACTTTTTACCTTCTGCAGAATATAAAAGATGAAGGCATAAAAGTAATTATAAATCTATGTTAATTGGTACACAGTGTACAAAATTGTGATTTGTGGCATCAATAGGATAAACAGCAGTACAGTAGTTTTTGTATGCATTGAAAGTTAACTTGGTCACAATTCAAATTGCATTGTTATAACTTTAAGAAGTTATATGTAGGGGCTGGCACCGTGGCACAGCCACCTGTGGTGCCAGCATCCCATATGGGCACTGGTTCTAGTCCCAGCTGCCCCTCTTCCAATCCAGCTCTCTGCTATGGCCTGGGAAAGCAGTAGAAGATGGCCCAAGTCCTTGGACAACAAGAAAATAAAATATATCAAAACTCACAGAATTCAGTGTAAGCGGTACTAAAAGGGAAACTTACAGCTGCAAATACTGACTTTAAAAAAAAAATTTCAAGGGCCGGCACCGCGGCTCACTAGGCTAATCCTCCGCCTAGCGGCGCCGGCACACCGGGTTCTAGTCCCTGTCGGGGCGCCGGATTCTGTCCCGGTTGCCCCTCTTCCAGGCCAGCTCTCTGCTGTGGCCAGGGAGTGCAGTGGAGGATGGCCCAGGTGCTTGGGCCCTGCACCCCATGGGAGACCAGGAAAAGCACCTGGCTCCTGGCTCCTGCCATCGGATCAGCGCGGTGCACCAGCCGCAGCGCGCCGGCCGCGGCGGCCATTGGAGGGTGAACCAACAGCAAAAGGAAGACTTTTCTCTCTGTCTCTCTCTCTCACTGTCCACTCTGCCTGTCAAAAAAAAAAAAAAAAAAATTTCAAGTCAACAACCTAATAGTAACCTTAAGGAATTAGGAACAAATAAACAAACAAAAGATAAGAATATCTAGTTTACCATTTCTATTTAACCTACTACGGTTCTAGCCATAACTGGTAGGCAATAAAGGGATATAAATGGCATCCAAACTGGAAAAACAGAAGTAAAATAATCTCTATTTGAAGATGATACAATCTTTTATTTTTTTACAGAAAAATATTTTTTAGATTTCTCTTTCTTACTGATTTTATTCATTCATTTGGAAGGCAGAGATGGGGGGGGCAGAGAGAGAGAGAAACTCTTACATCCATTGGTTCACTCCACAGTGGCCAGAGCTGGGCTGGTCCAAAGCCAGGAGCCAGGAGCTTCTTCTGGGTTACGTGGGTGGCAGGGGCTCAAACACTTGAGTCATCTTGCGCTGCTTTTCCAGGTGCAGTAACAGGAAGTTGGATTGGAAGTGAAACAGTCAGGACTCAAGACAGTGCCCATATGTGATGCTGACACTGCAGGAGGTAGCTTGACCCACTGCACCACAGCACCAGCCTCAGGAACACAATCTTATAAGAAGAAAACTCTAAAGACTCTATTTTGAAAACCACTGGATTTGATAAATAAATTCACCAAGCTAAAGGATACAAAATCAGCAAAAAATGGTATATTCACACAATAGAAATTTGAAATGGAGGAACTACCACTAAAAAAAGCAATAGAAATATAATTAGAAATACAATGTTGAGTGATGACAGAAATTAATACTCACATGATGTAATTTTTACAAAGCTCAAAACCAAACGCCATTGAAGAAGGGAGGAAGAAAGAGAAAATGAAAGAAAATCAATGGATGGTTAGAAAACTAGATAAAACAGACAGACAGACATATATACACACACACACACACACACAGGATTTATAAACAGAAAATTCCATAAATAATTCCCTATTTGGGGAAACAAAGAAATGGCATAAAAGGGAAGCCAATTGGTTGGAGAGCACACAGTTGTTGAAAAACAGACTCCACTAGCCAGCGCCATGGCTCACTAGGCTAATCCTCCACCTGCGGTGCCGGCACCCCAGGTTTTAGTCCCAGTTGGGGTGCCGGTCCTGTCCTGGTTGCTCCTCTTCCAGTTCAGCTCTCTGCTGTGGTCCGGGAGTACAGTAGAGGATGGCCCAGGTCCTTGGGCCCTGCACCCACAAGGGAGACCAGGAGGAAGCACCTGGCTCCTGGCTTCGGATCAGTGCAGCACGCCAGTCGCAACACGCCGGCCGTGGTGGCCACTTGGGGGGTGAACCAACGGAAAAAGGAAGACCTTTCTCTCTGTCTCTCTCTCTTACTGTCTAACTCTTCCTGTTAAAAAAAAAGAAAAAAGAAAAACAGACTTCATAATTTTTTCATATGTCACATACATTATTTTCTCCAGATCAAGTATTATACTGTTTTTGAAAGGGAACATGAACTGAACTTGAACAAAAGGGAAATTTTCACAGTAAAGAAATGCTATAGAGATAATTAGTCAGAAAATGGAAATACAAGAAATAATGAGATGGAAGACTATCCTAAAATATAGAGTAAAAATTAATTATTTATTTTTTCATTTCTAGTTAGCCTAGAAAGTGAAAAAACTTCTACTTTTAAAAAGGAATTATTGTGGGACCAGTGCTGTGGCCTAGCAGATAAAGCTACCACTTGCAGTGCTGGCATCCCATATGGGTGCCAGTTCCAGTCCCAGCTGCTCCACTTCTGATCCAGCTCTCTGCTATGGCCTAGGAAAGCAGAAGAAGATGGCCCACGTCTTTGGGTTCCTGCATCCACATGGGAGACCTGGAAGAGACCACATGGGAGACCTCCTGGCTCCTGGCTTTGGATCAGTGCAGCTCCAGCCACTGCAGCCAACTGGGAAGTGAACCAGCAGATGGAAGACCTCTCTCTTTCTCTGCCTCTCCTCTCTCTGTATAACTCTAACTTTCAAATAAATAAATAAATCTTTTTTAAAAAAGGAATTATTGTTATGTTCTTAGATTTGTTATCTATTAAATATATATCAACTCTTTTTATATTAATAATAAAAAATTTTAAGATGCTTCTTGTGAAAAAATAAATAAAAAGCTAAAAAGCTTCCTAAAAATTTAATACTCAGAATGGAAGACTCAAATAAATCTCCAAATCGATTGCCTGCTTATTACATTGAAGCAAAAAAATAAAAGTAAAGAAACATGAGTGTATTTTTTACCATGGAAAAGTCCTTTTACTGCCTCTGTTTGCCAACATAACAAAATCTCACTCATTTACATTCCACTAGTCTTGCAAGTTTTCTTAACTGAAAGATACATTGAGGTTGTTGTTAATCTTTGCTTAAACAACTAATTTTTTATGGATGATGCAAATTAATATGTTTAAAAGAATGTCTAGAGACTGTTTAGAAAGTTCCCCAGAGGATGTATAAAGCTAGTAACAAAAAATTATTAAATATGAATGGATATTACTAATTTTTAAAAGTATAATCATGTACCCCAAAACCTAGGAAGGCCTTTTCTGAGAAATAATTACAGGAACAATCTTAGGATTTACTTGACTATAAAAATATTAAGCTTTAAGCTTTAATTTTTTGTAAAGATTTATTTATTTAATGAAAGTCAGAGTTACACAGCAGGAGGAGAGGCAGAGAGAGAGGTTCTCCATCCAATGGTTCACTCCCCAATCCGCTGCAATGGCCGGAGCTGTGCCAATCCAAAGCCAGGAGCCAGGAGCTTCTTCCAGGTCTTCCACATGGGTGCAGGGGCCCAAGCACTTTTGCCATCCTCCACCACTTTCCCAGGCCACAGCAGAGAGCTGGATGGGAAGTGGAGCAGCTGGGTTTCAAACTGGCGGCCATATGAGACTCCGGAACTTCAAGCCAAGGCGTTAACCTGCTGCGCCACAGTGCTGGCCCCTAAGCTTTAATTTTAAGCTTTAAATTAAATAGTTTTTTTTCCTAAGAAAAACAGTGTAAATAGTTGATGACTTGGTAGTAGGATTTTTTTTTGAAGTTCATAATTCAGTAAAGAGAGGAAAAGATGGGTTTGGGGCAGTAGGGTACTGAGTGAGCCCAGTGGGACACAGAAGTAGACACATCAGCAATGAAGCCAAACACGTATGGTTATTCTTTTTATTTTTTTTATATTAAATTGTTTTTTTTTAATGAATATAAATTTCCAAAGTACAGCTTATGGATTACAATGGTTTCCCCCTCATAATATCCCTCCCACCCGCAACCCTCCCCTTTCCCACTCCCTCTCCCCTTCCATTCATATCAAGATTCATTTTCAATTCTCTATATACAGATCAGTTTAGCATACATTAAGTAAAGATTTCAACAGTTTGCTCCCACACAGAAACATAAAGTGAAAAATACTGTTTGAGTACTAGTTATAGCATTAAATCTCAATGTACAGCACACTAAGGACAAAGATCCTACATGAGGAGTAAGTGCACAGTGACTCCTGTTGTTGACTTAACAAATTGACACTCTTGTTTATGGCGTCAGTAATCACCCTAGGCTCTTGTCATGAGCTGCCAAGGCTATGGAAGCCCCCTGAGTTCACCGACTCTGATCATATTTAGACAAGGCCATGGTCAAAGTGGAAGTTCTCTCCTCCCTTCAGAGAAAGGTACCTCCTTCTTTGATGACCCATTCTTTCCACTGGGATCTCACTCGCAGAGATCTTTCATTTAGGTTTTTTTTCCCCCAGAGTGTCTTGGCTTTCAATGCCTGAAATATTCTCATGGGCTTTTCAGCCGGATCCGCATGCCTTAAGGGCTGATTCTGAGGCCAGAGTACTGTTTAGGACATCTGCCATTCTATGGGTCTGCTGTGTATCTCACTTCCCATGTTGGATCATTCTCTCCCTTTTTTATTCTATCAGCTAGTATTTGCAGACACTATTCTTGTTTCTGTGATCCCTTTGGTTCTTAGTCCTATCATTATGATCAATTGTGAACAGAAATTGATCACTGGGACTAGTGAGATGGCATTGGTACATGCCACCTTGATGGGATTGAATTGGAATCCCCTGGTATGTTTCTAACTCTACCGTTTGAGGTAAGTCAGCTTGAGCATGTCCCGAATTGCACATCTCTTCCCTCTCTTATTCCCACTCTTACATTTAACAGCGATCACTTTTCAGTTAAGTTTCAGAACTTAAGAAGAATTGTGTATTGATTACAGTATTCAACCAAAAGTATTAAGTAGAACAAACAAAAAATACTAAGAGGGATAACATATCAAGTTGCTCATCAACAGTCAGGGTGAGGGCGGATCAAGTCACCGTTTCTCATAGTGTTCATTTCACTTGAACAGGTTTCCTTTTTGGTGCTCAGTTAGTTGTCACCTATCAAGGAGAACAAGTGGTATTTGTCCCTTTGGGATCGGCTTATTACACTCAACATAATGTTTTCCAAATTCCTAATGGGGATCACTTTTCAGTTAAAATTTAAACACCTAAGAATAATTGTGTGTTAATTACAGAGTTCAACCAATGGTACTAGAACAAAAAAAATACTAAAATGGATAAAGTATTACATTGTACATCAACCGTCAGGACAAGAGCTGATCAAGTCACTGTTTCTCATAGTGTCCATTTCATTTCAACAAGTTTCCCCCTTGGTGCTCAGTTAGTAGTCGACGTATGGCTATTCTTAACCAGTTTGCTGCCGGAGCTGGTGATGGCACAGTAAATGTCAAAAATTCACAATAAAAAAAAAGATTTGCGACCATTTTCTCCCAGGCTTACCCACATGTAGTAAGATGGAACAGTCAGTCCTTAAGCTTAAGTAAACCCTCAGACATAAAAGATGCAACCCTTCCTTCGCCAAGCTGATGGAGAGAACAGATCACTGCCGTGTACTAAGCAAGTTTTCAAACTGCAACCAAATGAGCAATGCATTCAGCACCATAAGGTTGTTTTCAATCAGAAAAACACCTGAGGGAAAAAATCGGACCACCATTCACTCCAGTTAGCTGGAAAGTCCAAAAAAACAATCCTTAACCTTGAATGGGCTTGTGACCAGGCTGGTTATTGAAGGGATAAGTCATTTTTATTGTGCAAAAAAAAACAAAAGTATACTCCTCCCCAAAGAAACCTGATGAGCTATGTGTTTTCAAGGAACATAAGACTCTCCAAGTTCATGAAAGGTATGCAGACTTTGAATAAAAAGCTGTATCTTTTCCTGCTAGCCACGAAATCAGGAACACAATGAATACTGGAGTCCCAGGAGGGGAAGTCGTCAGCACTGTCAATAGGAAAACACAAGGGAGTGAAAGTGCCTCAATGTGCTACTGCATGAAACCTGAGATGGATGTATTTTGCACTTCACAGTCGTCATTAACAGTTTTCATACCACACAAGGAGTCTTCAAAAAGTTCTTAGAAAGTGTGTGTCATGGAAAAACTATGCACAGATCTCAAATATCCCAAACTTTTTGCACCAAAGTAAATTTATCTTTCAATTCCATTTTCCATGAACTTTTTGAATTCCTGTGTGTGAGTGTGTGTGTGTGTGTGAGTGTGTATGCTGCTTGCTCAGCAGCGACAATCCCATATAAGAAAAAGGGGGAAGGGAAGTATATTTTTCAAAAACTTATTCGAACCAATCATTAACCTGAAATTAATAAAAC
Source organism: Oryctolagus cuniculus (assembly GCF_051225735.1). Classification (NCBI taxonomy): domain Eukaryota; kingdom Metazoa; phylum Chordata; class Mammalia; order Lagomorpha; family Leporidae; genus Oryctolagus; species Oryctolagus cuniculus. The sequence goes on from NC_142878.1 coordinate 17,132,071, forward strand.
ATTCAAGGGCATTCTCTGAAAGAGAATGACAGGTGACAAAGCATACATGAAGATAATGATAAATGTAGTCTCTATTTCATGCTCCTAAGTAGACTGTACCAGAAACACACTTTAGTCTTTATACTAAGCCTTTTTTTTTTTTTTTTGGACACTACAAACTTACCTAGAGAGAGAAGATATTTGTCTCAGTGGGCTGATGAGGACCTGACCACACTTGGACTGGGGACTTACCACAGAGAATAATGGACAGCACTAAATTTCTCTGCAGATCACAATTCTCTCTACCATGTGGTACATGCACCGGACCAAGTCAACTTAAAGGATTTTCTATCTACTTCTTCTATTAATGAAACATGGCATTGAAATCTCCAACTATAATCTCTTATGTTCTATCAGTTTTTGCTTTGTGAATTTTGAAGCCTCATAAACATTAAGAATTGCATACTTTTGATAAACTTACCCATTTATCTTTATGATATGGCCTTCTTTACCCTTAGTAATATTCTTTGTTCAAATCTACTTTTTCTGATATCAATATAAGCACTTCACTTTTCTATGTGTCAGTTTTAGCATTATATATCTTTTTTATCTTTTTACTTTTAACCAATCTATTCTATTATATTTAGTGAATTCCTGAATCATTAGCATATACTTTTTCATAAATTTTTACTTATAAAAAAGGAACAAATTTCATGTATTTCATATACACAGTTTTAACAGCATAATGATACTTCCACCCTACTGTCCCTTCCCCCCTTACCCCTTATTCACTCCCACCCTCTCTCCTTCCTTATTTTTCTTTTAGTTTTTTAAATGACATACATTCAGTTTTCATTATAATCACAAGCTTAACCTTCCACTAAATAAAAATTCAACAAGAACTAGGTTAAAAAAAAAAACAGTATTCCTCAACAGTAAAGACAAGGGCTATAAACAATAATCAAACCTCAAAAAGCCAATTTTGCTCATATATGTTGTAAATTTTAAATCGTGGTTTTTTTACCTTTCTCTGTTTCTCTGTAACTCTACCTCTCAAATAAATAGATAAACTCTTTTTTTTTTTTTTTTTTTTTTTTTTTTGGACAGGCAGAGTGGACAGTGAGAGAGAGAGACAGAGAGAAAGGTCTTCCTTTTGCTGTTGGTTCACCCTCCAATGGCCGCCGTGGCCAGTGCGCTGTGGCCGGCACACCACGCTGATCCGATAGCAGGAGCCAGGTGCTTCTCCTGGTCTCCCATGGGGTGCAGGGCCCAAGTACTTGGGCTATCCTCCACTGCACTCCCTGGCCACAGCAGAGAGCTGGCCTGGAAGAGGGGCAACCGGGACAGAATCCTGCGCCCCGACCGGGACTAGAACGCGGTGTGCCGGCGCCGCAAGGTGGAGGATTAGCCTAGTGAGCCGCGGCGCCGGCCTAGATAAACTCTTTTTAAAAAGAAAAAGGCAACACTGTGGCATAGTGGACTAAGCTTCTGCCTGCAGCACCAGCATCTCATATGGGTGCTGCTTCCTGTCCTGGCTGTTCCTCTTCCAATACAGCTTTCTGCTAATGACCTGGAAAAGCATTGGAAGATGACCCAAGTGCTTGGGCCCCTGCACCTGCTTGGGAGACCCAGAAGAAGCTCCTGGCTCCAGGCTTCAGATGGGCTTAACTCTAGCTATTGCAGCCATTCGGGGAGTGAACCAGTGGATAGAAGACCTTTCTCTCTGTCTTTCACTCCCTCTGTCTGTAACTCTACCTCTCAAGTTAATAAATAAAATCTTTAAATCTTCAGATTTTTTGTCTACTATGACAACATTTGCTTTTTAACTAGGGTATTGAGTTCACTCACATATAATATGAGTACTGATATATTTAGGTTTAAATCTGCTGTCTTGTTACTTATTTTCTATTTGTCTATCTGTTCTTTCTTCCATTTTCCTCTTTTTCTACCTTATTTTACATTAATTATTTTGTTCAATTTGATTTTATCTTTTTGTTGGCTTATTAGCTATAGTTCTTTGGGTTTTCTAATTGTTGTTTAAGGGATTACAAATCATTAACTTCTCATAGTCCAACTTAAAATATAATACCCAAGCCTATATAGTATATAATGATAAAATATACATATATATGCACACATTAATGAACAGGCAAATAGATCAATGGAATAGAACTGAGAGCTAGAAATAGAAATCATAACAATTTATTCCATATCAGAGGAACAAAGACCATTCATTGAGAGAATAAATGCTCTCTTCAAGAAAGTCATGCAACAGATTCTTAAATATGACACCAAAACCACAAGCAAAAACAGATGAAAATCGATAAACTTGACTTTACCAAAATTCAAATTCTTTGTGAACCAGACAACATTATTAAGAAAAATATATCACACAGAATGCACTAAGTTGCTTGAAAATAATACAGCTAGTAAGAATCTAATAAGCAGACTATATAAAGAACTTCTACAACTCATAAACAAAGGACAACCCAATTTTAAAATGGACAGAGGACTTAAACAGGCATCTTTCCAAAGAAAATATGCAAGTGATCAATAAGTATAGGAAAGATGTTAAAAATTATTAGTCATTAGAAAATATAAATCAAAAATACTATAAGATATCATATAATACCCAATAGGAAGACCCAATAGTAAAAGTGAAAAGGTGTTGGCAAGTATATGGAGAAATTAGAAAACTCATATATTGCTAGTGGTAATATAAAGTATACCAAACTCCGTGAAAAATAGTTTTGCAGATCCTCGAAACATTCAATACAGAATTAACCATACGACCCAGAAATTCCACTACTAAACATATACAAAAATATTTGAAAGCAAGAATTCAAAAAGGTATCTGTACACCAACATTAATTGTAACATTTTCACAAAAGCCAAACAACTCATGTATCCTTCAATAGATGAATGGATAAACAAAACGTGGCAGATACATATAAGTTATTTACCCATAAAAAGGAATGAAGTGATGATACATGATATCACATCATGAACCTTCAAAACATGCTGAGCAAATAAGCTAAAAGCAAAAGAACATGGGGCCAGCGCTATGACATAGCAGGTAAAGCCACCACCTGCAGTGCCATAATGCCATATGGGTAACGGTTCAAATTTCAGCTGCTCCACTTCCGATCCAGCTCTCTGCTATGGCCTGCGAAAGCAATAGAAGATGTCCCAAATCCTTGGGCCCCGGCATCCCTGTAGGAAGACTCAGAAGATGCTCCTGGCTCCTGGCTTCAGATCTGCACAGCTCCCGCCATTGCAGCCACTTGGGGAGTGAACTAGAAGATGGAAGACCTCTCTCTCTCTCTGTCTCTCCTTCTCTCTCTGTGTAACTCTGACTTTCAAATAAATAAACAAATCTTAAAAAAAAATAAGTACTACATGACTTCATTTATATGACACACCTATCATTGGCACATTAATAGACAGAAAACAGATTAGCGGTTCCCAGAGGTTGGGAGGAGGGGTAAGCAAGAGGGAGCTCTTGCCTTCAATCAAAAAAAAAAAATCATCCTCCAGAAGTGATAGAACAAGAGACCCTCCAGATGCACAAAAACCTATGTAGAAACATGTACAAGGAAGGCAATATGACTCCCCAAAAAGGAATGCAACAATACATTAATATTGGATTGTGAAGAAGAAGAGAATGATGAAATGCCAGAAAAAGAATTCAGATGAATAATAGAGTAATCAAAAACGCAGAGAAACAGTCAGATGACATTAAGAAATCAGGACATGACATGCACAAGAAATTCTGCAAAGGGAGATATTAAAAAAGAACAAAGCAGAAATATTAAAAATGAAGTATTCAATAAAAATACAATGTATCCAAATAAAAGTATTCAAATAAAAATTACAATGAAACAACAGACTTGATGAGGCAGAAGAAAGAATGTCTGACCTAGAAGACAGGTATTCTGAAATAGTCAGACCAAAAAATGAAAAACAAGAATAACTAAAAAGAATAAAAACAGTGATCAGGAGCTATAGAGTATCATCAAGCAACCAAATAAATAAGTCTTAGGAGTTTCTAAAAGAAGAGAAAAAAATGGCTTTTAATACCTATACATGGGGCCAGTGCTATGGTATAGCAGGTAAATCTGCCACCTTCAGTGCTGAAATCCCATATGAGTGCCAGTTCAAGTCCCAGCTGCTCCATTTCCAATCCAGCTCTCTGCTATGGCCTGGGAAAGCAGTAGAATATGGCTCAAGTGCTTGGGCCCCTGTACCCTCATGGGAGACACAGAAGAAGCTCCTGGCTCCTGGCTTCAGATAGGCCCAGCTCCTGCTGTTGCAGCCATTTGGGGAGTGAGCCAGCAGATGGAAAACTCTCACTCTCTCTCTCTCTCTCTCTAACTCTGTCTTTCAAATAAATAACAAATAGATATTTTTAAAAAGAGATAAAAAAGAATACCTATACATGTATTTGAAAGTCAGAGTTATATATAGAGAGGTTGATACATAGAGAGGGAAATTCCACCTACTGGTTCACTGCCCAGATGGCCATAATACCCAGGACTTGGCCAGGACAGAGCCAGGAGCTTCACTTGGGTCTCCCATATGAGTTGCAGAGGCCTAGACACTCGGGACATATTCTTACGCTTTTCCTAGGCCAATAGCATGGAGCTGGATTAGAAGTTGGAAGAGCAGCCAGGACTCAAACTAACACCCAAATGTTGGCATTGCTGGTGGTAGTTTACCTACTATGCCACAATATCAGCCCCTTAAGCTGTCAACAAATTGGAAAGTCTAGAGGAGATGGACAGATTTCTGGACACATACAATCTATCAAAATTGACTCATGAAAACAGAACACAAAATAGACCAATAACAAAAGATGGAGATTGAATCAGTTATAAAGATCTCAAAAAGAAAAGCCCAGGATCAGATGGCTTCACTGCTGAATTCTACCAGACAATTAAAGAAGAACTAATTCCCATTCTTCTAAAACTATTCAAAACAATTGAAAAGGAAGGAATCTCCCCAAACTCCTTCTGTGAGGCCAGCATCACCTTAATTCTAAAACCAGAAAAAGATACTACAAATACCAATATCCCTGATGAACACACATGCAAAAAATCCTCATGAAAATTCTAGCTAATAAAATCCAGCAACATATCAGAAAGAGTATTCACCTGGACCAAGTGGGATTTATCCCTGGGATGTGGGGATGGTACAACATATGCAAATTGACGTATATGATACATCACATAAAGGCAATATATGAAAAACAGGCCGGCGCCGGGGCTCACTAGGCTAATCCTCTGCCTTGCGGCGCCGGCACACTGGGTTCTAGTCCTGGTCGGGGCACCGGATTCTGTCCCAGTTGCCCCTCTTCCAGGCCAGTTCTCTGCTGTGGCCAGGAAGTGCAGTGGAGGATGGCCCAAGTGCTTGGGCCCTGCACCCCATGGGAGACCAGGAGAAGCACCTGGCTCCTGCCATCAGATCAGCGCGGTGTGCTGGCCATGGCGGCCATTGGAGGGTGAACTAACGGCAAAGGAAGACCTTTCTCTCTGTCTCTCTCTCTCTCACTGTCCACTCTGCCTGTCAAAAAAAATAAATAAATAAAGGCAATATATGAAAAACAAACAAACAACAAGCATAATATTGAATGGGGGAAAAGCTGGAAGCACTTTCACTAAGATCCAGAACCAGACAAGGATGCCCACTTTCAAGTTCTGAAAGTTTTAGCCAGAGCCATTAGGCAAGAAAAAGAAATCAAAGGGATATAAATTGGAAGGAGCAAGTCAAATTATCCCTGTTTGCAGGTGATATGATGATATATATAGGGAAACCAGGAGACTCCATAAAGAGATTATTGGACTTCATAAGAGTTTGGCAAAGTTGCAAGATATAAAATCAACACACAAAAATCAATAGCCTGGGGCCTCTGCCTGCAGCATCAGCATCTCATATGGGTGTCAGTTCATGTCCCAGATGCTCCTCTTCTGATCCTGCTCTCTGCTATGGCCTGGGAAAGCAGTGGAGGATGGCCCAAGTCCTTGGGCCCCTGCACCCATGTGGGAGACCTGGAGGAAGCTCCTGGCTCCTGGCTCAAGAACAGCGCAGCTCTGGCTGTTGCAGCCAACTGGGGAGTGAACTAGCAGATGGAGGACCTTTCTCTCTCTCTCTGCCTCTCCTTCTCTCTCTGACTTTCAAATAAACAAATAAATCTTTTTTTAAAAAAAATCAATAGCCTTTGTACACACAGACAATACCCTGGCTGATAAAGAACTTATAAAATCAGTACCACTCATAATAGCTACCAAAAAAAAGTAAATACCCTTGGATAAATTTAACCAAGCATGTGAAAGATCTCTACAATAAAAATTACAAATATTAAAGAAATAGAATACATTAAAAATTTAAAAATATTCCATGTTCATAAGCTGTAAGAATATCGTCAAAGTATCCATACTATCCAAAGCAATTTTCAAATTCAATGAGATTCCAATCAAAGTACCAAGGACATTCTTCTAAATCTGGAAGAAATGACCCTAAAATCCATATGGAATCACAGGAGACCCCAAATAGCTAAAGCAATCATAAACAATAAAAATAAAGCTGGATTTCGCCGGCGCCATGGCTCACTAGGCTAATCCTCTGCCTTGCGGCACTGGCACACCGGGTTCTAGTCCCAGTCAGGGCACCGGATTCTGTCCCGGTTGCCCCTCTTCTAGGCCAGCTCTCTGCTGTGGCCAGGGAGTGCAGTGGAGGATGGCCCAAGTTCTTGGGCCCTGCACCCCATGGGAGACCAGGATAAGTACCTGGCTCCTGCCATCGGATCAGCGTGGTGCGCCAGCCACAGCGCGCCGGCCGCGGCGGCCGTTGGAGGGTGAACCAACGGCAAAGGAAGACCTTTCTCTCTGTCTCTCTCTCTCACTGTCCACTCTGCCTGTCAAAAAATAAAAAAATTAAAAATTAAAAAGATTAGTATTCAGATTATGTAATAAGCTCAAGAAACTCATCAACAACAAAACAAACAATCCAGTTAAAAATGGGCAAATGATCCGAATAGGCATTTTTCAAAGGGTGAAAGACAAATGACCAACAGATACATGAAAAAATGTTTAGAATCACTAGCCATCAGGGAAATGAAAATAAAAACCACAATGAGGTATCCCTTCACTCCCATGACAATGGTTATTATCCAAAAATTTTTTTTTTTATTTTTTATTTTTTTTTAACTTTTATTTAATGCATATAAATTTCCAAAGTACGACTTATGGATTACAATGGCTTTCCCCCCATACCGTCCCTCCTACCCACAACCCTCCCCTTTCCCACTCCCTCTCCCCTTCCATTCACATCAAGATTCATTTTCGATTATCTTAATATACAGAAGATCAGCTTAGTATACATTAAGTATGGATTTGAACAGTTTGCTCCCACACAGAAACATAAAGTGAAAAATAATAGATGATTTTTTTAAATGATGATGAAATCAGAGCAGACCTATTGTCATGTTTAATCCCAGTGAGAGTCAAGTTGGGAGTTGATAATTTCTTTCTTTTTTTTACAGAGGATCAGTTTAGTATGCATTAAGTAAGGATTTCAACAGTTTGCACCCCCATAGAAACACAAGGTGAAATATATTGTTTGAGTACTCGTTATAGCATTAAATCTCAATGTACAGCACATTAAGGACAGAGATCCTACATGAGGAGTAAGTGCACAGTGACTCCTGTTGTTGACTTTACCAATTGACACTCCTGTCTATGGCATCAGTAATCTCCCTATGCTCCAGTCATGAGTTTCCAAGGCTATGGAAGCCCTCTGAGTTCTCCAACTCTTATCTTGTTTAGACAAGGTCATAGTCAAAGTGGAGGTTCTCTCCTCCCTTCAGAGAAAGGTACCTCCTTCTTTGAAGACCTGTTCTTTCCACTGGGATCTCACTCGCAGAGATCTTTTGCCAGAGTGTCTTGGCTTTCCATGCCTGAAATACTCTCATGAGCTTTTCAGCCAGCTCCGAATGCCTTTAGGGCTGATTCTGAGGCCAGAGTGCTATTTAGGACATCTGCCATTCTATGAGTCTGCTGAGTATCTCACTTCCCATGTTGGATCACTCTCCCCTTTATTTACTCCATCAGTTAGCGTTAGCAGGTACTAGACTTGTCTATGTGCTCCCTTTGACTCCCAGTCCCTTCACCATGACCAACTGTGAACTGAAACTGATCACCTGGAACAGTGAGATGGCATTGGTACATGCCACCTCGATGGGATTGAATTGGAATCCCCTGGTATGCTTCCAACTCCACCACTTGGGGCAAGTCAGCCTGAGCATGTCCCAAATTATACATCTCTTCCCTCTCCCATTCCCACCACCATGTTCAACAGGGATCACATTTCAGTTAATTTTCAACACTTAAGAATAACTGTGCATCAATTACAGATCTAAACCAGTCATATTAAGTAGAACAGATAAAAAAACTACTAAGAGGGATAATGTATTTAGTTGTTCATTAACAGTCAGGGCTATGCTGATCAAGCCACCATTTCCCATAGTGTCCACCTCACTCCAACAGATTTCCCTCTTGGTGTTCAGTCAGTCGTCACCGATCAGGGAGAACATATGGTATTTGTCCCTTTGGGACTGGCTTATTTCACTCAGCATGATGTGTTCCAGATTCCTCCATTTTGTTGCAAATGACTGGATTTCGTTGTTTCTTACTGCGGTATAGTATTCTAAAGAGTACATATCCCATAATTTCTTTATCCAGTCTATCGTTGATGGGCATTTAGGTTGGTTCCAGGTCTTAGCTATTGTGAATTGAGCTGCAATAAACATTAGGCTGCAGACCTCTTTTTTGTTTGCCAATTTAAATTCCTTTGGGTAAATTCCAAGGAGTGCGATGGCTGGGTCGAACGGTAGGGTTATCTTCAGGTTTCTGAGGAATCTCCAGACTGACTTCCATAGTGGCTTGACCAGTTTGCATTCCCACCAACAGTGGGTTAGTGTCCCTTTTTCCCCACATCCTCGCCAGCATCTGTTGTTGGTAGATTTCTGCATGTGAGCCATTCTAACCGGGGTGAGGTGAAACCTCATTGTGGTTTTGATTTGCATTTCCCTGATTGCCAATGACCTTGAACATTTTTTCATGTGCCTGTTGGCCATTTGGATTTCCTCTTTTGAAAAATGTCTATTGAGGTCCTTGGCCCATCTCTTAAGTGGGTTGTTGGTTTTGTTTTTGTGGAGTTTCTTGATCTGTTTGTAGATTCTGGTTATTAACCCTTTGTCTGTTGCATAGTTTGCAAATATTTTTTCCCATTCTGTCGGTTGTCTTTTCACTCTCCTGACTGTTTCTTTTGCAGTACAGAAACTTCTCAATTTGATGCAATCCCAATAGTTGATTTTGGCTTTGACTGCCTGTGCCTCCCGGGTCTTTTCCAGAAATTCTTTGCCTGTGCCAATATCTTGAAGGGTTTCTCCAATGTTCTCTAGTAACTTGATGGTGTCAGGTCGTAGATTTAGGTCTTTAATCCATGTTGAGTGGATTTTTGTGTAAGGTGTAAGGTAGGGGTCTTGCTTCATGATTCTGCACGTGGAAATCCAATTTTCCCAGCACCATTTATTGAATAGACTGTCCTTGCTCCAGGAATTAGTTTTAGATCCTTGATCAAATATAAGTTGGCTGTAGATGTTTGGGTTGATTTCTGGTGTTTCAATTCTGTTCCATTGGTCTATCCATCTGTTTCTGTACCAGTACCATGCTGTTTTAATTACAACTGCCCTGTAGTATGTCCTGAAATCTGGTATTGTGATGCCTCCGGCTTTGTTTTTGTTGTACAAGATTGCTTTAGCTATTCGAGGTCTTTTGTGCCTCCATATAAATTTCAGCACCATTTTTTCCAGATCTGAGAAGAAGGTCTTCGGTATCTTGATTGGTATTGCATTGAATCTGTAAATTGTTTTTGGGAGAATGGACATTTTGATGATATTGATTCTTCCAATCCATGAACATGGAAGATTTTTCCATTTCTTGGTATCCTCTTCTATTTCTTTCTTTAAGGTTTTGTAATTTTCATCGTAGAGATCTTTAACGTCTTTGGTTAAGTTTATTCCAAGGTATTTGATTGTTTTTGTAGCTATTGTGAATGGGATTGATCTTAGAAGTTCTTCCTCAGCCATGGCATTGTCTGTGTATACAAAGGCTGTTGATTTTTGTGCATTGATTTTATACCCTGCTACTTTGCCAAACTCTTCTATGAGTTCCAATAGTCTCTTAGTAGAGTTCTTTGGGTCCCCTAAATACAGAATCATGTCATCTGCAAAGAGGGATAGTTTGAGTTCTTCCTTCCCAATTTGTATCCCTTTAATTTCTTTTTCTTGCCTAATAGCTCTGGCTAGAACCTCCAGAACTATATTGAATAGCAGTGGTGAGAGTGGGCATCCCTGTCTGGTTCCAGATCTCAGTGGAAATGCTTCCAACTTTTCCCCATTCAATAGGATGTTGGCTGTGGGTTTTTCATAGATTGCTTTGATTGTATTGAGGAATGTTCCTTCCATACCCAGTTTGCTTAGAGTTTTCATCATGAACGGGTGTTGTATTTTATCAAATGCTTTCTCGGCATCTATTGAGATAATCATATGGTTTTTCTTCTGCAGTCTGTTAATGTGGTGTATCACATTGATTGTCTTGCGCACATTAAACCATCCCTGCATACCAGGGATAAATCCCACTTGGTCTGGGTGGATGATCTTTCTGATGTGTTGTTGCATTCTATTGGCGAGAATTTTATTGAGGATTTTTGCATCTATGTTCATCAGGGATATTGGTCTGTAATTCTCTTTCAGTGCTGCATCTTTTTCCGGCTTAGGAATTAAGGTGATGCTGGCTTCATAGAAAGAATTTGGGAGGACTCCCTCTTCTTCGATTGTTCTGAATAGTTTGAGAAGAATTGGAGTTAGTTCTTCTTTAAACGTCTGGTAGAATTCAGCAGTGAATCCATCTGGTCCTGGGCTTTTCTTTGTTGGGAGGGCCTTTATTACTGTTTCAATTTCTGTCTCAGTTATGGGTCTGTTTAGGTTTTCGATGTCTTCCTGGTTCAATTTAGGTAGGTTGCATGTGTCCAGGAATCTATCCATTTCTGATAGGTTTCCCTGTTTGCTGGCATACAAGTCCTTGTAGTAATTTCTGATGATTCTTTTTATTTCTGTGGTGTCTGTTGTTACATTTCCTTTTTCATCTCTGATTTTATTGATTTGGGTCTTTTCTCTTCTTTTTTTAGTTAGTTGGGCCAATGGGGTGTCAATTTTGTTTATTTTTTCAAAAAACCAGCTCTTCGTTTGGCTGATTTTTTGTAATGTTTTTCTTGATTCAATCCTGTTGATTTCTTCTCTGAGTTTAATTAATTCTCTTCTCCTACTAGATTTGGGTCTGATTTGCTGTAGGTTTTCTAGATCCTTGAGGTGAATTGAAAGCTCATCTATTTGGTGTCTTTCCAATTTCTTGATGTAGGCACCTATTGATATAAACTTTCCTCTTAACACTGCTTTTGCTGTGTCCCATAAGTTTTGGTATGTTGTGCTGTTATCCTCATTTACTTCCAGAAAGTTTTTGATTTCTCTTTTGATTTCTTCTATGACCCATTGTTCATTCAGGAGCATGTTGTTCAATCTCCATGTGTTTGCGTATGCTCTAGGGATTCCTGAGTTGGTAATTTCCAACTTCATTCCTTTATGGTCTGAGAAGCTGCATGGTATGATTCTAATTCTTTTGAATTTGCTGAGGCTTGCTTTATGGCCTAGTATGTGGTCAATCCTAGAGAAGCTTCCATGTACTGCTGAGAAGAATGTAAAATCTTTAGCTGTAGGATTGAAAGTTCTGTATATATCTGTTAGATACATTTGGGCTATAGTGTCGTTTAAATCTACTGTATCCTTGTTGATCTTCTGACCGGATGATCTGTCTATTTCTGAGAGTAGAGTATTGAAGTCCCCCAGTACTACTGTATTGGGGTCTAAGTCTCCCTTTAAGTCCGTTAATAAATCTTTTAGATAAACTGGTGCCCTGTAGTTAGGTGCATATACATTGATAATTGTTATATCTTCCTGTTGAATTGATCCCTTAATCATGATATAGTGTCCCTCTTTGTCTCTCTTAACAGTTTTTGTGGTAAAGTTTATGTTGTCCGATATTAAGATGGCTACGCCCGCTCTTTTTTCATTTCTGTTGGCATGGTATATCTTTTTCCAGCCTTTCACTTTCAGTCTGTATGGATCTTTGTTGGAAAGATGAGTTTCTTGTAAGCAGCAAATAGATGGGTTTTGTTCCTTAACCCAATCAGCCAATCGGTGTCTTTTAACTGGACAGTTCAGGCCATTCACGTTCAAAGTGACTAATGATAAGTGGTAACTTTGCCCTGCCATTTGCCAAAGATAAGTTCTAATATATGCTTTGAATTCCCTGTGATCTTTTGCTGTGAGGTTTCCTTCCTTGGTTTCCTTCCTTTACCTTCTTTCATACTGATGACCGTGTTTCTGTGTTTCTGTGTGTAACACATCTTTAAGCATCTTTTGCAGGGCTGGACGAGTGGCAACAAATTCTTTCAATTTCTGTTTGCAATGAAAAGTCTTTATTTCACCTTCATTCACAAATGATAGCTTTGCAGGATATAATATTCTGGGCTGGCAGTTGTTCTCTCTTAGTACCTGGGCTATATCTTGCCATTCCCTCCTAGCTTTTAGAGTTTCTGATGAGAAGTCAGCTGTGAGTCTGATTGGAGATCCTCTGAGAGTAATCTGACGTTTCTCTCTTGCACATTTTAGGATCTTTTCTTTATGTTTCACTGTGGAGAGTTTAATTACAATGTGTCATGGTGAGGATCTCTTTTGGTCGTGTTTATTAGGGGTTCTGTGGGCTTCCTGTACTAGGATTTCTCTGTCCTTCTCCAAACCTGGGAAATTTTCTGCTAATATCTCACTAAAAAGGCCTTCTAATCCTTTCTCCCTCTCCATGCCTTCAGGAACTCCTAGAACCCGAATGTTGGGTTTTTTAATAGTATCCTGAAGATTCCCGACAATATGTTTCAGATTTCTAATTTCCTCTTCTTTTCTTTGGTCTGACTGTATCCTTTCCTGTTCTCTGTCTTCTAAGTCCGATATTCTCTCTTCTGCTTCACCCATTCTGTTTGTAAGGCTCTCTATTGTGTTTTTCATTTGATCTATTGAATTCTTCACTTCAGTCACTATCACAGTTTCCTGTTGTACTAGTTGTTTCGTTTCATTTTGATTCCTCCTTAATATTTCATTTTCACGAGAGAGATTTTCTATCTTGTCCAGTAAGGATTTGTGTAGTTCCAGAATTTGTTTTTGAGAACTTCTTAATGTTCTTATCAATTTTTTGAGATCTGCTTCTTGCATTTCTTCTATGTCATCATCTTCATAATCTTGAATTGGGGTGTCTTTTTCATTTGAGGCCGTCATGGTGACTTCCTTGTTTTTATTACCTCGGTTTTTGCGTTTGTTATTTGGCATATTGGAGATATTTGGTTTCTTCACTGTGGTGCTTTTTCTTGTTATACTATGACTCTAGATTAAGTGGACTATCTGTTTTTGATGGAGCCTTAGGGCTTGAGATGGGTGTGGCCTGAGAGCTCTGTTTGGTGTGCCAAAGGTGACACTCCCAGGTTAGGCGTGGTAAATCTCTCTCTCTCTCTCTCTTTTTTTTTTTTTTTTTTGATTCAAAAGGGAAGTAATTCCGCACAGCTGAACGAAGTTGGAGGTAGTTAGCAGGCAAATGATATACCCACAGGAGCCAGAGATCGGAAGCTCTTTCCCAAGATCCCCACAGGGAATCTGTTCGGCCCTCAGAGTGGGCTCGAATTCTCCTTCAGCCTCCCACTGGGTTGCCAAAGTTACAGAATTGTAGCGTCTCTGGAGAGTGCTCACGTGAATTCCGTGAGTTCTCTCCCCCACCGTCTCTTTTTTCACAGTCTCAGTTCAGTAGCACCACAAATTTACTAGCTCCTAATCTCCTGTTAATTCGCCCCGCCCAGAGTCAGGTTTTTCTGCTAGGCTCAGGGCCGGTGCAGACCTGAGGTCGCTCTGCTTATGATGTATGTCCAAGATGGCGCCTGCTCTTTGTCTTGCTCGCCCTTGAGAGGTGAGCGGAGAGAGAGAAACCCGTGTCCGTACTAGTCACCCTTTTTTCTCTCTCTCTCTCTCTTCCAGTTAGCCTTGTGAACTTCCCCCCCTGGGGTCGTTCCCTCTAGTCTCCTCTCTCCGCTTGCCTGCCGGTGTCTCGGGCTATTGAGGTTCGGCTCACCTCGCGTTCCAGCGCTGGTGTGTTGAGTCTGCCGCTGATGTCCCGAACTGTGGGCTCCCACGCTCTCCACGCAGGTCCGCTGTGAGTCACGCGTTCCGGAAGAGTTTCTTCTGCTGTTTCCTCCCCTACTCTTCCTTGAACCTGCAGTATCTCCACTTTTATTAAACTATCTCTCCCCAGACTATCAGTGTGCTCCCTTCCTATTCCGCCATCTTGCCGGACCCCTATTATCCAAAAATTTTTAAAAATGCTGGCAAGATTGTGGAGAAAAAGGTACCCAAATACGCTATTGGTAGAAATGCAAATTGGTTCATTCATTATTTAAAACAGTATGAAGATTCCTCAGAAATTGAAAATTAGATCAACCCTATGACCCAGCTATCCCACTAGGGCAAATATAGCCAAAGAAAATGAAATCAGTATATGAAAGAGATATTTGCACTTTCATGTTTATAGCAACTCAACTCACATTAGCAAAGACATGGAATCAAATAGATGTCTATCAACATGATTAGAGACAGAATGTCTGGTATATAAAAATGATGGAATATTACTAAGCCATAAAAAAGATGAAATTCTGACATTTATAACCAAATGGATGTAACTGGAGATCATTATGCTAAATGAAATAACCCAGACCCAGAAAGATAACTATCATGTTTTATTTGTGGTAGTTAATACAGAGAGAGAGAGAGTATAAAAATTGTGTGGATGTATTATCATGTGTTAGTGATAAATATTGCTTCACTGAATCACACCATGGAAAGGACAATATATTCATATTTTCCCCCACATGAAAGAATGGGGAGGAGGAATAGTGAGGACTCTTGATATAATAATAAATTTTTGTTCTATATTCGGGTTTGGTAGGAATACTGTATTTCAATAAAACATTTAATGATATGGAGAGGATGAGAAAGCTGATCAGAGGTCCCAGAGGCAGAGGGGATAATTTGGAGCTTTGCTTAATGGATACAGTTTCTTTTTGCAGTGATGAAAGGTCTTGGAATTATTGATTGTGGCTGCACAGCCTTATGAATGTAATAATTCCTCTGAATTTTACACTTAAAAAATCACTAAAGTGAAAAAATCTTACTTTACATATATTTTATATATAATGTATAGTTTATGTATGTATCCACAATAAAAACAACTGAGAAAGTAATTTCAACTTTACAACAAAAGAGCTGCCATTTTTTTTAAGATTTATTTTATTTATTTGAAAGAGTTACAGAGAGAGGTACAGAGAGAGAGGTCTTCCATCCGCTGGTTCACTCCCCAGATGGCTGCGATGACTGGAGCTGCGCCAATCCAAAGCCAGGAGCCAGGAGCCTCCTCTGGGTCTCCCACGTGGGTGCAGGGGCCCAAGGAATTGGGCCATCTTCCTCTGCTATCCCAGGCCATAGCAGAGAGCTGGATCAGAGAAGGAGCAGCTGGGACTAGAACCGGCACCCATATGGGATGCTGGCGCTTCAGGCCAGGGCATTAACTCACTGTGCCACAGCTCTGGCCCCAAGAGCTGCCATTTTTATACCCATCTCATATTTGAGCAGAGGACAGAGAGGTTGTCACTTTGGAAAGATGGAAGAGCTAAACAGGAGTGAGGCTGGAAAATAAAGCAGGGTGGCATTTCTCAGCTGAGGTCTAAGATCCACACCTACCCCACAGGTATGCCAAACACGGGTCCAGCACAAGGCCTAGGCAGCGTTCTGTCAGCAGCAGGCCACAGGCAGCGTGCGCTCTTCTTGCTGGGCTGACTCCCTCCTGCCTGAACCCGGGCTAAGAACTGGGCTCTGCCCACCTCAGGCCGCTTGGAAGCAGACCGTGCATAGAGGCAGGCGGCATCCAGGCAGGTGTCTCTACCCCAGCACGGGTAGAGAAAGCCGTGGCACCTGCACTGGGAGACTGAGGTCGACAGGGTTCCAGCCACTATGCAGATGGTGACAGCAGCTGATCTCAGAAGGGCATCCCACCCACCGGTCTCCAGCCACATCTGACCAGTGTGCTCCACTTCCTGGGCAAGAAATGAGTGCAGTTTAAAATCTGCACACATTTGCCATATTTAAAATTTTTTCCAATGACTGATAATTAAGTCTCCACTTGGGCTCTGCTTTACTTCCGACCGAGTGAATGCGATCCAGATCTTCCCTGGAGGAAGGAAATCCAAGTCCGGCAGGAGCCCCTGAAGGAGCCAGAAGCTGGGCCTCTCCGGCCTCTGTCCACCTGGACCAGCTCCGGTGAGGGTGGGCTCGGATCGTGCCGTGACCTGGAGTTCGCTGATGTCTCCCATAGCCCTGTGCACAGGCGCGCGCACCCTAGTCGGCTGAAAGATAGGGCCGGCACGCATTCTAAGAGGAAAGCCCCATTGGGTAGCTGGGCCGTCCAAACCCAGTTCTGCCTCACTAAGCTGCAAAGGATCCCATGACCTGATCCGAGGCTGGCCGGTTGTCAACGGCTTCCTCCCAGGCCACATTTCCTGCAAAGCAGCGCCCAGCTCACCCCAGCTTCACTCTCCCTGTCTTTTCAGTAAACTCCTTTGCGCTCAAGAGCCCAAGTTTGCAACAGGCTTATAAAACCTCAGATATCAGAGATACTGTGAATTTTACACCAGATGGACCCAATTAACTCTCTGACTAACGTGATTGGGAAATGAAATAGCTCATTAGAAACGTGTAAACTAGCAACTCTCACAGCTGCGTTCTAATTACAGTACAAGCACAGATAAAAAGTCATTAGGCCTGGCTGAGGGGCGGTACCTGACCCTTCCAAACCTAGAATCACACAGCGCTCAACTTCATTCTAACTGAGCACTGTTGGCCCCAGGTCTGTCCAACCAAATGTAAACCTACAAGTTAAAGGGGAAAATTAGTTAAGAGTTGATTGGGAAGGTTGCAAGTCAACCCATAAACCCCAGAAAATGATCCCACCCCATGAGACACCCTATAAACTGAATAGATGCAAAGTAAAGAGCATTGTCATAATACTGTACTCATTTAATACACAGTATCGTATTTCTGGATTTTTCACAGCTGTCTAGTACCCCATAGTTTAATGGCATAGTCAAAACTCCAAGCTGAGAAATGTTGAATTTTGCAATTCTATATTTCATAAAAGCACTTTGCCTATTGTTCCTACATGAGCATTAACTCAAGTGCTGTTCTAGAAAGGCAATAAAGTTGGCTGGCCCATTCCCTTAATCAGGCAGATAAAATGCCAGCCCAACAAGAACTGTTAACACGAAGTTAACATTTAAGAAGCAGATGGGCCGGCAATGCGGCTCACTAGGCTGATCCTCTGCCTGCGGCGCTGGCACCCTGGGTTCTAGTCCCAGTTGGGGCACCAGATTCTGTCCCGGTTGCTCCTCTTCCAGTCCAGCTCTCTGCTGTGGCCCGGGAAGGCAGTGGAGGATGGCCCAAGTGCTTGGGTCCTGCACCTGCATGGGAGACCAGGAGGAAGCACCTGGCTCCTGGCTTCAGATCGGCACAGCTTGGGGGGTGAACCAATGGAAAAAGGAAGACCTTTCTCTCTCTCTCTCTCTCTCTCTCTCTCTCTCTCACTGTCTAACTCTGCCTATCAAAAAAAAAAAAAAAAAGCAGATGATGGGCAGGGATGGCTCACCAGAACTGCTAGAGGAGGTGTCACAGAGGGAATTGGAGGTGGACCTTCAAGATACGGTAGAATTTTAATATATAGATAGAAATGAGAATATCAAATGGGATTCTACTTTTTAAAACGAAACCCAAAGATAATTTTGATGTAGCTTAAGTCCACATGTGCATGGAAGTCTGTTGACATCATAGTAGCACCAGGATTGTTGATGTGATAGGCTGGTAGCTACAGCTGCTGCTTTTATTTTTTTAATATTCATTTATGTTATTTATATAAGGCAGAGTTAGAGAGAGGGAGAGATGGCTGCTTCTTGCAGTGACTCCCCCTTAATATCATCAGCACCATTCCTCGCACACATGTTGGGTGTCTGTCTTGGGTAAAGAGGTATCACATGGGTGAACCACAGGGCGCACACCTCCCAGGTGATGGGGGGTGGGAGACTAAGTGCAAGAAACACATGCTGACTTCCTTGGCCTGACCAGGAGGAAAGAAGTCTTCCTTCATGACAAAGGAGATGACACAACCTTCTCCCAGCCGGAGTGCGAGCAATTAGGCCCTCAAGGTGCCCATGGATATTTCCCAGTGTCTCTCAAGGTCTCACCCACACTGCCTGAGAGACAGCATGTGGCTGTGCACATCTGCTCTGTCCGTTACTGCCATGGGCGCCTCCCAGCAAGCTCCTTAGCCAAGTCTGAGCTCTCGCTGGTTAGAACTCCGGAGTCAAGACATGCTGTCCCCAGCCCACAAGCTTCTCCCCAAGGAAAGCCCACCTCAGGGGTCAGAGGTCAGGGGTCAGGGTTCCCTCTCTGGACAAGCTCACACTCATAGTTCTCACAACTCACTAAACCTGTTCTTAGCACTGTACACATCTGCATGTATCAGGAGGTTCAGGGACTGTTGTTACATCCACCTTAAAATAAAGCAACGGAGGCTGTCTGAAATCGTAGTCCATTGTTTGAGCTGGATCACCAGGCATTGATGTCTGCTTTCAGCTGCTGCTGCTCAGGTAAGCAGATGGCCAGCCCTGGAGCGCCCACTTGGGCTTGCCCTCTTACGAACTCTTGATGGCTTACCAGAGCAATCACTATGTATGTGCACACGGAAACACATGTATGTTTATGAATATGAGAGAATACTTCCAAAAGTTGCTGGGAAGTGGAATTAAAAGATTATTTTAATGCAGAAGAATTTTGAAATACATGCATATGAGGGGTCTTCCAAAAATTCATGAAAACTGTGCATTATGGGGCCAGGGTTGTGGTGCAGTGGGTTAAGCAGCCACTTGCAATGCTAGGTACCCATATTAGAGTGTCAGTTTAAGTCCCAGATGCTCCACTTAAAATCCAGATTCCTGGGAAAGCGGTGGAAGATGGCCCACGTACCTGGATTTCAGGCATCCATGTGGGAGACCAGGATGAAGTTCCTGGCTCATGGCTTCATCCTGGCCCAGGCATGGCTGTTGCAGTGATTTGGAGAGTGAACCAAAGGATGTAAGATATCTCCTTTCTCTCTCTCTCTCTCTCATTTTCCCTCTGTCTCTCCACCCTCCCTTAAGTTCAGATAAATCAATCTTAGAAAGAAAGAAAGTGATGGCCGGCACCGTGGCCTACGGTGCCAGCACCCCGGGTTCTAGTCCCAGTCGGGGCGCTGGGTACTAGTCCTAGTTGCTCCTCTTCCAGGCCAGCTTTCTGCTGTGGCCTGGGAGGGCAGCGGAGGATGGTCCAAGTGCTTGGGTCCCTGAACCCGCATGGGAGACCGGGAGGAAGTAACCTGCTCCTGGCTTCAGATCGGCGCAGCGCTGGCCATAGCGGCCATTAGGGGAGTGAACCAATGGAAGGAAGACCTTTCTCTCTGTCTCTCTCTCTCTGTCTATCTCTCTCTCTCTCTCTCTGTCTCTCTCTCACTGTCTAACTCTGCCTGGCAAAAAATAAAATAAATAAATAGAAAGAAAGGGAGAAGAGGAGGGAGGAAGGAAAGGAAAAAATGTGCTTAATGACAAACTATGTGCAGGTTCCAAAATTTTTTGCACAAGGGGCTGCTGATGCTGTTGCTGAGTGCTGGTTTGAGTCCCAGCTGCTCCACTTCAATCCAGCTTCCTACTAATGCACCTTGGAAACAGCTGCAGGTGATCCAAGTTCTTGGGCCCCTGCCACCCATGTGAGAGGCCAGGATGGAGTTTCAGGCTCCTGACTTTAGCCTGGCCCAGACCTGGCTGTTGTCAGCCATTTGAGGAGTGAGCCAGTAGACAGCAGGTGTGTGTGTGTGTGTGTGTGTGTGTCCCTCTCTCACTCTTTCAAATATATAAATACATTTCTAAAAGCTTTTATTTTTTCTTTTTTGATTTTAAAGATAACTTTTAATTTACTTATTTGAAATAATTAGAGAGAAGGGCAGAGAGAGAAATCTTCATCCACTGGTTCACTCTCCAGATGGCCACAATGCCAGCCCAAAGAGCCAGAAGCTTCATCTGGGTCTCCCACAGGTGTCTCAGAGGCCCAAGCACTTGAGCCATCTTCCACTGCTTTTCCCCAGGCTATTAGAAGGAAACAGGATTGGAGGTGGAGCAGCTGGGACTCAAATTGGCACTAATATGGTATGCTGGTGTCATAGGCAGTGACTTTACCTGCTACATCACAATGCCAGCCCCAACTTATATTTTTATATCTTTTTTTTCCAAATTATATCTTTTAACTTCAGTTTTTCATGAACTGTTTGAAATACCTTTATATGTGTATGTATATGTATGTGGATATATGTATATGTGTATACACAGGTACTAGTTCAAATGTGTGTGTATGAGTACAAATCTTTGTGTGTATGCATGTATATGCATATAAATATGCATATGTCTGTGAATGTGCATTTATAACTGTATATGTGTATATGAATATGCGTGTGTGTACGTCCAAGTGTGTGTATAGGAATATACAGGTGTACATAGATATGAACATATGTGTGCTGGCCCTCCAAATGGCTGCTACAGCACAGGACCATGTCTGGTCTGTTTTCTTATTCCCTAATAGCACCTTCCACTCCTGTCTTGACTGGCCAGGCCCCTCAGGACAGTGCTGAGGGCATGTGCCGACCCTCAGGGGAGACTCCTGCCCATGTCCTGTTGTTCACACTGACAGCTTCTCATCCTGCCACACAAGCTGCCCAGAGCCTCAGAGGAGCCACCAGCCCTGCCTCTGACCCCAGGGCTGCCCAGACAGCTGGGGGTGGGGGAGGTGCCAAGCATTAGTGAGGCATCCCCGGGAACCCCAGCCCTGCACACTGCAGGGTTAACCTGGAGTTAGCCAGCCCTGCACACTGCAGGGTTAACCTGGAGTTAGCCAGAGTCACTTTACACACGCAGCCATGCTTGGTGGAAGATGAATTGGTCCAGCTTACACAGTTGTCACTCAGCGCAGCATCTTCCTACGAAGACAGCTTCAGCCACAACGTGCCGGTCCTGTTGTGAAAGCATCTTTTGCCAGACCCGATGTGACACCTGAGCAGAGCTAGGTGTAGAGTGGCCTTGGGCATGTTGGAGAGGGGGCAGTCACATCACTCCTACTCAGGATCCCTGGGCACTGTCCCCAGGTGAAAACACTGAGGAGTGACACAGGGCTGAAGCCCACCCGCACTGCACTCTCTGCTTGCTGGTGCCTCACAGACTGTCTCGTGCCCCAGTTCTGCAGGAGCCTGCAGACCTCTAGCTCCCAGATAAAAATAAGTAGATACTGAGGGCAAAGGGAGTGTGGCCTGCCTCAGCCAGACTGCCTGTCCCATGTGCAAGAGGGATACCTCCATATCATCCCAATTCTTGGCTCCTCACTTTGCCAAATAGAACCTGAGACCAAGCTGAGCTCATGCATCCCTTCCCTTGAGAAAATGACTAACAGAAAGGCAGATCTGTCTCCCAGGACCCTCATGGGGTCTGAGACAACTGGAAGCCCAGGCAGGACCTTAGGCCTGGGACTGCTGCTCAGCAGACACTGACAAGCAAGACAAGGGCTGTATTTGCCACTCCTGGGACTGTACCTTCGAAGACTGGCTTCCTGGCCATCTGCGGATTACTAAACAGCTCCCATCAGCTGGGAGGAGTCCCTACCCCAGGGAGCAGCTCTCAACTTGGAGGACCAAGGTCACAGTAGCCCTCCCAGGCACCTTCCACACTTGTCCAGGACATGCACCCTAACTATCCCATGGAAGGGCCCTGGGAAGAACACCTGCCCAACTTGGTCACAACTCATCATTCTGCCTTGCTATAGAGACACTGCCCTCATCCCCAGCTGCAGAGGAGAGAGGTGAGGCTCACAAAATGAGTTGTGAGAGTGAGCAAGGCAGGAACAATCATAAGTGCCTATGTTCCCAGCCACCCCTTCATCCAGGGACCCTGAGTTTTCCCCATCATCAGCCCCAACCCCATACCCTCCAAACCTTACATCCACAGGGAGGTGACAGCACAGAATCTCATCAGGAAACAGCACAGAAGTTCATCAGGCACAGCAGAGAGAAGAATTTCTAACCTTGAGAACAAGACTTTTGAAATAATCCAATCAAATACGAAAAGAATTTAAAACCTAAAGAAAGTCTATATGAAATATGAGATACCATTAACTGGCCAAATATTCATATTATGGGTAATTCTGAAGGAAAAGAGAAGGGAAAAGGTATTAAGAACCTTGTCAATGAAAGAAGAGTTGAAAATTTTCCAGGAAAGAGACATGGGCATCTAGATACAGGAAACTTAAAGGACCCTATGCAGCATCAACTGAAAAAAAAATCTTCTGCAACTCATATTGTAGTCAAATTGTTAAAAAGTAAGGACAAGGAGAAAATCCTAAAGATGGTAAGAGAAACTCTTCACGTTACATATAAAGGGAAACCAATTAGACTAAAAACAGACTTCTTGGCAGAAACCCGACAAGCCAGAAGAGAGTGGGTTGATATATTCAAGGTCATAAAAGAAAAAAATCGCAACCAAGACTATTATATCCACCAAGCTATCCTTTACAAGTAAAGTAGAAGTAAGTTATTTTCCAGAAAAACAAAAACTGAGAGAATTCACTACTATCAGACCAGCCATACAATAAGTTCTGAAGTGAGTCCCATACTAGAAGTAAACGTAGGGGCCAGCACTGTGGCACAGCAGGTTAACACCCTGGCCTGAAGCGCCAGCATCCCATATGAGCGCCGGTTCGAGTCCCGGCTGCTCCACTTCTGATCCAGCTCTCTGTTATGGCCTGGGAAAGCAGTAGACGATGGCCCAAGTCCTTGGGCCCCTGCACCCATGTGGGAGACCCAAAGAAGCTCCTAGCTTCTGGCTTCTGATTGGCACAGCACCAGCCGCTACGGTCAATTGGAGAGTGAACCAGCGGATGGAAGACCTCTCTCTCTCTGCCTCTCCTTCTTTCTGTGTGTAACTCTTTCAAATAAATAAATAAATCTTAAAAAAAAAAAAAAAGGAAGTAGACATCATGAAAACACATGACACCAGGGGCTGTTGCTGTGGTGTAGTAGGTTAAGCCTCTGCCTGTGGTGCCAGCATCCCAATGGGCACCAGTTGGAGTCCCAGCTGCTCCATTTCCAACCCAGTACCATGATAATGACTGGGAAAAGCAGTGGAAGATGATCCAAGTCTTTAGTCCCCTGCACCTATGTGGGAGACCCAGAAGAAGCTCCTGGCTCTGGCTTCAGATCGGCCCAACTCCAGCCATTGCATCCATGTGGGGAGTAAAACAGCGGATAGAAGACATTTTTCACTGTCTCTCCCCCTCCCTGTCTGTAACTCTACCTCTTAAATAAATAAATCTTTCAAAAATTATTTATTTAAAAAAAGGAAAACACATGACACCAACAAATTCTCTTACAAAGCAGGTATAATCAATATCCAGTCAACAAAATGACAAATGTTGATTTTTATCAATACTAACCTTGCATTAACCGCTCTAATCAAAAGACTTAAGTTGGCTGAATAGATAAAAACTAAGACTCCACTATATGTAGCCTACAAGAAACTCACTTCACAAGCAAAGATACACAAACAAACTGAATATTAAGGGCCGGAAAAAGATATACCAGGCAAATGGAAACCAAAACTGAGCAGGAATAATTATTCTCATATCAGATAAAACAGCCTTTACATCAAAAACTGTAAAAAGAGACAAAGAAGGACATTGTATTTTGATAAAAGGCTCAATTCAGGAAGGAGACATAATATTCAAAAATATAAATGTACCCAACACAAGAAC
This sequence comes from Oryctolagus cuniculus, assembly GCF_051225735.1. Taxonomy (NCBI): domain Eukaryota; kingdom Metazoa; phylum Chordata; class Mammalia; order Lagomorpha; family Leporidae; genus Oryctolagus; species Oryctolagus cuniculus. The sequence goes on from NC_142878.1 coordinate 17,156,180, forward strand.
ACCCAGATATATATAGCAAATGCTATTGACTTAAAGGGAAAAAATAGACCCAATACAATAATAGTGGATGACTTCAACAACCCACTCTCATAAATGGACAGATCATTCAGACATAAAATCAACAAAAATACATCAAAGTTGAGCCATACTATTGAGCAACTGGATCTAATAGACATATACAGGATATTTTACTCAAAAGCTACAGAACACACATTCCTCTCATCAGCACATGAAACATTTTCTAGGATAGGCCATATATTAGACCACCAATAAAATATCAATAAATTTTAAAAGACTGAAATCATATCAGATATGATCTCAGACCACAAAGGAATAAAACTATAAACCAAAAACAAGAACATAAGAACATTTATAAATACATGGAAATTAAATCACATGATATTGAATGATCAATGGGTCACTGAAGAAATTAAAAAGGAAATAAAAAACTTCTTGGGATAAATTATAATAAAAGCACAACATATCAAAAGCTGTGGGATACAGAAAACAACAGTATTAAGAGGGAAGTATATAGCATTAAGAGCTTATATTAAAAAAAAGTCTCAAATAAAATCAAATAAAAGACCTAATGATGTATTTCAAAGATGTAGAAAAACAAAAACAAACCAAATCCAAAATCAACAGGAGGCAAAAAATAATAAGCACCAGAGCAGAAATAAATGAACTGAAACAAAAAAATACAAAATATCAACAAAACAAAAACCAGTTTTTGATAAGATAAACAAAATATACAAACCTCTAGCCAGACTAACAAAGGGGAAAAAAAGAAAAAACTCAGATAGATAAAATTGTACATGAAAAAGGAGATATTATGAACAACACCATGGAAATACAAAGGATCATAAGAAACGACTATGAAAAACTATATGTTAATAAACTGGAAAATTTCAAAGAAGTGGATAAATCCCTGGAGACACATAACCTACCAAGATTAAATCAAGAAGATACATACAATCTAAACAGACTCGTAATAAGCAATGAGATTTGAAGCAGGAATCAAAAGCCTTCCATCAAGGAAAAGCCCAGGACCTGTTGGCTTTACTTTTGAATTCTACAAAACATTTAAAGAGCAACTACAATACTTTTCAAATTTTTCCATAATATTGAACAGGATAGAATTCTGACAAACTCTTTCTGAGGCCAGCATCACTCTGATACCAAACCAAACCAAGATAAAACACAAAAAGAAAACCACAGACCTGTATCTTTGATGAACATAGAAGCAAAGATTCTCAATGAAATATCAGCAAACCATATCAAAAGATCATACATCACGATCAAGTGGATTTATCCCAGAAATGCAAGGGTAGTTCAACATTGGCAAACCAATAAATGTCACACTAGAGGAATGTGAAATAAGCCAGATACAGAAAGACAAATACCATATGTTCTCCCTTATATGCAGAAGATAAAATTTAAAAAGAGAGGAAGAAAAAACCTATGTGCATCTGCATTGCTATAAGTATAGTTTTTTCAATCTCTGTTTTATGCCTTTGCCAAACCAAGGTTAAAAATATTATATTACTATAGTTTTAATAATATGATTACTTTAAAATTTACTATATATAAGTGAAATGGTCATTTTTCAATTCAATTATTGTTTACAGCCCCTGCCTATATTCCCACTAACATAGGGTCCCTTTTGCTTTCTACATGTTAAACATTTTATACAAGTCATTGACTGTAATGTAAATTAAAAATATGTCATCTTAAGAAATAAAAGGTGGGGCCAGCACTGTGGTGAAGCAGGTTAACATCCTGGCCTCAAGTGCCAGCATCCCATATGGGCACTGGTTCAAGACCTGGCTGCTCCACCTCTGATCCAGCTCTCTGCTATGGCCTGGAAAAGCAGTAAAAGATGGCCCAAGTCTTTAGGCCCCTGTACCTGCATGAGAGACCCAGAAGAAGTTCCTGGCTCCTGGCTTTGGATTGGTGCAGCTCCAGCCAATTGGAATGGAAGACCTCCCTCTCTCTCTCTCTCTCTCTCTCTCTCTCTCTCTCTCTCTCTGCCTCTCCTCTCTCTCTGTGTAACTCTGACTTTAAAGTAAATAAATAGGCCAGCACCATGGCTCAATAGGTTAATCCTCCGTCTTGCGGCGCCGCCGGCACACCGGGTTCTAGTTCCGGTCGGGGCGCCGGATTCTGTCCCGGTTGCCCCTCTTCCAGTCCAGCTCTGTGCTGTGGCCCGGGAGTGTAGTGGAGGATGGCCCAAGTCCTTAGACCCTGCACCCACATGGGAGACCAGGAGAAGCACCTGGCTCCCAGCTTCAGATCAGCGCGGTGCACCAGCCGCAGCGGCCATTGGAGGGTGAACCAACGGTAAAGGAAGACCTTTCTCTTTGTCTCTCTCTCTCTCTCTCATTGTTCATTCTGCCTGTCAAAATAAATAAATCAATAAAATAAAGTAAATAAATAAATCTTTTCAAGAAAGGAAGAAAGGAAGGAAGGGAGGGAGGGAGGGAGGGAAAGAAAAGGTAAATAAATCGGAAAGGTGAAAGTCAAATTTTATCCCTGTTTGCAAAGGACATGATAATATACAGAGAGAAACCAAAAGACTTCACTAAGAGACTACTGAAACTCATAAGAGCATTTGGTAAAGTTGCAGGATATAAAATCAACACACAAAAATCAATAGCCTTTGTATATACAGATAATGCCATAGCTGAGAAAGAACTTGTAAGATCAGTACCACTCAGAGTGGCTACAAAATAATTTAAATACTTTGGAATAAATTTAGCCAAGGATGTGAAGGAGCTCTACAATGAAAATTACGGAACATTAAAGAAAGAAATAGAAGAAGACAAAAAAAGGAAAAATCTTCCATGTTCATGGATTGGATAAGTCAATATCATCAAAATGCCCTTACTACCAAAAGCAATTTACAGATTCAGCACAATCCCAATCAAAATATCAAGAACAAAGTAGGGTTTTCAAGGTGGCAGAATAGCAACAAGATGGTCTGAATCACACAGCGTGAAATTAATGTTTAAAAGGGTTGAAACTACACACCTGAGATAAAGTCATGGGGAATTCACAGCGGAAAACCCAGCAAGAGTGGCAGAGACGGCCCAAGTCCACGCCAAAAAAGCGAATAAAGAAAAAAAGGGAGAAAAAAAATGGTGGAGACTCCAACCTAGAGAAAACACAGGCCCCATGGACCAGGTGAGGGAGGGAGGAGAATTCACAGATTCATGGAGCTGCAGATAGCAGCAAGAGAGAGTGCTTCTGACATTTCCTGCAGGGAACGAACAAATGAACAGATAGAGAGGCGGTGCACCTCCCTCCCCCTCCCCCATGCTGCAGGGACCAGCAGCTCCCGGAAGAAGCCTTTCTGCCTCTGTTTTGTTTTTTCCTCTAATTTTGGACCAAGCAGGTAGTAGCTGCTCCTGCCTCCCATGTACGTACCCAGCAATAGCAGAGTCGCTTCACCCTCCACCCAAACAGCAAGGAACACAATAATTCAGAAGAATACCTTCCCCCAACAAGCAAGCAGGGGTACAGCAAGGGGAAGCTTGTGCCCGCCCACCATGATTGAGAACTGAGCCCAGTAGGTGGGGGTTCTGTGCACACTCCTGCGACTCACAGACTTATAGGCACTCACAACAGAGGGAACAGTGCTCACAGGAAAATCATCTCAGAACAAAAGCGCAGTTCATTAAGCAGCCCCAACGAGTGCTGAAAACACCAGGGACTAACCCAAGGCATCCTGCAGCTGTGAGAAGGGTTGGTCACACCAACAGAGGTGAACACCCTTCTCTACAGACAATCAGAGGAGAGCTACCAGGCCCCACAGGGGCCTTACTTTGGATACTTGCTACACCCTGGAATACTGAATAGAGCTACAGGCCACACCCACCACACACCTCCTGGTACTCACTGAAAGTATGAACATCCCACTAAGCCACAAAGATGCTTAAAAACAAAGGAAAAAAACTTAAATAAGAATAAGGAGGACACTATGAGCCCCTCCAAAAGAACTCTGCAACACTTCAATAGTAGAAGGTGAAGATGAAGAGATTAAGTATATGCCAGAAATGGAATTCAGAAAATTAATCATCAAACTAGTTAGAAGCAACCAAAAGCAAATTCATGAACTAAATAGAAATTTTTCCCAGGAAATTGAGATACTAAAGAGAAATCAGAATGAAATACTAGACATGAAGAACTCTATTGATCAAATAAAAAATGCAGTGAAAAGCCTCAGCAACAGAGTAGGTGAGATAGAAGAAAGAGTATCAGAAATAGAAGATAAATTTCAGGAAATTTTACATCAGCCAAAAAAAAAAAAAAAGCAGTAGTTAGAAAAATGAAAAACACTGTTGGAAATCTACAAAATACTATCAAATGACCCAACATATGGGTGCTAGGAGTTCCTGAAAGAATGGAAAGAGAAAAAGGATTAGAAGGCCTTCTTAATGAAATATAATAGAAAACTTCCCCAATTTGGAGAAAGAAAGGAACATCTAAGTATAAGAAGTACACAAAACTCCGATTAGACACTACCAGAAAAGATTTTCACCATGACACACTGTAGTCAAACTCTCCACAGTAAAACATAAAGAAAAGATTCTAAAATGTGCACAAAAGAAAGGCCAGATCACATTGAGAGGACTCAATTAGACTCACAGCTAACTTCTCATCAGAAACACTACAGGTGAGAAGAGAATAGTGAGATATATTCCAAGTTCTTAGAGAAAAAAACTGTCAACTCAGAATACTATACCCTGCAAAGCTCTCACTTATGAATAAAGGGGAAATAAAGATCTTCCATAACAAACAGAAATTGAAAGAATTTCTAACTACTCACCCAGCCCTACAAAAAATGCTCAAGTATGTGCTACACACAGAAACACAGAAACATAGTCATCACTACAAAAGAAGGTAAAGGCAGAAAATCACCCAGTAAAAATAAAAAGGTAACCTAAAGTAAAAAATGGGACTATTAATGGAAATATGGCAGGGCAAAGTTGTTACTTAATAATAGTCACCCTGCATGTAAATGGTCTCAAGCACCAGTTAAAAATCACAGATTGGCCGAATGTATTTAAAAAGAAGACCTATCTATTGCTATCTACAAGGAACACATCTTGCGGCTGGCACTGTGGCGCTGCGGGTTAAAGCCCTGGCCTGAAGTGCTGGCATCCCATATGAGCGCCGGTTCTAGTCCCAGCTGCTCCTCTTCCAATCTAGCTCTCTGCTATGGCCTGGGATAGCAGTGGAAAATGGCCCAAGTTCTTGGGCCCCTGAACCAACGTGGGAGACCTGGAAGCTACTGGCTTCAGATTGGCACAGCTCCAACCGTTGTGGACATCTGGGGAGTGAACCAGCAGAAAAAAGACCTCTCTCTGTCTCTACCTCTCTCTGTAATTCTGTAATTCTGTAACTTTCTAATAAATCTTTTAAAAAAAGAAAAGAAACACATCTCACCAACAAAGATTTATGCAGACTGAAAGTGGAAAAAGATAATCCATTCTAACAGACACCAAAAAAGAGCTGGTATGGCCATCCTAATATCAGACAAAACAGACTTTAGCATAAAAACTATTAACTATTAAAAGAGACAAAGAAGGGCATGACATAATGATTAAGGGATCAATTCAATAGGAAGAGGTGACTATTATAAATGTATATGTACCTAATTACAGGGCCCCTGGCTATGTAAAAGAAATGTTAATGGATTTAAAGGGAGACATAGAATCAAATACAATAGTAATGGGGGACTTCAATATCCCACTTTCAGCAACGGGCAGATCAACCAGATACAAATCAGCAAGGAAACAGCAGATTTAATTGACAAGATCAAATGGACCTAACAGACATTTACAGAGCTTTCCACCCTACAGCCAAAGAATACACATTCCTCTCACCATTGCATGGAACTTTTTCTAGGATTGATCACATGCTAGGCTATAAAGAAGGTCTCAGCAAATTCAAAAAAATCAAAATCATACCATGTATATTCTCTGACCACAATGGAATAAAGTTGATAATCAACAACTCAGGAATCCCCAGAACATATGCAAGCATATGTAGACTGAACAACATGCTCCTGAATGAACAGTCGATCATAGAACAAAAGAGAAATCAAAACAATTCTGAAAACAAATGAAAATGACAATGCAACATATCAAAACTTATGGGATCAGCAAAAGCAGTGTTAAGAGGAAATTTTATAGCAATTGGAGCCTACATAACGAAACTGGAAAGATACCAAATACATGAGCTATCAATGCATCTCAAGGACCTAGAAAAAATGCAGCAAGCCAGACCCAAAACTAGTAGGAGAAGAGAAATAATTAAAATTAGAGAAGAAATCAACAGAATTGAATCCAAAAAAAATTACGAAATATCAGCAAAACAAAGTGCTGTTTTTTTGAAAAAATAAACAAAATTAACATACCATTGTCCCAAATAACCAAAAAAAAAGGGATAGAAAAGAACCAAGTTAATAAAATCAGAGATGAAAAAGGGAATGTAACAACAACCCCAGAGAAATAAAAAGAATCATAAGAAATTACTACACAGAGCTGCTCACCTACAAAATGGGAAACCTAGAAGAAATGGATAGATTTCTGAGCACATATGACCTACCTAAATTGACTCATGAAGACACAGAAAATCTAAACAGACCAACAACCAAGACAGAACTTGAATCAGTAATAAAGACCCTCACAACAAAGAATAGCCCAAGACAAGATGGATTTACTGCTGAATTCTACCAAATATATAAAGAAGAACTAACACCTATTCTTCTCAAGCTATTCAAAACAATCAAAAGGGAAGGAATCCTCCCAAATTCTTTCTATGAAGCCAGCATCACCTTAATTCCTAAACCTGAAAAAGATACAACCAAGAAAGAGAATTACAGACCAATTTCCCTGATGAACATAGATGCAAAAATCCCCCCAAAATTCTAGCCAATCAAATCCAACAACACATCAGAAAAGATCATGCACCCGGACCAAGTGGGATTTATCCCGGGTATGCAGGAATGGTTCAACATTCATAGAACAATCAATGTGATACATCATATTAACAAATTGAAGAATAAAAACAATATGATTATCTCAATAGATGCAGAGAAAGCATTTGACAAACAACACCCTTTCCTGATGAAAACTTCAAGCAAACTGGGAATAGAAAGAATATTCCTCAACACAATCAAGGCAATTAATTACAAACCCATGGCCAGTGTTCTATTGAATGGGGAAAAGTTGGAAGCATTCCCACTGAGATCTGGAACTGGACATTGATGCCCACTCTCACCATTGCTATTCAATATACTACTGGAAGTTCTAACCAGAACCATTAGACAAGAAAAAGAAATCAAAGGGGTACAAAGCAGGAAGAGGAAGTCAAACTATTCCTATTTGCATATGACATGATCCTATACATAGAGGATCCAAAAGACTCCACTTAGAGACTATTGGAACTCATAGAAGAGTTTGGAAAGGTAGCAGGATATGAAATCAACATAGAAAAATCAACAGCCTTTGTATAAGCAAACAATGCCACAGCTGAGAAAAAACTTCTAAGATCAATCCCATTCACAGCTACAAAAAAAAATCAAATACCTTGGAATAAATTTAGCCAAGGAAGTTAAAGATCTCTACAATGAGAATTACAAAACATTAAAGACAGAAATAGAGGAAGATATAAGAAAAATGGAAAAAATCTTCTATGTTCATGGATTGGAAGAATCAATATCATCAAAATGTCCATACTACCAAAAGCAAATTACAGATTCAATGCAATACCAATCAAAATACCAATGATATTCTTCTCAGGTATAGAAAAAATGATGTTGAAATTCATATGGAAACACAGGAGAGACCCGGAATAGGTAAAACAATCTTATACAACAAAAACAAAGCCAAAGGCATCACAATACCAGATTTCAAGATATACTACAGGGCAGTTGAAATCAAAATAACCTAGTATTGGTAGAAAAACAGATGGATACACCAATGGAAAAGAAAAGAAACCCCTGAAATCAATCCAAGCACCTACAACCAATTTATTTTTTGAAAAAGGAGCTAAAATCAATCTCTAGAGCAAGGACAATCTCTTCAACAAATGTACTGAGAAAACTGGATTTCCACATGCAGAAGCATGAAGCAAGACCCCTAACTTATACCTTACACCTTACACCAAAATCTACTGAAAATGGACTAAAGACCTAAATCTATGATCCAACACCATCAAATTATTAGAGAACATTGGGGAAACCCTGCAAGACATTGGCATAGACAAAGAGTTCTTGAAAAAGATCGCAGAGGCACAGGCAATCAAAGCCAAAATCGACAATTGGGATTACATCAAACTGAGAAGCTTCTGTGCTGCAAAAGAAACAATCAGCAAAGTGAAGGAACAACTGATAGAATGGGAAAAAATATTGAAAACTATACAACTGGTAAAGTTTTAACAACTAGAATATACAAGAGACCAAGAAACTCAATAACAACAAAACAATCTGGTTAAGAAATGGGCAAAGGACTTAAAAAACACTTTTCAAAAGAGAAAATCCAATGGCCAACAGACACTTGAAAAAATGTTCAGGATCACTAGCCATCAGAGAAATGCAGATCAAAACCCCAATGAGATCTCACCTCACCCCAGTTAGAATGGCTTTCCATGCAGAAATCAACAAACTACAAATGCTGGCAAGGTTGTGGAGAACAAGACACCTTAATCCACTGTTGGTGGGAATGTTAACTGGTAAAGCCATCATGGAAGACAGTGTGGAGATACCTCAGTAGTTTGAATATAGACCTTCTACATATCTCAGCCATCCCACTCCTGTTCAAATAAATAAATAAATCTTTTAAAAAAAAAGCAAAAGACAGAGTAACAAATGCTGACAAGAATGTGGAGAAAGAGCAACATTTGTACACTGTTAGTGGGAATGTAAATTAGTGCAGCCACTGTGAAAACAGTATGGAAATTTCTTTAAAAGGTAGAAATAATATGACTCAGCAATCATACTTCTGGGTTTATACCCTAAAAACATGAACACATTGTATCAAAGAGATAACTGCACCACTTTGTTCATAGCAGCACTGTTCACAAAAGCCAAAAGACTGAATCAACCAAGATGTCCATAAATGGATGAATGGTCAAAGAAAATGTGAAAATGCACACAAACACACACACACACACACGGAATATTACTCAGCTATAAAAAAGAATGAAATTCTACTATGTGCATCAAAATGAATGCAACTGGAGGACACAATGTTGAGTGAAATAAGTTGGACATAGAAAGACAAATACCACATGTTAGCCCTTATATGTGAGAATTAAAATTTAAAAAGAAAAAAAATTAAAAAACAGAAACAAAGAAAGAAATACCTGTGTGTATCAATACTTCTGTAAATATAATTTTGCCAAATTTTGATTTATATCTTTGTCAAACCAATGGTTAAGTACAATATACTACTACAGTATATAATGATCTGTGATTATTAATTTACTGTATGTGAATGAAGTGAACATCTTTAAATTTGATTATTGCTTATAGCCCTTGCCTATATTCCTACTGAACTATGATCTTTTGACTTTTTTCTTGTTGAACTCCTTATTTAGTGGAGCATTCAGCCTCTGGTTATAATGTAAATTAAAATATGTTATCTCAAAAACAAGGAAGGAAGAAAGGAAGGAGGGAAGGAGCAAGGGAGAGAAGGAAAGAGGGAGAAATACTGGAAGTAAAGTTCTCTTAGAATTGCATAGTCCTTATCTGTACCCCCATGTTTACTGAAGCTCAATTCACAATAGCTAAGATATAGAATCAACCCAAATGTCCATCAACTGAAGACTGGATAAAGAAATTATGGGATATGTACACCATGGAATACTATACAGCAGTAAAAAAATGAAATCCTGTCATTTGCAACAAAATAGATGAATCTGGAAAACATCATACTTATTGAAATAAGCCATTTCCAAAAGGACAAATACCACATGTTCTCCCTGATCTGCAGTCTATAGATATAAAATTGACACTTTGATATATGATGACTTTGAACAGTCTTTGTCTCAACTATTGTGGAACAGGGTTTTTTTTTTTAATAAGATTTTTTGAATTCTTTAATTAGTATAGAGTTAATTGTATGTGCATAAAATTAATTGAAAATAGATCTTGGTGAAAAATAATAATGAAATAGGAGAGGGAGGAGGAAGAAGGGTGGGAGTGCAGGTTGGAGGGCAGGTGTTGTCAAAAATCACAATGTTCCTAAAATTGTATTTATGAAATGCATGAAGTTTGTATACCTTAAATAAAAGATTTCTTGGGGGAAAAAAGAATTGCATAGTCTTAGAATTGTATCTATGAAATAAATGGAATATATTCTTTTTGTGTTAATATCACATTAACATGAGAAATGGTGAGAACTGTGTTGTAGTAATCATCATGCATTTGCTGTGACTCTGTGAATGTAATATATTAATAAATTCCTCCAAAAAAGGAGCAGAGATTTGATCTCATCATAGCCTCAGAGATGTGGACCTGGTGGGAGGTCTGTAGGTCACTGGGGACCTGCCTTCAGAAGGTAGTTCTAATGAGAGGGTTGGTTATGTCAGCTGAGTTTGGCCTAGCTTCTCGGCTTCCTAGCTCACAATGTGATGGTTCCTGTGCACCTGCTCCACCTCCACAGAGCCGCCTCCACCAGATGCCAGAATAACATGGCCACCGGATCCCAAACATGGTGATTCCAGGATCTCCACAAGGTGGCCACCAGAGTAGAAGTTACTTCAGACAAGAAATATCAATAGATGCTAAAACTAATGGATAAAACTGTGGAAGGGATGAGACTGACATAATCACAAAGCATGAATTACAAAGCAAAAGAGTCACTTCCAAGAGGAAAAGTCTGGTTGCTGCTCCCTAAACCAAGTGGCTGAAGCGGACACCATTAGCAATGGTATAAACTGAAATCATACATGAGCTAACAGGGGGTATCGAGCAGAGAACAGCATCATTTCTCTGACATTGCTGCCAAAGACACAGAGGCTGAATCCAATCAGGAGGACATCTCAGGCAAACTGAAATTGAGGACCTTCTGTAAAATACCTGGACTCTCATCTTCAAAGAGTTTCAGATCATGAAAGTTAAGAGGAAATTGGGCAAAAAAAGTTTCAAGCTAAAGGAAAGAGAAGCAGCATCACAACGAAATGCAGCAAGTGGTTCTGACACAGATTCTTTGCTGCAAAGACAAAGCATTATTGGAAGATCTGAAAATGTGTGACTGGTTTTCTAAATGAAGGGTCTATGGTTGTTCTTCATACTATTTTGACAACTTTTCTGTAAGTTTAAAATTATTTCAAAATAAGAAAAAATTATGCCTGGAAATAAGCCTAAAATTGGTAAAATAATAAGCTAAAAATACTGATAAATCTAAATAACACATGAGATTAAATAAATGATTTGCTACATAAAAACTATGTGGGAGGATAATTTTGAAAGCCTTCTCAATGTCTTTTGCTCCCCAGCAATAAAACCTTTTGCAGATTTTTCATTGTATTGACCCAAGGAAAGGAAGGACAAATATCCTCTTAGAAGGAGGCATGTCTGGGCAGAGTTTGAGCACCCACCATGCCAGTGTGTATGTGAGCCGTTAACTCTAGTTTTCATAATTGTCCCCTAGTGCCTGGATGAATGGAAGATGATTGTGAAGCCATTGGGAGTTACTCAGTCCCCTCATATTTAAAACCACCTCTTTTTTGCATGTGTTCAATTTTATATTCAATTCAAAGTCTAAGCCCAATCAGGACAAGTTCTCCCTTCCCAAGCAACGACACACAATTTCCCCATAAACAGGAAAGGTTATGGCAGAGAAGCACATACCCACCTGCCCCTCACTGTATGGTACTGCTTCCACCAGCCACTGGGTCTACTGTGCAAGCCTCCTCCACCTCCACCCCACATGTTGGTGCCTTATCTCTGTAACAAAGCCTCCCATTTCACCTTCCTGGTGCCTGTCAAGCACTTCAAGGAGTGCTGACCCCTGAAAACAAAACAGGTGGGAGGTGGAGGTCCCCAGCATACCTGCCCCAATAGGGGACCACCCACCTGGACACCTGCTCTCCCTAGGCGGGACAGAGCTACTGGCAATGCACCCAGTCAGCCAGCCCTGCAAAGCTACCATCCTGCAGTTACATGTCTTCTTTAAATACTACCTGAAAATAGAAAAATGAGCAGTGACTTGTATGTTCTAAGCAAAACCCAATGTTGCTGTATCCTAATGGGAGTAGAAAAACACTATCACTTAATATCTCAGAATTATTATCTTTATGCGATTTTCCTTCAAAAACAAGAGGAGGTGACAGCAGGATGGCAGGATAAGGACCTACGCAATTCTCTCCTCCACAAAAGCAACAAAAACACTGACGACAATAGTCAAAACCAGTATTTCCAGAACTTCTGGAGTCAGCCGCAAACTGTATCAATCCAAGGAGCACTTATTCAAGAGAGAGGGTTAAACCTCAGGAAGAACATTTTCAAGTGCCCTGTGTCTATATCCCTTTGCCCTGGTCTGTGGCAGACTTGAAAACCAATAGCCTTGCAATGATGGGGAAAGCCAGCAGCCTCACAGCCATTAGGGGGAGCAGAAGTAGGCTGGCAGGAGCTCTTCCAAATCTCCAGTGCCAGGAAATTGTCACTGTTTGAGCTGTCTGGCAGCTCCTTAGAAAACCCTGTATTTCAGGCATGGAAAGCCAAGACACTCTGGCAAAAAGATCTCTGTGAGTGAGATCCCAGTGGAAAGAACAGGTCTTCAAAGAGGGAGGTGCCTTTCTCTGAAGGGAGGAGAGAACCTCCACTTTGACTATGACCTTGTCTAAACAAGATAAGAGTCGGAGAACTCAAGGGGCTTCCATAGCCTTGGAAACTCATGACTGGTGCATAGGGAGATTACTGATGCCATAAACAGGAGTGTCAATTTGTAAAGTCAACAACAGGAGTCACTGTGCACTTACTCCTCATGTAGGATCTCTGTCCTTAATGTGCTGTACACTGAGGCTTAATGCTATAACGAGTACTCAAACAGTATATTTCACTTTGTGTTTCTATGGGGGTGCAAACTGTTGAAATCTTTACTTAATGTATACTAAACTGATCTTCTGTTAAAAAAAAAAAAAAAAAAAAAAGAAACTATCAATTCCCAACTTGACTCTCACTGGGATTAAACATGACAATAGGTCTGATCTGATTTCATCATCATTTAAAAAAAAATCATCTATTATTTTTCACTTTATGTTTCTGTGTGGGAACAAACTGTTGAAATCCTTACTTAAGGTATACTAAGCTGATCTTCTGTATACTAAGATAATCGAAAATGAATCTTGATGTGAATGGAAGGGGAGAGGGAGTGGGAAAGGGGAGGGTGGTGGGTGGGAGGGACGGTATGGGGGGGAAAGCCATTGTAACCCATGAGACGTACTTTGGAAATTTATATTCATTAAATAAAAGATAAAAAAAAAAATAAAAGATAATCTAATAACAAAAAAAAAAAAAAAAAAAAAAAAAAAAACAGAAAACCCTGTAATGCCTGTTGTCTGCTGTTGACCTGACTCAGAGCTCCTGCAGTGAATACTTTCTCCCTGGTGGCATTTTTCACAATCTGCAGTGATTGTTTAATATCACAGATTCCTGAGGCAGCAATATCAGTTGGGACTAACTAGAAACTGACCAAAAATAATCAATAAATTGAAAGGCTGAGGAATGAGATGTCCATCAGCAACTTGGGAAAGTTCTAACATGTTCCTAGAAATCGAGCTTGTTACAGCTGTGCATGTACCCAAAAAGGGCTGAGCAGACCCTAAGCTGTCATTTCTGGGTGACCTTGAGACTCTGCACAAGCAAAAAATGGAGAATAAAACAAGATGCCTGGCTCAGTGTCAAAGCTCCTAATCTCCACAGGTACACTCAGCCCACCTGGCAAAAGCGGAGACTTACTGGTCCCAGCCATTTAAGAATACTTCTGTCCTGTCAATAAGCCAACTGAACAGAGAATTCAGTGGCCACACAAAACAAAGAATATAGACTTTGTTGACTTGCCTGAACTAATTTTGTTAACAAACAGAAACAATGACAACAAAACTCTGGGAAGGAGGAAGAATCTGATTTCTAGAGTTCCCACATTATATTATTTTACATAGCAATCTTGACAAATGCATAGGAGACATGAAAAAAGGTGCATGGGAACCACCTCTCAGGAAAGCCAGACATTGGGCTCCCTAGACACAGCCCTTAAATCAACACTTTTAGATACATTCAAAGAACAAACAAAAACCATTCCAAAGAATTAAATGGAAATATGACAATGATGTCTCACCAAACAGAGAATAGAAAGTATTTTCAAATAACAAATAACAAATTATAGAGGTTGATTACTGATGCCATAAACAAGAGTGTCGATTTGTTAAGTCAACAACAGGAGTCACTGTGCACTTACTCCTCATGTAGGATCTTTGTTCTTAGTGTGCTGTACATTGAGATTTAATGCTATAACTAGTACTCAAACAGTATTTTTCACTTTATGTTTCTGTGTGGGAGCAAACTGTTGAAATCTTTACTTAATGTATGCTAAACTGATCTTCTGTATATAAAGAGAATCGAAAATGAATCTTGATGTGAATGGAAGGGGAGAGGGAGTGGGAAAGGGGAGGGTTGCGGGTGGGAGGGACGTTATGGGGGAGAAGCCATTGTAATCCATAAGCTGTACTTTGGAAATTTATATTCATTAAATAAAAGTTTTTTTAAAAAAAAAAAGGAAAGAAAATCTGTCAACTGAGAATTCCACAGCTAGCAAAAAGGTATTTTAGAAAGAATGGAGGGAGAAAGCAGTAACAAGGAAGTCTTCAAGCTCTAATTTGCCTAAAGAAAAAAAATCAACCAGCAGCAGTTGTCTTAACCAACTGTGTAGGAGCCCTGGAAAACAGTCAAAGGTTTACAGCAATTAAGGGAAAGTCCATACAAGAAAAAATATAGTAAGAAAGTGTTGGGCTCTTTTAGTTGGCCTTACCTTACCTCTTTCCTGGAGAAGAGGCAGACTTGACCTTGAACAGGTGATATCTCAGTTCCCAGGTCCAGAAAGAGCAGAGCAGACCTTATTTTAAAGTGATTGTGTATGTGTGTCTTGAGTTGTCTGGGGGAAGCTTTGAAGAACAGATGCATGGTGAAAAGTATTCATCTCTGGTTCACATTCCTTGGAATGAAGCCAGAAAAAGAAGTTCATAAAAGCCACAAGGGGCACTACAATCTCACTGACACAAGAAGCAAGAGATGACAGATGGAGACACACAACAGACTACCTAGGGCCAGAGTAATTGAGATGAGAGTCTTTAGGAAATGAGCTATGTACACACAGTATTTTAAAAGTCACATACAAGCCCATGAAAGACACTTGTTCAAAAAGTCCTAAGACTAATTTAAACTTATACCTTAGGCTGATTCCTAGACTCCTGGGGGGAAATCTAATTAGGTGGTAAAGTAATACCCCAACACAGAGCCAGTCCTTAAAGGTTAGCAGAGGTGGCTGTTCTCTTTTGCTCCTTGTTTTTGGTGTTTTACTTATTTGCTTCAGTTCCCAACAGTCAAAGAATCTCTCAAAATTTTAGCCAAACATCAGTTAAGGGAACAGAGACTCAGTCATCACACATAGGGAATAGTATTTCCAAAAGTAGTTTGGAAAAACTATTGTAACAATTTTTTTAAGATTCACTTATTTATTTGAAAGTGAGAGTTACAGAGAGAAGAGAGAAGACACTGAGAGAGAAACATCTTCCATCTGCTGCTTCACTGCCCAGATGACTGCAATGCCCAGGACAATTAGCCAGGCCAAAAACAGGCACCAGGAGCTTTATCTGGATCTCCCACATGGATGGCAGAGGCCCAAACACTTGGGCCATCTTCTGCTGCTTCTCTAGGCCATTATCAGGGAGCTGGATCAGAAGTGGAGCAGCCAGGACCAGAACCAGAGCCCATATGGGATGCCAGGTCACAGGCAGCAACTTTACCAGCTATGTCAACAATACCGGCCCTGCATTCAACAATTTTTAAACAATGACAAAAAATAAATAAATAAATAAATAAATAAATAACAAATGCCAGCAAACTCTGAGGAAGCAGGAGAATCTGATATCCAAAGTTACCACATTATAATGGTCAAAAGCCAAATTTTAACCAAAAAATAAATAAATAAACACATATACATACACAGACACAGACACACACACAAAGCATACAAAAGAACAGAAAAGTATGGCCAATTCAAATAATCAAAGGAACAAAATAAATTTAGCAAGTGTACCATTGAGGAAGCCCAGACATCAAGTAAATTAGACAAAGACATAACAACTATTAAATAGACTCAAACAGTTATAGAGAACATGGACAAAGAACAAAGGAGATAAGGAAAATGGATTACAAACAAAACAAGAATATCAGGGGATATAACTTATGAGATGTACAATTTGGGACATGCTCAATCTGACTTGACCCAAATGGTGGAGTTAGAAATGTGCCAGGGAATTTCAATACAATCCCGTCAAGGTGGCATGTACCAATGCCATCTCACTAGTCCAAGTGATCAATTTTAGGTCACAATTGATCACACTGATAGGTCTAAGAGTCAAAGGGATCACACAAACAAGAAAGGGAGAGAACGATCCATCATAGGAAGCAGGATATACAGCAGACTCATAGAATGGCAGATGTCCTAAATAGCATTCTGGCCTCAGAATCAGCCCTTAAGGCATTTGGATATGGCTGAAGAGCCCATGAGAGTATTTTAGGCATGGAAAGCTGTCACTCCCCCTCTTCGTGGAGGAACGACACAGGACCCTGCATTGTTCTTTTATCTGCTCGGCCCTCCCTGGGTTTGCTGCTGGTTCTTCCCAGGTTGGCTACCGTCCCTTCCACCTCCGTGGAAGGGCGGTTCCCCCTGTCACTTTCCCCACTTCCGCGGGGGAGCGGCACACCGCTGGCTGGCTCTCTCGGGTGTTCCTTCAGATAGATGTTCCTGGTGCATGTTGTCTCTCTCCTCCTTTATAGTCCTCTTCCACCAATCCCAACTCTGCTACCCACATGCCGAGTACGCTGCTCTCCTGCAATCAGGAGCAGGTCCTGCTGTTTATTGGTTGAACTGGAGGCAGCTGTGTAGAAGCTGTTTCCTCCTCTCCCAGCACCATATTGTGGGAGAGCAGATGCATAAAATAAGTCTTAATTCCAGTAACTTAGTGTAGTCCGAGTTGCTCCCCACAGAAAGCCAAGACACTCTGGAAGGAAGAAGAAGAAGAAGAAGAAGAAGAAGAAGAAGAAGAAGAAGAAGAAGAAGAAGAAGGAGAAGGAGAAGGAGAAGGAGAAGGAGAAGGAGAAGGAGAAGGAGAAGGAGAAGAAGAAGGAGAAGAAGAAGAGGAAGAAGAGGAAGAAGAGGAAGAAGAGGAAGAAGAGGAGGAAGAGGAAGAAGAGGAGGAAGAGGAAGAGGAAGAAGAAGAGGAAGAAGAAGAGGAAGAAGAGGAAGAAGAAGAGGAAGAAGAAGAGGAAGAAGAAGAGGAAGAAGAAGAGGAAGAAGAAGAGGAAGAAGAAGAGGAAGAAGAGGAAGAAGAAGAGGAAGAAGAAGAGGAAGAAGAAGAGGAAGAAGAAGAAGAAGAGGAAGAAGAAGAGGAAGAAGAAGGAGAAGAGGAAGAAGAAGAGGAAGAAGAAGAGGAAGAAGAAGAAGAAGAAGAAGAAGAAGAAGAGGAAGAGGAGGAAGAGGAGGAAGAGGAGGAAGAGGAGCAAGAGGAGGAAGAGGAAGAAGAAGAGGAAGAAGAGGAGGAAGAGGAGGAGGAAGAAGAAGAGGAAGAAGAAGAGGAAGAAGAAGAGGAAGAAGAAGAAGACCTAAATGAAAGATCTCTGCAAGTGAGATCCCAGTGGAAAGAACGGGGCCATCAAAGAAGGAGGTACCTTTCTCTGAAGGGAGGAGAGAACTTCCACTTTGACTATGACCCTGTCGGAATAAGATCAAAGTCAGCAAACTCAAAAGGCTTCCATAGCCTTGGCAACTCATGACTAGAGCCTAGGGAGATTACTGACGCCATAAACAAGAGTGTCAATTTGTTAAGTCAACAACAGGAGTCACTGTGTACTTACTTCTCATGTGGGATCTGTCCTTAGTGTGTTGTCCAATGTGAAGTAATGCTAAAACTAGTACTGAAACAGTATTTTATACTTTGTGTTCCTGTGTGGGTGCAAACTGATGAAATCTTTACTTAATATATACTAAATCAATCTTCTGTATATAAAGATAATTGAAAATGAGTCTTGATGTGAATGGAATGGGAGAAGGAGAGGGAGATGGGAGGGGTGCGAGTGGGAGGGAAATTATTGGGGGGGGGAAGCCATTGTAAATCCATAAACTGTACTTTGGAAATTTATATTTACTAAATTAAAAAAATCTGTTATTCCAAAAAAATTATGAAAATGAAACAAAAAATCACAGAGTTAAAAAGTGGAAGAACAGAATGAAACAATGGTATAAGTAAAAATGGCATGGTTTATACCATTTCAAATTAAATTGTTATCACTTTGTAACCCCAAATTCTCTGTGACACCTGCTGTAGGTTAGACACTGCTAGTGTTCCATTTCTTACCATTTCTTATTGGAACTTTTTTTTTTTTAGATTTCAGGCTTTGGTACAGCTTATACAGTTAAAAATTTCCCATTTCTAGGCATTTACCTAAGGAGATTTGAACTTGTATTCACACAAAAACCTGTATGCAAATATATATAGTGGTTTTATTCATAACAGCCAAAACTTGAAAACTGAAGTATCCTTCAACAGGAGAATGGATGATATATCCAAGTGTGATATACTCATACAACTCCAATCTGCAAGTAAAAAGAACATACAACTGGCATGCTAAGTGGAGCAAAACTCAACTGTTCCATTGATGCAACATGCTTGAATAGGCAAAGAATAAGAACAGAATATAGATCAGTTTTCAGCTGATGGTGGGGAATGGCGGAGACTGAAAGAAATTGTGCAGGGTTGTTTCACATGTTCTACATCTTTGCTGTACTGACAACTGCATGATTTTAGGCATTTTTCAAAACTGATAGATCTATACATCATGTTTGCTAAAATTATGCCTGAATTAAAAGTATATAAAATAATAGCTTTCAGCAATATTCAACAACATTAACAACATTGATGGAATTGTTAACCACACATTGCTACTCAAAAGAACCACAAAATAAAATTATATATTATGATCACAGCTAGATAAAAACATATATTGCATATGGAAAAAAAGAGAAAGGAATATGAATCAACACAATTAGTAATAATTGTGAATTAGTAATAATTGTGTTAGGATCATTTTTCCCATAAATTTCCAAATTTTCAGCAATATATTTATTTTCGTGTGGTAATAACAAAATACAGAAACCAATTCATGACAGATGTAAGAGCTGTCTTATAATAATTTATCTTAATTACTTTCAATATATTCTCTCAAGTGTGCTTTCCCATCCAACCCACAATCAAATATATTATTGCTAAATGAAAAACTGAAAGGTAATTAGCTAATTTTGAAATGGAAAATATTAAAGTCAGTTAATTCCTGATTTGTGGAAACAACAGAAAATAAATTTCATTTTCCACTGATGAGAAAGAAATCTTCCTACCTACACAATATTTACTAAGGGAAAAAAATGTGATTTGAGTTTGTCAATCTGACACCCAAATGTATTTAAATATATCTATTAGTTCTTGTACATAATTTTAAGATAAGAAAGTGACATTAATTCAAACTTTTCTGAGACTTCAGATTCAAAATCATATGGTATTTAATTAGGGAAAGAGAATGAGAGAGCGAGCAGAGAACCAGGAAGACTTTGTGCCATAACAAAATACTTTAGATAACAGGAAAAGAACAGAAATGAGTCTCTTCCAGTCCCAGAGCCTGAGACCTCCAGGACCAAGGCACTAGCACCTGGTACCTGGGAAGGGCTTCTCACTGTGCCTTCACATGGCAGAAGGTACAAACACTGGGTCTTACACAGTGGAAAGCTGAAGGGCAAAAAGACGCCTCGCTAGCTCCTCCAGCCGTTTTATAAGGTTGCTGATACCATTCATGAAGGCTTCATCCTCATGGCTTAATCACTCCCTGAGGCACCATCCCATAACAATATCTCATTGGAATTTAAACTCCAGCATGAATGTGAAAATGTCACAAACTATCCAAGCACAGCTCCTATTTTCAGTTCTTTGAGGGATACATCCAGAAGTGAAATTGCAGAATCAAAAGGCATAATAGTCCTCCCCTTATCCACAGTTTCACTTTCTACAATTTCAGTTACTTTAGTCAACAATAGTCCAGAAATATTAAATGGAAAATTCCTGAAATAAAGAATTCATAAGGTTTTTTGAAAGATTTATTTTGTTTGTTTGAAAGACGAGTTACAGAGAGAAGTAGAGCCAGAGAGAAAGAGAGAGGTCTTCCATCCATTGGTTCACTCCTCAAATGACCACAATGGCCAGAGCTGAGCTGACCCGAAGCCAGGAGCCAGGAGCTTCTTCAGGTCTCCCACGCAGGTGCAGGGGCCCAAGCACTTCGCCCATCTTCTATTGCATTCCCAGGCCATGGCAGGGAGCTGGATAAGAAGTGGAGCAGCCAGGACACAAATCGGCACCCATATGGGATGCCGGCTGTGCAGGCCAGAGCTTTAACCCACTGGGCCACAGCGCTGGCCCCCATAAGTTTTTTATAAATTTTTTTTTTTATAAATTTTTTTTTTGACAGGCAGAGTGGACAGTGAGAGAAAGAGACAGAGAGAGAAAGGTCTTCCTTTGCCGTTGGTTCACCCTCCAATGGCCGCCGCTGCAGCCGGCGCACCGCGCTGATCCGAAGGCAGGAGCCAGGAATCAGGTGCTTTTCCTGGTCTCCCATGGGGTGCAGGGCCCAAGCACCTGGGCCATCCTCCACTGCACTCCCTGGCCATAGCAGAGAGCTGGCCTGGAAGAGGGGCAACCAGGACAGAATCCGGCGCCCTGACCGGGACTAGAACCCGGTGTGCCGGCGCCGCAAGGTGGAGGATTAGCCTATTGAGCCACGGCGCCGGCCCATAAGTTTTAAATAACATATATTGTTATAGTTTCTCCATTGTTAGTTATTCATCACTTCCTGTGTCTAATTTATAAATTAAATTTTATCATAGGTATATATGTGTAGTGAATACATAGGGTTCAGTACTATCTGCAGTTTCAGGTATCCAGTGGTGGGATATTGGGGATTACTGCAATTCTATTTTCAGTTTCTTAGAAGATCTATTTACTTATTTGAAAGGCAGTTACAGAGAGACAAAGATGTCTTCTATCCACTGGTTCACTCCTCAAATGGCCACAACAGCCAGGGCTGGGCCATTCAGGTCTCCCACATGGATGGCAGGGGCCCAAGTACTTGAGCTATCTTCTGCAGTTCTCCTAGGCACATCAGCAGGGAGCTGGACCGGAAGTGAAGCAGCCAGGATGCTCCTAAATGGGATGCCAACATCGCAGGCAGCAGCTTAACCCATGACACCACAATGCCAGCTCCTATTCTCAATTTTCTGAGGAACCACTATCCTGTTTTCCACAGTGGCTACACCCTTTTACATTCCCAACAACAGTTGGTTTGCAGAGGTTAGAATTCCCCCACATTCTCACCAATGCTTGTTATATTTTCTTTTGTGATTGGTAGCCCTCCTAATGAGTGTGATACTACAAGTGACTTAGTGTAAGTACTTTCCCTGAAACATTCATTGTCTATCTGAAATTCAAATTTACCTGGGTGTCCTATATTCTATCTGGTGATTCTAACAGAGCACAGATGACCTTGGGGTCAGCTAATGGCATGTTAAAGACATGAGGTGACAGAGGCTTAGACAAGCTTGTGCCCTGGGCTTCCATTTTTTGGCAACAGTTGGGTCCTCCTGGCCTGGTTGGAGTAAGGATAAGAGGCAAGTGGATTGAGCAGAGCCATACAAAGCGACTCCTGCATCAGCCAGCAATTGTCCCAGCTTCACCCAGGCATGCATAGTCTAGCCAGGACAAGTGGAACACCCAGCCTACTACCCTCGTGGAGGGCATTGAGGTTTGTGATTGAGGTCCAGGCTCCTGGTTTCACCTTGGCATCTGGGGAGTGAACCAGTGGATGGAAGGATAGAAGATTGATTTCTCTCTCTCTCTCTCCTCTCCCCACCCCCACCACCTTTCAAATAAATAAAAAATTAAAATAAATATATTTTCAAAGTTCATGGGATAATGGAATGAAAATATAAGCCATTTTTGAAAGAGAGAGAGAGAGAAAGAAAGAGAAAGAAAGAAAGAAAGAAAGAAAGAAAGAAAGAAAGAAAGAAAGAAAGAAAGAAAGAAAGAAAGAAAGAAAGGAAGGAAGGAAGGAAGGAAGGAAGGAAGGAAGGAAGGAAGGAAGAAAGAAAGAAGGAAAGGAAGGAAGGAAGGAAGGAAGGAAGGAAGGAAGGAAGAAAGAAAGAAAGAAAGAAAGAAAGAAAGAAAGAAAGAAAGAAAGAAAGAAAGAAAGAAAGAAAGAAAGAAAGAAAGAAAGAAAGAAACTATAGACATCATCATAGAGAAATCTCCAAAACATCTTGGGCAAAAAGAGCAATCCAAAGTTTCACTGTCTGCATAAAGTGATACAGTAATGTGAACTAAGCCTGAGCACATTCTTGGGTAACCCCTCCCTGGGAGATGGTAGTGTATAGGTCCCAGCAAGGGAAGGACCTATGCTACACCGGCATGCATTCTGTGATGCTTTTTTTTTTTTTTTTTTGAATGATAGAGAGACATTCAATGCTGCATGGATCAGGATTCTGATACCCTCAGCAGAAAGTATCACCTGTACAGATGAGAGTACCCAGATCTTCGGAGTAAGCAACGTGTCCCAACACAGGCATAGACAATCCTTCAGAGGATGCTTTGTCATTACAATGACGTGTATGAACTGCAAATGGTGAATTTTGTTTGTGGGCACTGACATAAAATATATCTATTGTCATTACATCAGCAAATATTTAAAGGTTTATCAAAATATTTTATATAAATCCAGATTTTTCTGACTTGAAAACCAATATTCATTTACTTGTTGTATTTATAGAAATTAAATATGTTCTAAAAATATATGCTTTCCAAGACCACACAATACTTTGAATATCTTAAATAGTATATTTAATGCCAAGTCTTCATGCCATAAACTCCTTTTTCTTCTTTACTTTTTTATATCTTTTGAAGCTAATTTCAACATATTTTTGGAGAATCATTCTTTCAAAATAGGTTAAGAAAGTGATCAAATGCTAAAAAGATTTTAGCGAAATTTTTGGAAATACTTCACACAAAAAAATGTGGGAGAACTGTGCTCACAGGAACCCAGCATTTGTGAATTCCACATTTCTAACATAAAACTACTCTAAACTCACCTCTCCTCCATGAGGAATGAGCCAAAATCCCGGTGTGTGGGAGACCAACCGTCCTGCCCAGCAGCCCGACTGGGGTAGGAGCTGGAAGGGTCCAGCCTGCTGACCCCCTGCAGAGGTCTGTGGTTGCTGTGGGCGAGTCCTGCGGGTGCCAGCCCTGTAGGGCCTGCATAAGCCGGAGCAGATTTCTGATGCAGCTCCACCTCGAGCATGCTGGAGGCCAGCTGGCCATCTTTGTTCTCTAGATGCATAGTCCACTGCCAGTCTTCTCTCGAGGGTTAGCCAGAAATCTGGAAACCTCTGTTGACAAAAAGCACACCTTCAGCATTCAGATCCATGAGCTTGATAAACCTCGTCACTTTATAAAACACCCAGTCTCGGGTATTTGATTACAGTAATGGCAAACAGCCTAATACACCTCACTGGCAGGGGCTTGCCCTGATCCACATTAGCCAAACACTCTGTGTCCGCACTCCCTTCTTTCCTGGCTGAGATGCTGTGGTCCAGCAAACACCCTCCTCTTACTTGCCCTGACTCATTCTGCCAAACTTATCTGATCTATGAGTTTTCTGTTGTTGTATAACTGCATAACAAATTACTACAAAATGTGCGGCTTAAAGACAACACTTATTTATAGTCTCAGAGGTTCCGTGGGTCTGGGTCAGGCTCAGCTGAACCATCTCAAGGACTCATTGAGCTGTGTGTTCATTGGAGACTCAATTGGGAAAGAATCTGCTTCCAAGAACCCTAGAGTAGGCAGAGCTCACTTCCTGGTTGCCAAAGGACTGAGGGTCACAGCTTCTCACTGGCCAGCAGCTAGGGGCCACCCTGAGCTCTCAGAGGCCATCTTCAGCTCCAACAGGCTTCCTGGAGCTACTTGCCATGTGGGCTTCCCCAACACATTGGCTCACTTTATGAAGCAACAAGAATTCCTGGGCAAGTGCGCTAGCAAGGCAACATGTTCTTTAATGCAAGATGACTTGGGGAGAGAAAGCCATTGCCTTTGCCACATTCTCCTGGCTGAAAGCCATTAAGGAGTCCTGCTCACACTCGAGTGGGGTGGATCACACCAAGGAGTGGAGGTCATAGGTGCTCCCTAGAGTCTGTTTACCACCCCTGGCAAAGCCCCAACCCTGCTTTCCCACTCTGTGCCAACTCCTAAGCACCTGAACACATCCACAGAAAACCCTGTGTTCTGCAGGTAGGTGAACTTGACACCATGTGCAAGATTCCCAGGTGGGCCCGCAGAGTCCAGCCCCTGCTCTCCTCCACCTCCCCTTTCGGATCCCCATTCACTCGTCCTGCTTTTTTGTCTCAGCTGCTGACATGGCCGCCTCAACTTTTCACTGATTGAATCAGCCAGCATTCAAGAAGGAGACAGAAGCTACTTTGAATACTTCATTACAGAAAGTGGCTACATGGGAAGTGGAGGTGCTGAGATGCTAACCAGAAACTAGAGATTAGCAGCAGCAGGAAACCTCCACCACCGCGTGGCTGAGGAGCAGAGAAAGATGATACGGAAATTATAGCGGGCCTTTCCAGAAGGGGCTAGAGCCCCAAAAGGGATGCCTCGTGCAGAGTGGAATGGAGAGTATGACGGGCTTTCCCTCTTGTTCCTCCTCCAATCTCCCAGCGGATTCTCCTCCTGTTTGTCTGAACCCAGCAACAAGCCCCCGACCTGGAAGCCTGAGCTGGAGTCAGACACAAAGATTCAGAGCAGAGCAGGAGTGAGGAATGTGTGGGAGAGCAAGAAGCCCCAGGACTGACATGCTGATAAAACTAGAGGGGATGTGAACACAATACCAGCATCTCAAGGACACGCCCGCTGCAGCACTGACAGCTGCATAGCAGCTCACCTGCTCTCACCTGCTCAGATTGCATCACTGCGATTCTCCTCTCCCTCCTGAATCATTCACGCCACCAGGACAACATACTGTAATACTTGCCAGCACTCAGAAACACATCTCAGCGCTTCTGCTCCCTGGAAGATAGGACAGACCCACTTTGTCCTATTCCTCCTGCAAGGGACAACTGAAAGCCTGACATTTCATATAAAACAACACAAGACTCTGAAAGGTAGAGCGAAAGCAGGTTAATTAGGGATCCAAAGGAGCACACAGCAGTGCATTCCCTGTGTTTTCCTTCTGCTTTATATAAAGCCAGACAGGGAGCTAAAGAAGCCAGCAATCTGCAAACACCAACAGGTACAGACAAAGCCCTAAGGAAGCCTGTTTTCTAGCCAAATGACCAGGAAGGGGCAGCTGCAAGACAGAAAATGTGTGGACGATAACTATTTGACTGCAGCCAAACACTGCAGACCCACATCCACCCAGGACAGTATAGGCTGACTGAGCATAATCTAAAGCTGTAATGAGGTGCTCCAGGCCTCTGCTCCCCACTGGGGTGGCATCAGAGAAGGGAACTTAAACATTCCTCTCTGCTGGGTGCTGGAGAGTCCCACCTCTTTCCTACACATCCTGCCCCTACCATGTGTCAGTAGAGACAAACACACGGGGAGCCTGGGCTTTATTTCCATCCTGCAGCAAAAGGCACCACTCCCCTTTGTGATGTGGTTATCAGAGAAGGCCAAGTGAAAGGCCAGGGCTGCACAGATGCTCAGTGGTAATGAAGCCACGCCCTCTAATGGTGACACAGGAGTCTACACGAGGTGCCCAGCCCCATCTCAGCCAAAAATTCATCTTATGTAAATGGTCTGAGTGCACCAACTAAAAGAGTATGGCAGAGTAGTTTTTAAAATTACCCAGTTACGAGGAAGCTACAAGCAATTCACTTCAGCAATAACAATACAGATAGGCTGAAAGTAAAAAGTAGAGAAAAGATATACCATCCAAGCATTAATCCAAAGAAAGTAGAAGGGGTTATATTGATATAAGGTATAGCAGAAGTCAGAGCAAAGTAGATCAGTGAAAAAGAGAGAGAGACTATATAATGAGAAAAGGGTCAATCTACCAAAAAGACATAGAAATTCTAAATGTGTATGTACCAAACAGAGCTTCAAAATACATGATGCAAAAACTAATGAAAATAAAAGGAAAAAGAGACATTTATAGTTTTATAGTTGAAAATGTAAATATTTTTCTCTCAGTAATTTATAAAACAACTAGACAAATAAGTCATACAGAATATGTTATGTAAACACAATGGAATACTATTAGAAATCAATAACAGAAAGACCCAAGGAAATTAAAAACACTTTCTAAATAATCTAGGAGTCAAAGGGGAAATCTCAGAGGACATCAAAAATCACATTGAATGGAAATGGAAATACAACACATCAAAATTTGAAGAGCACTGCTAAAGCAGTTATGTGGGGAGCATTTACAGCACTAAGTGTTCATTTTATAAAGGAGGAAAAGTCTCAAAACAATAATCTCAGCATCCATCTCAAGAATTTAGAAAAAGAAGAGCAAAATAAAAAGTAAACAGAGGTAATAAAATAAGAGTAAAAATCAATGAAATGGAAAAATTGAGAAACAAAGAACTGGTTCTTTGAAAATACCAATAAAATTGACAAACCTCTAGCAATACTGACAAAGAAAACAAAGAGAATACAACTTATGAGCATCAGAAATGATGCAAGGAATATCACTACAGACCCTGAAGATATCAAAAGGATAATAGGGATATATTACAAATAACTTTGCACTTGAGTGGCCCTTCTCCTGGTCTTGGTTGGAATCATCTTTAAACCATGTCCATCAAACAGCCCTCACAAGGGTCCAGAGTCTCCCCCTCATTTCCTCTCCTTTATGAAGTCCTCTCATTACCTGGTTAATACCACTCTTAGGAGTGGTTGCTATTGGTTGCTATTCTCACCCTGTCTTTTATACTACAGTGTCTATATAAGTGTTTACAGCAGGTGATAATGAAACGAACCAAGGCCTTCAGCAACCAGGCGGTCAACCAAATGCAGCTACAGGGATACACTCGGCTCCCCACCCGGGAGACAGTGGCTTGAGACATCACCCCATGCCAGTGAAGAGTACCTCATCGCCCCTTGTTAGCAGGAAGTAGCTCTAAAGATATATCTTCATCCTTCTACCCGTCCTGGACTTTGGGGACTAATTTAATCCCATACAACTCCTGCTTTATAAAAAACAAAAGGGGGGAATGTTAGGAAAATGGCTCAGTTTTATCTACACCCTGACACCATCCTAAGCCCTAGCCACCTCTCCCCCATCGCCGTTGCTGGAAGCCAGGTGGCCACATGGCCCAACCACCAGTGTCAAACTCCACACCCATCCTAATGGGATTTGCTGCTCCTACTTCCCTGACTGCCCTCTGGCAAAGTTTTTAAAGGACCTGTTCCTGAACACATGGCTCTCTCTCTGCTCTCTCGTTCATCTCTGGTTCTCTCTCTTTTCTCCTCGCTAGCTCCTCTCCTTTCTCTCTTCTCTCTTCTCTCTGCTCTCTCTCCTCTCTCTTGGCTCCTCTCTCCTCTCTCTCTCTTCTCTCCTCTCTATCTCTTCTCTCCTCTCTCTTATTCTCTTTTTCCTTCCTCGCCATTAAAAAAAAGGGACCAATTCCTTAAAACACAAAAACTAGTACAACTCACCCACTGTAAAATAATTTGAATACCCCTATAACTTAATTAAATTGAATTTTTTTATTTTTTAAAAATAAACCTCCAGGCCCAGATGTTTCACTGGAGAATTCTACCAAACATTTAAAGAATAATTAACATAGATTCTATTCAATCTCTTCCAGTAATCAGAAAATGAAGTCTATACTTCCCAATTAATCTTATAAATCCATTACCCTAACACCAAAATTAGACAAAAACAGTACAGGATAAAAAAGCTACAAGTCAATATCTCACATGAATGGGATGCAAAAATTGTTGACACTACAGTGACAAAAAAAATTCAGGAATATGCAGAAGGTACTTCAAAAACTTAAGAAAATTGAATTAAAAGATAAGTCTATTTTGGTGCAAAAACTTTTTGAAATCCATGCATAGTTTTTTAATAATATGTATTTTCATGAACTTTTTGAAGACTCCTCTTATGCATGTATTTCAAAAAATGTTTGGACCAAAACCAACTCATCTTTTAAATCCATTTCCCATGAATTTTTTGAAGTGGCTTTATACAGAAAGAATTATACATTAAGATCAAGCAGGGCTTTTTCCAGGGATACCAGTCTGGTTCAGTAGTTACAAATCAAGCAATGTTAAAATAGTTACCATACACCCTAGTAATTTCACTTCTAAGTGAATACCCAAGAAATACTAAGACAAATATCCATACAAAAACATATGCATATATTAATAGAAGGATTTTTGTAACACCTCAATAGTAGAAACAACTCAAATGTCCATTATTAATGGGTAAATAAAATGTTGAATACCCAATGTAATTTTATTCAACAATAAGAGCGAATGGTGCAGATACATACTACAACAAGAATGAACTTCAAAAACATACTAAGTGAAAGAAGCCAGTCACACTAGGCTATGTATTTCCTGACTCAATTTATATATGAAAGCTTTAGAACAAGCAAATCTATAGAGACAGAAAGTAGATTAGCTGTTGCCTTGGGGTTGGGTAAGGGTCAGCTTTGGAAAGAAATGAGGAATGACTGCTAAAGTGTATGGGGTTTCATTGAGTATTTCAAAATTTCTAATACTGATTGTGGTGATGATCTCATAACTCAATGACCAAAATAAAACCACTGATGTGCGCACTTTAAATGGACAAATTTTATGGCATGCTAATCTCAGCAAAGCTGCTATAAACATCAGTGTAACATATCATATTAATTAACAGCTTAAACAAGAAAAATCTCACAGTCACACAGTTCAAGCACAAAAAGCATCTGACAAAATTCAACACTCATGCTTGATTTTTTTTGGAAACTCTCAGAAAAATAGAATAGAGTGGAATTTCCTCAACTTAATAAAGAACATCTTCAAAAACCCTACAGCCAAGATCATATGTAATGCTGAGAAATTTTAAGGTTTCCTCCTAAGATCAGGAACAAGGCAAGGATGTACTCCTCTCACCACTCCTACTCAGCATAGTACAAAAAGTTCTAGTCACTGTAATAAAAAGAAATAAAGGCACATAGGTCAGAAAGGAAATAATAAAGCTGTTCCAATTTGCAGATGGTATTATTTTCTACACAAAACAATCCAAGGATTCTAAAGAGAAAAAAAAGAACGAATATGTGAGTTCAGAAAGGTCACAGGGTATAAGATAAATATTTAAAATTTTATGTTTCTATATACGAGCAATGAACACATCAACATAAAAGTTTTAAATACAATTCAGCTTACAGTTTCCCCAAAATAATTAAATATTTGGGTGAACATCTAATAAAACATGTACATGACACATATACTGAAAGCTAACAACATTGATGAAAGACATCAAAGAATATCTGAATAAATAGAGAGAAACATTGTACTCACAGATTAGAATATTCAGTAAAGATATCAATTCTTCTAACTACAATGTAAATTAAAGATATGTTATTTTGGGGCTGGCGCTGTGGCACAGCGGGTTAACACCCTGGCCTGAAATGCCGACATCCCATATGGGCACTGGTTCAAGGCCCAGCTGCTCCACTTCCAACCCACCTCTCTGCTGTGGCCTGGAAAGGCAGTGGAGGATGGCCCAAGTCCTTGGGCCACTGCACCCGCGTCTCTCTCTCTCTCTCTCTCTCTCTCTGCCTCTCCTCTTTCTGTGTAACTCTGATTTTAAAATAAATAAATAACTCTTTAAAATAAAAGATGTGATCTCAAAAAATAAATACGTAAAAGATATCAGTTCTTCCCAACTTGAAATATAGACATAATGCAGTTGCTCTCAATATTCCAGCAAGATTTTTACAGATACAAACAAGACTATTCTAAAATGTACATGGAAAAGCAAAAGACCTAGAATAATCAAAACAATTTGAGAAAAGAATAAAATGGGATGAACCAGTCCACCAACGGCAAGACTTACTCCGGCAGTGGGTGAGGTCTCTCACTTGTGTGAGAGTGACCATAAACCAAGCGAGCCACTCACTAGGACAGTCCTGACAAAAGGGAGAATTAGGATTGGGTGTGGCGGTCAGGTGACACACACTAAGAAAGTGAAACCAAAATGTATGAAAACACAAGAAATGTATCCCACAAGCATTCAGGGCACCAACAAGAGACTGACAAGAAGTCCCAAAGCATCAGGGAACTCAACCAACAAGGGGAAAATGCCTGTGGGACTGCACCTTTATTAAGAAACATGTTATCCCTTAGGCTTTCCCGAGGGGGTGTGGATTCGCTAGTTTAAAGAGAACTGGGTTTGGGGATGAAGAACAGCAGACTCTATGTCACAAACAACCACACATGGAGAAATTTTAACTAGGTCCCAGGTGACAGAATACAAGCAGATTTTACACAACTTACGATGGGCCTAAAAATGAATACTGGTATAGAAACTATATTAAATAAATTTATGATGGTATAGATCAATGAAACAGAATAAAAGGCTCACAAACAGCACCCCCCCCCATATGCCCAGTAGATTTTGACAAAAGTACAAAAGCAATGAAGACAAGAAAGATAATCTGTTCAACAGATGACACTGGAGGAACCAGACATTCATAGCCAAAGAATAAAAAACAAAACCACCATCTTATACAACAGATCAAAATGGATCACAGACCTAGACATAAAACTATAAAACCTTAAAAAAGTAAACATAGGAAAAAAATTTCAGGACCCAGGTTTTACAGAGTCTTAAACTTACACTCAAAGCACAATCCATAGGAAAATTTACTAAGTATACTTCACCAAAATTAAGTTTTTGCTTTGCGAAAGATCTTGTTGGGAAGACAGTTTACAGGTTGGGAGAAAATATTTGCCAATCACATATCTAGCAAGGGACAAATATTCCAAATAGATTAAGAACTCTTAAAAGTCAATAGGGGGGCCAGAGCTCTGGCATAGTAGTCTAAGTCTCTGCTATAGTGCCGGCACCCCATATGGGTGCCGGTTCAAGTACTGGCTTCTCTTCTTCCAATCCAGCTCCCTGCTAATGGCTTGGGAAAGAAGCAGCAGATGACCCAGGTGTTTGGGCCCCTGCACCTGCGTGGGAGATCTGGAGGAAGCTCCTGGCTCCTGGCTTCAGATCAGCCCAGCTCCGGCCATTGTGGCTACTTGGGGAGTGAACCAGCAGAAGGAAGACCTTTCTTTCTGTCTTTAATCCTACTTCTCAAATAAATAAATAAATAAATAATATTTTTAAAAAATCATTTTAAAAAAGATCATCTACTTAGAAAAAAGTCAACAGGAAGGAAGGGAGGGAGGAGGGAGGGAAAGAGGAAATGAAAAGAGAAAAAGGCAAGAAGGGGGAGGGGAAGAGATAAAGAGGGAGAGAGAAACTGTCATAAAATGAGCAAAGAGGAGTTACTTCACTGAAGAGCATATATAGATGGTAAATAAGTACATGTGAAGATGTTTGACATCACAAACCATTAGGAACACAAAAATGAAAATGACAATAAGAAATCATTGAGCACCTATGACAATGACTGATTAAAAACAAAGACAGCACAAAATGCTGGCAAGGATGCAGACAGACTGGATCAGTCACACATGGCAGATGGGAATGCAAAATGGAACAGTCACTCTGGAAAGCAGTTTAATAGTTTCTTACAAACTAAAATTGCAACTAACAAACAACCCAGCAATTGCACTCTAGGACATTGATGAAACTTCCATCCACATGAAAATATATACATGAATGTTCATAGCCCCTCTATCCAAAACTGAAAGACACCCATCATCCCAGTCCATGGCTGTGCTTCCTTTGGACCCACAGTCTCAGCCTGGCTTTGCCCCCATTGAGGCAAAGTACTAAGACAGTGTAGCAGCCCCCACACCACCTCTCCCTGCTGCTGCCCAATTGTACCCATGTCCCTCCTTTTGAGCAAGGCGACTCACATCAAAATAGCCAAGTAGTTGACAAATTTTAGAAAAAAAAATAGATGGAGGGTTTTTTTTTTTTTTTTAAGAAAGCAATAGATGGTTCAGACTCAGTGAGATCTTCTCATCTTCCCATGAGACGCTAAGTCATCCATGTTAGCCGCTCCGCTACCCACCCTGTTCCAGCTCTGCTTTCTTCCCCACCAGCCTTGTAGCAGTGCCTCACCTCCTGTGGCTCCTGCTGTCACTCTATCTTTCCTGACACCCACTGATGCACAGCCATCGCCTGGTCTGGGTGTGTGACTGGTGTTCAGAAACCCTGTACCAGGCCATCTAGTCAACCCAGATGCTCCTTCCACAGACTCGCCCGGGGTGCATTGGAGGGGCTTTGGGGGACAGCCTGGGTGCGAGGGTAGCCAGAGGCCAAGGCACAGTGCACCAGGATACTGAGCATGGCCCTGACACTGCCCCTGCGGGGGAGCAGAGAGATTCTGACTGGGCCCTTTTCCCACTTGGTCCAGCACCAGGGTGGCTACTCTGACCCAAGGGAGCAACAATCAGGTATGGAAAGGGGGGGTCAAGGATCCCTGAGAAGTGTGCTCCCAGATGCTTAAGCCAGGCCTGGACACCCAAGTCCTTCCCAGGGATTAGACATCTCACATCTTCCCTAGGGCCTAGGTGCCCCAGCTTGTCCTGACAGCTCTGACACATCCAGAGACTTGCCTGCACATCCAGAGACTTGCCTGGGGTTTTCTGGGCACGGTGGGGTTTCCTGGTATCTTTGGATACCAGAACACAGGTTCAGTGCCAATGAACAGGGGTGCATGAAGAACGAGAAGCAGGAGACAGGTGAAGGGTTCTGAGATCCTGTCCTCCATGCCTCCGGTCCAGCAAGACCTCACCAATACGATCTTCCCCCTGGTGCCCCACATGTTTGCCCCGATGTCCTACTGCCCTGGGGATTTGGAGCCTTCCAGCCCCACCCCCGCACACAAATGCCAAAAACACAGACTGAATCATGGAATACAGCGCCAGCGTGTTGGTTTTACAGTAGCAACAGCACACATCATGTGGAAATAGTTCCTTCATACTTTTTTTTTTTGGAGAGGCAGAGTGGACAGTGAGAGAGAGAGAGAGAGAAAGGTCTTCCTTTGCCGTTGGTTTACCCTCCAATGGCCGCCGCGGCCAGCGCGCTGCAGCCAGCGCACCGCGCTGATCCGAAGCCAGGAGCCAGGTACTTATCCTGGTCTCCCATGGGGTGCAGGGCCCAAGCACCTGGGCCATCCTCCACTGCACTCCCTGGCCACAGCAGAGAGCTGGCCTGGAAGAGGGGCAACCGGGACAGAATCCGGCGCCCCAACCGGGACTAGAACCCGGTGTGCCGGCGCCGCAAGGCGGAGGATTAGCCTAGTGAGCCGCGGCACCGGCCGTCCTTCATACATCTTAAGAACACTTTGCTTCAAGTTCTTTAAATCATTTGACATAAAAATGAAAACTTTGTTGTTGGAAATCCCTCTGCAGTCCTCTCCCCCTGGAGACAAACGTCTAAAGTCCTAAGAAAACACCCCAGTTGTGGAATGTTGCTCTCCACGTACAGCACTGATCAGTCCCAAAGCTTCCCCCCTGGGGTGCAGAACTGGAGGCTGTGTCTCCATTGGCTGTGCCCAGAGGGGCGTGGCTGTCTCCGTGGGTGGGTGGAGTCTGCCAGGGCTGTCTCCATAGGTGGGTGACGTCCGCAGGGTTGCGGCTGTGTCCGCTGCTTCTGAAGCACTCTCTCTAGTTCAGAAATAGATGTGTCCCTCCCAGGGCAGCACAGCACGGGACGTACTCTCGGCGCACTGCAGTCCAGGACGCGGGTCATGGATCTAACCGCTTCGTTCTCCAGATGGATGCTGTAACTTGTGAACTTGATTTAAAGCTTCCAGGTCATTCAACCAAACAGCGTGGCTTTTAATCCCTTTCTTGTTCTTGTTTGGAAGAGTAAGCCTCCCTCGCTCCCAGAAGGAGCTGCTGGCGGCCCCTCCGGGCCTCCGGAGGTCACCCGGTAGGGGGCTTGGCTCAGGGAGCAGCCCCGGCACAGCGCCCTGGACCTGGAGGCAGTAGCCGCGCCCACCAGCGCGCAGCCAGGAGCGCAGCCCGCCGGGTTGCTCCTCCGCCCTGGGGACCGAGCCGTGCCTCTCCGCCAAGCGCCAGCCGTGATCCCCCACGCACAGAACTGGTCTCTGATGCCCGACTTTTGGGCCCTTTTGCTCGCTGCGCTGTGGCCGTGCTATCGGCTTTCCTTCTCTCATCCTGCAGTCCAGCAAGGAAACTTGCAGCTAAGTTCTTGCTCCCGGCTGCCCCACGGAATGCGCCTCCTCCCTGTGGTCCATCTGCAGCCAGGTGGCCAGGCTGAGACCGCAGTCCTGCACGCTGACTCGCACCGACTGGACGACTGACCAGACAGCCCCGCGGAATCGGGCCCCACAGAGCGCTTCGCAGGAGCCGCTGTTGCCGCCCATGTACCCGGCTCATGGGCCATGGTATGGGCCAAGCCGGCTGAAGCCGCGAGCCCTGCTAAGCAGGACAGTTGGCAGCAATGACAAAATCCGAAATCAAAGCTGGGGAAAACATAACCACCGGCAGGCGCTGTGGTGCAACCAGTCTGCGGAAGGAGGAAAGGAGATCCGGTCTGTGGCGGATAGGTCTCCTTTTCT
Source organism: Oryctolagus cuniculus (assembly GCF_051225735.1). Lineage (NCBI taxonomy): Eukaryota > Metazoa > Chordata > Mammalia > Lagomorpha > Leporidae > Oryctolagus > Oryctolagus cuniculus. The sequence continues at coordinate 17,191,276 of NC_142878.1, forward strand.
TTCCAATATGAGTGTGTTGAATACACAGGGCATGGTCTCCTGCCCCAGCAGCCCCCTCCGCCTCCAGCTTCTAGGTTTTCCACCCACCTTTTGGATTATCTCATCTCTGTCACAGGCCACCTTCCTCTCCTGACACTAAAAGATCCTTCTCTCCCCTTCCCAAGAGGACACCTCCTCACCTGTGCACAGGTAACCTCTTGTCTCGTTGGACTCAGAGGTGCTCAAATGGCCCCAGAGTCCTAAAACCATTCTTGGCCTTTCCCTCATTCCCCTGGGACTGATCCCACCATGCACCCACCGTACACTCATCACCAGCAAGGACTGCCCCCACTCCGTACTCACCCTCGCCCTGCAGATCACCTGGCCAGGCAGCCACCCCTCCCTGAGCAGGGGCTCTCTTGCCAAAGCACACATCTGACACAGGTCCTCCAGCTTAAAACCCTTCCCCTGCCACCTGCCAATTCAGCATAGAAATGGAGACCCAGGGGGCCAACGTTGTGACACAGTGGGTTAAGCTGCCACTTGTGATGTCCACATTCCATACTGGAGTGCCAGTTTGAGTCCTGGCTCCTCTGCTTCCAATCCAGCTTCCTGATAATGCATTTGGGAAGGCAGCAGAAGATGGTCCAAGTACTTGGGACCCTGCAACCCATGTGGGAAACCAGGATGGAGTTCCTGGCTCCTGGCTTCAGCCATTTGAGAGTAAACCAGCAAATGGAAGATGTCTTACCCCACCCTACACCCTCAACTTGCTCAAATAAATAAATCTTTAAAAACAAAAATAAAAGAAGGGCCAGCACTGTGCCATAGTGGGCTAAGCCTCCACCTGCATCACCAGCATCCCATATGGGTGCTGGTTCCTGTCCCAGCTGCTCCATTTCCAATTCAGCTCTGGGCCATGGCCTTGGAAAGCAGTAGAAGATGGCCCAAGCGCTTGAGCCCCTGCACCGGCATGGGAAACCCAGAAGTCCCTGGCTCCTGGATTTGGATCATCCCAGCTCTGGCCGTTGCAGCCATTTAGGGAGTGAAGCAGCATATGGAAGACCTTTCTGTCTCTCCCTCTCTCTGTCACTCTACCTCTCAAATAAATAAATAAAATCATTTTAAAATTTTAAAAAAATAAAAGAAGAAAAAGAAATGGAGACCCAGGGTCTTCAGGGCCAGCCAGGACCTCCCTCTCCCCCAATTCCCAATGTTCTTAGACTTCAGCTAACTCCGTGGGGGCCGTGGCCTTTTCCAAGAACAAAGACAGCACTGGGCTTTGCTTTCCATCAATGTAGTAAAAATTTAGGAATGTCAGCTCCTAAACCGCTTCCACTTTATACCTTATGGGAACAACTGCACTCGAGTGTTTATAATGAAATTTGTAGTAACAGGCAGTTTCTGCACAATCCTTCACATCCCACCGGGCCCTCACCTCTGTTTTCAGGTGGAAGCCACATTAGCTCTTCTGTGAAAGTTAGTGTCACCAGATGCATTCAAGCTCCCAGGCTCTGCAGCCCTGGCAAGCAGACTCCACGCCTGTCTGCACAGCTTAAGCCACCCAGCAAGTGGCACTTCCTAGGTGGCTGAGGGAGACGGCAGTTGCCCACAACCACACGCAGCCTCCTGTTTCCTTTCTCCCAGAATCACCCTAGATCCACGCACTGTAGAACTGTCGCACGGGTCTGTCAGTGCTTCCCAGAGTGCACTGCATGCTAGACTCACCTGGCAGCTCACAAGCGAGAAGGCGCCAGCCCCAGGGGTCCAGTTCTCCTGGTGCATGGGAAGACCAGGCACTTGTCCTGAGCCCCTGGCCTTGGCCTGGCTCTGTACACACATGCACAGTGGCCACACATGTGGACACCTGTGCTTCACACCCATGCCTTGGGAAAGAGCTGGCTGCATGAAAGCCCATTTGTTTCTCTGTGTGTGACCAGGGTAAAGGAAAGCCGCTTTGAAGGATTTAATGTTTTCACTCCAGTGCATTCCATTCCAAAGGAACGCCTGACTGCCGCTCACACAGTCCTCGAGTTCAAGAAGAAGGTTCACCGTCTGACCGCTTCCACGTTCCCCTCCTCATCCCGTCCCTACCTCCCTGCTTCGCGGTCTCACAGGATTCGCACATTTTCCCGGGAGGGGCTTGCTTTGCTTCATACAGCAGCGGCCGGACCCAGGCTTGTTCAAAACCCCGCCTGCTCCCCAGAAGCCACCCGAAGAGGCTGGCTCATCACCGCCTCCCTCCCGACTCGCAAAACACTTTTCATTTTACCTGGAGATTCGTTGCTCTTTCTCCGTGAGTGAAGTTTGCGGTCCCAACCGACAGCTCTCAACGCTGAATGGAGCACGAGCCAGGGGCAGAACCCTTGCCTGGGCTTCCAGCCCTGAGGGGCGAGGCGGGCTGGCGGCGCCCTCCTCCCACCTGCCTGGCCACGCCCACAGGCGTCACCCCGGGCTAAGTGCCCTTAGCCGCCTGGCGTGGACCGGCAGGATTGGGGCGGGGTGGGGCGGGGGCGGGGCGGGGGCTTGCCCTCCCCGAGAGCTGCTGGCGAACCACCGGGGCGTGGGGGAGGCCGGCTGCAGAAAACTGGCTCTAGCAAAAGGCCAGTGCGCCTCAGCGCTTCCTGCGGGCTGGCCCCGACTCGGCACCGCTAGCAGGTTCTACCGGAGGTGGCCAAGGACGTGGAACAGGATTTTTCCGTAAGAACAAGAACTGGGGAAATCTAAACTGGCTGAATATTCTGCATTTTCGGAGTTCTGCACCAGAGTGGGTAAACTTGATCAGAGGTCTTTATTTTACTACCCTCCCGCTTCTCCCAGGACAGTAGCCAAGGTTAAGCTGGTGGAAAGTTCTCTCGTACATGCACACACCCCTACACAGAGCCCTACCAGCTGTACACACACAAACACACAGAAGCACACACATACCACAAGCCGACACCACACACAGAGACACGAATTACACACAACATACAGACACACAGAAACACATAAGCTACACACAAGGAACACAAACGGACACACACAGACTACAAGCAGACACCACATACACAGACGCGAACTACACACTGTGCACAAACACACACAGAAATAGAAATAGGCACACACAGAGACATAGGAGCTACACACAGACACGTAAATCACACAGGCACTGCTCAGGGATTGCAAGCAGTAGAAGCTCTTGGCTCTGTCCACAGTGTAACAGCAGAACCCCAAACAGTGTCCTTATCAGAGATGCCTCCATAAATCTCCCCAGGACACTCGCTTATTCAGGGAGCAACTGCCACCAGGTATTTGGAAGCCACGTCCTTGTAACAAGCACATTACAGAGCAACATGACACATCCTACCCAAAGTGGCCCAGGTCTGCCCAGCAATCGGGGACCAAGGGTACCTGCAGCACCGGGGGCACAGGGACACCACAGTCCCCGGCCATGGATCCAACCTCTGAGATTACATCCAGCACTGCATTTGCCATCTCAGTCTCTCTCAGACTGCCATGCGCATCAGGTGTGGCCACAGCTCACAAGCACATCCGGTGACCCCCTCCTTGTAGGGCAAGAGGGGCACAAGGAGCCTGCAACCACGAAGCACCAGCTCCCACCCGAGATGTCAGCTTGTCCTCACTCATCCTCTTCCAACACCTTGAGAGACTTTCACAGGGCAGATGGTGGCAAAAGGGCCATGTGGAAGCAGCCTGAGCAGACGGCATGCACCAGAGGAGAGCCTGGGTGTGCAGGTGGGTCTGTCAACAGAAGGACCGCAAAGCACCAGCAGGGCAGACATGGCCAAGCATGCTCTGTGTATAGCTGCTAAATGTTTGGAGTCCAGGCCTGGGCCCGGCATGGCCTTAATTATGGAGGAAACCCCACTTGTCTGCCAGGAACAGGCTCAAGTGAGCAGACCAGCATGTCCCAAACCCAAGAGTTGGGACCCTGGGGAGGGCACTGTGGGGCAGGACTCAGTTGCTGAGACAAAGTCCCCACCCCTCCCTTCCGTTGTCTCTAGGATTCTTAGTTGCCATCAGTCAGTCTGCTTGGTGGTTGAAGCCACATCTATATGGGGTTTCCCTTGCAGGCAACTGCGCATGAGCACTGAACGGCAACAGCATCGTCAGAAGTCTTCAGTAGCATAACTTGAACGATCTGAGTGCCTTGAGGGGCACTTCTGTGATCAGAAGTGACTGGAGTCAGTCCAGGAAAGATGTGGCTTCTCCTGAGCTGGGAAGATTTGGCTCCAAAACAAGATCTGACCACAGATTTACACCTTTCTTGGAAGATCAGGAAATTCTCAGGGGAAACTTCCAAATAAAGCCTCCCTAACACTTATTAGCCAGCAGTAGCATCACTGGAATCAGACCCAGAGGTCAGCTGTGGCTTTTTTGAAGTACGGAGCGTGGAGTGCACAAACACTGGCATATATCTGCGATAGATTTTGTTTGAGTCATATGAGTGGTGGGTGTTTGTGACAATGTGAGTGCCTATTTTGTGTGTTTGTAGGTGATCCAGTGAGGGTGCCCCTGGCCTCTCATCCTCAACAGACAGGTGTGACTCAGAGGAAGAGGGGTCCAGGAAGGGTAAGAGGGTCTCAGAGATGGGCAGGCCTGAGCAGACTCCCCGGGGAAGAGCTGCCTGCCTGACCACAGCAAGCCAGGACAAAGAAAGAGATTCCCATCCCAGCTGCCCAGCCCCCACTTTGTGGCTGCAACTTCCCTTTAGGAAGCCTTCACCCCAAGGGTCCCTGGGGCCACACACTTTGCCTGCTCAGCCCAGCCTCACCCTGATTCCCAGAGATAAGGGAGAAGAGTGCTGGGCAGGAGACAGGGATGCTACCCTCTGCCTCTGGGCCCAGGTTAAAGAGTAAACTGAGAGTTTTCCTGAGAAACAGGCAACATCAAATGCCAACTCTCATGGTTTCCCTTGTTTTATAGCTGTGTAACAAGGATACTCTAAGTTTAGTGACCAGACTGGCAAGTATTTGATCACGCTCCTAGATTCTGCAGGTCTGGAATTCAGAAAGGTACAGGGGAATGGCTCATCTGTGCCCCACAATAGCTGGGACAGTGCGAAGGCAGGAAGGGACTTTTGGAACAGTGGAACTATTTTGTATGATTCTATAGTGATAGATAGATGTCACTACACATTTTATACAGACCCATAGATTGTGCAATACCAAAAGTGAACCTTGTGGACCCTGGGTGGTGGTGATTTGTCATTGTGGGCTCATCGGCTGCACGTGTACCAGTCTGGCAGGGATGTGTGTAGTCAGGGAGGTGTGTAACTGGGGGGTGGATGTACATAGGAAATCTCTGTGTCTTCTGATCAATTTTGCTGCAAATTTGAAAGTGCTCTATTCAATAACATCTTTTTGTTATTGTTCATTAGCAACTCGAATATTCCATGTGTGTAGAGAGGAAGGAAGGGTATAGAGAGGTAGGAGGCAGTTCCAGGGAAGACCCAGGAGTCAAGACTCATAAACATCCCCCTAGGGCCAGCTCAAGTCCTAGAGGGTGCAAAGCTGAAGGTTCTACAGGGGAGGGGACAGGCCAAGGAGTCCTGAGAGCTGATGACCTCCCAGGGGAGCCCCACACAGGAACTTCTCACAGGAGTGCTCAAAGCAGCTGCTCTCAGCTAAGCAACCTAATGCCCATGCGTTGTCTCCTCACACGATACAGAAAAGTTCCCCCAAGGCCTTCCTGGGGCCAGTTGTGGCACATACAGGGAGAAGGGTGGAACTAGTGCTAGATGACTGGGAACCAGAGGCTGGGGACAAGGGCAGTGATGGTCACCTTTGCCCAGGACCCTAGTGGGTTCCTTTCCTTCCCACACTGGCTGTCCGGTGGTTGGTCTGTGTGTCTGTGTGTTTATATTTCTGGTTCAGAGCCCCTAAGAAGTGGGCTGGGCAGCAGATGGTGGAGGCCCTCTTGGAGACATGACCATCACCTCTCAGTCTTCCTCTGCTGGGGATAGTCGTCAGAACCTCATGTAGGATGAAACCCTGGGACCTGTGAAGCTGGCTGCCAGACTGCATGGAATCCTCCGCCTATAAAAAGGCAAATAGGCACAGGTTTTGGCGCAGTGTTTAAGATGCTGCTTGGTACACCCACATCCCATATCTCGGGGTGTGGTCTCCAGTCCCAGCTCCTCACCCAATTCCAGCTTTCTGCTAGTGTGCATCCTGGGAGGCAGCAAGGGAGGGCTCAAGTACTTGGGCCCTTGCCACGCACTTGGAACACCTGGGGCCTGGACTGAGTTCCCGCCTCCTGGCTTCACGCTGGATCAGCACTTGCAGTTGCAGGCATTTGGGGAGTGAACCAACAGACAGGAGACCTCTCCTTCCCTTCCCTTGCCTCCCCTCAGAAAAATAATGTTTTTTAAAAAGGAGACATGGTGAATGAGTACAGTCTGGGCAATTTCTGGGACCTCGGATCAGCTTGGACTCACTGGCCAGATGGCTGCAAGCAGACCTGGCCTGTTGGGACCGCAAGGCAGTGACCTGGGGCCCACACCTCCTGGTGTCTGGCAGGGTCCCAGTCCAGCCTTCGGGACCTTGCTGGCTCCTCTCAAGGCCCAGTGTCCTCCCGCTGCCCTGCCCACCTGCCCCAACTCCCTGCACCATGTGGTGCCCCAACTCCCTGCACCATGTGGTGCCCCACACACCCCTCCACCCTGCTGGTGATTGAGAAGGGGCCATCTCCACATCCCACATCTGCACCTGCACGCGCACCTCTGCTAGGACCTGCGTGTCAGCCACAGGTTTCTGAGCACCTGCACTGAGACCAAGGTGTCACTTCCCGGGGTACCATTGTCACTCCAAGGAGCTCAACTGCGGCAGGCGTGAGAAGAGGGGACCCCGGCACTGGAGCACACAACCAGCTTGGGGCCACAGCGGTGCCACATGAGGGAAGTTTCCTAGGGACTGTGCCAAATACCTGTGGCCACGGTGGCCAGCCAGCAAGAGGGAACACAGAAGGCTGTGGACAGCTCTGACCCTGGTGGCAGAGCTTACAGCGCTTGGCGCCCACAGCGGAACCCAGCCATTCGCAGCAAAGGGCTTTGGGGCCCGGCTCCGCAAAGGGCCAGAGCCGAGGGCCCGCCTGTGGTCCCTGGGACCAGCCCGCGCGCCTGGACCGCAGCCTCGCGCACCGTAGACAGGGAGAGCGCGCGCGCGCGCGCCGGGGTGGCCCGGTGACTCCCCCAGGCCGCTGGCCCTCGGCGCTCTCCTGACCCCCGCTCCGGCGGGCCGGGGTGGACCTGCGGCGCCCGGGACCCTTGGTGGTCGGCCCGCCGCACGGCTGTCGCAGCACCGGAGCCCACACAGCGCCCGCGCAGCCCCGGACCCTTGCCCTCCTTCGCGCCGGAACCACCTGACGCCGCATCCTGTGACAGAGCCGCCCCGGCGGAGATCCTTGCCAGGGTGCCTTTCCCCTGCACAAGCCAGTGATTAATCAGGCTTAGGTTGACGCCCAGAGCAGGACTGGAAGCATCACAAGACCCCAAGCCGCGCGGGGCGGATTGAAACCCCGAGGAATCTCACACTCACGTGCTGCCTGGGCGGCTCCACTGCCTTAATCTAACCGGCCGCGGGGCTGGCCCCTGTAGATGGCGGTGTGTGAGGCGGGCCCGTGAGGATGGCGAGGTGTGTGAGGCGGGCCGTGTGGACGGCGTGGAATGGGAGGCGGGCCCCTGTGGACGGCGAGGTGTGGGAGGCGGGTCCGTGTGAACGGCAAGGTGTGGGAGGCGGGCCCGTGTGGACGGCGAGGTGTGGGAGGCGGGCCCGTGTGGACGGCGAGGTGTGGGAGGCGGGGCCTTGCGAACTGCATGGTGTGCGAGGCGAGGCCGTGTGGACGGCGTGGAGTAAGAGGTGAGGTCACATGGACAGCGTGGTGTGAGAGGTGGGTCCCGTGTGGATGGGGTGGTGTGGGAGCTGGGTCCCTGTGGACAGCGTGGTGTGGACAGGGTGATGTGCAAGGTGGGGCCTTGTGAACGGCGAGGTGTGGAAGGCGGGGCCATATGCACGGCATGGTGTGGGAGGCAGGCCCGTGTGGATGGCGTGGAGTGGGAGGCAGCCTCATTGCTCGTTTGAATGGCGTGTAAGGAGGCTCCATTGCTGTGTGGAGGGCGTGGTGTGGGAGGCTGGCCCCTCTGCTCCGTGTCATGTGTGAGGCGCGGCCTGTGTGTGGACAGCACATGGAACCGGGGTCCAGCGAATTGCTGAGGTCAAGACGCCCTGGGGCTCAGGCAGCCCATCCGCTCCACTAACTTAATTCAGAGCTACTCAAAGGGGATTTCACAATGAACTTGGACATTTCAAAAAGGAATGTGGCACCTCACACTTCTCCCTGCTCTCCCAGAAAGGGGGTTGTCTGGGGCAAGTCAGGACAGCTGACAGCACAAAGATGCAGACAGCTCTCTCCAGTATTCCCAGATTCTAGTTAACACTGGAGGGTGGACACTGAGAAGACTGGCAGCCAGTGGTGCCCACAAGCCTGGGCAGCACTCCTTGCTGATGAAAATGAAAACCACCAGGCAGTACTATGTCTGGGTGAACTCACTGGTCAGGGGCCGCTGCCATCCTGTCACTCAAACAGCCCCTTAGGCAGGTACAGCCGGTGGTTTGTGGATGTCAAGGCGGCTTCCGGAAGTGGGCCTGCCAGATGGGCCCAGCCACAGCCACTTCTGAGGTTCCAGGATCAAACCCCAGAGCAAGGGACAGCCCACTCCCATTTCACTCCTCCACGTCGCGGGCAGCCCACACTGGCCTGGTTCCAGGGCTGGGACACACACAAACGAACCTGTGCTCATGGAGCTTGGGTTGGCCTCAGAGGAGATAAACAGCAAAGCAAACCATGGAGCCAGGAAGGGGCCACATGGGCCGTGAACAAAGATGGGAGGGGAGGCAATCTCCATGGGGACCATGGGGAGAAAACCAGAAAACAGATTCAGAGGGTAAACACAGGGTTTGGTTGGCACCATCAGCTCTTGCAACTCTAAGCTGGCTGCAGTTTCATACACACTGTTAAGTGCACTTCCACTGCTTTTATCATTAGAAAAATTAGAAAAGCAATTGCGATGATCAAACCTCACCAAGCCACAGTTCAGGGCAGGCGGAAACTGCCACATTGTTCAGGAATCTGGTGGTGTGACACGAGCTCCACTCTGAGCACAGGTGGGTTTGTCTTTCCTCCCCGCTTACCATTAGTAGGTTCTGGGGCACAAAGGTTGGTCTGCCAAAGTGACTCTAGCTTGAGGCCCAACACACTGAATCAGAGTATAAACTGATGTCAACATGTAACTGTTCCAGGGGGTCCTCTTGGGCAAAATGAAGAAACTGATATTATGAAAATCAAAACCCCTTCTTGCCCCCTCTTTTCCAGTGCAAACAGTGGTATAAGGGAAGGAAGGAAACAATACTCCAGTATTCTCAAAGCTAAAAACAGAAAGAAAAAAAAAAAAAACCTCAGAAGTTTGTCTCTGAGTTTGCTTTTTTTTTTTTTTTTTAAGATTTATTTATTTGAAAGAGTTACAGAGCGAGGTAGAGACAGAGAGAGAGCTCTTCCATCCGCTGGTTCACTCCCCAGATGACCGCAATGGGCCAAAGCCAGGAGCCAGGAGCCTCCTCCGGGTCTCCACGTAGGTGCAGGGGCCCAAAGACTTGGACCATCTTCTAGTGCTTTCCCAGGCCATAGCAGAGAGCTGGATCGGAAGAGGAGAAGCCAGGACCAGAACCGGCGCCCATATGGCAATTGCTTCTAACAGCGCCAAAAGACAGATATGCGGGTGGCATGGCAGAGGCCTAGTTATTCCGACACTCAGTGCTGCAGGCCCTCACCCCTGCTGTGGCTTTGTGTGTCCCTTCTGTGGAGCAGCAGTTTTACTCAGGACCCTTTTGTACTTCTGAAAGTTGTCTTGGGGCCGGCGCTGTGGCATAGCAGGTAAAGCTGCCGTCTGCAGTGCTAGCATCCCATATGTGTGCCGGTACAAAACCCGCTGCTCCACTTAGGATCCAGCTCTCTAGCCGGCGCCCTGACTCACTAGGCTAATCCTCCGCCTTGCGGCGCCGGCACACCAGGTTCTAGTCCCAGTCGGGGCGCCGGATTTTGTCCCGGTTGCCCCTCTTCCAGGCCAGCTCTCTGCTGTCCTGCACCCACATGAGAGATCAGGAAAAGCACCTGGCTCCTGGCTTCGGATCAGCGCGGTGCACCGGCCGCGGCGGCCATTGGAGGGTGAACCAACGGCAAAAGGAAGACCTTTCTCTCTCTCTCTCTCTCTCTCACTGTCCACTCTGCCTGTCAAAAAAAAAAAAAAAAAAAAAAAGGATCGAGCTCTCTGCTGTGGCCTGGGAAAGCAGAAGAAGATGGCCCAAGTCCTTGGGCCCCTGCACCTGCATGGGAGACCCGGAAGAAGCTCCTGGCTCCTGGTTTCAGATCAGCACAGCTACAGCCATTGCAGCCATTTGGGAGTGAACCAGTGGATGGAAGACCTCTCTCTCTCCTCTGCCTTTCTGTAACTCTGCCTTTCAAATCAATCAATCTTTAAAAAAAAAAAAAAAAGCTCCTGGTATCCTCAGTAATTCTTATCTGGGTTATTTCTGTCAATTGTTATCACATGGTAAATTAAAACAAAACAACTTTAATACATTTAAAAATAAAAACCCATTATTCATTAACATAAGTACTACTCTGAAAAATTATTTTCAAAAACAAAAATAAAATTCGATGAAAATGGCAACAGTTTTATTAGCCTTTTTTTTTTTTTGACAGGCAGAGTTAGACAGTGAGAGAGACAGAGAGAAAGGTCTTCCTTCTGTTGGTTCACCCCCCAAATGGCTGCTATGGCTGGTGCGCTGCACCAATCCGAAGCCAAGAGCCAGGTGCTTCTCCTGGTCTCCCATGCGGGTGCAGGGCCCAAGCACTTGGGCCATCCTCCACTGCACTCCCCGGGCCACAGCACAGAGCTGGACTGGAAGAGGAGCAACCAGGACAGAATCCGGCGCCCCGACCGGGACTAGAACCCGGGGTGCCGCGCTGCAGGCGGAGGATTAACCTAGTGAGCCACAGCGCCGGCCTAGTCTCTTTTTTAAAAAAAACTTATTTAACAGATAGAGTTAGAGAGAGAGACAGAGAGAAAGGTCTTCCTTCCATTGGTTCACCCCCCAAAATGGCCACTACAGCCGGAGCTACACAGATCCGAAGCCAGGGGCCAGATTCTGCTTCTTGGTCTCCCATGTGGGTGCAGGCACCCAAGCACTTGGGCCATCCTCCACTGCCTTCCTGGGCCACAGCAGAGAGCTGGACTGGAAGAGGAGCAACTGGGACTAGAACCTGGCATCCATATGGGATGCTAGTGCTGTAGGCGGAGAGGATCAACCAAGTGAGCCATGGCGCCGGCCGTTATTAGTCTCTTTACTATCTGGCTTAGCAGAAGACAGCTGGATTCTCATTTCTGCTTCTGCATTCCACACACTGTGTTGAAGAAAATCTGGTCTCATACAGAGTTGAAGAACTTGTGGACACCCTGAAGGACTTGGGAACCAGAGGGGTTCTCAGGACCTTGAGAACTGCTGCTCTAGAGGCAGAATGCATCTGCCATCCCAACTGATTTTTAGGGTTGGCCACATTCTGTTTTGGCTAACAGAATGAGGGGGGCGATGATGGTGCAGTCTAAGCCCTGTTGCACCTGTCTTGTCACCATGATGAGACACATCCAGGTCCTGAAGACAGGTGTGGGGCAGAGCTCTACCTAATCTATATTCCAGAACCATCCGCCCAATGTCACCTAAGCCAGGTGCCTGAGTGAGAAATAAATGTTGTTGCTTGTTCCTCACTGACTCTGAGGGAAATTTTGTTATGTATCAAAAGCTGATAACAAAAGGATTGATAACTTTAAAAAAAAGCACAGCTTATAAAAATTTTGAGCCACAATAAAAATAGGACTAGTTCTGGCATTCATCCATTTGGCCATGGACAAAAACCTTTCCTTTGGATCTTCTCTGCCAGTGATAAACAATCTGTCCCTGAATGAAGACACTGCCTCTCAACATGAAATACATTCCTTTGTCTCACTGTGGCACTGCTGACCTCAGGTGAGTGCACCAGCCTTGTCAGCTATGAAGAAGTCAGAGGGTACTCCAACAGCTCCTTGGCTCCCCCAGCACCAACTGTTCTCCTTGGAACTTCCCACCTTTCTAATGATCACTCCTTTATCAATGGTGTTTGGTTTTTTAGTAACCAAAAAAATCCAAGCTGGACTGGAATAGCTTAAGTACCAATGCATCAAAAACTAACTGGGGGCGGGGCGGGGGGGTGGGGTGGGTAGCACATCTACCAGTGCTAGTTTAACTGGTTAAGAAAGTTCAGCCTACAACTTTGTGACAGACATTTTATTTATAGGGAATCAAAATTTAGGCATATACATGACACAAACATTATATATAGTACACTTTCCATGATAGAAGTTATAATGCTGTTCACAGAAGGCCTCAGTTCCAATTACATGTTGCATACATTAAAATGGTACACCTGCAGAGAAGGGGCAGGACCAAATGGCCTCTTCTGGTTTTCAATTTGGTTTAAATAATCTCTGACTGCATTCAAGTAATACTGATCATTTAATGTTCAAAAAGCTTTTAATAAACAAATTCAAGGTAAAATTAATTAATTGAAATATTTATAATACGAGTTAATCGTTACACAGTATTTCCAATATACAATCAAGACGCTACACAACACTTAAAAGGAGGAAAAAGGGGAAAATATCTATTGCACCCACGAGTAAAAAGGCTTCTTTATTCATTTTTGGGATGCTGCAATTCAGTATTTATATAAACATTTACACACTTTAGTAAACACAGAGTCTTACATGTAATGCAGCATTATGGGGTAAGAAGACCCTTGTTAAGTCTCAAAAATAAACATCAAGTGTCCACATAGTGTTGCACGTGCACAGGCTGATTCCTGTCACTATTCCGACCACTGTTCCAATCGCGAGCAGTCTCCCCTCCATCTCCAGGCCTGACATCGCTCATCAGACACCAGGAGCTCTGCAGTCACGGCAGTGGCACTCTGCTTGCTCAGTCTTCCTGTTTCCCCGCGGTTTTTCCCCACTTAGTGTCCTGTTAAATAATCTTGCGTAGAATCTGAAGCAAATGAATCCACATCCTCATTATCTGAGTCATCACTGCTGTCATCGGCAGCTGGTTCTCCTGTGAGGGCTATGCGAGCGTAATCATCTGTGTCTATGGATTTGCAAAAGTGGATGGCGTACTTCAGCTTCTCCTCCAGCACCTGCTTACAGGAGTATCTGGGCAACTTCAGCAGGAAGAAACAAGTGTAGGACTCAGGAAGGAAGTGGTCAGGAGGGTTGTATTTATCCAATACCTGTTGATGAAAAACATTAAATAGTCAGATATTATGTTCAAATACGGATAAAACCAAAAACCTGTGATCCACAGACTCCTGACTCTCGTAAAAAATCACCACACTTTGTGTTAAAAACAAACTAGAAAATAGAGAATCAAGTTAACTTTAGAAATAAAAAGGAGCAAATCATTCCAAGGGTTTATATAAAAATAACATTTAGTTATCACGATGATTCCTTTTTACTACTCAATACTGGCAAGAGGATGCAATGGTTCCACACATCCCTTGTTGACACAGGTGGGAACCCCCAGCTGGCTGCTGCATGGCCCAGAGTGGAGCTGTGGGCTCAGGAAGATTCTCGTCCATATGAGGAAACTCTGTGTGAAACCATCAGCCCACTTCTGGCCACAAGATTAAGATCCTAGGAAGCAGCACAGAATTGTGGAAAGACTACAAACTACCTGACCTCAGAAGAAAAATTTATATGTGCTCTCAACAATCCCTGTGAAAGACCCTGGCCAGAACTGAGAGTCAGACTACACTTGGTAAAGAGGCATCTCTGAATTCTCCCAAGCATGTTGGGAGAGTGGCCTTCCACCTGCTGTAGTCCTCCAGGGTGGTCACTATTACTGTCTCTGGACAAAGAGGGAGCGTGAGGTCTTTTCACCTCGGTGACTTGGGCAGGTGAATCAAGCTTATGAGGTTTCATTTTTCTGAATAAGTAGCATATTAGTATTTCAGCCAATTCAACCAGAGAATTAAACAAATGCTTTTTATAACATGTGTTAAAAACCCAGAATATGCTGATATAACAGTAGCATGTTCTGATGATGGCCAGACCATTGGTTGAACTCTTTAATTAACATAGAATTATTCTTAAGTGTTTAAATCCAACTGAAAATTGATCCCTGTTAAAGTAAGAGTGAGAATAAGAGAGGGAGGAGATGTACAGTTCGGCACATGCTCCCTCGCACTTACCCCTAAGGTAAAGCTAAAAACTTGCCATGGGACTCCAAATCCCATTAAGTTGGCAGGTACCAATGCCATCTTACTAGTTAAAATGATCAGTTTAAGTTCATAACTGATCATAAAGATATGATTAAGTGTCAAAGGGATTACCTAAATAAGACCAGTATCTGCTAATAATAATTTATATAATTAAAAAGGAGAGAACGATCCAACATGGGAAGCGGGATACACAGCAGACTCATAGAATCTGGCCTCATAATCTGCCCATAAGGCATTCAGATCTGGCTAAAAAGCCCATGAGAGCATTTCAGGCATGGAAAGCCAAAAAATGTGGTCAAAAAATGACCTAAATGAAAGACCTCTGTGAGGGAGATCCTGGTGGAAAGAACCAGCCATCAAAAAGGAGGTACCTTTCTCTGAAGGGAGGAGAGAACTTCCACTTTGACTATGGCCTTGTCTAAATAAGGTCAGAGTTTGTGAACTCAAGAGGCTTCCATAGTCTTGGTAGCTCATGACAAGAGCCTTGGATGATTACTGACGTCATAAATAAGAGTGTCAATTGTTAAATCAACAACAGGAGTCACTGTGCACTTGCTCCCCATGTAGGACTTCTGTGTTGTACTATGAGAATTAATGGTAGAACTAATCTTCAAACAGTACTTTATACTTTGTGTGTCTGTGTGGGTGCAAACTGTTGAAATTTTTACTCAGTATAGAGTTGATCTTCTGTATATAAAGATAATTAAAAATGAATCCTAATGAAGAATGGGATGGGAGCAGGAGTAGGAGATGGGATGGATTGCGGGTGGGAGGGTGGTTATGGGGGGAAGAACTGCTATAATCTAAAAGTTGTACTTTTGAAATTTATATTTATTAAATAAAAGTTTTCTATTAAAAAATAGGTATTAGCATCCAAGACAATAATCACAAAATTTTGAGCTTTCACGTCAGAGAACTTGGATGTTTTCTGGTTTTGTTTCATGAAGACAAAGGAGATCCATTTTTCAACCTGCTATAGGATTCCATTTGAGGGACATTTCATCACCAGCCCAGCACCCCTACTAGCAAGGGGCTTACCTGGATGACGAAGTCTCTCCCTCGGAAGTCAGCAATGGTCCTGGGCAGCCTGGTTCGGCCCCACACAAAGCGAAGGAAGAGGGAACGCTCTGTGTTGGAGAAAGACTCCATCACCTCCCAGAACCACTGGATCAGGGATGCAGATGGTTCGATTCCTTTATATGTTGCCACTGACTTCAAAAGGTGCAGTGGGATGTCGGGGCTGCCACAAACCTGTTGGAGGGACACTCTTGTCAGGGGTGGGTTGACACTTTCAAGAATCTGTTACTCTAACAAGGACTGTGTGAAGTCAGGAAAGTTCCCAGGGGCCGCAGGAAGATAGGCATGCAACCCTGAGCCTCACCCTTGTGTGGGAGCAGGTGGCAGGAACACACACATATAATGTATTTTCACTTCATTCAACACCATAGACAGAACTTCCAGAGGCAAGGTTTTAACTAGTGACATTGATTTCACTAGGTTTCCAGATGCAAGAAATTAACTAGTGACACTGATGAACAGGTCACAAAGCTGTTCCAGACTGACACCACTGCAAGTCACATACCATTGTCTCCAGTTCGTATCCAGTGAACAGAGAAAGCAGGGGGACGGGCACAACTCGGGCCATCCCTTCCCGAACAGCGGCTACCTGCTCATCAAATTCATGGAGTCTGAAAGAAAAAGTTCACTTTAACACTTCTATCTTTGGTGAAATTAAATTTGCTCTGCTCACAGCAAGCCTTACCAAAGCACCGCACTGTGGCCACACACTTCCCAGCTGGGAAAGACCAAGAGCAGTGATGGCAGGTATAGTTGCCCACGCTGTGCACACCTGGGCCCACAGACTCCTCATCACTGAGCTCATCTAGACTGGCGGACAGGGGACACCCTAAATACTGTCTGCTGCCACTCACACTCCACAACATGTGCCTCAGCACCCACCAGATGGACACCCAGGAAAGTGCCAGAATAAGACTGTTCAACATCAAAGAGGGAGAACAGCTTGCCTGTCTGCCCCAGGCCTGAGGACCCTCAAGATCCTGGGACAGACACATATTCACGGTTCTTAGGAATACAGTCGAGGCCCTGAGGCAGACAAGACACTGCCAGACCATGCTAACTGAAGCCCACCCACTATGTTGGGCTTTATCCATGTTTCTTTTTTTCTTTTTTTTTTTTTTTTAATTTGACAGAGTTATAGACAGTGAGAGAGACAGACAGAAAGGTCTTCCTTCCATTGGTTCACTCCCCAAATGGCCGCTACGGCTGGCGCTGCACCGATCTGAAGCCAGGAGCCAGATGCTTCTTCCTGGTCTCCCATGCGGGTGCAGGGCCAAGCACTTGGGCCATCCTCCACTGCCCTCCCGGGCCATAGCAGAGAGCTGGACTGGAAGAGGAGCAACCGGGACTAGAACCGGCACCCATATGGGACACTGGCACTGCAGGCGGAGGATTAACCTAGTGAGCCACGGTGCTGGCCCCGGCCTTTATCCAGACACCTCACAGTTGGCAAATGGCAAAGTTAAGCAGTGACATTGTGGGATGTAAGTGACAGGCCACACCTCCCCTAAGCAATGGTGGCTCAAGGTCTGCATGTGGGGACCCACTGGTCATTTCTCTAACAGCACCAGACAGAGCCCTGTCCCAAGAGAGCTGACAAAGCAAGCAGAGGTGCACACACATATCTAGGATCTCTGTGGGGCTATCCTCCAAAAAAGTGGGTTTTATT
This sequence comes from Oryctolagus cuniculus, assembly GCF_051225735.1. Taxonomy (NCBI): domain Eukaryota; kingdom Metazoa; phylum Chordata; class Mammalia; order Lagomorpha; family Leporidae; genus Oryctolagus; species Oryctolagus cuniculus. The sequence continues at coordinate 17,208,368 of NC_142878.1, forward strand.
TATAGTTAGAGCCAGGAACTTCAGACTAGAATAATAAATTCTCTGATCCTGATCGTAAAATAGGCTTCGTGACTGTAGATCAGCAGTAGACTGGAGCCAAACCCATTAACAATTTATTGTCCATGACATTTCTGGAAAAATGCAGACATCCAAGCAAGCATTTTCTGCTACTTTTGCTATTTATTACATCAAAGCAACTGAGATGAGATGGTAACAAACCTATAGTTTATTGCCAGTCGGACGTACTCCGCACGGTTGTCCAGGGTGATGTGTGTGTACTTGGAGCTCAGCTGAATGTCCTGGCCACTGGCGCTTGGCACCGTGAAGGGCAGGCTCATGGCCTCAAACTCCTCAGAGGTGGCTTCGTTGTCACGGATGTACATGAGCCCAGGAATAAAGTCTTTATCAACCTTACAAGAAGAAAAAGAGTCACGAGTTCAATCAGGTCTGTTCCCCACATGTGAGGGCCTTGGTCTGATGGGCGTTTCTCGAGGCTGCAAACACACTGCATGTACTGAGACAGAAAAGAAAACAGCAACAAGAAAGTACTTCACTCAAGAAGCTAAAGAAGAAAATCATAATTCAGTGGAATTCTTAACATTAAATGTGGAGAAAGCAATTGAAACTGGTGGCTCTCTCCCTAAAGCTGTGGCAGGAAGGGCTGGGCGGCCATGGGGAGAGGCTTCCTCCCAGTGAGCCTGACAAGACTGTATAGGTTGCAAAGTGTCACAAAACAGTCTAGAGTCTAGGAGCAAACCAGCCTAGTTGGTAGTCAGTAGCCAGCAGCCTCAGCTGGGAACATGCATCAGGCCAAACCCCCGAGCCTGCATGGACCCCCAGAACAGACTGCGCCCCTCACAAGACCCTGAAGCCCCCCACGGTGCTGCAGCTGAGTTACCTCACTGAGGTCTGCGATGGTGAGGCTCATTCCAGCCAGCTGCTTCCACACAGGCTCGGCGAGGTTGAGGCTCAGAGGACTCCCTGTTCGGATGGCGATGCCCAGTAACACGCCTGCTCATTCAAACACAAGTGACACCTTGACATTGGGGACCAAATGGTCTCTATTTCACTCAAACATACCATGCACTATACCGAGGCCTCAGTGCCTCCTAAATCAATAATGCCCAAAATCATAAAACTCTCCTACTCTAAATTCATGATTTCTTTTTGTTTTTTTCCTTATAAAACAAGTTGCTAACTCTTCATATGCTTTCCACATATAGCTTTAAGTCATACAAGGCCAAGTCTTGTTCCTCTGACAGCAAAGAAAGAGTGGAGGCTTTTAGAAGCAGCCAGGGAGCAGCAGCCCCACTTTGGGCTCTGTAGGCAGTGGTGAGACACCACCACCAGGCGTGCTTTGCACAGACTCTTAACGGAACAGGGGAGAGAGACTGTCCAACTGCCCAGGACCCTGCTCCACCCTTGCCTCCAGGTCCAGATCTGTTCCGGGTTTCAGATGCATTTAAATTGTAGGAGTACAGTATTTCAGATCCTCCAAGAGCCAAAAACATTGTCCAGACCTCAGCACACAGCCACAGACTGTAGTTGTGCAGATCAGCCATATACAATTTTCCGCAGCTCACCACTGCCAAGCCTGGAATGCTAGGCACAGAAGTCCACAACAGCACCTTGTTCACTTCCACAATGTTGGTGAAGCACAATAAATGCTAGACATCATTTACACTGGTAAGAGTCTCAAAGCTAAAAGCAGGCGTCTAAAATATTGACCGTCACTCCCACGACAGAGATCCAACAATTAACTTTAGGTGGCACAAACCACACCAACGCAGTGTACACGAGCAACCAAGAAAGCCCACCCAGGAAGCGGAACATGCTGCTGTGCACAGGCGCCCTGGCAGCTGGGTTGAACAGGTAGCAGTCTCGGTTGGCTCCAGACTCGTCCCTCCCATTGGGTGTCACAATCAGCAGGGGGGTGAGTCCATTCTGCAGCTCTTCACAGATCTCGGCTATGGATTCGCTGTAGCCACCCCCACAGTCATCCACAGATTCGCCTGGAGGAAAATGAGAATCAGCAACTCAGAGCCCCCGCCACCAGCTGCATGCCAGGCACCCACACAGGCTTCACTGGCTCCCTGCACCCCACACCTGTGCTCTGTCTGCTCCCTGCAGGCTCACAGTCCACCCCTTCCTGAGTCTCAGGTGCTCCCTCGCACAACCCGTTCTCACCCACGAACTTGACTTTCCAGACGCGGTGAGGGAGGAGGAGGCTGTCGGGACTGAATGAGCTCATCTTAGCACACATCTGCCCAAAGACAGACTTGGTGCCATCAGGGCCTGCTAATCCACCTTTACTCCTTGAACGTTTGACCTGGAAAGGAGAAAGAAGCATGAGCAGCGGGCGCAGCAGAGGCACACAGCCCAGGTCCTGCCTGTCCAGAAAGCCAGCCCTCCAGCCTCTCCCCGTCTTATACCCTTCCTCCCCTGCATTGTTCCCTGGGGGTGAGAATCGCTCTTGCTGAGCCTGAAATGTGCCCCACACCCACAGGTACTGTGCCTTGTTCTGTGTCTAGCCAATGCGGCTACCTCCTTCCTGAAGAGCTGGCATGAGCAGCACTCACCCCTCATGGCCACTGGGACGCTCAGTGCAAAGCAAAAGCAACACCCAGTGAAGTCCTCATGGAAACAGAAAGGGCTCTGAGGATGCACCCTGAACCTCACTCCTAAGTCCTCACCACACTGTCAGCATTGATTCATTTCCCTCAGAGGCCCTCACCCCTGCCTTCCCTGGGAGTGCACATGAGAAGGCAGCACACATGGCCTCTGCTCAGAGAGAGAGATGCCCACCACTGACAGGGCACAGACCTCTGAACACTGAGGCCACTGCCCCCATCATCCTCACTCAGTAGGGTCATCGCTGACCTGCACAGCAGCCCCCAGGATGGGTGGGGTGTGAACAAACACACCTTCAGAAATGACATGAACTACCACCTCTCAGGGCAGGGGGCAGTCGGGCTGTCAGTAACTGCGACCTGGCAACACCGCACCTACTTAGGTTATCCTTGAGTTTTACAACCTCAACAGCTGCTGACACCAGGACCTTCAGGGAACAAGATTCCAGAACTCCCAAGGCAGCCTGGCTAGCACACTAGGAGATCCCTGGGAGCACTCAAGGATTCCCATCAAGTGGCTCTGAGGACCTAAGTCAGACACACTGCACCTGGGCCAGACCATGCCCTCCCCCGCACTCTCAACTGCATCCACCCCACATCCAGCCCTCAAAATCACTGAGTCTTCTCTACACATTCAGTCACTTTCCATGCCCACAGTTCTCACCCTAAGCTAAGTTTTGCGAGGATCAGATCAAGGACTCACAAGGCCCTGACATCAGTGCGGACTTGGCTCATCCTATAATTATACCCCAGGCTGTGCTTCAGAATCATCTGGAAAGCTCAGTCTGAGATGATGGCAAAGTGAAAGTTAAAGAAAAAATAGTCACAAGAATGCATGCTTTTTTCGACTACCCCAGAGAAACCCTCATCATCTTTAACTCACTTGAGTGTGTTTGATGTTGAGCAAATTAGCCTTATAACACAAATGACCACAATCAAGATTAAAAATACAAGAATGATACAAAAATAATAATTTCCTAAGGAAATTTTTCCATGTGCCACATACCTGGTTCAACATCCACAAATGTTACTTCCCTTCACCCCCATGGCAACTCATTAAGGGATCCATTGCTCTAGAGACAGAGCCACAGAAAGAAAATGGGACGTATTCACAGTGTCGCAGCCTTCACATGAGAGGGAAGACGCAGACCCAGCTCCCCGCTGACCCACTGTGCTGCCTCTACCCACACACAGCACCAAGAAGTACAGCCTCTTTGTCCTCACTTTCTGCACAGAATCACGGCTGTGTGAGCCTGGTTTTAACTAGGAAATATACTAGGGACAGAGCATATTTTCTTGCCCAGTAGGAGCAGAGACGATTTGAATCATCTAGTCTGAATCTGCTAAATTGTCAGGAGCATCGATTCTGTAAAAAATTTATAAGTAATTAAAATGTACACTGATCTTCGAATCATGTAATAAAATCAAATCAACTTTACAACAAACAAAAAGCATCCAGGAAGCTTACTCTGAGACGGACTCTGGAACACTTTCCACTCAGAGTCCCAGCCCACTTAGGCTGTGCTGAGCAGCACTGGAGCCATGGACTGCCAAGGCAGGGGTGCCCATGCAGCCTTGCTGGCTCAGTGTGTACGCTGGATTCTTGCTTCCCTAGTCTATTTCTGGTCAGAGAAGCACTTCTATTTCCACTCTTCTGGAGAACTTCCTAGTCTTCGGGACTGGGAGGCGGGACACAATGTTCTCAAATGCAGAGCACCTGCTCTAGTGCCAGAGCAGCCCCAGATACCAGTCTACTTAGAACACTGAGCTTTAGAAAGGCCTAATGGAATTCTGTCTACCATCTGCACAGTTCACTCTTCCCAACACGGATGGAATGTTTCTGTAACACAGGGTCGGCGATACAAAGACAAGTAAAAAAGAGATATCAAGCACACAATAACTTCATGAATATTTGAGAGAAAGAAGTAAATGTGAAGCTTCACTGACATCCAAAGTGCCCATGGAGCTTGTGCAAGGTTCTGAGCACTGTATGATCAGAACTGCTCACTCATTTGTGCAGTGACGTGCGAGCCATCAGCTGTCCTCACAAACTATAGTATGCAAGACCCAACAATGCAGAGCAAACCAAAATGATTACCTAAGGTGGAGAAACAAAAGGTTTTTTTATGAACATAATTGAACAACCCATTTATTTGTGGAACTGGCTGACCTATAGCCTAGCATTAACCACTGACGTCAGTTAAGAGAACAGTTCCATCAATGTGGTCACATGTGTTGTCCAACAAAGGACAAGAGTTTGATGTCTTAATTCAAAATGCCCCCAAGTACAACTCTGAAAAAATATTCCAGTCATGTAATCAACATCAGGGTAAAAATCATGTGTTAATACAAAGGTACAGGGACAAAGAATGAGTTCTTCGTGGTTCTCTGTTTCAGATCCAAGAGGCGAGGCCAATTTCACTTGCGTATTAAATGTCAAGTGCCGCATGCTATCACATCAATGGCCAGGGTTACTTTTTTTTCCTTTTTTAACTGTAAGTTTATATATACTTGGCAGCAATGTAAATTCAGAATAGTCTCTTTCATTTCTTTGCTTACTACAGTGAGACAGTTTTAGTAATTCCAGCCCATTAAACTGGCCAAGAAAACTCCCAGTTCTAGGGAGGGTATGAGGCTGGTAGGATTATGAATTACAACCCGGACACACTGAGGATTTGACCCATTCCACTCCTCAGACCGGCACCTAGGGGGCCAGCTGAAGACAGACTGGAAACAGACCTGCCTGCATCTAAGAAAAGTAGGCACAGCCTTCTAGTCGCCACCAGAGAAACCTGACAGAGTAACTAGATAGATCCTACAGGAGAACAGTAGTAGGCAGCCACTAAACACAAGCAGGCCCACAGAACCCATGGCACAAGAGGAGCTTATGATGCATTAGGTGGAAAAAAGAACAAGTTACAAGACACTGATCCTCTTAACATACACACAAATGGAACAGCAATAATTACCACTATGTGGTGGAGATATGGCTCATTTTATTTTTCCCTTTGTTTATCTGTATTTGGGTTATCTTTTTAAAAGATTTATTCTAATTAAATTAATTATTATTATTTAAAAAAGACAGAATAAGGAAGAGAGGGATGGAGGTATGTTGAGGGGAGACAGAACAAGACACACACACCCACACACACACACACAGAGAGAGAGAGATTGATTGATTGATTGATTTTCTATCTTCTGGTTTACTCTGCAACTGCCGGGTCTGGGCCAGGCAGAAGCTACGAGGTAGGAACTCCATCCAGGCCTCCAACACGAGTGGCATGGACCCAAGTACTTGGGCCATCTCCTGCTGCCTTCTCAGGTCCATAGGCAGAAAGCCAGATCAGAAGTGGAGCAGCCAGGACCCGAACTAGCACTCTGAAATGAGATGCTTCATAAGTGGCTCTTTAATAGCCTGTTGTGCCACACGCCAATCCCATGTATTTGGATTATCAGAAATAAATCTTTCTTACTTCTATAAAAAGGAAAACATTTATACTGCTACCTAGAAACCTTAGCATCTCAAAATATCACACAGAAGAGGCACCAAGGAGGATGGCAGCACCTGCTCTTTAAAGCAGAGGCCCAGGGAAAGTCAGCTAAGAGCATTCTCTTCTGCCCTTGGGCTGGAGGACACCTCTGGCACCCATGAAAGTGTCACTACCAAGACTATCAGACTCAGAGAACAACTTCCACGTGTTACCTGGATTCGGTTCAGTTCCACCACGGGGCCATGCTGACGATCTCGCACCATAGTTGCTTGCACCACTTTTCGGAAAGCTGCCTCCTAAAATGTGCCAAACAGACAAATTCAGAATCTGATCAAGAAAGCATCATCCACAGAGAAATCATGTCACAGTTTTGTTTAAAATCTGTTCCTGAAAATAAAAATAGAAAGTGGCTACCTTTCTTGAGTTGTGAGGTCACAGGGGAGGGCCTGACACTGGGCTGGATGGCAGGCCAAGTGGTGCCGACAACTATACAGAGGAAGGGTGTCCCCCAGGAAGCAGCCACAGCCTGATAGCACCTCTGCCCAGCTGGAAGCGTTCAGCACACTCTGGACACAGAGCAATGGCTGAGGTGTGGTGGGCATCTGCTCTGACTCAGATCTCAAAGGCCAAGGTTTTCCTGGCAAACCACAAGCTCACCAGTGATGGGGACAGATGTTAAACCACAACTGTGCCACAGAGCAGCAGCAGGACAGGGAGTCCTGCAAAGCAAGCCAGACCTGGGGTGGGGAATGGGGCATTCAGACCCAAACAAAAACACAAGGTTCTAGCTGTCAGCCTGTATTGAAAGCAAGCTGGAACACCAAGGACAAAGACAGATGATACAGGGCAAAGGGCATGGACTGAGCATGCATACAAAGGTGAAGCCCTCACCCAGGAGCAAAGCAGGCTGTCAATGCCCACGTGGACAGGGCACAGGGAGCAGCAACAGGAGGGAAGGGGATTCAAAAGACACTCAAAGAAGACAGGGTCATCAGGGGTCCCAACTCTCTTTGCCAAGTGGACAATGATGTCCTCAGCAGGCTTGTGAGAGCACGTGGGGGCCCTCTGCAGAGGGTGAGTCCCTCTCCCAGGTCACAGCCAGAGAACATCAACCTCTCTAGGCAGAAGGCAAGGGCCATCAGCCGCCCAAAGGACGTGGCCTGAGGCAGAAGGAGATGAAGAGAGGGTCAGGAAGGCCTGCATCATCCCTGCATGGCCCCATCTCCACCTGCCCTCCTGAGTGCCCTGGCCAGACCGAAGGACAGCTGCTCCTCCACAGGATGGTCCCCTCCTCTGGATCACTGCCCACCAAGTTCTCCTATCCCTTCTCACTGCTCTGACTCGGAGGCAGTTTCACCTCCTCCCTCTCCCCTGTCACCCAACACCCAATCCCACAACCTCCTCAGCAGAGGCCAATCCTTTCCCACGCCCAGGACAAGAACCAAGGTCACGGCATATTCCCTGCTGCTGAGTGCCTTTCAACCATCCTCAGCACTCCCCTTTCCACTGCAGCCACTGCCACATGCTCCAGCCTTAGCCAGAGGCCCCCTCCGGGGCTCTCCACTCACGCACCCCTCTACTCAGCCCTCTACTCTACAGCTCACTCACGTGGGCCCATTGGGTGTGCCCTGGCTCCCACTTCTGTCTCCTTAGGAGGAAAAACCCTTTTGCCCCTCACTGTCTGCAGTCACCTCAGTTTTGAGGGATAAGAAAGGAAGGTAAAAGTAGTCATTTGCTATTTTTTATGATTGAAAAATCACTGAAGTTGTTTGATATCAATTTTACCTGCCCACAATTTCTTCCTGCTCTCCTCATCAGAGATGATCTTACCTATAAACACAACCCTTATCACTTAGCACTTCAGCTACATATGAAAGTAAAATCCATGCACTTGAACTGTTCAGAAATTGTTCTAGAGAAGTGGAAACAAAGCCAATCCTTAAAAAAGTAACCTGCTTATACTGGACTCTTAATTACCTCATTAAGAATGGCTCATGCGGTTGAGGAACACTTCTCTGAGTTTTTTTATTCCATTCTTTTTTTCTTCCTTTCTGTTTCTTTTTCTTTCTTGGACCAAACAGGAGAGGGAGGAGGAAGATAGGGGGTAATGGGTGGGATGGTGGGTAGAGTGGGAAGAATTACTATGTTCCTAAAGTTGTATTTATGAGATATATTAAAAAATAGGTCATGACCTTTGATGGCAAAATATGTCATAGAATCATACTCTTCAGGATTACAGGGCCTCTCAACCCGACTTCTATGCTACTTTCCCTATGTAGGTTCTCCTACCACATGAAAAGGAATCCTTTCTGGATCATCTTGTCAAGCTGCTTGCTAGAAATCTGACCACTTCCAGTAGTGGGAACTCCCAGCAGGCATTCCATTTTGAGAAAGGTCTAATTACTAAACTAGATATACTCATTCTCAATTCCATTCACCACCTATTAAGTCACCACTGGACAAAGAATTGATACCTTAGAATTCCTGGCATAGAACTTCTATCTAAACTATCTAACTCCTGACACCCTCTGCTGGACATCCTTGGAAGAAGAAATACCTAGTTTTCTGTCGTGTGTGTGTGTGTGTGTGTGTGTGCGCGCGCGCGCGCGTGTGTTGGGGGGAGGGACAGGATTCTGCCATGTCTAGAGGCCAGGTAATCAAAGAAACATCCCATGAACAAAGGATCAGTTTTGGGAATGTCTCCCTAATCTTTCTGGGGAGGTGGGAGGCAGATTATGGGGGGGGGGGGGGGGAGCAGCACCATACCATTAATTTTTAATATAATTTCTAAAGGTGATGAGATTTTTACCTGTTATTTTCATTGATATATCTAAGTACCCTGAATAGAACAAGACACAGTGGACACTCAACAATCACTGAGTGAGCTGCAGTCTATGTTGTTTACTCCCAGTATTAAGAATTTTTATTTGGGCTGGTGCCGCGGCTCACTAGGCTAATCCTCCGCCTTGCGGCGCCAGCACACCGGGTTCTAGTCCCAGTCAGGGCGCCAGATTCTGTCCCGGTTGCCCCTCTTCCAGGCCAGCTCTTTGCTGTGGCCAGGGAGTGCAGCGAAGGATGGCCCAAGTACCTGGGCCCTGCACCCCATGGGAGACCAGGATAAGTACCTGGCTCCTGCCTTCGGATCAGCACGGTGCGCCGGCCGTGGCGGCCATTGGAGGGTGAACCAACGGCAAAGGAAGACTTTTCTTTCTGTCTCTCTCTCACTGTCCACTCTGCCTGTCCAAAAAAAAAAAAATTTTTATTTGGGGCTGGTGTGGTGGCATGAGTAAAGCCACAGGGGTGCCGATTTGTGTCCTGGCTGCTCCACTTCCAATCCAACTCCCTGCTAATGGTCTGGGAAAAGCAATGGAAGATGGCCCAAGTGTTTGGGCCCCTATCACCCACATGGGAGACCCAGATGAAGCTCCTGGCTTCAGCTTGCCCATCCCTGGCTGTTGTGGCCATCTGTGCAGTAAAACAGTGGATGGAAGATCTCTCTCACTTAATCTTTCCCCCTCTGTCTGTAACTCTTTCAAACAAATAAATAAACCTTTAAAAAATATAATTTTTATTGGATCAAAGGTACTAGTTTCGCCTACAGCACAGATTGTTACTAGAGTACCTTTCCCTGAGATATCAGAATTCCTCGTAGCGTGTCAAAGCCAACAGAAGGCCCGAGTCCAGTTTCATCAAGAGAGCCCTCCAGGTCAAACATGGGGATGCATGGGCAGAAGAGCTCTGAGATGTGGTGCAGCAGCAGCAGTCGGTTCCTCAATGCAATTATAGGGATTTCTTGCAGGTGATTGTACTCCATGGGGACCTGAAACGTTGAAACTACATTAGGTCTACTTAGCTGTCAAATGCACAGAGAAGCCACAGTTTATAAATGGATTCTGAACATTTTTTTTTTTTTTCAAAAACAGAGAAACATGATTTCTGAATCTGGTTTGTAAAGCCATACCATGTTACTTTGAGAATAATATCCTAGCAAGTTGGACTCAGTCAAGTAAAGTGAATCAAAGAGAATGCAAAAAAAATTAGTCTGAAGAAATTATTTACTAAGAAACTTATCAGGCACATACTGTCAGAATAGGCTTATGTTGTTATAAGGTGGAGAAGAAAAGAAGGCAGCACACTGAAAAACAACAAATTTCGGTAACCAGGAATATTAAGATTCCTAAAAGCACTGTTTTATAACAAGAATCTGAATCATTTTTCAGTGAGATAGCTCTGTAAATACGTAAGGAAATCAAGAAGTATGTGCATAGATATATATGCAGATTCAATACACAGGAAATGCTTTGGTCACAACTTGCTCATCCCCTCACCCACCCAGCCCAGCCAGCACTGACCTGTGCAGGGAGCTTGCCAGCACTGGCGGGCTTGCTGGTGGACCAGGCGAGTGTATGTGCTGAGCCGCAGGCCACACGATTGACCTTCTTACCCTGAAGGGCAGCTACCAACCGTGGCCTCTGGATGGCGTTCGTTGTTCCATCTCCTAGCTGGCCCTCATCATTATCACCCCATGTATAAACTTCACCTAAATGAAGTAAATTCAGAATAAGAACTTGTGTACAAGACCAATGAATGTACAACAGCCACTGTCTTCTCATCAAACAACGTCCACCTCCACCACCCTCCAGCTGGGGGCTGACGATCACCTCCTGACTATCAACTGCACGTGTGGTCTGGATGTGAATTCACGCTACCACGCACCCTCGAGGCAGCGCACCCTCCACAGTCCCTGCTGGCTGCATGCCTTTTCTAGTGAGAGATACAAAACTCCAGGATCAGCAATTCAACAGTGTCATTCACAGGACTACACTCCTAACTGCAGCATTCTCAATCTGAACAAATAATATTAAAATGGACGGTAATGTCCCAGGTAGCCCAAACGGCTCTTGTATGTTAAACAGGAAAATGAACTCAGTTTTTGAATCATATAAAATCTGTATTTTTAACAACTTGCATTTATTCAAATCCTAAGCTTAACACTCCTCGTTTGTGATAATCACTATACATTTCAGTATATCACAAAGAAACCCATTATAAAATACCACCATAAAAATATTCTAAGAGGAAGATCACTCTGGTCACAAGGATGGAAATGAATTCCATGTTTTCTGGAGACCCCAGCAGTCTTGTCAAATCCAGGAAGATGTCTCAGGGTGCCGGGCAGACAGCAGGGACCCTTTGTAAAGGGAGATGCCTGCATGATGGAGGGCAGCGTGCTCGCACCTGCTTTCTCCTGCTCCTGGCAGCGCAGCCCGACAGGCCAGCATGGGTGTCAGCGCACGGGGAAGGTGAGGAGGATGCTGTGCAACAGCACGGCCAACGTGGGGAGTCAGCCCAGTGGGGGCCAATCTAGTGTGTCCACGTGTTGGGCAGCCCAGTATGAAGGCATGGCCCATGCAGGGGAGAGGGCAGACCATGATGGGACACTGGTTACACACAGAAGAGGCAGCCAACTTATTTGAGAAAAGGGGATCCAGCTTTATCACCAAGAAAACAAGTCATACGTAGGGCAAGAGAAAACTAGAAAGAATCTTCAGGACTGAAGTAAAACTGGAGGTACTGTTGTGAACTAACAGTTCCTTACATATAGGTACAGTTGGAGAAGAAAGATAAAACACAAATTTGTATAGAGTTTACATACATCTTCCCTGACTCCGTCTGCTGAGTAGTTCTGGGGAGCAGCTAAACCCCTATAGCAATGAGCACACCTGCCACGTGGGTCTTGTCTTTAATACTACTTTCCTTTAAAGACACCTGAGCTCCTTGGGAAAATGGCCAAGGCAGAGCACCAGATAAGGCTGGATTGCCTTGTGTGGGAACAAGAAAGTACTCAAGAATGACAGGGACACATCAGAAGGACCTAAAGCCACCAAAAGGGGCACATTTAGGCATCAAAGTAACTAGTAAAAGTTATTGGTTATAAATAACCAATTAGATAAATTAGGAAACTGTGAGTCCCACAGAAATATTACAAGAGAATAAAACACTGGATGAGAGAAGAAACACTTAAATAGATTCAGAATGCCCTTCCCATTTACTTATTTGTTACAAAGAATGTTCACATTGGAAAAGCTTGGCACCAACTTATTCAAATGATTAATGACATCATCAGCTATGGGATAAAGAAAAACTGCAGGTAACCTTAAAGGATGACGTTTAGCTTAAGAAAAGCCAAGATATGTAACCTAAATCTACTGAGGAAGCATAAGAAAAATACCTGAGAGACATCCTACAGAGTAACTGGCCTTCCAAAGCATCAAGCTTGACAAGGCCCTGGATGACCAAGGAAGTACTGCAGAACACCGGTGCTGAGAGCGTGAGAGCAACCTGTAATCCACATGGTGCTCGTGACTGTGAGCGAGCACCAGGAAAGGAAAGGACAGGTGTAAAGTCCCTGGCTGTACAGCAGTGTCGTGATCACACAGCCAGCCTCGTTTTGTTTTATAGGAAATACATACTCAAATGTAGAGGAAGAGGCACGGGGACAGCATCCAACTCTCACATTGATAAGGACTGAAGAAGCTCTTTGTACTGTGTTTCTAACTCTTCTCACTTGTGATTTGGTTCAAAATTTTAAAAAAATTAAAATTAAGTAAAACATGTACTGCAAGTTCCTGATCAAGAACCACGTCATTCTACCACAGGCCATAAAAGTTGCTTATTCATATGTATGAAATGTTTCCATCAATGAAATTATGAAAGGTTAGAGTTTTACAGCCATTAATAGATTTATATAGTTAAGCAGATTTAAATTATCCTTATATCCTTTGAAAGAGAGCAAAATTTGAGAGAGTGGCTGTTTTAATGCAAGATGGTACACTAGCTTTTGACTGCTGCCATTTCAAATCACAACTTTACTGCCTTAAATAACACATATGTACTGGGGCCAGTACCGTGACGCAGTAGGTTAATCCTCCACCTGCAGCGCTGGCAACCCATATGGGCGCCAGTTCTAGTCCCGGCTGCTCCTCTTCTGATCCAGCTCTCTGCTGTGGCCTAGGAAAGCAGTAAAAGATGGCCCAAGTGCTTGGACCCCTGCACCCGCATGGGAGACCATGAGGAAGCACCTAGCTCCTGGCTTTGGGTCGGCGCAGCTCCGGTCATTGCGGCCATTTGGGGAGTGAACCAATGGAAGGAAGACCTTTCTCTCTGTCTCTCCCTCTGTCTGTAACTCTACCTCTCAAATAAATAAAATCTTTTAAAAAAATAAATACACATGTATTCTCTTAGCTCTGTAGGTGAGAAGGGTAAAATGATTCTCATTGATTGTAGGCTCTAAAGAAAAGTTTCCTTCCTCTTCAGCCTGTGAGCAGAGTCCAGTTCCTTGCAGGCTGAGGTCCAGTTTCCTTGCTGACTATCAGCTGACAGTTGTTCCAGCTTCCAGAGGCCAGCATGTTCTCTGCACCCTTTCTCTGTCTTGAAAGCCAGCAGCAGTCTCTTTGCAATCTCTCCTGCTGCCTCTTTGGGCCTATCTCTTGATTCTTCTGCTTCCTTTTCTGATCTGCAGGATCTGTGTAATTATACCCACTAATCCAGAATAATTTCTGTTTCAAAATGTAGGCTAGTTAGTAGCCTTAATTCCATGTAAAGTCTCTGACCATTGTGCTAGGGTTCCCAGGCCATTGTGATTTACCAGGAGGATTAAAAAAACTCAGCAGTCATACTTAGAGCTACTGATGACAGTGAAAGGTCACAGAGCAAAATCAGCCAAGAGACTGGTCTCTCTCAGAGACCAGGTGCAAGCTTCCAGAGTCCCTTCCCAAAGAAGTCACACAGGACACACTCAGTTCCCCCTGCACCGTGGTGTGATGACACATGTGACATGCTTTCTACCAGGGAAGCTGCTCAGAGACTCAACATCCATGGTTTTTGTTGGGGCAGATCACAAAATCATCAAGTTCCAGATCCCAGAGGAAGGCAGGTTTCATCACAGACCACACTGTTGGACAAACAGCTCATGCACAGTGAGCCACATGGGAAGAATGGAAGAGACTCCTTGAAATCCAGGTTTCCAGGGCAACATCTTGGGCATGCTCTGAGCCTGTCTCTGCATGGCCATGTGCTATCATAACACATTCATAGGCAAAATAGCAGGGTTTAAAGATCTTGGGGCCGGCCAGTGCCGCAGCTCAATAGGCTAATCCTCCGCCTGCGGCGCCGGCACACCGGGTTCTAGTCCCGGTCGGTATGCCAGATTCTGTCCCGGTTGCCCCTCTTCCAGGCCAGCTCTCTGCTGTGGCCCAGGAGTGCAGTGGAGGATGGCCCAGATCCTTGGGCCCTGCACCTGCATGGGAGACCAGGAGAGGCAGCTGGCTCCTGGCTTCAGATCGGCGCAGTGCGCCGGCCACAGCAGCCATTGGAGGGTGAACCAATGGTAAAGGAAGACCTTTCTCTCTCTCTCTCTCACTGTCCATTCTGCCTGTCCAAAAAAAAAAAAAAAAAGATGATGGGGCCAAAACCCTATCACAGACAGACTCTAAAGACACAGTGAAGTCACTGGTGCCCCTCCCCTCTTTTACTTACATGTGTTATCCCTGAGCAACCCTCCTAGAATTACAGGCCTTGTTTCCACAACATAGGCTCTGCCACCTACCATCCTCAGTGCAGCACACACAATGCAGGGAGCCAGTAGCAATGGCAATGACTTTCTTCCCTTGCAGCCCTTGGACCTGCCGAGGTCTTCGAACATGGTCATCGGATCCATGGCCCAGCCTATGATAATCACCTTTGCCCCTGCACACAAAAGAAGCCAAGGGCTCAGCAGAGAAAGGTCATCTCATTACTCTTCTCCCCATCCTCCCCTGAAGTTCTGTACTTCAGGATGCAAATCACAACCTGCTATAGAGGTTATGTTCTGGGGCTGGTGTTGTGGTATAACAGGTTAAGCTGCCACCTACAATACCAGCATCCCATACAGGCAGCAGTTCACATCCCAGTTGCACTACTTCCAATCAGTTCCCTGCTAATGCACCTGGGAAAGCAGTGGAAGATGACTCAAGTGCTTGGGCCCCTGCACCCATACGGGAGACCTGGATGGAATTCCAGGCTCCTGGCTTTGGCAGGGTCCAGGCCCCAGCCACTAAGCCCACTGGAGAGTAAACCAGTGCACAGAAAATTTCTCTGTCTCTGTCACTCTGCCTTTCAAATAAATAAATCAACCTTTAAAAGGAAAAGAGAAAAAGTCACATACTCATCTACAAAAGGACGGTTAATACAACTGCAGTTAAAAATCTGGTTGTGGGGGGCTGGCATTGTGGCACAGCCGGTAAAGCTGCTACCTACGATGTGGATATCCCATATGGGCACTCGTTCATGTTCTGGCTGCTCCACTTCCAATCCAACTCACTGCTAATGGTATGGAAAAAGCAGCAGAAGATGGCCCAGGTGTTTGGGCCCCTGTCACCCATGTAGGAGACTCAGATGAAATTGCTGGCTCCTGGCTTCAGCCTGAATCAATGCTGGCTATTGTGGCCATTTGGGGAGTGAACTAGCAGATGGAAGATTTCTCTCTCTCCCTCTCTCTAACTCTGCCTTTCAAATAAATAAATATTTTTTTTTTTTTTAAATCTGGTTTCAGGAGTAAACAAACAGAATCTTACATACCAAGTATATACGGCTCCAGACTTGGTAAGGGCAACCGAAAACTGGGATCCACATTCCACTTTAACCACTCCAAGTCCTGTGAGAGAATCAATCTAGAAGGAGAAAAGGTTCAGTTACACTACATCAGGGTCATGCCAACTGCTACAACAATGAGACTTTACCAAACCAGGGAAGAATTCTGAAAATGCATACTCATATTTAGTACAATTTCAAATCATATTCTACTTAACTAAGGCACTGCCTGACACATGTGCCGATATGCTATGCATGTCACCAGAAATGGGACATTTCACAGATGTGGTCTACAGTTTTTCCGAGTTCCAACTGCACATTCTCTGGGACGGCACCACTCTCTAGCAATCCCCACACTTCTTCTCACTGGCCCCCAGTCCTCTCTCAGACCCTGAGGCTTGGAGGGAAGGAACAGCAGGCAGCAGGACAGGGATGGCCAGGGACACCCAAGTCATATGCAACTGCCCCACTGGTCTAACTGAGATGCCCTTGGTCACACAGCCCTACGACCTGCCTCCACCCGTGAACGCCCAGGGTCAGACTTCCCACATCCTGCACAGGGGCCTTGCTGGGCCTCACCTGATCATCACTTTTCCTTACCAGCAAGCTCTGCTCCTTACTACCTCTGTGAGTGTTGTCTTAATCGTGATTTTGGTTAACTGAACTTAATCCTTCCTCTTAGATGCTCTTTCCTCCTCCCATCCCTGTCACAACAGCATTAGTAGTGGCCTACTCCAGTCCCTCCCAAGGGCCCTAGTTTCCCAGCACAGCTGGCCAAGGAAGGCGACTGCAAAGGGCTGACTTGGCCTGGCTGGGGCTGTAGGGGACAAGGAGACACAGTGAGGTCTCTGGATGATGGTTTCCCCACCAGGCTTTAGCTCTTGGCAGCACTGCCAAACCACAGTAAATGTGCTACATCTGCACGGCCCAAGATGGAATCCCCCAGCCACATAGCTAATGAACACGTGAAGTGGGACCAATGTGATTGAGGGAGTCAATTTTAATTTTACTTAATCTTTTTATTTAAGTGCATAATCTTTTAATGTCTTCAAAAACTTGTTGGATCTACCTTTGTACATTTGCTATGAAAGTAAGGAAGAAAAGTCCATCTAGATTATTTCATTAGTTGATATTCCTAATGGAGATATTCCTATGTTTGCCTTAGAATAGAATCCACATTTGTAGTAATATTATAATGATAAAAAAATTCTACATATATTAAAGGTTATTCCATTTACGTTCATTAGCTTATTTTACACAACCATGTAATAAGATTATAAAGGCAATATTTGAGTGGCAAGATATTTAGTTTGATTAATATTTGGCTTTCTAAGTTCTCAAATAATTGATTAAAAGAATAACTATTCATCAATTCGTTATTCAAAAGGAACCAAAGTATCTTGAAAAAAACTTTGGTTCCATCTTGAAAATTTTACTTAATCTTAACTAATTCAAAATTAAACTTAAAATAGTTGCTTGTGGCCAACAGTTACTGTAGTGGGCAGTACAGCTCCAGGAAAAAAAGCTACACGGTTGGGCCCAGACTCTTCCCCTATCTGAGGGGCCACTGGTCAGAGTCAGCTTCACAGGCACCTGCAGTCCCAGAGGTCAGAAAAGGAGCATTCTGAGCAGAGACAAGCTAGAGTTTCCTATCACAGCAACTGCACTCCCAAGCCCACTGCACAGACTTTGCTACCTAGCACTCCAGAATTCACACGCTGCAGGCCACTGATCAATAAGTATGTGAACTATTCTAGCAACCACCTGTTTACAAGGGTAAAAATAGCATCTGACCAAGCTAAGAAACAGCCCTGAGTTATACTCAGCTGGGCTGGCGTGGCCTGTGGACTCAGGTGCTGTCTAGCTTTCTGTCTGGCTCCCTACAGGATGCCCATCTGAGGCAGCCTCTAGCTAACTCAGACATAATCCTCTGAGCAAGCTCTAGGACACCCCGCCAACACACCACTATAAACTGCAGAGTAGGAGCAATATGCTTTCCTACTCTTCAAATAGGTCTCTACACTATGGAAAACCTTGGGCTCTGGGGGCTCCACTGGATTACACCCATTCCCCAAAAGGGCACAAACAGCACTTAAATATCTTAATGTCTTTGGGCTTTTTTATCCAATTATCCAACACATTTTCTCAAAGAAAGTAGAGGAGAGGTTGAAGCACACCTGAGAAGCACACGGAGGGGCAGTAAGGAGGTACAGCAACAGGAAATACCTTCATGGGCACTTTGCAGCCGTCACTGCCCCCTCTGCCAAGCTTGCCATAATCGCCGTCCCCCCAGGACCACACGGTGTCATCATCGGTGAGGCAGAGGGTCTGGGCGTCGCCACTGCCACAGGCAATGTCTACCACACGGTGGCCCTGCAACGCTTCCACCTTCAGAGAAAAGGGATCAACACAAAAAGGTGTACCACTTCTTAACACAGGTGCCCATTTTAAGCCTTTACAAACAATAGGTAATTTTAATAATCTTGTAAGACAAAACAGAAAACCTTTCCTCTGCTTTAACTGTAGGGGGCAGATAGCAGTGTCCTGATGAGCCAATCCTGCACTACTGTGGAAACTCTTCATTCACTCCTTTGTATTACCTAATAGAGTGAACCTTCTAGAAGACAAACTTTTTAGGTAGATGCCAAATACTATTGAGCATTACAAAGAAAAGCATATTTCAAACTATCATGTTTAAATGGCTCCAGGAAGGAATACATACCAAGATCATTTTTAGTTTCAACAAAAAGAAAACCCACTGGTAATCAAGGAACTTATAATCATCAACTCTAAAAAACTAAAAAGAATCTAGAATGGGAGATACTTTTGACTTTTTAAAATTAATTTGCAGAGCAAACCACCCATCCATCCTGCTTCAGCATGTGCTGCCTTCTCACCAGCTTGGGCTTTAGTTGGTCCTCACTGTCGCTGTGCCCCAGGCGGCCATACCGGCCTTTGCCCCACGTGTACAGGTCCCCAGCTGCCGTGACACAAGCACTGTGGGCTCCACCAGCAGCAACATCAACCACTTCGATTCCTCTCAGAGACTCAATGACACGAGGACGGTCACAAGGACTGCAAAAAAAAAAAAAAAAGAAAGAAACAATGACAACTCTATTTTTATTCTAAAATATTTTTAAACTAATTGAATACTATTAATTTTTTTTTGCTGCTCATTTATTCAATGTACATCTCCCCAATCAAGAAATTGTTAAACTGCTCCACCGGCCTAGGGTTCTTTAAGTTACTTAAATCTGCGGATTTATAGCTTTCATCAGATGAGGAAGTTTTCCAGCTTTCATTTCTTCAAAACTCTTATCTTCATCTTCCCCTTCTCTGATGATTCCAATTATGCACATATTAGGCCACTTCAGGTTGTCCCATAACCCAATGGTGTTCTGTTCATTTGTATATTTTTTTTTCTGTGTTTCATTCTGTATAGTATGTCTTCCAATTTACTGATGTTTTCTTCTAATATCTAATCTGCTATGAATTCCAACCAATGTATTTTTTCATCTCTAACACTGTGAACTTTGATGTGGAAATTTAAGTCTATTTCAGGTTCTATCTAACATGTTCCACGTTTTCTTCTAGTTTCTTGAAAATGTAATATGATCAGCTTTTAATAAAATTCTTACCTAGGCAGGCACCGCGGCTCACTAGGCTAATCCTCCGCCTTGCGGCGCCGGCACACCCGGTTCTAGTCCCGATCGGGGCGTCGGATTCTGTCCTGGTTGCCCCTCTTCCAGGCCAGCTCTCTGCTGTGGCCAGGGAGTGCAGTGGAGGATGGCCCAAGTCCTTGGGCCCTGCACCCCATGGGAGACCAGGAGAAGCACCTGGCTCCTGTCTTCGGATCAGCGCAGTGCGCCGGCCGCAACACGCTGGCTGCGGTGGCCATTGGAGGGTGAACCAATGGCAAAGGAAGACCTTTCTCTCTGTCTCTCTCTCACTGTCCACTCTGCCTGTCAAAAAACAAAATTTTTATCTAGTAATTCTAATATTTGTATTATTTCTGTGTCAATTTCAACTGATTTCTTTCCTCATACAGGTTGTATTTTTCTGCTCTTTCGTTGTCTGATAATTTTTGACTGGATGGATGCAGGACATTTTGCTATCTATCTTGTTGGATGCTTGTATGTTTAGATTCATAAAAATATTCTCTGTGAATATGTCAAATTACTTATACACAGGCTAGTCCAGTCAGATCTTATTTTAAGCTTTGCTGGCGGGATCACAGCAACAACTAACTATGGCTATTTTTTCTCCATTATTCTTAGTACTCTAACCAATGATGAGGTTTTGAGGGAGCAGGTTCTATCCCTTGCCCTAGGAACAATTCCTTCTAATACTTTTGAGTAATTTGTTCTTTGGCCTCACAAGCATGACTGTCATAGTAATCTCTGCAGGCCTCTGGAGTTCTCTCTGTGTGCATCTCTCTCTTCTCTGGTACTCTGCATACTCTAGACATCTTAGCTTCCCCTGGACTTCTAGTTCTATCACCTGTACACTAAGAGAGACTGTCAGGATCTGTGTGGGTTTCTTCTCTCTAAGCCACAGCCTGAAAACTTTCTACAGGCAGAAATTTTTAAAACTCACCTTGCTTGTATCCTGTTTCTCAGAGAATACTCTACTTTGCTACCTAACATCTGATGTCTCTATGACTGTTGTTTCATTTTGTCTGGTGTTTTTAGTTATTTCTAGGATAAGGAATGCCCCTGTTATTCCAATTTGGATAGCAATCCCCATTAGTGGATTGGGTCCCTTTATTGAAAAACTGGTGTTATTTGTGTGTCCTTTCATCTTCATTCCTGCTATGTCCTCTGTATTTCCAGTTTTAGTATTGTGTGTGCTACAGAAAATGCCAAATAAAATTTAGTGAGTGACTTTGGGAAGAAGAACAAAAGGAAGTTTAGTATTTATAAATCAAAAACTCAGTATTGCCTTTTCCCTCCTAATTCATCACAACTTAGCACCTAAACCTACTTTGGCTAAATAAGAACTTAACATTATTTAATTTGGCCGACTTTTGTAAACATTATTCTGAAAAACAAAGTGCCAATACTCTTTAGCAAAAACAAAAAGCAAAAACAAAACATTGAACACGATGTTTTCACATAATACCTTCTGTTTCCATGCCCTAACTTCCCATCTTCTGCTTCACCCCAAGAGTACACTTCTCCTTCTGAAGAGAGGGCAAGGCAGTGTTTTCCTCCTGAGTTCACAGCTACTTTCTTAATAAACACGTGCTGAATGGATTCAAGTAACGTTGGAGTAGACACCGACTCTGTCCCTCCAATTCCTAGTCGGCCACCTGCACCATAACCAGTGGCATACAGCTAAGACAAGAAAAACACCAACATCAGGTTTAATGATTATCCCTATAGTTAGTAGTTAGTAAACTTAATCAGCATGCTAGACATTTTTGTCACACAGAAATGATACTTCATTTCAAATAATATTAAAAATCAAAGGAATGTTACTGTATGTCATTATACATACTCTATCAAAGCTCTACAAATGAAAGAAATTCACAAATATATTTTGAAAATAAGATCTCCCTAGAAGTTTTTCCGCTTTTGTCCAGAATAACAACTGCAATTAATACCAAGGAGAGAACTTCCCCTGAGAATTCATAATCACCAATGTTGACTCTCAAGTTGGTTTTCAGACTGAATTTAGATCACCTATGGACTGAAATTCACAGGGATAGAATTTAATTTATAATGGCTTAGCTGATATCTCAAGTTTATAAATTCTCTTTGGGTGAGTGATTTCAAACTAATTCTCAAAGAATTTCTACACAAAATTTTCCAAGGAAAATGGCCAGCTCACAGTTTTAAAAGTTCACATAATACAAAAAGAAAGAGGGTACCTGGAGTGAGAGTCAGCAGAATAGTCTAATATGATTAAACAAATAAAGTTTTGCATATTCTCAAAGAATAAGAGGGTACAAAAGAACTAAAAGCAGAACTTTCAGAGATTAGAGAAATAACTGAAATTTAAAACTCGGACATATTAAGTGGCAGATTACACAGATGAAGAGATACTAGAAAACTGGAAGATCCATCTAAAGAAATTATCTAGCATATGGCAGAGAAAGACAAATGGAAGAGGAAATAGGAAAGAAAGGTTAAATTATGTCAAGGAAGACTTTCTCATTCAACATCAACCAGATTTTCAGGTAGAGATCATACAGAGAATTCAGAAGAAGTAAGATATGAAAGAAAAAAAATAGTGTCTAGGGATTTAACAGAATTGTTGAAAGACCAATTCTCAGAGCCAGGAACATAATCTCACCGCCCCAACTCTAATCCCATCAATCTCTCACCTCCTGGCAAAAAAAAAAAAAAAACTAAAAAGCAAAAATGAATAAAAATGGGTGGCAGAAAAATAAAGAGAAATTGATATTTAAGTATATAATTAAACCATTGATTCCTAAAACAGATCTTGAAAGCAGTCACAGATGAAAGATGAACTTCCCACTTCCAGTTCATGTAAAAACCATGTAATCCCCTCTCCTTGAAGGTGGGTTTCTTGCTTCTAATGAGCAGAATATGGCAAGTGACCATCACTTCTAGGATTCAGTTACACAAGGCCATGACTTCCATCCTGCTATCACTCTTTCTCTTGCTGGTACTCTCTCCCTTGCTTGCACTGATACACCAGCGGCCATGCCATGAGAACATGGCAAAGAACTGAGTGAGGGAAGCCTTCACTAACAGTTCCTGAAGGACTTGGGCCTCAGCCTGACAAGTCTACAGGGAGCTGAACCCTTCCTTTCATAGCCTCAAGACTGTAGCCTGGTGAGAGATTCTGATGGTAGACTGAGCTATGCCATCTCAAGTCCTGACTCAGAGAAACTGAGATGATACATGTGTATTATTCTAAGTTACACAGATAACTAATTCAATACCAAAGGCAAAGAGTGTGTGAGACAGGAACACTGCATGATGGTGTCTCACTTATGATCATGGCTCTCCCAAAACTCTCAAACTAAACATTCATAAACACAAACCAAAAATACTTAGATTCTGACCAAGTTAGGTATATGCAAAGAATACAAGCTTGTTTAGCATGAGAAAACCAATTAATCCAATCCATTATTATTAATCCACTAAAGGAGAAAATATCTGTAGAAAGACATTTCCAAAAAATGCAGAAGGGTATACAACTTGAGAAAATCAATATGCACTTATGAGAAGAATCAGATGGAAACTGCCTTAATCTGATAAAGGGCTTCTATATTAAACAGACGTGTGTGAAACATCCCATCACACTGCTTTCTGCACAGTTTAGGTCAAGATAAGAACACAGCCATGACCACCACTAATCAATATTACACTGCAACTCCTAACCACCACAATTTACTCCCTTTCTCACTATCAAAAGGAAAAAAAATAATAGGAAGGCAAACTGTAACCTAGGAAACAAAAATTCATTTACAGATTATAACTCTCTGTAAGGATACAAAAATCTTGCGACACTTTAGAAAGAAAATAATGGAATAAGGTCACCAGCTACAAAGTCAAAACATAGACAATGTATTTCTACACATTAGCAATCAATTTTTTAAAGATAAAATTTATAATAAACAGGAAAAGAATATATCTAACAAAAATTGCAAACAAATACATTTTATACTTCAAAATAAAAATTTAAAGCTTTAGAACACATCTAGAGATTATACAGAAATATTTCAGAACTATAAATGCTTTTAGCATATACCAGAAGCACTATTAATCTTGAGACAGTATTTTGGTATACAAAGCATCTAACCATAAATGTCTCAGTTTTAAGGACAGCATGACACAGAAAATGCACCCTTACCTTCCCATCAGCTGTCACAGCAAAGAGTGTCTGTTCTCCTCCAATTAACTGCACTGGTCTAAGAGTTGCAAGGGCTTCACATGGAGTGGGGACTTTGACTTTTGCACCTTCAATGCCCCCAAGCTGCCCTCTATGATTATGTCCCCATCCATAAATGGTTCCACTGCCGCCAGCAGAAAGGGTCCAGTCGTCTGGTCGCCTACAGCAAACATGAAAAGAGCATTTGACATGAGAAGAACTGCACACGTAAGCTTGCTTTCACACGGAACGGCATTTCTTGTTTCTGACATAATAACCTGTTCATCCACTGCACGAGCTGCTCATCCTGCTCTCTTTTGAAAACGTCATGGCTCTCATGCAGAACATCCATGTGTTCGCTGTCCGCCATTAACTCACGGATTTTCTTAGCCACCTAGACAACATTATGATGAGACCATGAATCAAACACTCATCTCAAGAATAAAACAAATACGTATGAAGACAAGACAGGAGGAGTCCTTGCCTGGGAATATGAGGAAATGCTAATCATCAGCACTGTGATTTTATGGTTAATAAGTAAAAGCAACACGATCACATCAAGTCTAAGGGATTAAAATGTCTACACAGCATCGCTGCATCTTTCACACGAGCTTCACTGGAATTCAGCGTGCCTTCTTTCATTTTCACCTATGTGGGGTTTTCTTTCTAATATTTCTTGACAAGATAAGCTTTTGTGTCTCATAATACTGGTGTCATTTTTCTAAACTTTAAAAATGCTTTTGCATTACAATAATGATACTTAAGTAATATGCAATACCTCATCAAGAAACAGACGGGGCAATGGTGTTCTCTTGTCCAGGGCCACAGCAACACGAGAGGCCATGCAGTACCGTCGAAACCAAGCCCACTTGTGTGTCTCAGCACAGCAAGGGAGAGTATCTAGTTCCAGGTCACAGGCAAGAGCTACTAGCACCTGCAGCCACCAAAAGTTAAAAACACAGGAACACACAGAAATGCAGTTAACATTACACTTTGACAACACTATGGCTAGTGATGAGCAGACTGTCACAGGCCACCATCCCAAGGTTCCCATTCAAGATCTCCTTACTTCCATCAGCAGGGATGTGGTTATTTCTAATAGTTCCTATAGATGCGCCTCCTACACAGGATCTCAGATCCAACAACTGCTATAATATTTGTTGCCTATATCAACTAATAAGATCTGTGTATTTCAGTGAGCTGGCTCTTAGGCATGGGAGCTTAGCTCACACAATCATTTCTTCAGATTTTCACAGATTTTTCAATTTCAGCAATGCCTAGAACTGCCCTCAAAGAGGCCCAAAACACATCACATTGTATGTGACAGGTCCTGGTGACTCTCCCAAATATTTCTGGTGTCAGTTAAAGATAAATCAAATATTACCTTAAAGAATGGGCTGTGGAGCAGCTGTTTGCCCCCTCTCACAATAGGGTCTTCATATTCAAACTGCCTTTGCAAAGCTTCCGGAAGGCCTTTCACCAAAGCAGCAAGAGCACTGCCTGAAAAACTCTTAACAACAAAAGAATATTCTATTACAGGAATCCAAAATGCAGAGGGCTCCACAATTTGTTTCATTTCTGTAAGCCAAATGTTTCATTACGTAGTTACTATTTCCCTTTAAAAAGTGCTTACTGATACTCTCAAGTAGGGAAAAAGGCTTAAAGGACACGAACACTGAAACAGAAAACAGACGGTCTGAACACTCATCTCAGAATGCTCGGCCGACAGCTCAGCACAGCTCCTCCTGCGGAACCCATCCCTCTCCGGCCCACAGACCCTCCCTGACCTGGTGAGGTGAGAGCCAACCAGAACTACCTCATCAGCAAACAGAGGGCTCTGGGAATCACTGTAAAGTCCAACAGGCACCATCCCATACTCACAGCCATCGACACAGACTTTTTTTTTTTTTTTTTTTTTTTTTGATAGGCCGAGTGGACAGTGAGAGAGAGAGAGACGGAGAGAAAGGTCTTCCTTTGCCATTGGTTCACCCTCCAATGGCCACCGCAGCCGGTGCGCTGCGGCCGGTGCACCGCGCTGAGCCGATGGCAGGAGCCAGGTACTTATCCTGGTCTCCCATGGGGTGCAGGGCCCAGGGACTTGGGCCATCCTCCACTGCACTCCCTGGCCACAGCAGAGAGCTGGCCTGGAAGAGGGGCAACCGGGACAGAATCCGGCACCCCGACTGGGACTAGAACCCGGTGTGCCGGCGCCGCTAGGCGGAGGATTAGCCTAATGAGCCGCAGCGCCGGCCGACACAGACTTTTTTTAAAGAAAAATCCAAAATCCAGTTTGAACTCAAGTATATGTAGCAATATAAGGCAAAAATCAAGATGTGACAAAGCCCTCCTTATGCTCTGGTGAAATTCCACAATGCTTCTCGATGATTTAGAGGTTTAAAGGATTACAGTAGTATTTTATCCCCAAAAGGCCACAGGTCTACAAATTGTACCATAATGTTACGTACCAAAGCTCTTGTTTCCCCGTCATTTTCTCCTAGCAGTCTATTTATGTTAATCGACTGCCCAAATTCAGTTGTAAGCAGCTTCCTCAATCTTTGAAGGGCCCACATTCTGTGACTGGCAGCTGAAACAGACAGACAGAAAATATGAGAAGCTTGACCCATTTTCCAACTATAAGACAGGTGTGATTATAATGGCATCATTACCTAAGGCACTCAACTGTGCACATGCCGCCAGAGAGGCTGCAAGGCGCGGGACGATGCTTCTGTTGGAGGTGAGATTGAGTCGGAAGTCCAACAGACATGTCACCAAGTCCATGGATGGGCAGGAGAGGACGCAGCGATCGGAAAGGAGGTCCTTTGGGCCTGCGAATGAACACACGGTGCATGTGCCTGTGTCTGAGGGGAGCTGCCGTTATCAGTTGAGGAGGGGAGGGCAGTTGCTGGAGTGAGTTTCGTGGGTTCTTTTCCTCAGGTCAGTACAGAGATAAAAAGCCAGAAAACAATTTGCAAAAAAGCAGAAACTTTTATTTGATTGACAAGTGAAAGAAAAGTGTCTAGTCCAAGAGGAAACTGGACAGGACACTGGCTTTCAGGAAGCGCCCAAAGTTTTAAGGCATTACTATCTTTTCATTGGGTTATTTTATGGAGGTGCCACACTATATGTTGATTGGATTGGGGCACACGGAGATAGTAGGGGTCTCTTGGAGACAGCCAGATTCTGGTTAGGGGAGTGGACCCCTCTTTTGTTAGCTCTGGGTGGAATACTGCAACTAACTTGAATTTGTGATTTACACCCACAAGGTCACACATGCAGCATAAGAAGCCACAGTGAGGGAGATGTCGGCAGGTCTGGAAACAAGCTTTGCAGCTGCATCTGGCAGCTGCTTGTGAAGGACATTCTTCCTGTGTCTGAGGGGCCCACAGAACCCCAGCTCCACTGGATGGCCTCAGCTGCCCCACAGCAAGACACAATTGCAACTATCAAGGGTGGCCCCAGCCACCTGTAACTCAGCAGTCAAGGGTGTGCCTGTGGCGTAACACTAAATCATATGAGCCATGCTCTTTTTTGTTTGTTTTTTATTATTTTTTTGACAGGCAGAGTGGACAGTGAGAGAGAGAGAGACAGAGAGAAAGGTCTTCCTTTTGCCGTTGGTTCACCCTCCAATGGCCGCCACGGCTGGCGCACCACGCTGATCCGAAGGCAGGAGCCAGGTGCTTCTCCTGGTCTCCCATGGGGTGCAGGGCCCAAGCACTTGGGCCATCCTCCACTGCACTCCCAGGCCACAGCAGAGAGCTGGCCTGGAAGAGGGGCAACAGGGACAGAATCCGGCGCCCCGACTGGGACTAGAACCCAGTGTGCCAGCGCCACAAGGCGGAGGATTAGTTTAGTGAGCTGCGGCACCAGCCCATGAGCCATGCTCTTAACATTAACATTTTCACTGTAAAGCTAAAGCCTTAGGAACTGTGACCAGCAACACACTCATCTTCCACATCAGGAGAAGAGGGAGTGCTAGCACTCTGACAGCCACAAGCCTCAGTGGGGCCTGTGGCAGCACTCACTCCCAACACAGCAGAGGGCAGACCATGAATTACTGTTAACAGTCCCATCAGTGCCTCCATTACCTGCAGCTGGCATGATGGGGTAGACAGTGAAGCGCCAGCCCCACCCATTCACAGAACCATCACTGATGAATTTCCACTTTAACTCATCCCCCGGGATGCGGAGCTCACTGGACCAGTCAGACCACTCACGGCCTGGAGAGAAAGCACACCCTGGGGTTAGGTTCACTCCATCACTGATCAACTCACACTTCTTTAGATACAAAGCAAAATCATTCACACTGTGTCAGAAGACCACGGAGCCCTTCCAACCCATACATTCCCCAGTTCAAGTTCACAGAGACACAACACTCTCGGTGAATAGCATTTTAATACACACCCCATTCAGCAGACTCACTCAGCCCCTGTAGTAAGTACTAAGGACGCTGCATCGGAGAGACCACCACCTAACAGGGATACAACCACAGTCACAGCTAGGGTGCAGTGACAGAGGTCTGCAAGGCTGGCCCATGTCATGGCTGCAGGGATGGGAGCCAAGCAACAGGAAGAGACCTCGCTTTTCCCAAGATCTCAGTGTGCAGCTTAGCTTGGCCAAGAAAAGGACACCTTCCAGGAAGGAATGGAATCGCCTGACCAGAGCCAGGGGCCGGGGTGCTGTGGAGAGAAGCTGCAGTGTGTTATCTCATCTCAGAGGAGATGGAGATCCCTTCCACAACTAACAACACTACTAAAAGCCACATTGACAGACATCTGACAAAGTGCCCGGAAAACCTATGCTCATCAGCGTGACCACAACGCTCCACCCAAAGCTCTAGTTCAGGGAGTTAAATAAGCACACAGTGTAAGATTTACTGGGACACAGACACGCCCACTCATTGACATGTGGTATGTGAGCAGTTATGACAGAGACAAGATGTGGCCCACCAAGCCTGAAATGTTCACCACAGGGCCCTTTACAGGAAGAGTTTGCTGTCCCGTGCTTGAGATAAAGAAGAAAGAGCTATGAAAATACAACCCCCCGCCCCCATGCAACTGAAAATTCTAAAACCCCAGTAAAACAGCACTTAACAAACTCCTGGGATGCAGTAATATACACCTGCTTGACCTCATGAGTACATCAGCAGAGCAAAGCCAGGTCCAGACACAATGGCTGCTAGCTCCTCAGTGTTTTATCCACCATACATTCAGAACATTTGTTCCATGTAGCCAAGTCCCCATAGCTGGCAGTGAAAAACAAATTCTTTGAAAATGCTCTGTCCTATGCCAACCTTTACCTCCACATGCCTGGCACTTTCACCCATCTTTGCACCTTGTCTACCTGGGTGAAGCTGGGTGTGTCCTGACAAGGATCCACACTTGCTCATCACTCAGTACCCCTGCCCATCAAGTGGTATGATGTATACACCATACAGATAATTACTCATTTCAAGTGGGAAGTGGCAAATAAACCCTACTGTACCTCACGGCTAAATGGCTTCTTGTCCCTTTCTTAAAGCTGCCATAAGAATGAGGCAGCAGCGTCGGTCCCGCCATGTACACAGTTCTGTTTACAGAGGCAAGCAGACTGTCCTGCTTAACCACCCTTCCTCACCTGACCGCACAGAGACGATCCTGTTGACGCCGTCCATGACTGTGAGAGGGTCATGGCGCCTCTCTGTGGAGCACTGCCGGTCAAACTCCACCCTGAGTCCTTCTGCTCCTTGAGGACAAGCAAGCACAACACAGAGTGAGAACTTCAAAACCACTTAAACTAACCGTCTACCAAGCAGAAACAGTGGGGCCTCCAAAACGAGAAAGACCACCCTATTTCCCGTCTACCTCCCCCACCAGACCGTGACCGTCGCCTGAAAGATCAGAAAGCACTTCTGCTTGGCCAGATTGCCGTGTGCTCTCACTCTGGACAAACTTGCATGGTGCGAGCCCGATATAGCCCATTACTGAACAGGAGGGCCTTGTGGAAACCCCCAATCTAGAGTCAAGTCAGGTAGAGTTGTGAGTAACCCAGGGACCCGCACCTCAGCGACTGGCATCTGGAGTGGAGAGTCTTAGGGGACTGAGTCCTGAACAAGTGTGGCCTGTCTGGGTAGGCAGGATCAGAACTAAATTCTAAGACACCCAGTTGGTGTCCACAGAGAATAGAATTGCTTGGTATGAAAAATCCAGATTTGGTGTCAGATGTGCTGTGAGTAAAGGAGTAAGTTAGGTTGAAACATTTTCAAGGATGAGCAGAGGACAACACTGGGGTCCAGGAGTGAGGCGCAGGAGGAAGGGAGGGAAGAATGATGTCACACCCAGGGTTGTGCTGGTGGGTTTCACACAGAGGACCAGCAGGCTCTAACTGGTTTGAAGAGAATGTCTCTGGACTTTGTGTAGAAGCTGATCCTGTGAGGACCCGAGAGGTGGGAAGGGAAGCAGGAAGAGTCACCCAGTCAGAAAGGACGTTAGTGTAAAAACCAGGTGAGACCCAATGGTGGGCCATCTGAATTGTCTGGAATGCATGGGAAATGGCTGAAATTGCAATATACTGCAATAAAACACACAAGACAGGATTGGCTAGTGGAGTGAATATAAAATGAGAAATAGAAAAGAGGTGGTCATAGATTTTTGTCTCTTGCAATTGTTGAACAGAAATACCTTTCGGTTTTGCCATTTCCATCCTGAAAGAGTTATAGCTGAAAGGTAAAACAAAAAACAAACAAGAAAAAAAAAAAAGAAAAGAAAGAAACAACAACAAAACAACTTTTTTGAACTCCACATCTTTCTAAAAATTTAAGAAAACTAATTTCACTGAAAATGAACAAAATAGGGGCTGGTGTTATGGTGGGTTAATGTCACTGCCTGCAACGCCAGCATCCCATATGGGTGCCAGTTCACGTCCTGGCTGCTTTGCTTCCAACACAGCTCCCTAATGACCTGGGAAAGCAGTGGAAGATGGCCCAAGTGCTTGGGAGCCTGTTCACCACATGGGAGATCGGATGAAACTCCTGGCTCCTGGTTTACCGAAACCAGCCCTGGCTGTTGTAGCTATCTGGGAAGGGAATGGAAGATGTGATGTCTTGTCTCGTCTCGTCTCGTCTCCTCTTCTCTTCTTTACCCTCCCCTCCCCTCCCCTCTCCTCCCCACCCTTTTCTCTCTCCTACACCTCTCCCTCTGTAAATCTTTCAAATAAATAAATCTTTAAAAAAAAAAAATGAACTAAATAGAGGCAGAAAGGCCAAATCTAATACAAAGTTGTTGTCAGAAAAGAGAATAAAGAACAGAGTTACAGCCCTACTGACAACAAAAGCAGGCCAGAAATGTGCACAATATCCAGAAAACTCTCCTTTATCCTTTCAAAACAAGTGAGAAACACAATAAGGAAATGATATAATGTACAAAAGAATAACAAATTCAAGAACAGGAAAACCAAAAAAACTAAATGGTAAAACTAAGGGAAGAATTACAATTTAAAAAAAGAATTCCAAAATAAAGATTAAACTAGAAGAGGCATAAGCTCAAATAAACATAATACCAAAAGTCTTACAGCAAAAGAAAAAATCTTTTAAAATAAAGAATAGAAAAGTATTTGAGGAGTAGCCAACATTACATCTGTAAGACATCCAACACATAAAAAATTGACCAGTGTTCCAAGAAAGGAGAACTAAACAAGGCTGCAGAATGAACACCACACCCTTTATCTGAGAGTAACCTAGAATGGTCAACATTAGCACAGTTTAGTAAAACAATAGAAAAATCACATGATTCAAAAGGAGGGAAAATGCATTATCACCGTCACAGTGTACAAAGAATAAATGATCTAAGGATTTTTTTTTTTTTTTTTTTTTTTTGACAGGCAGAGTGGACAGTGAGAGAGAGAGACAGAGAGAAAGGTCTTCCTTTGCCGTTGGTTCACCCTCCAATGGCCGCCGCGGCCGGCGCGCTGCGGCCAGCGCACCGCGCTGATCCGATGGCAGGAGCCAGGAGCCAGGTGCTTTTCCTGGTCTCCCATGGGGTGCAGGGCCCAAGCACCTGGGCCATCCTCCACTGCACTCCCTGGCCACAGCAGAGGGCTGGCCTGGAAGAGGGGCAACCGGGACAGAATCCGGCGCCCCGACCGGGACTAGAACCCGGTGTGCCGGCGCCGCTAGGCGGAGGATTAGCCTAGTGAGCCGCGGCGCCGGCCCTAAGGATTTAATATTGATGTTGGGGACTGTAGAGGAATCTACTAGAATGCCCTAAAACATCACAATGACTAAACAGACAAAACGACAAACAGAAAACATTAAAATGTATTAAAACCAAGACTAAAGTTTGAAAGGAAAAAGATATAGTACATAATAACGGTGGCTTGATCAGCATAGCCCTGACTGTTAATGAACAACTTAATACATTATCCCTCTTAGTAGTTTTTTTTATCTGTTCTACTTAATATGACTAGTTTAATTCTGTAATTATCACACAGTTATTCTTAAGTGTTGAAAATTAACTGAAATGTGATCCCTGTTGAACATGGGAGTGGGAATGGGAGAGGGAAGGGATGTATAATTTGGGACATGCTCAGGCTGACTTGCCCCAAGTGGTGGAGTTGGAAGCATACCAGGGGATTCCAATTCAATCCCATCGAGGTGGCATGTACCAATGCCATCTCACTGTTCCAGGTGATCAGTTTCAGTTCACAGTTGGTCATGGTGGAGGGACTGGGAGTCAAAGGGAGCACATAGACAAGTCTAGTACCTGCTAACGCTAACCAATGGAGTAAATAAAGGGGAGAGTGATCCAACATGGGAAGTGAGATACTCAGCAGACTCATAGAATGGCAGATGTCCTAAATAGCACTCTGGCCTCAGAATCAGCCCTAAAGGCATTCGGAGCTGATGAAAAGCTCATGAGAGTATTTCAGGCATGGAAAGCCAAGACACTCTGGCAAAAGATCTCTGCGAGTGAGATCCCAGTGGAAAGAACAGGTCATCAAAGAAGGAGGTATCTTTCTCTGAAGGGAGGAGAGAACCTCCACTTTGACTATGACCTTGTCTAAACAAGATAAGAGTCGGAGAACTCAGAGGGCTTCCATAGCCTTGGAAACTCATGACTGGAGCATAGGGAGATTACTGATGCCATAGACAGGAGTGTCAATTGGTAAAGTCAACAACAGGAGTCACTGTGCACTTACTCCTCATGTAGGATCTCTATCCTTAATGTGCTGTACATTGAGATTTAATGCTATAACGAGTACTCAAACAATATATTTCACTTTGTGTTTCTATGGGGGTGCAAACTGTTGAAATCTTGAATTAATGCATACTAAACTGATCCTCTGTAAAAAAAAAAAAAAAAAAGAAATTATCAATTCCCAACTTGACTCTCATTGGGATTAAACATGACAATAGGTCTGATCTGATTTCATCATCATTAAAAAAAAAAATCATCTATTATTTTTCACTTTATGTTTCTGTGTGGGAGCAAACTGTTGAAATCCACACTTGATGTATACTAAGCTGATCTTCTGTATATTAAGATAATCGAAAATGAATCTTGATGTGAATGGAAGGGGAGAGGGAGTGGGAAAGGGGAGGGTTGTGGGTGGGAAGGACGGTATGGGGGGAAGCCATTGTAATCCATAAGTCGTACTTTGGAAATTTATATTCATTAAATAAAAGTTTAAAAAAAAATAACATTATGCTCTGGAAGATACAGTATTATTTTAAGAATTTGCAAGAATAAAGAGAGCATATGACAAAATCTTTTCAATGTTTTTCAGTAACTGTAGTGACAATGACAGTATTAGAATTATATCCTGAATCTGCTGTGTATGTAATGTGAGATAAGCAAATGAAAAATTAGATAGTATAATTATATAAATTATATTTATATAAATTATAGATAGTATAGATAGTATAGTACTCTATCAGCCTCTGTCCTGTAACTTGAATTTGGTATGGAAGAAAACAGACACTGACATAACAGAAGAAGGTTAAGCAGAAACTTTATACTTTTGAATTTGACTCAAGAATAAGCATGAACTCAAAATAAATTAGTCTGTCAGCCCAATCCATCATATTCCTGCCCAGTGAAAAGATATAGAAGCAATGATAGCCCAGTAGCAGTGAGTATCCACCCCAGCATCCAGGTTGAGAGAGAGAGAGAACATGCACTGGTTCACTCCCCAAAAGCCTGAAATGGCTGGGGCTGGTCCAGACCAGAGCGAGGAGCCTGGAACCTAACCAAATATCCCATCTGGGTGGCAGGGGCTCAAGTACTTGATGCTTCCCAGGTCTACATTAGCAGGAAGCCAGAATGCAAAATGGAGTCAGGACTCAAATCCAGGCACTCCAACATAGTTGGAGACATAATACTCTAACCAGTGTCTCAACTGCTAAGCCAGATGTCCACCCCAGGTTGTGATCTTGAAATACCATCTTCACTGAAAGAAACCACAAAAGATCCCAGGTGGAGAAGGGGCCCTACAGGATGAGCTTAGAATACCTGTCACACCATACTACGGGAAAGCTTATCAACGGATCACCAGAATCATTTCAGAGGCCAACTGAAGCAGCTACCACTCTTAGGAGCTTCAATGAGGAAAAAAATCACAGTGGATTAAAACCTCTCATGTAAGTTTCAGCCCATGAGTTCATAAGGACACAAAATATAAAAACACTAACTAAGCACCCTCAAGGATGATAGGGAACTAATTCTTTCTCTTGAAAAAACTGGTAAATAGAAAGAATCAAGCTTTTATATAATATATTTTTTTATGCAAACAGTACCCCTAGGTAACCAATGAAAGGAAAAGTGAAAATGTCTATTTATAAAAGTGTTCCAGTTAATAAATACCAAATAAATGATTCAATTAGAATAACATTTTGTAGTCCTCACGGGATCTACTAGGTATTAGGTGAGGCTGGGTCACAGGAGCTAGGTGCTTCCTGAGGCTGCGTCACAGCCACCAAAGGGACTGCCAAAGGGCTGAATTCATTGGGCCTCTGAATCAGGTGGAATTTGCAGAGAGACATGACTCAGACACAGGCTGTACTACAGCAGCAGTGACCCTGCCCTGAGGAGGTCCAGGCCCCTGGGAAGGTCATGAGTTAAAGGCCTGAGTGCCTCAACAGGTGAACGGTCAAAAGGAAAGGGAGAAAGAAGGAAAGGGGGATGGAGAAAGAGAAGGGGAAAGCTAACTGTCTGTTCTGTAAAGTTAACTTTCTCAGAAAATGCAGTAAAGGAATTCTAAAGCAATTCTGTAGCTTCTTCTCTATAGAACAGAGATGGTTGCTCCTACTGAACTAATCACAGAATGAAGTCACTGTAAAGGCAAAGATCCATGCAGCTCCTCCCCAGGGGATGGACTGAGTACCTGGAATTTTCACTGTGCCACTCGTAGAAGTGTCATCAGTATAGGGATGGCTACTCTCCACCACCACAGGCTGAGAGGAAAGACGTCCACTTTGCGAGTCCGTGGCGACATCCTCCAACTCGGTGACACAGAGTTCCAACAACATATCTGCCACCTGGGGAGGAAACAGGGACACAAATGAGGAGGTCAAGTGGTTCCATACCTGTCTCTCTGTTCACTACCACTACTCATCCTGCTCTGGGTCCTTTGAAGGGACAAGGTGGTAGAGTGCAGGACCCAAAGTTTGAGAAATGTAGATGAAATCATGGCTCAGTATACTCACCTATAAACCAAGACAGCACCAAGCTAGCAAAAAGGTCTTGAGGCTTAGAGATAGCCTACACGAAAGCAGCCAGAAGGCACCTCACAAGCACAACACAGTCAATACACGGCAACTGGCCACACCAAACACCTGTGAGGACCCACAGACACCAAGGCAGGACGACCTCCTGACCTCCTGAGAAGGAGAGGCTGCCTCAGGAAGCAAAATATCAAAAGAAGGAGACAAACATTCAGAAAGATGATCAGGTCCTAGAGAGCCACGGCACTCAAGTAGGAGGGCGCAGGAATCAACAACAATCACGCCTCAGGTCCAACAGCGGCACAGAGTATCTGCAATGAGGGGGACTACAAATATGAACACGCTTGGGGATTTCCTGATCAAGACACAATAATCCAAAATGTTCTTATTTTAAAAATGTAGTAGCCATCTATGTGGTTAATGCTGATGATTATAACTTGGATCTTTTCAAAACCAAATGAGAATGCATTATGATAGCAATAATATATTCACCTCAAAACTTTAATTCAGAAACAAATAATAAAATTATTTTTATGCTACAAATGCTGTTCTATACTTTCATGAATATTCTTCTCAGTTTTTTCCTTATAATTGTATGTCAAACAGTTTAGCTTAGAAAAATTATATTTAATAAAAAACTAATATCATTGTTCTATGGGCATGATTATTATAAATTTATGTGTGTTTAAGAGTTCCAAATGGTAGGGCAGAGCAGGATATGAGGATACCCATCTTGCCAAACTGGCAAGCGTGGTTCAAAGTCAACCTTATCCTTATTTCTGTCTCTGCTGGAGCCTGAACAGCAGACGCCAGCAACACGAAATGCCTATGGGCAGAGTCCACAAGGGTGCTCTGGCCTCCCAGATCTTCCTCTGCAAAACCTGTCACTCACCACCAAGAAGAGGGCATGGAGCTTCTCAGGAGGGGTGAGAGTGGTCAGATATGGCTCTGACATTAGGGCCTGGGGCTTCCAAACCCAACCCTCCTCTACCAGCAAAGTGAATCTCCTTGAGCCAGTAACAATGTCTCAGTTACCCCAACTGTCATAGGAAGGCAACCTCTTCCCTCGGATCTGAGGAATGCACCAGAAGTTGGCTGGCCTGGATGTGGATGGCAGATGTTAGGAGTTACCTTGAATCAAAGTTCTCTGGGGCTGGCATTGTGGCACAGTGGATTAAGTCGTTGCCTTCAATGCCAACATCCCATACGGGAGCCAGTTTAAATCCCAGCTGCTCCACCCCTGGCCCAGCACCTTGCTAATGTATCTGGGGAAGCAGCAGAAGATGGCTCAAGTGGTTAGGCCCCTGCCACTCATGTGGCAGACCCAGATGATTCCAGACTCCTGGCTTCAGCCTGGCCCAGCCCCAACAGTTGTGGCCATCTCTCTCTCTCTCTCTCTGGTCTCTCTCTCTCTTTCAAATAAATAATTTTTTCT
Organism: Oryctolagus cuniculus; assembly: GCF_051225735.1. NCBI lineage: Eukaryota > Metazoa > Chordata > Mammalia > Lagomorpha > Leporidae > Oryctolagus > Oryctolagus cuniculus. The sequence continues at coordinate 17,245,094 of NC_142878.1, forward strand.
AAAAAAAAATGTTCTCATCACATCCTTTTCTCTCATAAATGCAATAAGCATGGAAGAAAATTTTTTCCTTGTGTCAAATCACTTTGATTTAATCTCTTAGTTACAAGTAACTTGTCTTAAAAACTAGAGAAGGGGCCGGCACCATGGCTCACTTGGCTAATCCTCCACCTGTGGCGCAGGCACCCCAGGTTCTAGTCCCGGATGGGGCGCCGGTTCTGTCCCGGTTGCTCCTCTTCCAGTTCAGCTCTCTGCTGTGGCCCGGGAAGGCAGTGGAGGATGGCCCAAGTGCTTGGGCCCTGCACCCACATGGGAGACCAGGCGGAAGCGCCTGGCTCCTGGCTTCGGATCAGTGCTGCGCTGGCAGCAGCAGCCATTTAAGGGGTGAACCAACGGAAGGAAGACCTTTCTCTCTGTCTGTCTCTCTCTCACTGTCTAACTCTGCCTGTCAAAACAAAAAAATAAATAAGTAAATAAATAAAAAACACCAACAACAACTAGAGAAGGAAACCTGAAACTTTTTAGTTTTTCCTAAATAACAGATTGAGAAATATCAAGCTCCTAAATAGCCATTACTGTGTTTTCATGACCACTCAGCCACACTAAAGTACTTTATAATTTTGATGGCTGGTATAAACACAGAATAGGTTACCTGTAACCAGCATCACTGTATCAAGCTCCCTGGCATGGCCAGTCTTGAAAAGGCAGAGCAAAGCTGATAATAAACAAGCATCCTCCAGGAAGCCCCAGGACCTCAGGACTGACCTCCCTGTGTCTATCACACAGCTTAGACTCTAGATCTACAGCCCAGACCATCTGATTGGCTGCTAGCTACATGTGCCTGCATGAATTTAAATTAATCCAAGTAAATACAAACTTCAGTTTTGTATCAGGTGCACTAGCCATATTTCAAGTTCTTAAGAGCCATGCGTGGCTGGTGACTACAGCCCTGGATGGATCAAGTGCGGAACATGTCCACATGACAGAAAGTCCTATAGGAAAGAGTGTTACCAAATACTGAAACATATTTAAAATATCATGGTATTGCTGCATAAAGAGTTATATCAATGGGACAAGAGTTATATCAATGGGACAGAAAAGAGTCTGTAAATACCCCACAATACATATAAGAATTTAGAATACAATAAAAGTGATTTTCAAATCATTAGGGAAAAGATGGATTATTCAATAAATTTTGTTAAGACAAATGGTTTGCCATCTAGGAAAAATAAAGTTGGATTCCTACTTTATTTCTTATATAAAGATAACCCAAAGGGCTCAAAAATGTAAACAAAATAAACTAAAATCATAAAGATGATTAGAAGAAAGCTTGGAAGAATTTCTTTAAAACAATATCATGAAAATAAACACTTCTTTGCAGCATAAAAAACCCAGAAGGTGCAAATGAAAAAAAAAAAAAAAAAAAAAGCAGATCTTACTGAAGAAAAAATTTCTACAAAGCAAAAAATAACAAAGTAATATCAAAGGCAAATGGAGGTGGCAGGGGGACTGCAATATATTAGTTAGCAATGGAATTCAAAGAACTCTAACAATCAATTAAAAACAGAAGAACGCCAAAACCAGTTCTAAAAAGGAGAAAGGATGCTGCTGTGGAAAATAATTCACTGATTTTTTTATGGATATTTATTTATATATTTACTTATTTACTTGAGAGAAAAAGGGTTTGGGTTGGGGGTGGGAGAGTAGTGGAAGTGAAACTCCATCCACTGGTTCACTCTCAATGTACCTGAACCAGTACAGGCAGAAGCCAAGAGCCCAGAACTCCATCCAGGTCTCCCACACGGCAGGCAGGGGCTGGAGTTCCTGGGCCATCTCCCACTGCTTTCGCAGAAAGCGGAGCAGTTCAGACCCTGACACAGGATATTGGTGTCACAAGTGGTGGCCCACCCCACCACCAGCCCCCAGTGTTTTGTCTGAAAAGAGTGCTTCTAAATAGCTCTAGGCTAGGACCAAATGCAGCAGAAGGGACTGTGTGACCATCAGCAGTGTCTTCCTTCAGGCAGAGGTTAGCTCAGCATGGAAAAGAAAGATGGGGTACGCAGCCCTTAGCCCCCCGACCAACTCACCTGTGGGTAGGCAGTGCCCATGCCAGACAGCACTGCCGAGAGCACGTCCCTGCCCCTGTCCCCTGCGCGGCTGCACACTGACAGTTTAAGCAGGTCCACCACCACACGGGTATCATCTGCAATCAGCAGGCTGGTGAACTCATCCAAGGACTGAGGCTCCGGGCCTGATGCTTTATTTTGGCTTTCAACATCCTACATTAAATGACGTAAGAGATAAAGGGTTATCAGTTTACCCACAACTCAAAGAACATGTCACCACAATGAGTAAAGCCTTTGGGGTATTTAAGGCCATGAAAAACCAAATTAATGAAGAAATGGGAGTCCCCTAAAATCTCAACCAAACACTGTACTATGTTTTCAAGGCCAATTAGTTGTTTTACAAATTACCAATAGCATCCGTCAAAAAGGAATGCCTTAAACTACATAGAAATGACAATTCACTGTTATGACCACATTTGTATCATAGGTAGACATTATAGCAGAAGACCTAAAAGTCAAGTCATACCATACAAAATCTACCCCTTATCCATAAGATATATTTGGGCATTTTCTATCAAATTTGTATACTGTCACTTTGCATATTTTGTCTAGATCTTCTCCATAATTCTTTCCTAGAATTTCATTTAAAGAAACTCATTGACATGTAACACATTATTCATAATCTCTTGCTCCTTGGATTCTTCATAAAAAAATAACCTATGAAATAAAGTCTTATTATTATTACTCTCTTAGTTCCGTATCCACCATGTGAACTAGGATATATGTATCTTTGATGATTAAGCTTTCTCCTTTTTCAGTAGAGGAAATGGCTGTCAGCCATCTCCCTAGCATCACTGCTCCAAAACCCCTACCCCATGAGGGCATCCTACCCAAGACAGATGCCCCACTAGGTTTGTCTAACATACAGGAGCCCCTAGGAGATTGGCGCTGGGGCTGTTTCTGGCAAAGGAACAAGACAGCCACCAGAGCCGAGGAATCCCAGTTCCTGACCCTCAAGTAGGGATCACTGTGACCCTGTGTGAAACAGGGATGGGCCCAAGATCCCCAGGCAGAGTCTGGCTCCCGCAAGGGTGAGCAGGGCCAGAGAAGCGCTTCCTCTTTTCTCTCTAGACTTCAGAACTTTAGCAAATGCAGTGAGACACTTTCCAGAAACAGCAAAAGGTTTGGGGAAGCACAATTCATCCAGGAACCTTAAGGAGAATGTGACTCCTGTACACTAGACCTCTCTGAGACAGGAAAAGGTTCTCCTATGCTCCTGTCTGCAGGGAGGCCCCGGATGTTGCTAAGTGCAAGTCACCAGGACCGACATTCCAGAGGATGCACACTGAGGACAGCAAAAGCATTCAGTTAAATATATTGATTACATTTAATACTCTGATATTGAAACTGAAAGAACCTAACTTGTTTTTGGTGAGGGTGTTAAACATACATACACACACACAGACACAGACGCACATGCACACACACAAACAACATGTCTAGGTGAATTGCTAAAAATCACTAGCAGTCTATCTTTAAAGAAGAAAATTACTTTGCCATAATTTAAAAGTCAAACCAAAATTGAAATGGCAGAATTCAGGTGTATAACTTGGATGATGCCTGTTGTATGAATAAATTGCTAGAAAAGAAATCATACTATCCTTCTTCTACCTAAAAGCAAAAATCTTGCCACCTTCAGAATAATTTCTGCATTATACCCTCATTTCAGGAGAGTAACAAAAATCAGAACTTGATTCTAGACTCCTGTTTATAAACAGCAATCTTCTTATTACCCCAATTGGTTACAAATAATTTCCACAGGACATAATTTCTGTCTGAGTAACAGTACAATAAAACAAAGACTCCAAATGCAGTTTTGCAAGTCTGTCCTCAACAGGATAGGCTGTCAAAGGAGAGTGTGAGGGAGGGAGAGGTGGCCTGGTGTGAGGCGTGCCTCAGAAGGCTGGGAAAGGTGGCCACACCTGGGGTGCCTAGTGTGGCAGGGCCAATCCAACAAGGAGCCAGCCTAAAGGGGCTGGGAGGGCCACAGGTAAAGCAGGATGTGCACTTACAGTCTGATAGACTTAAAGTCTATCAGGAAAGATAGACTTTTAGTGCAGAGGTTGTGTAGAAGAAAAAGAGCATTCACAATAGGGTGAGTGGTAGCCAAACTGGGAGGTTCATCATTCATGGGGACTGACAGTAAGTAAACAGCCTGTCAGTGACAGGACCCCGGTTTCTTATTTTCAGAGAAGAGAATTAAAAATATGGAAAGAGTGGAAACTAGAATCAATCCTAGATGGGTTAGAATCAACTGTATTGATATGAACTAATGGTTTTCAATATATGTAGATATATAACCACATAAATCTGAGGCACATACCAATAGCATATATACACACAGTCATTTATTCCCTAGCTTTGTCATCTCGATAGCAAAGACTACATGAAGGGCGATATCTTGGCTTCTAAATACTGTTCTCCACTAAAAAAAAGAACCAAGAATTCTTGGACAAACAGTTGATTCTTCTGCTGGAGCATAAAACATTTTGTTGAGCCTAGAATTTTGTGTTATATCATAAAGAAAGGAAATGCTCAAAGAATGATGGAAGCATGTCAGTATCTGGATACTTAAAGAAGAATTAACATCAACCCTTTACAAATACTTCTAAAGAAAAGAGAAAGGAATGCTCCCCAACTCAATCTATGAAGTCCAAACAAAAACATCACAAGAAAAACTAGATCTGTCTCCCTTATGAACTAAAGATGCAAAAATTCCTAACAAAATAGTAACAAGCCAAACCCAGCAACATAGAAAAGGATTATGCACCAAAAATATGGAAAAGTAGAAGGTAAGAACAACTTTTGTGGTGTTGGACTGATGAGAAGAAAAGACTGTCGTACAGGAGAATGCCAATGATTATACTCTAAAAGATATGATAAGGTTTGAAAAATGAATACCACAGTAACAATGGATTCATCTAGAAGTATTAATGGTAGGTAAAAGTATAATGAGATACAGGGTATTTACACAGTCCCAAAGTATCTTCCCAAGAGTGTTTATGAGCATTAACACACTAACTGTCTTCTACTGGAGAAAACTGGTAGGCACCTTAACTCAACAATAAGAGTTACATCACCAGTAAGGCCATTAATAATATTTCTTGTGGTAGTCTGTCAAAGTTAAAGACTGAAGAATTGTTCCATACTGAAGAATAAAGAGACAACATACAATCCTAGGTCCAGTGCTAGACCTATAAGCATACCATTGGCATAATGGACAAAATTTAAATAGGTCAATGGATTAGAAGGAAATAAATCTTAGATCAGCGTTGACATCTGATGCACAAGAAATACACACTGAAGCATTATGGAGTGACAGGGCTTGTGTCCTCTTGCAGCTTATCTAAATAGTTCAAAAATGCTAACTGGATAATCTAGGTGAATGGTATATGGAGTATACTATATTCTATTCCTAAATACTATTTCTACAACTTTCATGTATATTTAAGATTATTTATAAAAGGTTATTTAAACAAAAAGCTAAGAAGAATGCTTCTTGACCTCTTTGGTTTTGGTCATTGTTTCTGCAATGATGCTGGCAGCCCCTGGGTCGTCCGTCACGGGGATAAATGGCCGAGAGGAGGCTGTGGGAGCAGATGGGGTCACTGCAGAGGGAGTCATCGCATCCTCAGAAGAGACAACCTAATTGGAGGCACACGGGGGGAGGATTTTAAGTGGGAAAACTCAGCAATGAGGCATGCTTCCTACCCAAGTTCCAAATGTCTTATCTGAGGCCAACTGGGGCTGTTCACAATGTTATGCATTTTTTTAACTTTTATTTAATAAATATAAATTTACAAAGTACAGTTTATGGATTACAATGGCTTCCCCCCCCCCCCATAACTTCCCTCCCACCCGCAACCATCCCATCTCCTGCTCCCTCTCCCATTTCATTCGCATCAAGATTCATTTTCAATTATCTTTATATACAGAAGATCAATTTAGTATATATTAAGTAAAGATTTCAACAGTTTGCACCCACACAGAAACATAAAGTGTAAAATACTGTTTGAGTACTAGTTATAGCATTAATTCACATTGAACTACACATTAAGGACAGAGATCCTACATGAGGAGTAAGTGCACAGTGACTCCTGTTGTTGACTTAACAAATTGACACTCTTGTTTATGGCGTCAGCAATCTCCCTAGGCTCTTGTCATAAGATGTGAAGGCTGTGGAATATCGATTTTTCAGAGGCAACACAGTGCTTACACGAGGTATCAGCTACCAGCCTGCACCGTCAAGTGCATGCACATTTCCAGGGAAAGCTCTCACTGTTCAGCGGGTCACAAGCACCACCCCAAAACAACCTCACATCTCTTCTACTTGGGTGTTTCCCCCAAACAAGTTTCAAAGACATTTTACTTTCAGAGCATTACAGTTTCAGAATTGCAGATAAAGGATTGTGAACTTGTATTTAATGGTTTTTGAAAGAATAAATCTATTTCAATTTAAACATTTTTAAAAAAATAAGCTCCTTTAAATAGAATATTTTTCTAATTCAAGCCAAAAATCAAAGTAGTAAACACAAAAACAGCCTCAAGTAAGTAACAGAGTAACTGAAACCTTCCTAGGTACTACTTTACCTTTCTAACCTAACATGGCTTTACAAGTTCCTTTTACCTCTCTTTTTTCTTGCCATGGGTTTGGACTCAGTCTGTCTTCCATATCAATAGCCAGCAAGCATTCCTCTCCATTCACGGGACTGGTCATGGCAGGCGTATCTGAGGTGGGTGCTGAGGAGGAGAATGAGGGGCACTCCACGGGTGCAATCATGCCAGCTGGCATCAGGGCCCCAACCACCGCATCTCTGTGAGAACAGAAAGCCAGGCTTCGTGAGCTACCACGGCATGACAAGAGGCAGCAAGGACAGACAAGGGCTCACTGAAGCCTTTCCTAATTCTTGTAGGACAGATGGAAAAGAGCTTTGAAAAACCACTGAACATGATGAGTATTACCAGGGATCCACCTGCTCAATGCTCGCAGGTCTTCTTTACAGTAATGTGCTGTATCACAATGCTTTTGCAATGATGGATCACACATATGACAGTGGTTGTGTAAGATTACATGGCCTAGTGCCAAGGGAGCTATCTTAGTGTCTGTAAGTAAGTACATTCTATGATGTTTGCACAACCACAAAAACAACTAACAACTCATTTCTCAGAACATGTCCTCATCATTACCTGACACATGACTATATCTGAGTAACTACAGTAATAACAAGTGAAAGACGGCCACATATGAAAACCAGACCAAAACAAGTCTCTAGCTCTTCCTGAGAAAACTTCTTGGATGGTAATTACAGCCTAAGGGACAGATAATTGAACAATTCTGTGTTCACTGAAAGCCTGTCACATCTTGGCTGCAAGGACTAAATGTCCTCTCAATAACTGATCCAAGTTTTCTTCTGAAACTACGATCCTATGTAAGTATTTTCAACAGGTCCACACCTAAGATAATAAATAGGCAGCTCATTTAGGCTATGGGAAAACAACAGTAAAATATTGCAAACAACAGCACTATCCAAACTGCCTTACTAAGTACGTGAAGGAGATAAGCATCCTGAAAATCACTGTAAATTTGTATCAACTAATTCTGCCTCTCTTTCCCCAAATATTAATGCTCAGCATTTACTGACCAAAAATAATAATGTTCTTTAACTTAATTTTCTGATTCATATTTCAATATTCATTAAAGTAAGCATAAAGATACCATCAAAGTATATGTGGCTTACAACTCACAGCAGCACTAAACGCAATAACACAACCCTCTTGGAGACATTTGACCAATCAAAATAATTATAAAAATCCAAAGCTTATGTAACTGCATGATTTCACAAATCAGTGCACAAGCCTACCTGGCATACATGATTTGCAGTGCTGTAAGGATATGTGATAAGGCCTGCTGTTTGGCCAGATTTCCATCCAGTGACAGAAGAATCTTGGCAAGGGAAGGGCGATTTGGCTTAGAATTATTCGCACCACTTATTTTATTACTGGCAGCAGAAGAATCGGCATCTGAAGGCACGCCTGAAAAAAGGAAAATAAAATCTGGATTCTGTTTTTAAGATCACAATTTGCTCTATTCTATAGAGTTTGACCTTTTTGGTTAGTCCCAAATTACACTGCAATCCATTTCACAGAGTACACATTAGGTTCACTAACAGTCTTTCAGAGTGAAAAAGAAACGTTTTAGCTTATCTATACTTCAACAGAGAAGCTATTTTAGCAAAGATTCACTAAAATTGCAGAAATACATGGACACTTAACTAAGTGCACTTACAACAATTATACACACATCAATTATGAAAAGGCTACCTGAACATTTATTCACTCTTGCAGTACAAGACAAGAAAAAGCCCAACAGAATGAGAGAAAACACTGACCAATAAACAGTCTTATCAGAGAGCTCTCCCTGCGTGGAGAAGGTGAAGCGGAAGGTCAAGGAGGACAGCAGGACCACAAGTCAGGACCAGAGAAAACTCAGAAGGCCAAAGGACCCTCAGAAATGCGCAGACGCCCTTCCTCACTCCAGCCAGGATCCAGCAGAAACTGATGGGTCCATATGAGAACAGAGACTGCCGGAAGCCAAAGAAAGGGCACCTAACACATGTATCATAGCCATAGTCTCCATGTTCAAACAGATAACTAGAGACATGAAAGATGTATAAATGCCAAACTCAGACTTCTAGAGAAAAAACTACAACGTCTGAGATGAAAAAGAATTTGGTGACATTAACGGTGCATTAAAAACTGAAGAAAAGACTAATGAAACTAAGAAAGCTATGGTAATGAAACAATTCAAACTGAAACACAGAAAAGCCTGACTCAGGAGCAGAGCATCAGTTACCTACTAGACAATTTCAGACCTAATATACGTAAAATTGGAGTTCTTAAGATACAAGAAAAAAATACTTAAAGAAATAGTGACTAAAAGTTGTTCAAATTTGTTATAAATTACAAACCAAAAGATCAAGAAGCACAACAAACACAGACACAGGAACCACAAAGTCACCAAAGCACATCATAATCAACTGCTCAAAATCAGAGACAAAGAGAAAATCTTAAAAGCATTCAGAGAAATAAGAGACACTATGCATGGAAGAACAAAGAATGACAGCAAATTATCAATGAAAATAAAGCAACTGAGAAGACAATGGAGTCTTTAAAGTACTGAGAAACTCTCAACTTGAAATTGTATACCAAGCAAAGACATCTTACAAAAACAGAACAAAATAAACAAAGTCACTAGTGCATCTAAACTACTGGATACAAACAAAAAGGAAGTACTTCAAGAAGGGAAATGAAGCCAGACAAAGAAATGAAAAACACTATGGCAATACATGAATAAACATAAAGCCATTTTCTTGTTATTTGAGAAATTATTATTTATCCAAATCTTTATTTGCAGAAATTGGACAATCAGGTCAAAAGCAAAACAAGATAAAACACTAAGGAATCATACTTTATATGAAATTAATCAGAATATATCTTAACTTATGCATAAAACCCAAAAGTGTAGATCTTTAATTTTTGAAAAAAAATTTAGTGGGTCAGTATTGTGGCCTACCTCCTGCAATGCTGATATCCTGTGTGAATGCCATTTCAAGTTCCAGCTACTCTACTTCCAATCCACCTCCCTGCTAAAGAGCCTGGGAAAGCAGCAGAAGATGACCCAAGTACATGGTCCCCTGCCACCCACATGGGAGACCTGGATGGAATTCAGGAATAGCCCTGGCTATTGCAGCTATTTGCAGAGTGAACCTGCAAATGGAAGATTGATCTTTGTCTCTCTCATCCTCTCTGTGTCTCTCCCTCTCCTCAACACTGCCTTTCAAATATTTAAAGTACTTGAAAAAAAAAATTTGTACTGAACATATATAGACCTTTTCTGTTTGTCATTACTTCCTAAACAACACAGTATAATAGCTATTTATATAGCATTTACATAGCATTAGTTATTACAAGAAATCTAGAGATGGTTTTAAAGTCTATAGAGAGGATACCCAAGACAGTAGTATAGCAACAGGATGATCTGAGCCACGTGGAGCAAAATAAATAGCTGAAAGGGAACAAAGATACATGCCAGAGATGGAGCTGTGGGAAATTCATAACGAGAAGCCCAGGAGGCCAACAAAGACTGGGCAGGTCCACGCTGAGAGAGCAAATAAGAAGGAAAGGCAGTGGAGACACAGCGGAGGCAAGGATGGGGACAGCTGGGGCCAGCCCCCAGTGAACCAGGTTAGGCAGGAAAGTGGGGGTCCATGGAGCTGTGAGTAGCAGCAGGAGGCGGACACTGGTGAACTGCTTTTGAAGTTCCTCACCGGAAAAAAAGAGAAGGTACAGAAAAGCAAACAAAGGTTGGGCACTCCCCAGTCCATCTTCCTCCGCGCACACCCATCTGGACCTGCAGTCAGCCAAGAGAAGCCATCTTGAATGTTTACACTTTTGAACATGGACCTTGGCCTCCAGAGCACACACCCATCAACTGTGGGGGCCACCCCACAAAACCACCACCCAGAGTGAGGTACACATCATTTCAGAGGAATTTCTTCTCCATCATACAAGCTGTGCAACAAGGAAAAGTCCTGAATACGGAAAACTCGAGCCCATCCCATGCACCATTTAGAAGCAAGCCGGGTCTCAGTAGGTGAGTCTAAATGCACCAGAGCTCATACCACCCCACCACAACTGACAAGTGAGCAGGGCTCCAGTAGATGGTGCTCTGAGCTTCCACGTGAAACACACACACACAGCAGCTCAGAGAAACTCCTCAGACATATGCATGTATATACTGTGTATATATACACACACAAATGCCGAACAACAAAGCAAAAACCCTAAATAAGAATAAGGAAAGGCCGACGCCGTGGCTCAACAAGCTAATCCTCCGCCTTGCGGTGCCAGCACACCGGGTTCTAGTCCCGGTCGGGGCGCCGGATTCTGTCCCGGTTGCCCCTCTTCCAGGCCAGCTCTCTGCTGTGGCCAGGGAGTGTAGTGGAGGATGGCCCAAGTGCTTGGGCCCTGCACCCCATGGGAGACCAGGAGAAGCACCTGGCTCCTGCCTTCGGATCAGCACGGTGCACCAGCCGCGGTGGCCATTGGAGGGTGAACCAATGGCAAAAAGGAAGACCTTTCTCTCTGTCTCCCTCTCTCTCACTGTCCACTCTGCCTGTCAAAATAAATAAATAAATAAATAAATAAGGAGGATACTATGAGCCTCCCAAAGGAACACTGCAATTCTTCAATAATAGAAGGTGAAGTTGAAGAGATCGAGGATGTGCCAGAAACAAAATTCAGAAAATTATTGTTAGATTACTTGGAAGCAATCAGAAGAAAATTCACAATCTAAATGAAGGGTGCTCCCAAGTAACTGAGATATTAAGGAGAAGTCAGAATAAAATACTAGAAATAAAGAATTCAATAGATCAAATAAAAACGCTGTGGAAAACCTTAACAACAGAATAGGGGAAACAGAAGAAAGGATATCAGAACTAGAAGACAAATTTCTGGAAATATTACAATCAGACCATAAAAAAAAAGTTAGAAACTAAAAGACACGGTTGGAGATCTACAAGATACTATCAAGTGACCCAACAAACAGATACTAGGAGTTCTAGAAGGCGCAGAAAGAAAAGATTAGAAGGCTTTCTTAATGAAATAACAACAGAAAGTTTCACTAATCTGGAGAAAGAAAGCAACATCCAAGTGCAGGAGGTACACAGAACTCCCAATAGACACAACCAGAAAAGATCTTTACCATGACACATTGTAGCGAAACTACCCACAGTAAAACATAAAGATCTTGAAGCGTGCACCAGAGAAATGCCAAATCACATTCAGAGGAAACCCAGACTCACTCTAGATTTCTCATCAGAAACCCTACAAGCAAGGAGAGAATAGTGAGATACATTCCAAGTCTTAAGAGGAAAAAAACTGTCCATCCAGAATACTGTGCCCTGCAAAGGTCTCATTTATGAATGAAGGAGAAATAAAGATCTTCTACAACAAACAGAAACTGAAAGAATTCCTAACTACTTGCCCAGCCCTGCAAAACGTGCTCAAGGATTTGGTAGACACAGAAACGCAGAAACGGACGCATCACAATGAAAGAAGATGAACGTAGAAAATGACCCAGTAAAAGCACAAAGGAAAACCAAAATGCGAAATTATAACTATTCACAGAAACATGGCAGCACAAAGTTGGTACTTAACAATAATCACCCTGAATGTAAATGGTCTCAAATCCCCCGTTAAAAGACACAGCCTGCTGAATGGATTAAAAAACAAAACCCATCTATCTGCTGCCTATAAGAAACACATCTTATCAACAAAGATGCACGCAGACTGAAAGTGAAAGGATGGAAAAAGAATCTCAATACAAACATCATACCATATATAAAATGTAATTCCAGATTAAGCATAGACCTAAATGTCTAAAACTATAAAGTTTCTATGAGAAGACAGGAAAAGAATCTTGACTTTGAATCAGGGAAAGGTTTTTTAGATACAATACCAAAAGCATGAGCTATCAAAAAAAAAATATCTGGACTTCATCTAAATTTTTTTTTTTTGACAGGTAGAGTGGACAGTGAGAGAGAGAGAGAGACAGAGAGAAAGGTCTTCCTTTGCCGTTGGTTCACCCTCCAATGGCCGCCGCGGCCGGCGTGCTGCAGCCAGCGCACCGCGCTGATCCGATGGCAGGAGCCAGGTGCTTCTCCTGGTCTCCCATGGGGTGCAGGGCCCAAGCACTTGGGCCATCCTCCACTGTACTCCCTGGCTACAGCAGAGAGCTGGCCTGGAAGAGGGGCAACCAGTTCAGAATCCGGCACCCCGACCAGGACTAGAACCCGGTGTGCCGGCGCCGCAAGGCAGAGAATTAGCCTTGTGAGCTGCGGCGCCGGCCACTTCATCTAAATTAAAATGTTCTGCTCTTTAAAATTAATCTAAGGGGGAGGGACTGGCACTGTGGTGTAGTGCATTAAGCCACCACCTTGTGCCAACATCCCATGTGGCCACAAGCGCAGGTCCCAAGTGCTCCACTTCCAATCCAGCTCCCTGTTAATGCACCTGAGAAGGAAGTAGAGAGCGCAAAAGTCCGTGGGCCTCTGCACCCATGTGAGAGACCCAGATAAAGCTCCTAGGTCCTAGTTTCTGCTTTGCCCAGCCCCAGCCATTGCAGCCATATGGGGAGTGAACCAGCAGATGGAAGATCAATCTCAGTCAATCAATATCTGTCTCTGTCTCTGTCTCTTTCTCTCTCTCTGTCTCTCTCTCTCTCTCTCTCACTCTGTCTTTCAAATAAATAAAATAAATCTTTTTTTTTTTTAATTAACCTGTGAAGAGAATGAAAAGATCAACACTGAGAGAAAATATCTGTAAATTATATACTGCCAAAGATTTGTATCTGGAATCTACAAGGAACTTTCAAACTCAGTAAGAAAATAATCAGCCTAATTTTAAATACAAGCAAAAGAATTTAACAGACCTTCACCAAAAAAGGTATCTGGATGGTAAGCAAGGTGCTGGACATTAGTCACTAAATGGAAATTAAAACCCCAAAAGATACCACTATATATCTATCAGAATAACTAAATCTAAAGGCTAAACATATCATGTGTTGGCAAAAAGTGTGTAAGAGTAAAATAATCACTTTGCAAAACACTGTGTAGGTATCTAAAGAAGCTAAACATAACACCGATTATATGATCTAACCATTCCTCTCCTAAGAATTTACCCAAAACAAATGTAACCAATTTTTATTTGTAAAGTCAAAATAACACAAATGTTCATCAACACATGAAGGATGAACAAACTACAGCCTATTCATAAGTGAGGTAATATTCAACAAAAAAAAGAATGAACTTTTGATAGATGCAACACAGATGAGTCTCAATGCTGAGAAAGGTAAGATAAAAAATATACTCCTAAATTTGTATATTTGAAATATATAAAATCTCTTCACCTTATGTAAATAAAAAATTATTTAAAAAGGAATATAGACTGTATAATTCCATTTCTATAAAATTCTAAAACATGCAGAACGGTCAGGGAGAGAAAGCAAGTCAGTGGTTATGGGAGGCCAGGGAAGGGGAGTTAAGAGCAGAAGGGAGGGGCTGAGAAGTGCAGAAGGAAACCTCGAGTGGTGGATGTGCTCATTCTCTTCATTGTGGTGATGCTTTCACAGCTGTGCATATACTTCAAAGTTGATCAAACTGTACACTTCAAATAGGTACAGTCTGTTTTATGCCTATTATATCAAAATAAATCTGCTAAAAAATACAAAGCTCTGCACTAGCCTATAATAAGAAACTTCTCTGCACACAGAGGCAACACTACCAGAATTAATCCAGTCATGAATGAGGGAATCTTCATTATACTTTCTTGAAAGATCTCCATTTTAGCATGTATAAGTTGCGTTGAGAGTGTACCATAATTCTACTATTCAGTGTTGTAAGCACAGCATTACACCTTCCAATCTGTTGGCATAACTAAACAAACCTAGAATGTTACAGTAACCTACAGAAAGATCTGAGAAGACACAAATCTATCTATGTTACCCAAATAGGAAGCACCCAAAGGGTCTCGTGCAGTCTGGAAGAGGACAGGCTCATGAACAGACGGCGTGGCCACATCTACCGTTGTCCATGCCACACTATGCGATGACCCACACGCCACCCGTGTGATCTTCTGGCCTTCTAAGCCTTGCACGAGTGTGGGCTTTCTATTCACTGTGGTCGTGCCGTTGCCCTGCTGACCATGGTCATTATCACCCCAAGCATACACCTGTTCAGGAAAAAAAAGAATCAACAACGATTTCAACATTTCATATCATTTTCTTTAAATTTATCCGAAAACACTTAAAGTATGTGCCATGTGGGGTGGGAATTTGGCACGGTGGCTAAGACACTGGTTAAGATGCCCACACCCCATATCGGAGTGCCTGGGTTCAAGTCCTAGCTTCCTGCTAATGCAGATGCTGGGAGGCAGCACTGCTCAGGTGGGAGCTGCCAGCTGTGTGGAAGACCTAGGCGGAGTTCACCATTCCCAGTTCCCGGCTTTGACCTGGTCTGGCCCAACCATTACAGGCATTTGGAGAATGAATCAGCAGATGAGAGAACTCTGTTTCTCTCTCTGAAATTTTATGTGTGTATATGTGTGTTTGTGTGTGTGTGTGTGTGTCAGAGAGAGAGAGAGCAAGCACATGAAAGAATCGAGCTCTTAAAAGTAGAAACAAACTATTTTACACAGTGACTACAATTCCAAGAAAAATTTAAGCAGGACAATGCTTGCCAGTGACTAATTAATGAGTGTTTACTTAATCCAATAATTCACCTATTTGGTTTTGTTATACAAGTAGGGAGGGTCTCCTCTTCAAGAGCAACAATATTTTTCCTTTATTTTGCAAATAAAAAAAACAATTTTAAAAAACCAATTTACTCATTTTACTTCTTGGCCTTATAGAATTACAGAACATACTTTATTTTTAATTCAGTTTTATTTAAAAAAAAGTTTGTAAGTTGTTTTCATAAATGAATTTTAAAATATGAGCCAGTCATTATATACACATCTCAAATCAGTAGATTGAGTAATACTTTTAAGTATTAACTTTCTGAAATGAAGTATGGAGGCAGACATTTAGGCTAGTGGTTAAGAGAGCAGTTAAGAAGTCCACATCCCACATCAGAGTAGCCAGGTTTGACACCCAGGTCCGACTTCCGATTCCTGGTTCCGGCTAATGCAGCACCTGGGAGGCAGTGGTGACGGCTCGAGTTATTGGGTCCCTGACAACCACGTGGGAGACCTGCATTGAGTTCCTGGCTCCCACAGCCATTATGGATATAAGGAAAGTGGATCACTGGAAGGGAGTTTTTCTCTCTCTTGCTCACTCTTTCTCTTTCTGCCTCAAAGATAAGAAATTCTCTCCAAAAATAAGTATGTATCTCTCCTACTAGCTATCAATTCTCTACAGTAAAATATTGCTAAAACCTTAACAGTAGGAGCACCTCCAATGACAATCTTTTCACATGGACTTTAGAGTAAGAATGACCCTTTCCCAAATGCCTCCCCTAACCTGTGCATAAGAGAGAAGATATTCCAATTAAACAAAATGGATACTGTCCCACCCCGATGGTATTTCAAATACTATGACTCATCTTATTTCATCAAGAATTACTATTTCAAGGAGACACTGTTTGGTGCGTCTGTTAAACCACCATTTGAGATGCCCAGTCCCATATAGAAATGCTGCGTTCAGGTACTGACTCTACCTCCAATTCTAGCTTCCTGCTAACAGGTACCACGGGTGGAGGCAGGTGAGAGCCCAAGCACCTAGGTCCCTGCCACCCATACGGGAGACCCAGCCTGAGTTAGGGCTCCTGGCTTTGGCCCAGCTGTTGCAGGTATTTAGGAAGTGAACAGATGACAGGAGATGTCTATATCTGTAAGTCTTTCTCTGTCTTTCAAAAAAATAAAGTATTTTTTAAATGAAGTTTCTACAAGACAAGGGCCATATCATGACCACCCTGTTAGGATACAGCTGCTGCGAGGCCACTTGCAGCCTTACCTGCCCCGAGTCCGTGACTGCCAGACAGTGCAGGGCACCAACAGCCACGTGCACAATCTTCTTCCCCCTCAGTCCTTCCACCACCTGTGGTTTCCGCACATGCACATCAGAGCCATGGCCCAGTCTGAAGTAGTCCCCTTTCCCCCTGAGAAAAGCACAACAGTGCAAGTATTACTGTAAGTTATGGTCTGGCTATGCCACAAAAAAAAAAAAAAAAAAAAAAAAAAATTCATTGCCTCACATCTTCTAGAGCCAGCTCAGTGATAACATCACACACAGCACCCAAGGTCTTGGAACTTACATTGTAAAATCATTCACCACTAATTCAGTAATGCTGCTAGCAAGCGCTTTAATTCTATAATATGTCCTTTATATTTCAGTTACTATATATGTTTTCATATAGCTACTGAAAACAAGACATACAACTACAAATGCCGCTCCAAAGTCTACCTGGTCTAGGTCCTTCACAAGCTGCCTCTGGTCAGACCGCTGGCAACGAGGCCCAACACAGCATCTAAGGTAGGTCTAGGTGCCCACGCCTTTGCACTTTAATAACAAAAGCATTCACAAGACATACACGTGAACTTTTTAAGGATCAAAGGATTCAGAAGTCTGTTTTGCTCCCATGTTCTCATTAAATTTCAGGTATGATAACAAAGTGGAAGAAACCCTTTACATAAACCTCACCCAATGTACAAGAAAAGTAAATGGACTAAAATTTCTCTAGTGTTCATTTCCAAATAAACCAGTTACAAAGGGAAACATCTTCCTGTAATACTCTCATTAAACCCAATAAATAAAAGGACAAAGATGCCTGGGTGAGTAAGAACATAACAGCTCACAATCACCCCAGGCTACGTGCAGGGTGAGCTGGGGCTTCCTGAACACCTCCGGCAAGCTGGACATCCTGGTGATAGGTGGAGGTTACGTACCATGTCCAAACCACTCCTGACTTGGTAAGAGCCAAAGAGAACTGAGCTCCACACTCAATCTGGCACACGCCTTGTCCATTTAGTCTCTCAATGTTCTGGGGAATGTTACAGCCTTCACTTCCTCCCCGGCCCAGTTTTCCAAAGTCACCATCACCCCAAGAAAATACCAAACCTAGATTTAGAAAAACATACTTTAGGCCAGCGCCTCATAACATCCCTACCCAACCCAAAACTTATCATCAGCACAGCGCCTACCTTCATCGGTCAGAGCCAGCGTCTGTGCATCTCTGCTTCCACAGGCCACCTGGATTACTCTGTGACCGAGAAGGACTTTCACCTGTTCAATTACAAATTTAAAAACAAAATCAAGCACAGGCACTGAGAAAGCAACGGAAATTTTTCCACAGACAGAAAGCCAAGAATGCACATGTCTCTATGTATTTTCCTAGCCTCAAAGCTTATCTTCTCTCGAAATCAGCGGAGAGTAAGCAACAAAAATGTGTATAATCACCATCTTGGGCTTTAGCTGTGTTGTATTATCCCCATGTCCCAATCGGCCATACTCTCCAAGGCCCCAGGTATACAGTTCTCCGCTGGATGTGAGGGCCGCGCTGTGTGAACTCCCACAGGCAATGTCCCGGATCCGCTTGGTTTTCAGGGCCTCTATCAGCCTTGGCTTGTCACAGTTCCTAAAATAAGATTAAATCCTTTTAAGAAAGGAAAAAAAATCTACATTGACCTACCTTTGGTCAACAAAAAGTCTGCAGATCAATTTATCTTTCAAACCTTAGAATACGTAAGGAAAAATTACATTCATCCATATAAAATATATACATTTTAAATTTCTTAAAAGCCCATTTCCATAAATAACCCATGCTATTTTAATTTCCTGCAAAATAACTACCAAAAAGCATTCATCATTATCATCAGTAACAGATGCTTACTGAAGAAAATATTCTTACATTCTGCTGAAGTGGCCGAGTTTTCCATCATCTCCTTCACCCCAGGAAAACACTTTCCCATCAACAGTTAAAGCTGTAGCGTGCCGGCCACCTGAAACATTCAGAAATGCATGGGTTGGCAAAGGGCACTGCACAAAAAGTTCACAGCCCATTTTGCCTGGCATGCAGCATGTACTCAAATAATATGTGTCAAATGAGTAAATGAGATCAACATTGAAGTTAAGCTTTCTGGATGACATACATGAAAAATAACTGAACTTTAAAAAAAATAAATGAACTTTAATTAAACTACAAATTTCAACTTGAGAATTCTACTTGCAAAGAACAGGGACAATAATACTCATGAGTAACAGGCTCCTATTGTGTCAAATGTGTAAAAGATCAAAATCTAGATAGACAAAGTAAAAATAAGTGCAATTGTGATCAGAAACAGTCAAATACAACAGCAATTTAAGCTTTTGAGAAAAGCACCCCAACAGTGGAACTACTAAGTACCATGATTTGCAAATAAGGCGTTAAACTCACACTTCCCAAAACAGATCAGCTGAGGTTCTTTCCCCAACATGGGATCTTCTCCCACTCTACATACCTCATGTAGGATCAAATACATGACTTCTTATACATCAGAGCCCCTGCCAGCTCCTGGGCTCTGAGATCAGTGTGGCAGACAGGGTTCTTAGTTCCCGACATTCATTCTCCCCTCTTCTGAGAAGTCACAGAAAGAAGGTTTTCGGGGGCTGGCAATGTAGTGCAGCAGACTAAGCTGCCACCTGCAATGCTAGCGCTAGCATCCCATGCGGATACCAGTTAGAGGGGCTATTCCACTTTCAATTCAGCATCCTGATAACGTGCCTCGGAAAGCAGCAGAAGACTGCCTAAGTCCTTGCCCCTGCACCCCCGTGGGAGACCATGATGGAGTTCCAGACTCCTGACCTCAGACTGGCCCAACCCCAGCCATTGCAACAATTTGGAGAGTGAACCAGCAGATGAAAGATCTCTTTCTCTCTCTCTCTCTCTCTGACTCTCACTCTGTAACTCTTTCAAATAAATAAATAAATGAAGAGGAGGGAGGAGGGAAGAGGAGAATAAATGATCAGGCTTCTGGTCTCACGATGAGCTGCATGGGTTGGAGGACAGGCTGTGTAGAGCTGCCCTCTTCCTCTTGCCCTAGGCCTTGAACTTTTCCCACAAAGATGGACAGAAAGAACCAGCAATCCTCATGGACACAGAGCTCCACATGGGCCCAGACCTCACCTCCAGAAGAGCAAATAAAACTTTATCTTGTCTGACCTAACCCTATGCAGTACAAGCATGAACTGAGTTTTATATACCTAATTCAGTTCCATTCCTCAGAGGCCTAGCACACAGCTTCAAAATAATACTCAATTAAGGTCCTCTAAATTGAAGAGTGTAGACATTTTTAAGGATATTTCTCATCGCTGGGGTTCAAAGAAACTTTTGGGAATCTGATGGAAGTTACCAACTCTTTTTCCAGAAAAATGTCACCTATTTAAATGTAGAACTTTATGACTTCATGGATGCTGTGGACCTGAGAGCCTGGTTACAAACCACAAACCCCATCCTTGAGGGTACATTCCCATGCCTGAAATGCCAACAACTTCTGGGCTCCAGAAAAATCTCATTTAGTAGCAATAATTAAGTTCTAGACCACCCAGAGTTGCACATTATCTAATTTTTATTCCTATTAAGTAAAAACCTGAAAAACAATGCATAAACACTTCAGAAAGTTATTTAAGGGTCTTAGTTATTTGTAGAGTAGAAACAACATGCTTACTACACACGAGTGTTGACACTGAACTTGTTTGTACCTGAGTGAACAGCCACCTTCTTGACAACATAGCTGCTAAGGGCTGTGATCTGCCTTGGGATAGGCACCGTCCCACTGGAAATGCCAAGCCCCAGCCGGCCATTGGTGGCTTCTCCACAGGCATAGACCTTCCCCTCCACAGTCACTGCAAAGAACAAGAGCCAGGAGAGGTCTCACTTTTAACAACATAAAGACTAATTTTTACGTGCCAAGAATAATTAAAAATTATTTTAATAATAGACTTATCATACCTGCAAATAAACTTTTAGAACCACCAGCCACCTGCACCACGTTCAGAGCAGACAGAGTCTCAGAGAATGACGGTACTTTGATCTAGAATAGGGTTTTTTTAAAAAGCAGAGAAAGAAAAAAGATCATCTTTATAGTTTTAAAATCTCAAGCAACCTTACTAGATGACACAAGGAATCTTTGGTTATATTAAACAAAGAACTTCTTATCTCTTAGAGGCACACATTGAAGTATTTTATGGATAAAACGACACATTGAAATTTTAAAATAAATCAAATTTAGGGGAGGGGTAGGTAATAAACTCACACTCAGCTGCTAGTAACTTTTTAAGCTGGTACCAGAGACATGAGTGCCCATACCTTATTTTTCTATTTGGAAATATTTAACATTTAACATTTTCTTAATGAAAAAAGAAAAAAAAAACATACACAACATAAAGATAAAAGCAAACATCTGGTAAATTATTATTCCAAATCATGTCCTGTTCTTTTGCTCTTTTTTTTTTTTTTTTTCAATTTGAGAGCTAGAGTTAGACAGAAAGAAGGAGAGACAGAGAGATCTTCCATCCTCTGGTTCACTTCCCATATGGCCACAACAGCCGGTGCTAGGCTGACTGGAAGCCAGGAGCCAGGAGCTTCTTCTGGTTCTCCCACATGGATACAGGGCCCAAGCACTTGGGCCATCTTCTACTGCTTTCCCACACCACAAGCAGAGAGCTGGATCAGAAGAGAAGCGGCTGGTACATGAACCTGCGCCCATATGGGATGCTGGCACCGCAGGTAGAGGCTTAACCACCATGCCACAGAGCTGGCCCCGTTCTGTTCATTTTATCTGATTCTGAGTCAAACATCTCTAAGAAATTAAATGCTTAAATTTCCCATCAGGTAGATGAGTGTGATTTAATTTAAAATCCTTGAGGGTGGCATTATGGCATAATGGGCTAAGCCACAGCCTGAGATGCCAGTGTCCATATAAACACTGGTTCAAGTCCTGGTTGCTTCACTTCCAATCCAGCTAATGTGCCTGAGAAAGCACTGGAAGACGGCCCAAGCATTTGAGCCCCTTTCTCCCAAAGGAGAGACCTGGATGAAATTCTGGGATCTTGACTTCATCTTGTCCCAGCCCCAGCCATCACAGCCATTTGAGGAGTGAACCAGCTAATGGAAGATATTTCTCTCTCTCTCTCTCTCTCTCTCTCTCTCTGTGTGTGTGTGTCTATTCCTCTCTCTCTAACACTGCCTTTCAAATAAAATAAAATAAATCTTTAAAAAAAATCCTTAGAACCTTTGTCTAAGAAACTTTCATGATTCTGTGTATAAGAAATTATTATATTGGCACTACTACAATGAAGAAAGGAATTTCATCACAGCTGTGCAGACTGGCACTGTCCCTTGGGAAGACTCCAAGTGTGACAGCAGGCAGGGTCCCAGCTTCCAACACAGCCAGCGCCTCAGCGCTACTGCCCTTGCCCACTCCCAAAATGGAGGTCAGAAGCCTTCAAACACAATGTAACTCAAGGTTGCTCAAATACAGACAAAAATTAGCTGTACTTTGACAGAAAAAAGTTCAAATAAATGAGCTCTAACTTTATTTCTCATTTATCAACAGTGCAGGTAAGTAGGGAACTTATGATGGAGAATACTAAAGGGAGGTAAACATGCTCATCTGAAAAGAGAAACTGTCTGCGGGTACTGAAATGTGAAAGAATCTGTCGTGGCTCCTCAGACTAGAAACACTGAGTAATGTAGGTGGCACTGAATTCAGCTCCAGATCAAATGCATCATTTGTTATAGAGACTCTTTTTAAAAATCTGATCTTTTTCTTCTACACAACTTCAAATTCTTTACAAATTAACCTTTTATCCAATTACCTATAGGATTAAGTATGTCAACAGTAGAGAAGCTATGACACAGCTTCCCATGGTTTCATGACTTATTAACATGTTAAATGAGAACATGAAGGGCTGTACCTATAACAAGTTCCTCAAAGATTATGACAAGTGTAGGCCCATGCATCTGTGTGATTTGTTTGGTTCTCTGTGCTCAAAAGGCATTCTCTCTATAGAGATTATTTCACACCAGAGTAATCTGGGGTCAGAAATCACATCTAGCTCATCTTCATACCTTTATGGCCTTTTTACACATCATTTTGTACAAAGCAAGTAAAAATTTTCACTGTATTAAAGGCAAAATAAATACAGTCTACAATTTTCACCAATGCACTTGTCACATCTTTTCAAAAGTTGATTTTTTGGGGCCGGTGCTATAGTAGTAGGCTAAGCACCTGCCTGCTGTGCCAGCATCCCATATAGGTACGGGATGGAAGTCCCAGCTGCTCCGCTTCTGATCCAGCTCCCTGCTCATGGTCTGGGTAAGCAGTAGAAGATGGTCCAAGTGCTTGGGCCCCTATACCTACGTGGGAGACTCTGAATAAGTCTGTCTCTCTGTAACTCTGCCTTTCTCTCTTAAAAAAAAAATGTTATTTTCTACCTTATAAAACAATAATATAACTTTACCTAAACACGCTATTTTTCCAAGGATAGAAAGGTTTGTTTTGTTCTGTTTTGTTTGGAGATTTATTTATTTGAAAGGCAGAGTTAGAGGCAGAGGCAGAGGCAGAGGCAGAGAGCGATCTTCCATCCACTGGTCACTCCCCAAATGGCCACAACGGCCGGAGCTGGGCCTATCAGAAGCCGGGGGCCAGGCACTTCTTCTGGGTCTCCCAGGCAGGTACAGGGACCCAAACACGTGGGCCATCTTCCGCTGCTTTCCCAGGTTATAGCAGAGTTGGATCAGAAGAAAAGCAAGTAGAACTTGAACTGGCACCCATACAGGGTGCTGACATTACAGACGGCAGCTTTACCCATTGTGACACAGTGCTGGCCCCTGGATGAAAACTTTTAAGAAATTGAATTTGATAATGTCTGTTAGTTCACATAAAGAATTATTTCATTACATCTCAAAGTTTTTTTGCCTTTTTTCATACTACCTGTTGAACTGTTAGAACAGAGCTAATAGTATGTGTATAAAATTAACTGAAAATAGATCTCAATAAAAAATAGGAATAGGAGAGGGAGGAGAAAAAGGGGTGTGAATATAAGTGGGAGGGTGGGTACAGTAGTGAGAAGAATCACTATGTTCCTAAAGTTTGAATTCCTCAAAAAAAAGATTTCTCACAAAAAAAAGTAGAAAAAAATTACTTTCAAAAGTTAATTTAAAATTCAGCATAGCAGAGGCTCAGCTCAGTCCGCGGAACTGTAGCCACCCTTTGTGCCATCCTTGCTCTTCCGGCTGACAACATGTTCCACGTCCTGCTTGGATTTAACTTTTGGCACTGTGGTTGGAATTATCTGGCTCAGCACTGTGACATACCAAAGTTAGCTAAAAAGCTTGAAGAAATTAACAAGCACTTGGATGCTAGAAAGAAATCCCCCAGTTCATGAGACTGACGCCAGCATTGCCTTCTGGATACAGTGATTCTATCTTTATCTCTCCAACTTCAGCGACTTTCTTATTTGCCTGGACCCTGTGTTGCCTCAGAAAAAATGAGGTCAGAAGTTAAGAACTACCCTTACATTTATAGCATCCTTGCGCTTTCTCTTGTCCTCCTTCCAGCTGTTTGGGAGGTCCTAAGGCTGAAATTATGGTGCTAAATTAGTAAAAATGACCTTTAATTAGTAGTCTCCCCCTTATTCTTTAGAACTTCTACTACCTTTGGTCAAAAGAAAAATTGATGACTTTTGTATAGCTGATAAGATAGATACAAATAATACTCATTTTACAGCTTAGCAGTTACAATGGGTCCTTTATAAATATCTATTGCTACACTTTGTTGTTTTGAAGTAATTAATATCTAGAAGCCACTTTTTGATGAATTATCCATTTACTTTATACTATAAGGAAGCTCCATACTTGATAATTTAGCCAGTAAATTAATTTATTATTCATTAACTGAGGAATTATATTCTAAGAATCCTGTCAGGAATATTCAAAATAATGGTCTTTGTCTCAGAGTTCAGTCTGTTTAGTACGTAAGTTTTCCCTAGTGATGTATTTGATCTCACATGTCTCTCAAAAGAATGACGGTCGGGAATACAGGTGCATTTGATATTACATGATAGATAAGTGAAAAGCTGTCTAAAGAAAATTTTATGCCTTTTCATATTAAAAAAGTATAAGTACTTTCTAATTTTATAGTATTATAACAAAAATGGGGGTCCAAATACATCATAGAATCAGCTTCTCAAGAAGAATTTCTGTTTCTCCCTACAATTTCTGGTTTATTCTGAAATCAGAAATTGCTCTGGTGATTTGTCGAATATCAAGTTATCAGTCTATTTTTTTAATTAAACAAATTTGAATAGTTGACTTTCCCCATAGGTCAAGATACGAAAGTTGTTTTGTGCAAACAGCCTCTCCCACTCCTGTTTCCTGGCTCCTCTTCCTCAGGAAGACACTGGAAGCAGTTTCCCATGTGCTTCTGAGAAACAGTCTGTGCCTAAACAGGTGGGAACAACCATAAATAAAATCTGATCCTTGCCTTTTTATTTTTTTAATGGAGATCATTCCATGTCAGTATGTAAGGAACAAGGAGTCCTTTGTTGGCTGCATTAGAGTCTGTTGAATGGATATACCACAAGTTGTTTAACATGCTCTTGGTGAATGTTTCAGCTGTTCTTTTGCTCTTACAATGACAACCTTAAACTTACAGTTAGTATACATATCAATGCAAGAGTATACCTACAAGATAAAATCCCATGCTTGTATTGAATGTAAATACCCATTTCATCGGGGCTTTGTTTCAGAGGGCTTACTGGGCAGCTTCACTGATATTTGCCATTTCTAATGTAGCGACAAGCTCGAACAATTATATAGAAACACCTGTTTTTCAGTGATGGCACTTATGCTGTATGTAATTATAAAATAAAGATTTTGCTTCTCTTTGAAAACATGGATCTTTCATACATGAAGATAAATTTTATCTTTGTCATGGCTGTCTTTGTTTGTGTGACAGATTAGGATGACATTAAAGTTTGGCTTCTTACTAACAGTGTGATAATAGTCAAGTGGCTTATTCTTTCTGAAACTATTGCATTATCTCTAAGATGTAGACATAATACCTACATACCTTATAGAGGTTGTCATGAGAAATGATTAAGGTAATATATGTGATATGTTGCTTTGCATATTATCCAATAAATAATAGATACTCATCTGAAAAGAAAATTCAACATAGGGTGTCTCCGAAAAGTTAATGGAAATGCATATTATGAAAAAAATTATGCCTGAATTACAATATTTTTGCACCAAAGTGAACTTATGTTTTAATTCCATTTTTCCATGAACTTTTTGAAGTCCCCTTGTATAGAAGATAAAATTATTACAAAACTTCAAAAGAGGTTTGGCTGCTGCTGAGCCCCTGGCAGACAAAGGCACCAGGGAACTCTTCTTCAGTCACATCGAGACAGGTGATGCAGGAACTTCAGCCTGGAGGGGAGATACCTTAGAGCCTTTCAGGCCGCCCAGCTGGTCCTTGTCATTCAGTCCCCACACAAACACTTTGGTTCTTATTGTAGCTGCTGACTCCAGCCCTCCAGCCTTCTTTCTAATAAGGCTAACCAACAGGAAAAAAAAAAAAGAGAGAGAGAGAAATAGAGATTATTTGGCATAAAATACTTTGAAACTAAAGAAGAAAGCAACCTTAAGCATTCAAACCTTGCTGGTTACTATAAGAAAGTGACTTTTATTTTCATGCAATAACCTTCCAAGTATGTACAGGAGTAAGTGGTCCAGAAGGTCAAAATTTCTAGACACCAACATGCCACCCAAGGATTTAATTTTAGCTTTTCATTTTTTGACAGATTTTTCTATGATACACTATGTATCTTCTTTTTCTTAAAAAAAAAATTTTATTTGAGAGGCAGAAAGACAAAAGAGCTACCATCTTGGATCACTCCTGAAATGCCTGAAATGACCAAGGCTGAGGTAGGCCAAAGCCAGGAGCAGGGAAGACAATGCAAGTCACCCACGTGGGGGGCACAGGCCTAACTGACTGAGCCATCACCTGGTGCCTCCCAGAGTGCACAGAGCAGGAAACTGAAATAGGGAGTAGAGATGGGACTCAAAATCAGGCATTGCATATAAGTTGTGAGCATCTTACCCAGCACTTTAACTGCGACGCCTAATTCTGCCCCCTTTCTTTTAAAACACCAAGTGGAATATAATTAGTTCAGTGATCAGAGAGATTCCCATTCATTGCCACAATGAACTAATATTCCCAAGAGTAACCATTGTGAATGGCCTTGTGGCAGTGACCCTAAACCTGGACAACCATTTGGTTCATTTTTCTCCACAGAAACAATAACACAGATGTGGCCATATGACCTTAGAGGTAGTCTAACACAGATACTTTTCCGAAGGCAAAATGCTACTTTCCTCCTTTAGTCCCTTTGACCACAACACTGGCTAAATGCCTAACTGCTGGCCAGCTAGGCTGGAGGGTCTCACCTTCTCTTTCTTTCCCAGGTAACTTGTTCTTTCCACCTCGATAGCCCCATCTGCTTACCTACCCTCAAAGGTTTAGAAGATTAACCACCAATAGTCAAAACACTCCAATTCTTGAACTCGATGAAACCATGAAGTACATGGGATGTTAGATCTTTTTTTTTTTTTTTGGTTGGTAGTATGATGCCTGGTGCTTTTGTGTTTGGGGTTCTCACCATTTTGTTTACTTTTGTTCTATCTTTATACAACAAGATGAATGACTGACAGCTCTGGATATTAGGTTCTATATAAATAAGACTGGCTTTTTTTTTAACCATGTTATATACCAATAAATATTTATCTAAGACTTTTTAAAACATGTTATAGACTTAAAGTGACCAAATTTTATGGTTTGAAAATAAAAATGTGGAAGATTCTCATCTGATACCACAAACCAGCAATTAAGCATATATATCAGATAATGAAATATCTTATAACACATTTTCAGTCAAAACTATGTGTGGGAAACCAAGAATGATATTCAAGATATTTAACAATGGGTGCCATGGAAGCATTGACCAGTTAGAACAAAGGTTAGTTTCACTGATCAATGTGAGCACATCCCACTTGGAACCAGCCCTTTGAGAGACTTCCTGGATCAGTGTTCATTAGCTGAAGTCAGTATCTAATTAATAATACAGGGAAACCAATTACATTCAAATATTAGATGGTTCTTGAATAACGTATTCAACCAAGCATTGATGACTGATAAGTTAACTTTAAAACTATTTAGGTTATTTCATATATACAGCATATGTATTGACTGTATATGCCCAATTCATTTTAGTAGCTATTGGTAAGAAAATGTTCATCTATAACCCTTTTTCTTAAAAGTCCCAATGATTTGCTAATCCAAGTGAACTTGTATTTTAGTTATCTAAGCTATTCTATGTAGGTACAATCAGTTTGAACTGTATCATTTAGCATAACATATATTCTAGAAACGGTTGCATCATACATATACTTTTTCTTTCCAAGGTTCTGAAATAAAACAGCGCAGTATCTAAACACAAGATCACAGAACCCTAGGATAATCTGTCCACTCATGGCTAAGAGATGTGCTTAACAGCAGTGCCAGCGAGCTCCTCTGTCTCCATAAGTCACTGCTCAGCAAGCACCTACAGCAAAGGCCATTTGGTCAACAACATCAGCAGACACTCGTGATTTGCTTCTTGTGCCTGTCTGCAGGGCCCTGGCCACACTAGCAACCTAACAGAGCTTTGTTTTGGGAATGCTGAAAGCAAATAGATTTATTTTATACATCCTGTGACTTAGTTGTTTTACCTGCAGTAATTTATCTAGGAAAATACAACTTAAATAAACACAGTGACTGTCTACAGTCTGCTGTTGGGACAGTTAACAGGGCTTAGAACAACAGCCCTGACACACAAGTGCCTGGAGACATATATTAGAATAAACCATGGTATTCCCACAAGAGCAGAGAACAGGGACTGGCCCACAGTGCATTTTCAACAGATATGAGGGTACTTCATAAGTCGCATGGCGGGGAGATAGTGTTGTGGCACAGCAGGTTAACCAGCTGCTGGCAATGCTGGCATCTTGTATCAGAGCATCAGTTCAAGTTGGCTGCTCCATTTCCTATCCAGCTTCCTGTTGATGTGCCAAGTGCTTGGGCCCTGCCACCCACGTGGGAGACCAGGATGGAGCTCCAGGCTCCTGGTTTGGCCTTGCCCAGCCCTGGCTGTTACAGCAATTTAGGTGAACCAGCAGATGAAACATTTCTTTCTCTCCCTCTCTCTGTAGTTCTTTGAAGTAAATATGGGATCAGTGTTGTAGAGCAGCAGGTTAAGCTGCTACTAGCAATGCCAACATCCCATGTGAGCACCAGTTAAAGTCCTGGCTGCTCCACTTCTGATCCAGTTCCCTGCTAATAAAACTGGGAAGGCAGAAGATGGTCCAAGTGGTCAGGCCACTGCACCCACATGGGAGACTCAGATGGAGTCCCAGGCTCCTGGCTTCAGCCATTTGCAGCCATTTCGGGAGTGAATAGCAGATGGAAGTTCTCTGTGTGTGTGTGTCTTTCCCTCTGTCTCTGTAACTCCGCCTGTCAAACAAATAATCTTTAAAAAAAAAAAAATTAAGTGTATAGAAAAATAGAATTAAAAGTGAGCTTATTTTTCTCAGAATATGTGGAAAACGTGTATCTGATAAGCCATGCATGAAGTTCAAAAAGTTTCACACCAAAATAAAGTCATACTTTTAATTCCATTTCTCCATAAACTTTTTAAAGTACCTTATATATGTGTCTAATGAATAAATATGGCTATGGTCACAACCATAGTGTTCATACAAAATAAGGAATTCAGGGGCCAGCGCTGTGGCATAGGGGGCAAAGCGTTTCCTGCAGTGCTGCCATCCCATAAGGGTGCTGGCTAGAGACCTGGCTGCACCACTCTCTATCCAGTTCTCTGCTATGGCCTGGGAAAGTGGCAGAGGACGGTGCAAATCCTTGGGCCCCTGCACCCACGTGGGAGACTAGGAAGAAGTTCCCGGCTCCTGGCTTCAGATCGGCACAGCTCCAGCCGTTGCAGCCATCTGGGAAGTGAACCAGCAGATGGAAGACCTCTCTGTCTCTCTGCTTCTCCTTCTCTCTCTGTGTAACTCTGACTTTCAAATAAATAAATAAATCTTTTAAAAAAATTAGGAATTCAGTCATAAGAACACAATCATAAGGCAAAATACCACACAAAAACCGTCACTACAGAAGACTAATGATGAGTGTGGGGAGCAACTCAGACTAGACTAAGTTACTGGAATTAAGACTTATTCTATGCATCTGCTCTCCCACAATATGGCGCTGGGAGAGGAGTAAACAACTTCTACACAGCTGCCTCTCGCCAATTTGACTGATGAGCTGCAGAAGCTGATCTTGCTCCTGATTGGAGGAGAGCAGCGTGCTCGGCATGTGGGTAGCAGAGTTGGGATTGGTGGAAGAGGACTATAAAGGAGGAGAGAGACAACATGCACCAGGAACATCCGGATAACATCTGAGCAGCCCCCGAAAGAGCCGGCCGCCAGTGTGCCACTCCCCCGCGGAAGTGGGGAAAGTGGCAGGGGGAGCCGCCCCTCCATGGAGGTGGAAGGGACGGCAGCCAACCCGGGAAGGACCAGCAGCAAACCCGGGGAGGGCCGAGCAGACAAAAGAACAACGCAGGGTCCTGTGTCGTTCCCCCACGAAGAGGGGAGCGACAATGAGGATATTCTGAAGATGGATGGAATGTGAATGTTCTTAATGCCACTGAACTGTATGCTTCAAAGTTGCTAAAATAATAAATTAAAGCTTATATATTTTATCATAACAAAAAAATTAAGTTTTCAAAGTTAACAAACACTTGGTTAAAAAAAAAAAGCTATGCATACAATTTCCTTAGGAAAATGCATTTAAATACAGAAAGAAAAAAGAAAGTAAAACTACAAGGGTATATTCCAAAACAGTAACTAATATTTCAGTTTGAAAAATTAAATATTTTTATTTCTTCTAAATGTATTTATCAACATTAAACATTTTCTTAAAAACAAGCTAAATCATAATTCTCTCATATTCAACAACTATTTTTTAAGATTTATTTATTTGTTCATTTATTTATTTGAAAGGCAGAGTTACAGGGCGAGAAGCAGGGAGAAAAGAGATCCTCCATCTGCTGGTTTGCTCTCCAAATGGCCACAATGGCCAGAACTGGGTCAGTCCAAAGCCAGGAGCTTCCTCCAGCTCTCCCACAGCAATGCAGGGGTCCAAGCACTTGGGCTATCCTCCAAGGAGCATTAGCAGGGATCTGGATTGGAAGTGGTACAGCCAGGACTCGAACTGCCCACACATATGGGATGCTGATGTCACAGGGGGTGGCTTTACCCATTACACCAGAACACCATCCCCTCAACTATAATTTACCAAACAGTCTTATGGGAACAAAACTACCCACATTAGGCAATGAACACTAATTAAATATTTACTTTTGAAAGCGAGGATTTGAGAATGAAGCAGAAAAAGATAAGTGAGGACTAATAAAAAATGGCTCTCACCTTCCACTGCTGGCTTTATCATCTTCTTCCTCCTCGTTGTCTGAAGCTAAGAAAGGAACCGCAGCCAAATCTTCTTCCTCAGCACGGATCCGTCCCAGCAGGATGAGACCATGGATTTTACAATCAATTCCTGAGCTCCTGCACTGCTTGATGGCAATTTCGATATACCTGTGATACTAGATGTACAAACAATGAGCTAAAAACTTTTCAGAGTCAAACACATTAGATCCTTTAACTGAAGAGTAGAATATTCAAAAATGGAATGTGTGGACAACTAGAAGCCCCTTTACTTTAGTTCCAGAAATATCAAGTAAGTGAGTCAAATTTACCAGTGTCACACTTAAGCAAAGCTTGTTTTAAAAGGAGTTAATATAACATTGAATGTATCCACTTGGGGCCTGGGACTCTCACAGGTTTTCTTGATGAAATTAAATAGGATGAGGGGCGGTGCCGTGGCTCACTTGGTTAATCCTCGCCTGCGGCACCAGCATCCCATATGGGCATCAGGTTCTAGTCCCGGTTGCTCCTCTTCCAGTCCAGCTCTCTGCTGTGGCCCAGGAAGGCAGTGGAGGATGGCCCAAGTGCTTGGGCCCTGCACCCACATGGGAGACCAGGAAGAAGCACCTGGCTCCTGGCTTCGGATCAGCACAGCGCCGACCGTAGCGGCCATTTGGGGAGTGAACCAATGGAAGGAAGACCTTTCTTTCTTTCTCTCTCTCTCTCTCTCTCTCTCACTGTCTACAACTCTACCTGTCAAATAAATATAAAAGAAAGAAAGAAATTAAATAGGATGAAAGTCTCACTGAATAAGCAGAAACTTTATGTTTTAGAGTTTTTTGGTTTTTTTTTTTTTACATTTATTTATTTTGAAAGAGCTACAGGGACAGTCAGAGGTATCTTCCATCTGCTGGCTCACTCAACAGATGGCCAGCAGCAAAGACTGAGCCAGGATAAAGCCAGGAACTTCATTCAGGACTCCTATGGGTGGCAGGGTCCCAAACACTTGAACCATCCTCCACTGCTTTTCCCAGGCCACCAGCAGGGAGCTGGATCAGAAATGGAGCAGCCAGGACACAAACCAGCACCCATATGGGATGTCAGCATGGCAGGCAGCTGCTTTACTCACTATGCCACAACACCGATCCCCAAGTTTTAGAGTTTTTTTGAACCAAGACATATTAAGTATAAAAGAGATTATATGCCAGGCAGCAGTGGAGCCTTCCTAACTTTTTAAAACATAATAAAAAATATTTGAAATGACACACTAGACAGAACAGTACAACAAGTTCACTAGCGCCACCACCTAGCTCAACGATTTCCAATACATGAATCTTGTTCACACATGCATTACGGCAAGAAAACTCCAGGTACTGTGCTGTTCAAAACTTTACTATGCGTCACTAAATTAAGGAGATTTTATTAAAATATCCACATGACTATCATCATGGCTCAAACAATATCATCTAATATGGTACAGCAATCAAACTTTTCTGATTGTCTCACAAATATCATTTTATTGCTGGCTTGCTCAAATTGAGACAGAAACAACCCAAGCTCTCTCTGTTAGCCTTTGTCATTCATTTGTTCAAGGTGTTTATTTTTCCCACAAATACCCCATTCTCTCTGTATTTGGTAGACTGTATTCCTATCATGGAACAGACACTATTCCTCCATTCCTATATTTTCCCTCTACAAAGAGTGAGGTAGTGGGAAACACACAATACAAAATATTACTTTTTACTGCCTAAACTGGATCTGACCAAATCTCAAGATCTACTATTTCATAGGTAACAAAGGTTGAACACCACTATAGGATGTGAAAGCCAAGTTGATATCAAGACTGCTAAAGAAAAAAAAAATGAATCAGTTTCTTTTTTTCTGTAGTAAGGAAAAACCAAGAGAATCAAGAAAAAATGCAGTACAAAGTGCAGACACCATTCACACAACCCAACAGCAAAAAGGCATTTATCAGATAATTAGTAAATGTGAACACTGGATACTATCTGATAGTTGTTATAATGGTATTTTTAAGTCCTTGTTAGAGAATAATATTGAAAGAATTTATTGAAACAAGTGCTTTTAAAACAATTTCATGCTTAGGAGCTGCTGCAAATGACAATGAGGTAGGAGGGGGAGAGGGCTGAAGCTGGGTGGTGAGGTAGTAGGAGTTTCAACATACTTCCTGTTTTTGGTTTCATGGTGAAAATTTCCATAACCAGTCATCTGTATAAAGCAGGAATGGGGCAACTTTCTGCCAAGAGTAACTTGTATATGTATAACATCATTCAAGCGCCAAACAAAATCATAAACTTAAAAATCAGCCTGCTACAGATTTTTTTTTTATTTGACAGGCAGAGTGGACAGTGAGAGAGAGAGACAGAGAGAAAGGTCTTCCTTTGCCGTTGGTTCACCCTCCAATGGCCGCCGCGGCCAGCGCGCTGCGGCCAGTGCACTGTGCTGATCTGAAAGCAGGAGCCAGGTGCTTTTCCTGGTCTCCCATGGGGTGCAGGGCCCAAGCACTTGGGCCATCCTCCACTGCACTCCCTGGCCACAGCAGAGAGCTGGCCTGGAAGAGGGGCAACTGGGACAGAATCCGGCGTCCCGACTGGGAAGAGAACCTGGGGTGCCGGTGCCGCAGGTGGAGGGTTAGCCTACTGAGCCGCAGCGCCAGCCAACCTGCTGTAGATTTACTGAATTTCGAGTCCTGCCTGCAGTTGCCTTGGCAAGGCCTCACCAAATGATTCCATGGGCCGGATGTTCCCCATCCCCGGAAAGGAAAGGCCATTCATAAGGAATCAAGTAGCTCCACAGGAATGGCAGAGGAGATACAGGGTGAGTCCTGAGTTCTCTCTTCATACTGACATTGCTTCAAATTTCTTATATATGTAACACACACTATTTTGTAGCTATCAATTATTACAAATTGTTTTGAATTGGAAACTTGTTGGGTTAAGGTAAATACACCTATATGAATGAAAATCTCAGTTGATTTAACTTACTCCATAGTTGCTGATTTAGTTAAAATGTAAAATTATGCAGTGCTACAATTAATATATTCTGCAAGCTGCATTAAGTTACCTAGCAATAAATTAACAGTAAAATACACTAAAATTCACAATATTATCTTACTGAAGAAAAATTCAATATTATCTTTCATTCTTATAATTTGCTAAATTACACATTTAGTAACATCACTGGTACTGATTATTAATCATTATATCACTAAGAATGAATGGTGGTAACAGTGACCATATTCCACATATTAAAATAGTGCTGACAGCCTTGTGGAAAGATTTACTGGTAGATCTGAGAGACTGACTGATCTGAAGTGTATGGGTACTATTCAAACAATCCTCCCTGATTTACTCAAAATTTCCAAGAGACACTGGAATAAGGTGTTATTACCAGTGAAAAGAGTATCACTTGATGTGAATGGGTGACATACTAAAAAAAAGCACTTTCAGTGTCTCTTAAATGGTCAGAAAAAACACCACAAAATCAAAGACATTTAATGAAAACCAAAACGGGCACTGTGAACAGTGACCTCAAATGCCAAACAGCGATTTTTGTTGGGAGCACTTACCCATGCTTATTATCAAAAATATTAAGAATGAAGTTTGTTTCCCTGTCATGCTGAACAGATGAACAGCAGATTCAAGTTTGTAAAATAAGCTTTTTGTTTAAAAATGTCAAGTTTTAAAACAACTATAATTATTTAACGAAGGAAGGAAAAAATGGGCTCAGGGCTCAATGCTAGCACAGAAATGGCCATTTCTGTGTTCATTTGTGAACACCCAAAAGGAATACAACCACGGCTACCTACCTCTGTGCAGTCATTCAGAAGGGGCACTGTGGTGTCATTTGAGTTAATATTGATTGTCTTCAGTTCAATCAGGTTATTTAGGGAATTTCCACCTAGAAAAAAGATTTAGGGAAAAAAAAAGGAGTCAAATAAAGGAGTTTTTATTACATGATAAAGAAACTTCTTTTTGAATAAACTAATTCAATTACCTGATACTACAACCAGGGAAGGCATATAGCTACTGTCAGCAGGATCTACTATCATCTTTAGTCTATGAACAAGAACATCTGGGAATATCTCCAAGCGAATCCAATGCTTTAAAAAAAAAAACAAGGAAAATATCATATTCTCAGTTAACAAAATTCAGTTGTATTTTAACTAATACATCATCACTGAAGCTTGAAGCTTTTTTAAAACACAAAACATGGCATGAAGGGATCTTCCTCTTCCCTGGGAGAAGGAGGAGTATCCTACCCTGTTACTTGTACACTAGAAGAGAGTGTCACTCTAAGCCCCAGAAACAAGGTATTACAGACTCATGACTAGCATGATACTTGCACACACATCAAGCAATGGCAGACAGAAACCACTAGAGTCAATGTGGAGAAAAGGCCCCCACTTTCCAAATCTGATCAATGCCCATACAAGCACACACCCACCTCACACACCAGTGCAATCTGGAACATATTTGTTAGGCTATACAGAGCACAATCAGAATTCACCCATTTTACGTAGGAAAGGGAAAAAAATCCCTGCTATGCACTCAATCAGTTGGTTGACTAGATAAAATCTGTTACCCATATAATTTAAAATCTCTGACACTAAAAACGGGATGGCAAATTACTCTATAACTTTAAGATAATTTATGAGCTAAAGAAAGTGAGTACAGACTGGTACCATTAATAAAACTTCAAGATAATTTATGAGCTAAACTACAAAGTGAGACCAGACCGATTTTTCACAGTTTATTCTGAAAAGCTAAACTGCAAAGCCACCTGAATAACAGTATTTCCAGATGTGCCCTTCTCACATCCTACCTTTCCTTGTGACCCAGATGACTGCCAGCAGGGCTCGCTACCATCAATCAGACGGGAAGCCTGGTTCACTGAGGATGATACATTCAGGCTCTTCACCATGCGGGACCAGCTGTCCAGCAGCATTCCTGGCTGGCTGCTGTGACAGCGCTTCAGCTGTTTTCCAGAACGGCCACAAAATACTGCAGACTGTCCTGTTTCATGTGGTCAAAGAGAAAGTTAACACTGTTGAACAGTAACAGAACCTGCATGTCCAAGAAATCAAGACTACTGCATAGTGAGGAGATTCGTACTTGAAGAAAAACAGAAAAATTCCAAATTAAAAAGAGCTAATAGGGGCCAGCGCTGTGGTGCAGCGGTTAAAGCCCTGGCCTGAAGCTCCAACATCCCATGTGCGTGCCGGTTCTAGTCCCGGCTGCTCCTCTTCCAATCCAGCTCTCTGCGATGGCCTGGGAAGGCAGTGGAAGATGGCCCAAGTCCTTGGGCCCCTGTACCCACATGGGAGACCTGGAAGAAGCTCCTGGCTCCTGGCTTCAGACTGGTGCAGCTCTAGCCATTGTGGCCAACTGGGGAGTGAACCATTGGATGGAGGACCTCTCTCTCTCTCTTTCTCTCTCTGCCTCTCTTCTCTCTGTGTGGCTTTCTGACTTTTGAATAAATAAATAAAATCTTTAAAAAAAATAAAATAAAATAAAATAAAAGGAGCTAATAAATACCAAAAGTCACTTTCAAAGAATTAGTCAAGATATTTCAGGGGCCATCGTTGTGGTGCAGCAGGATAAACTGCAGCATACAATGCCAGCATCCCATATTGTAGCACTGATTTGAGTCCTGGCTGCTCCGCTTCCAATCAGATCCCTACTAACGCTCTTAGGAAAGCAGCAAAAGATACAGCACCCATTTGGATGGAGTTTCAGGCACATGGCTTCAACTTGGCCCAGGCATGGAACTGTGGTTATTTGGGGAATGAACCAGGTGATAGAAGGTTCCTTTTTCTGTCTCTTCCTCCCTCTCCCTTCCCTCCTTTTCTCTGTCACTCTACCCTTCAGATGGATAAAGTAAATCTTTGTTAAAAAAAAAAAAAAAAGATATTTCACATCAATTTATGAGATGAAGTCCATGTAATGCTGTGATTTATCTGCCTTAAGTTTCTCAGGTAACACAGAGTAATATATTTCTAAACAAAGAGAATACAATAAGTTGTGGAACAAGTTCAGTGCTCATAGAAAACACTTATTAAAAATTCTTTCACAAATGCAAAGGTAAAAATAAATTTGCAAAGTGTTTCTGCTTCTATTAATGGCAGATCTAGAAGCTCAACAAGCCTTTCCCATTGAGGACAACTAGAAGAGTCAGATAAAACATTCAAGAACAAACATATAATCCTGAATGCATTCTAAAGAATATCCAGGGGCTGGTGTTGTGTTTAGCCACTGTGTGCAATACCAGCATCCCATACAGCCACCAGTTCGAGTTCTGGCTATTCAACTTCCAATCCAGCTCCCTGCTAATGCACTTGGAAACACTTATTATGAACAAACTATAATTGGATTTAAAAATTTTCTGTACCAAAATAAACATTTTTTCATTCCATTTTTCCATGAATTTTTTTAAGTCCCCTGGTATAGGTACCTAAGTTGGAAAGAAAGATGGAAAATTGTCTGTATGTAGATGACATGGTCTTATATGTAGAAAACCCTAAATAATCCACACAAAAAACTATTAAATCTATTAAAGTCAACAAAGTTGCTGGATAAAAATTCAACAAACAAAAATCAGTTTATTTCTATATTTTAGCAATGAACATCCCCAAAAAAATCAATTAAGAAAACAATTTCATCAAAAATAGTATTAAAAGAAATACTTAGGAAAATTGCAAAAATAATGCCGAAAGATATTAAAGGAGACTTAAGTAAATGTGAAGATATCCTGTATACATAGACAGAAAAACTGACGGGGCTGGCGCTGTGGCATAGTAGGCTAAGCTTCTACCTGTGGTGCTGGCATCTCATATGAGCGCTGACTCATGTCCCAGCTGCCCCCTTCCAATCCAGCTCTCTGCTTATGGCCTAGGAATGCAGCGGGAGATGGCCCAAGATCTTGGGCCCTTGCACCCACATGGGAGACCAGGAAGAAGCTCCTGGATCCTGGCTGCAGATTGGCCCAGCTCCAGCCACTGTGGCTATTTGGAGAATGAACCAGTGGATGTAAGACCTTTCTCTCTATTTCTCCCTCTGTAACTCTGCCTCATAAATAAATAAAAATTTTTAAAAGATAAAAACTTACTATTGTTAAAATAATTTTATCCAAAGAAACATAAAAATACAATTTCTATGAAAATCCCAATGGTCAATAGGCTAATCCTCCACCTTGCGGCGCCGGCACACCGGGTTCTAGTCCCGGTTGGGGCGCCGGATTCTGTCCCGGTTGCCCCTCTTCCAGGCCAGCTCTCTGCTATGGCCAGGGAGTGCAGTGGAGGATGGCCCAGGTGCTTGGGCCCTGCACCCCATGGGAGACCAGGAAAAGCACCTGGCTCCTGGCTCCTGCCATCGGATCAGCGCGGTGCGCCGGCTGCAGCGGCGGCCATTGGAGGGTGAACCAATGGCAAAGGAAGACCTTTCTCTCTCTGTCTCTCTCTCACTGTCCACTCTGCCTGTCAAAAAAAAAAAAAAAAAAAAAAAAAAAAAAAAAAATCCCAATGGTAAATTTTTTTAGAAGTTGAAAAATCCACCCCAAAATGTATATAGAATTTCAAGATAAACCAAATAGCCAAAATAATCCTGTCAGAAGATATTTGGAGGACTTACTCTCCTCAATTTTTAAATTAATTAGAAAACTATTATAACCTCAACATCACAGTAATATGGTACCTGACGTAAGGACAAACAATGAGACCAACTGAGCAGAATTGAGAATCTAGAATTTTCAACAAGGTCACAGAGACCATTCAGAGGGTAAAAAGTCTTTTCAATAAATGATGCCATGAAAACTGGAAGCACATGTAAAAGAATGAAGTTAGATCCTAAAGTAATACCAATTGAAAAATTAACTCAAAGTAGATTAAAGAGTGTTTTACTGTTTTCACTGTAAAGAAATGTCAAATTGTGAAGGGATAAATCTAGATTGCACATTGCATACATGTAACAAAACATCACAAAATATCCCATAAGTATGTGTAATTTATATATATATATATTTGTCACAATTTAAAAAAATACAAATAAAATACTATTTACCTAATCAATTCCACATTGTACAATAAACACCAGTGTCTTGAGATTTTCTTTACTTTCTTTATAGAAATACAAGAAAACAACCCTAGCTATTCTAATTTCTACCCTTTTCTTAAAAAATAAAAAGCGATAAGCAGCCATCAATGAGTAAGACCATCCCTTCTGTCTCCCTGTGCTCACATGTGCTATCCAGTGTTCACTAAATATGGACCTTAAAGAGCAAGCCCTAATACTTTGGGGTCCACAATAACTATCTCACTAGTGGTATTTGGTGAAAAACAGGACCATTTTGCCATACCTGGTTCATTTATTCTGCCAAATGTATGCCGAGTGTTGTGTTTTTTTGTCTTGAAACATGTTTCACAAAAGTCAAAGTCACCACAGTTTCTACATTTGAATCTGGATCCATTGATAGGAAACATCTGACAACCATCACACCTGTTTTTAAAATAGCCATTGAGTTAATAAGAAAAAAGATGGCCATTTATTAAGCTTAATTCAAAAGAAATACTTTCCTCCTAAGACAAAGCTAGCGATCATAAAAACAAAAACTCACGTAACCCCAGGATGAACACTAGGCACCAATTCCATTTCGGATAACAACCCAGTCCAGTGAGACTGCTGAGGAAAGTCGACAATGATATCTTTCCCATTGGCACTGAAAGCTAGGACAGAACAGAAATCATGTAAAATATCCTCATTATCACCAATAAAGACCTAAGAACAAAATTAAACATACCTAGCCACATGATATTACACTGCAGTCAACTGTGTTTCACAAAGAGTACATATCTTCTAGAGGGACGCATAAGGTGCTTATAAATCAGGCACCGATGTCAGGGCCCAGCCTCAGAGTAACTGAGGGCGTGATCAGCACCGTGGTGTCGCAGGCAGAGTCACTGCCTGGGACACAGCATCCCACGAGGGGTGCCAGTGTGCCCCATCTGCTCCACTTCCCATCCAGCTCCCTGCTAAGGCTGAGGGCAAGCCGACCATGACCGGCACCCATGGATGGATGTCCTGGCTCCTGGTTTTGGTCTGGCCCAGTGCTGGTCATTGCAGCCATGTGCAGAATGAAGCAGTAGGTGGAAGATCTCTGTCTCATCCTCCCTCTCTCTCGCTCTCTCTAGCTCTTTCAGACAAATAAACAGATCCTTAAAAAACAAATGGTTGAAGGAGGCGACCATGGGAAACAATTCTGGCTCTAAGTTGACAACTGCTGAAGCCAGGTAATAGGCACACAGAGGTTCATAATACTACATTCCCTACTTTTGTATATGTTTAAAATGTGGCACAGGAAGTGGGCATTTGGCATAGCAGTTAAAGTGCAGTTTGGGATGACCACATCATATATTAGAGTGCCTGGGTATGGTGGAATGAGAAGGTCATGCCAAGATGGCCACTGGCAAGCGAGCATCAGTTACTCAGGAATGGCTTAGGAACCCACCTGGCAAAGGAGCCTGCCTGGCAACAGGCAGTGATTGGTTAGGGCATAAACTACCCCTTGACCAGATTGGCTGCCCCGGCTATGTAAGCTGCTATACCAACTGAAATAAACGAGTCTGTAAGCTGCTCACCTCTAGCCCGCTTTCACCCGACTCCCGACTCCCAGTGTCTGTGTCATGACTCCGCGCCTCTTGCCCTCACTGTGCTTCTCCTCTCAGAAGGAATCCAAGCAACACCTGGGTTCCTGTCTCAGTTCTGCTTCTGATTCCAGCTTCTAACTAATAGACATTCTGGGAGGCAGAAGGTGATGGCTCGGGTACTTGAATCTCTGCTGCCACATGGAAGACCTAGGCTGTTTCCGGATCCTGTTTATGGCCTAGCCCCTTCCCCAGCTGTTGTGGGCATCTGGGGAATGTACATGTTTACAGAACACGAAATCAGACAAAGTTGATCTCTGATCACTGATATATCAGCACAGAAACAAAATCCCTCCTCAGTCATGTATGATCAAATCTAAACCAAAATATAAAAACTACCACACAGCCCCCATCCTGTCTAATCTGAATGACTGCTTCCTTACCAATCATCACTGCAGTTTGGCTATACTCTTTCCACCTTCCAGATAAGATTTATTAAGATACCCAGCCTTAGAATTACCCTAGCTTCTTTAAACCTTCCACCAAATAACCAACACAAGCCCCATGAGTCCTTGTACATAGTTCCTCTAGGGTGTGTCCGCTCCAACTGCAATGAGTTAGTCAACCTGACTTTGTTCATCTGCAGGTATCTTCTTTTGTAGCCTTTGGCTAGAGGGCAATGACAAGCAAAACAACACTATAATCACAGGCTTTCTTCATACTTGTTTTCTCTTGCCTCAAATAATAAAAATTATTGAGTTTACATTACTTAATGAAAAGTTAACATTTGGAATTTTGTTGCCTAGATAATATTACCTTTCACAACTCCCACGCTTTGATGAGTTACAGATCCCCACTTATATTTTGGTGTTGTAACGGAGGCCTTGACTCGCACTTTGTCACCAATCTTGATGTGGGAAGAAGAACTTGGTGGAGGATACCCTAGAGATTTCAGTAAGAGATGCATTTCAATCAGCTTTCACTTCTGGGAATTCTGTGTCTAAGAAAATGCAGAATAAAGAATGCACTCACCTATAAGTTCTACGTGAATATACCTCACCCAGTAAGTGCCTCCTTTCTGCTGCCAATCACACTGTACATTGAGGTCATGCAATCCATCTCTATCCAGTTTGATGACTTTGCCTACATCACCTTCGCAAACCTCTTCATATGTTCGACAGCATCTGACCATCATTCCCACCTAAAGTTAAAATAAAAGTACAGTCTGTATAACCCAGAAGAGCCCCTGCCCCTATTCTATTCTTTTTTTTTTTTTCCTATTCTATTCTTAAGATAGGGTTTTACCTAATGCTCTGAGTATTATTTTACACTAAATGAAACAAGGGCTCTTCATAAATTAGTTGGCTCTGTGTCTGGGACAAGAAATATACAAGGTGAACCTGGATCAACCTGTGCTGTAAAGCAGACAGTTACAAAAAATAACTGCGAGAGAACGATCCAACATGGGAAGCAGGATACACAGCAGACTCATAGAACGGCAGATGTCCTAAACAGCACTCTGGCCTCAGAATCAGCCCTTAAGGCATTCAGATCTAGCTGAAGAGCCCATGAGAGTATTTCAGGCATGGAAAGCCAAGAAACTCTGGCAAAAAAAAAAAAAAAAAAAAAAAAAAGTCCTAAATGAAAGATCTCTGCAAGTGAGATCCCAGTAGAAAGAACGGGCCTTCAAAGAAGGAGGTACCGTTCTCTGAAGGGAGGAGAGAACTTCCACTTTGACTATGACCTTGTATAAATAAGATTGAAGTCGGCGAACTCAAAAGGCTTCCATAGCCTTGGCAACTCATGACAAGAGCCTAGGGAGATTACTGACGCCATAAGCAAGAGTGTTAAATTGTTAAGTCAACAACAGGAGTCACTGTGCACTTACTCCTCATGTAGGATCTCTGTCCTTAATGTGTTGTTCAATGTGAATTAATGCTATAACTAGTACTCAAACAGTATTTTACACTTTATGTTCTATATGGGTGCAAACTCTTAAAATCTTTACTTAATGTATACTAAATTGATCTTCTGTATATAAAGATTATTGAAAATGAATCTTGCCAGCGCCGCGGCTCACTAGGCTAATCCTCCGCCTTGCGGCACCGGCACACCGGGTTTTAGTCCTGGTCAGGGCACCGGATTCTGTCCCGGCTGCCCCTCTTCCAGGCCAGCTCTCTGCTGCGGCCAGGGAGTGCAGTGGAGGATGGCCCAAGTACTTGGGCCCTGCACCCCATGGGAGACCAGGATAAGTACCTGGCTCCTGCCATCAGATCAGCACGGTGCGCCGGCTGCAGCGCACCGGCAATGGCGGCCATTGGAGGGTGAACCAACGGCAAAGGAAGACCTTTCTCTCTGTCTCTCTCTCTCACTGTCCACTCTGCCTGTTAAAAAAAAATGAGTCTTGATACGAATGGAATGGGAGAGGGAGCAGGAGATGGGAGGGTTGTGGGTGGAAGGGAAGTTATGGGGGGGAAAAGCCACTGTAATCCATAAGCTGTACTTTGGAAATTTATATTTATTAAATAAAAGTTAAAAAAAATTACTGCGGACACTCAAAGGATACTCTCATCATCAGCAAAAGGAATGAAAGCTGAAATACACCAAATCCTAAAGATCAATGAACAGATCATCATGAAAGTAAGAAAAACAAAACTTCTTGGTCACTGTTGTAAGAACCAGAGCAACAATGTATCATTCTGAAAATCTGATAAAGCCACATTCCTATAGAAACTATATTTTATAATAAGTAACCAGAATTGAGGACAAAATTGTTTTTGCTCCACAAACAAAAACTGCAGCTAACAAATTTAAAAGAGATGGCAAAGTTAGAATATCACTACCATGTAGGCCCTAATGATGGGCTAGTTTCGTATAGCTGATGATACTAATGGCTATTATGAGATGAACAATTAAAGAACTTCCTCACAGAAAGAGCAGGCTAGCAAGATTTAGCCCATGTGACCCTGCACATCAGTTGACATAAGGCAGGAGAGCATGAGCTGCCACTCCTTAGGCTTCCTGCCTAAGACTTACTCAGCCTGAGCCCAATCACCAACCAACCCTAACTCCTACTTTCTTGGAGAAACTAGGGCAGAGGAAGGTGTTAGCTGAGACCACAAAGCAGTCACCACCAAATCCAGAATATAAGATATTTGTAGGACATAGATTCAACCACAAATAAATGGCAAACTCATGTGTTTAAGCCCTAACCCCTAATGTGGCTGTATTAGGAGATAAGGCTTCTAAGGAAGATAATAAGCTTAAATGAAGTCATAAGAGTGGGGTCCTAACCCAACAGGGTGAGTGTCTTT
The DNA here is from genome assembly GCF_051225735.1 of Oryctolagus cuniculus. NCBI lineage: Eukaryota > Metazoa > Chordata > Mammalia > Lagomorpha > Leporidae > Oryctolagus > Oryctolagus cuniculus. The sequence goes on from NC_142878.1 coordinate 17,289,306, forward strand.
ATAAGTAGAGACACCAGAGCTCCCTTGCTTACTCTAGTTCTCCATCTCTCCATTTGTGGACATACACAGAAGAGTGCCCTCAACAGAAACCAGTCAAGCTAGCACCTTGTTTTTGGAATTCCAGCCTCCAGAACTGTGAAAAATAAATGTTTATCACGTAATCCACCATCCCACCTGTGGTATTTGTCATAGCAGCCCAAGCTAAGACAGGAGGGAACCAGAAACACGTCACCCAATGGGGAGATTTATGATCTCGTGGGTATCCAAATTCAAAAAATTATGAAAGCCATTTCTGAGAAAATGGCAAACTTGACCAAGTGTTGAGTGAGATGATATTAAAGATATTATCTATTCTCCCAGGTAATGTTGGGTAACAGTAATGCCGCTATGTTAAAATAACCACATTTCTCCATTAAGGGTGCATACTGACATATTTACAGGTAAAATGTGAAGATTTCCTCCGAAATATACTAAAGAGAATTAGAACAAGAAAATATTTATGTTGGATAAAGGAATACATAAAATGTAACTAGATTTTAAAAGTCAGATGGCAGTGAGAATGATATGAAAAAAGAAATATACAAAAAGTGTCACAAATGGCAAAAGTGGAGAAACACCACCTCTGTGCCACATCCACTGCAGACAGGCCACTTCTGACCGTCAGCTCTGGCCTCTCCCATCTCCTGCTCCTCTGTGCTCTGGTAACTCTGATGCAGCTACCGTGGCCAGATGCCTGCCTCTCCAGGAGGCTGCTGAGCCCCACAGCCTCTCCCACATCACACCTTCCTCACGCACCTCCCCACCACAATCCCAACAATGTAACATGAACTCACTTCCATCCCTCACTCCATTCTGCTCTTTCTCCTGTGCATGGTGTGTGTTACCTTCAAGGAGTTTATTGGTTAAATATGATTGTCTTCCACTACAAGGTGCAGGCTCCCTGAGAGCAGGGCCTCTGTCCACTGATGTGTGGCATACAGAAGATGCTAAAGTATTTGGTGACTGAAACAATGAGCTAGGCTCTAGTCTAAGACAATAACTCACCTGAATATTCTCTCTCACATATACAGCATAATCATCATTACTCAAGAAATCAGCTCGTTTTTTGTAAGTCTGGCTCTCCGTCACAACAGCACCAGAGGACTACAAAAAATAAATAACATTTTTTAAAAATGAGAGATAAATCTATTGTCTGAGAAATCTATGAGATTAAAAAAAGTGAAACACTATATTTTCCCCCATAACCTTCATCTAAAAAGACTAACAGTACTAGCATAATAGGCAGAAATAAATCTGAAAAGGTACAAATCTGGAAAACTTCAGAGGCATCTCCAAATTACTCCTATGAGACAATTTCCTCAGGTCACAAGTCAATGTGTCATATAACACACAATTTTTAAATAAAGTATCTTCTAATGGCTACCCAACATCACTAGATATGTGAACAGGTTGTATTTTAAAATAGAAAGTAATTATAACATAGGAAACCCAAAAAGCACGTTAGTAGCAAGACAGCTTTATTCTGTGCCCTGCAGAACTGTAGGTATGTCTCACGGAATCATCCACAGTAGATACACTTAGTTTCTTCAGAAAATAGAGAAAACAAAAGATATTCAGAGCCTAAGATAGAAGGCAAAGTGCAGGCAAGTCAAGTAGAAGGCACTGACCACAGGGTAGGCTGTATCATCCACATCTTCCACCACCTCCTCATCTGAATACTCATCAGATACTGTGTCTGCGTCCGAGAGTTCTGTCACCTGGACGTCTGAGTGGTCCAGCAGCCACCCAACCAAGGCCTCCACACCTAAGGGCAAGCACACAGTGTACTGTAGGCCACTGCTAAGTCAGCAACAGCATTAAAATGTGAACCTCAAAACAAATGAGCACTGACAAGAAGAAACACAGTACCAGGCAAGCCAGATGCATTCCCGGAAGCACCGGTGAGCGACTTCAGGGCAAACTCTATGTTCCTTCGAGGAAAGCCCATCTCCATGAGCTGCACCACAATGGGCAGCGCAGGCACAGGTGACGGCTTGCGCTTCTTCACTCTGGCAGGGCGGATGTGCTGCACGGAGACAGGCGTCGTAGCCTCACTGGAGCTGCAGTCTTCAAACCCCGGGCTCAAAGGGTGAGTGGACTCCACAGCCAAACATTGACACACAGCCAAAGCAGCAGCCTAGGCAAATGAGAGGGTTCTGGAAGGTTTATAAAAGTGTCCTTCCCTAACTTAAACAAGCTAAGAAAATAACAATGACCAACATCTACTAAGAACTGCAGTACAGAAAAGCTGAATTCACATGTATTTAAAAATAAAAGAGGTTTAAAAAATGACAAAGCCAAGTTTTACAGATGAACGATCTGGTTCTCAAATAACTTTCCTGACCACTCAGCACACAGAGAATCCAACAGATGTCCAGTAAGGAAAACTCCCAGCAGTCTCGAGCTCTGACGGGTGAGAGCACAGGAAGGGGCCCACTCCCTGCTGCAAGGGCACTGTGTTGCCAGCTGCAGGCACCTGCTCTTCCCTCTGTAACTGACAGCAAAAACGACATGCAACTCTCGTGGATCACCCAAACCAATCTTAACTCATCAAGAGAAACAAACACTCTGGAGGTTAAACACGGAACTTGAAATTAATGGAAACAGAGAATATTAGTGTGAAACACATTGCAATGAGTCGGTGAACATCTATACCACTGGTATCTGCAGCTGGGAACCCCCTGCAAGCAGGATCAGAAACCCTGATCAGCTGGCAACCTGTGTTCCTCACCCCCAGCTCCTCTAAGAACTGCAACTCACTACTTTGTTGAACTGAGCATGTGAGGAGGGAATTAAAAGAAACAGAACAGTGTGGAGCCTTCCAGGATTAGGTAGTGCTCTTCAAAAGCCTAGGTTTTGCAGTGAAGTCAGAGTAACATGGAAATGACAGGTTTCATCTAGAAGGCTTACAATTCAGAACCAGGCTGAGCTAGGAGGTCAGCATGTATTAACAAGGAGTTAGGATTTTCTATACTAATCCTCTACTACTTATAATCATGAATTCTGAACCAAACACTTTTAAACACTGCTGGAGGACACCAGAGAACAGCCAAAGCAGCCAAAACTGGAGCAAGTACAACCTTGACACAAGGGAAGGCAATAAACAAGATGCACATTTAACCGGAGGCAATGACAGATCAGAGAGCAGGAGAAGCTGGAATCCAGGCATGACAGGGAACTAGAAAGTGAGGGAGAAGACTCCCTGCAGAAGAACCATAGAGGGAAACGTCATACATGAGTAGGCAAATACCTCAAATTTTTTGCTGATTCCAAAACAGAGTACATATGAGACAATAAAGAGCCCAGGCTCTGCAAAGGGACTGATGGAAGGCTGGAGGGACTTCTAGAGCTGTCCAAGACCAACAGTATTTGAGGCTCAAGTCTAATCGAGTGTGGGGCTGGTGGTGGGAGGCTTCCCAAGATGTTGAGGCTTTCACTAAAACTCCAAAAGAGTCAAAATTCCTTAGAATAAGGATCAGAAACCACAACTAAAGGTCAAACCAAAATAAACCATCAGAAGGAAGCCTCTCAACAAGTCTCCTCAGGATTGGAGTGAGCTGCCAGGTACTGTGCTGCCCCTAAGAAGAAAATTCCCCCTTTCAGAGAAAGCTAACCACACCCAGAGCCAACACACTGTGGCACCCAAAGCAACTGGAACATAATCCAAAATAATTAGATACTTGAAGAACAACAGCCAATAACAGTATAATTAACAGAAAATAAAACACCAAGAGTAGCAGAAAAACAGGTGGCCAAGATGTTAGAATTAGCAAACAAGAAATCTAACATAACTACTGGAAATGGTTTTAAAAGATAAATATTTTATAAATGTTTACATTGTGAGATGTGAAAAATGGATATGAGGTGAGGATATGAGAGCTAATAGGAGAGATACAAAACTGTAAAAATGAAAACCAAATGTAAATATGGTATGTGGAACATTCAAAATAAAATACTTATTGGATGGGGGCCGATGCTGTGGCACAGCAGGTTAATGCCCTGGCCTGAAGCGCTGGCATTCCATATGGGTATTAGTTCAAGAGCTGCTTGCTCTACTTCTGATCCAGCTCTCTGCTGTGGCCTGGGAAAGCAGAAGATGGTCCAAGTCCTCAGGCCCCTGCACCCACATGGGAGCTCCTGGCTCCTGCCTCCAGATCGGCACAGCTCCAGCCATTGCAGCCAATTGGGGAATGAACCATCGGATGGAAGACCTTTCCCTCTCTCTCTTTCTCTCTCTCTCTCTCTCTGTGTGTGTAACTCTGACTTTCAAATAAATAAATAAACCTTAAAAAAGTACTTATTGGATGGACTAAACATCAAATTAGACTCCACAAAGCAGGGCATCCTAACCTTGAGAACAGATCAGTATAAATTAATCTGATTAACAAAGACAAAAAAAAAAGATCTTTAAAATAACAAATAGAAACTCACTAACATGTACAATAGTGGTCCTCAAAAAAACAAACGGAGAGGACAGGTGAAAAAAATGTTAAATAAATAAATAAGGGCCGGCACTGTGGTGCAGCAGGTTAAAAAGCCCTGGCCTGAAGCGCTGGCATCCCATTGGACGCCGGTTCTAATCCCGGCTGCTCTACTTCTGGTCCAGCTCTCTGCTATGGCCTGGGAAAGCAGTGCAGGGTGGCCCAAGTCCTTGGGCCCCTGCACCCACATGGGAGACCCAGAAGAAGCTCCTGGCTCCTGGCTTCAGATCGGCGCAGCTCTGGCTATTGTGGCCATCTGGGGAGTGAACCAGCGGATGAGAGAACTCTTTCTCTGTCTCTACCTCTCTCTGTAACTCTTTCAAATGAATAAAATACTCTTTAAAATAAATAAATAAATAAATAAAATTTTTTTAAAGAGAAATAACCAAATTTTTAAAACAATCACACCAGAAAGACAAGTAACTCAGCAAACCCAAGGACCAAACAAAACAAAACAAAACTACACTCACACACACACATAAGTACACCTTAGTCAATTGCAGAAAACTACACAAAATATTAAAAGTAGCCAAGATACAACACATTTCACATAGAAGAACAAAGGCTGGCTTTCCATCAGAATTAACAGAGACAAAACAATAGAAAATCTCTCTTTAGTACAACAGCCCTTCCCAGTTCGTAAAGGACAACTACACTTGCTTTTATGGCCTAACCCTTGGCATTCTCCTAGCATGAGTCCTACTGTGCTCCACCTGACAAGCTCTGAAACTGCTCAGTGTCCTCTTTCTATCCTTCTGGCGCAGAGCAAAAACACAGCCACTGCAGCCACTTTACAGTCAACATCCATCTCCGATTTTTCAAACCTAACAGGCAGCTGGAATTGCGGACGTTCAGAGAAGACAATGCCCCCCTCCCACTCCCTGTCGCCATATTGGCCTGTTTTCTCACTTTCTGCCTGTGAAATCCTAGTCCTTTCTAGGACAGCCTGAGGCAGCCGCTGCCTCACTCTGGATCCTTGCTCCCCAGAGGGCCAGGATCTCTGAGGACTTCTATTGGGGTCATTTCTGCCAGCCAAACATACTACAAAAGGTTTTTTTTTTTTAAACTCTCTCTTTGATAATTTACTCAGAATTTTTAATATATTATGCCACAAGAAGGATTTGTTAAAGTATCTACTCTCTGTTGCTAGCCATGAAAGTTTCCACCCCTCTTAGACCCAGATCCATGTTACCTTTCCACGGGAACATCCTACAGCCGGCCCTGCACAGCCTTACCAGCCTCCTCACAGGCTCCACGGAGCACCGCGTAGCCAACAGAGGCTTTTGCAAGAAGAAAACAAACAAATGCACCAGCCCTAGGCCTAATATGTCTCTTCCAATAACAGTTCCTGGAAAAAGATCCCACCATGAATATATGAGCGTTTAACCAACACTGCATTTAGTTAATTGTTTCAAGCAACCTACATAAATCTAAAAGAAGATTAAACTTCACCCCTCGCATTCTTTAGCTATTGTTATAATGTTCTGCAGACAATATAAAACATGATCAAAGCCTTAATTAGGCACAGAATTTAGGGGGTCTCAAGAAAATGTACATCTAGTAAAAGAAGCTGTTCACAATTGAGTACATTCTACTGAAAACTGTCAAAACTGCAAGTCTGTACCTCCAGTTCCTGTTTATCAAATATGGCCTTCACCGGCGATGGCTGGGTGGCGGAGGCCAGCAACTGCTGCAACAGGATCATTGGGGGCTGCGGCCCTTCAGGAGACATGTCCCCAAGGTCAGGGGATGCGGCTGCTCCATCATCTGCATTCAAAAACAAAACGTGTATAACATTCTAGTCTCAGCCACAGACATCTCTTTATTATTACTGAGAATACGCTGAACACGCTAAACTGCATATGATTTCTACCTCAATAAGCAACAGACAATCTAAATCTTCAAAGCTCAGATATCAAACAAAAAATATGCAACAAGGAATTTTCTCCTCCTCACCCCCTGGATTCTGTCCTCTTTTGTTCATCTGTCTCCCAAAGCCAACAACGGTTACTTCTCAGATTTCTGTTGCTGGTCCAAGTCTTCTTTTTTTTTTTTTTTTTAATATTTATTTATTTATTTGAAAGTCAGAGTTATACAGAAAGAGACAGAGAGAGAGAGAGAGAGAGAATGGTCTTCCATCTGATGGTTTACTCCCCAGTTGGTCGCAAAGGCCGGAGCTGTGCCACTTCGAAGCCAGGAGCCAGCAGCTTCTTCCAAGTCTCCCATGCAGTTGAAGGGGCCCAAGGACTTGCACCATCCTCCACTGCTTTCCCAGGCCACAGCAGAGAGCTGGATCAGAAGTAGAGCAAGCAGCTCTTGTACCAATACCCATATGGGATGCCAGCGCTTCAGGCCAGGGTGTTAACCCACTGTGCCACAGCACTGGCCCCTGGTCCAAGTCTTCTACCTTCTCTTTCGTCTTTACTCGCTATTTTACTATCCCTACCATGTACACATCCAGGTTTGTATTTCTAGCCTGATGTTTTCTTTTAAACCCTATTTAGATCATTAAAAGAAACCAATTCCCAATGTGTCATGAGATTAGGTGATGTCTTCCTGTCTGTTCTGGGGGGGTTGAAGTAAGGCCTTTAGGATTCTGTTGGCCACAACCTCATTGAATTCCAATGCCACAAGACCTGCTTCACACAATCCGTACACCAAAGGCCTCACAGCATTTATGTCTGCTGGTTTTGCTTTCAGCTAATCATCTAGAACACAGACTGGAAATCTTTCTCTTAAAAGGTAAGACAGTAAATAGTTCAGGCTTATGGGCCACATAGTCTCTGTCACAACTACTCAACTCTGCCACTACACAGCAAAAGCAGCCAGAATGATGTACAAACAAACAGATGCAACTGTGTTCCCATAAAACTTTAATTACAAAAATAGGTGTAACAGTCACTGCCCTACACAGCTCCAGCTGGAGCTCCCACTCTGTTCAAAGCAGTCACCCTAATTCAACCCTGACACATCAGCTCACTGGGGTCCAACCCAATTCCTAAGCTCCAGTTTCCTAATCTCAAAAACAGTGAGTTATCCTGAAGGTTCTTGCCAACCTTAATACTGAAAAAATCTGCATGTTTGATCAACTTTTCTCAAACTCATTCGATTTAAAATTAATTTCATAATATCAAACAGCCCAAATACTTCCATTAAATTTTTTATCCTCAGTAATTCAAACTTGAAATACCAGCCATTTTTCATTTTTTGCTGATTTCCTAAAAGGTCATCATCTCTACAAGACAACCCATCATAGTGGTACCAGACCTTTTTCCACTTCTCATATCTTCCTCTAGAAGATGCACTAGATACAAAAGCAATTCTCCATCTCTATGATTTCCAGGTTCGATACTCCTAGACCAAGGGCTGGGGCTGCGATGCAATGGGTTAAGCCACTGTCTGCAGTGCCAGCATCCCATATGAGCACTGGTTTGAGTCCTGGCTGCTCCACTTCCGATCCAGCTCCCTGCTAATGCACCTGGGAGAGCAGCAGAAGATGGTCCAAGTGCCTGGGTCTCTACATCCCAAGTGAGAGACAAAGAAGAAGCTCCTGGCTTCAGTCTGGCTCAACCCTGGCCATTGCTGCCATTTGGGGAGTGAACCAGCAGATGGAAGATCTCTGTCTCTCCCTCTCTCTGTAACTTTTTCAAATGAATAAATAAATCTTAATTTTAAAAAATACTCCTAAACCTCATGAGATTAATCACCCTGAGTATCAATCCTCATTACGAGGTCTCCTGTCCCAGGTTCCCAATCAGCCTCAAGCTTCAGCCTGCTGCTGCGGCACGGTATGACAGGACTCAGCAGAGCTCTCTGGCTTTTAGCCCCACAATTCATCATTAAACCATGAGCTGCAAGCAAAGCAGGTTACTTTCATTTGTGCTCCTACTGTCTCCCCCACCAGCATGGAGATTCTTTTTCACCTGCGCCTCTCTGCCAAACCCTTCAAGAACCCTCACCCGAGCTCTCCACTGCGCTGTCTCTAGGACACCTGTGGAAACTGCTTACAGGTCTCAGGGCACACTGGCCCCACACAATGGACAGAGACATACATCTGTGTCCCTCCTGTCTCCCGATCTCAAGTCTAAAGAGTTACGATCACCAACAAAGTCTTTTACCCCATAATATTTAGCACAAGGTCTTTCAATAGTAATCTAATAATCATAGTTTTTATTAAAATATAGTCAGGCTAAAACAGCTATCAATATTAAAACAGTGACCAAATAATATCTCATAGCTTTCTACTAAAAGTGATACAAGTTCAGGCCAGTGCTGCGGCATAGCAGGTAAAGCTACCGCCTGCAGTGCCGGCATCCAATATGGTGCCGGCAGGCAGTTCAAGTCCCAGCTGCTCCACCTCCAATACAGTGCCTTGCTAATGAGCCTGGGAAAGTAACAGATTTTGGTCCAAGTCCTTGGGCACCTGCACCCACGTAGGAGACCTGGAAGAAGCTCCTGGCTCCTGGCTTCAGATTGGCCCAGCTCTGGCCACTGTGGCCATTTGGGAAATGAATCAGTGGATGGAAAACTGATTCATCCCCTCTCCTCTCCTCCCCTTTTCTCTCCTCTCCTCCCCTCTTCTCTCCTCTCCTCCCCTCACCACCCCTCGTCTCCCCTCTCCTCCTCTCTCTCTCTCTCTCTCTCTCTGCCACTGCCTCTAACTCTGCCTTTCAAATAAAACATAAAACTTTTTTTTAAAACAAGTGATAGAAGTTAATTCTAGGAGACTGATTTAACACAGTGAAGTATAAAGACAATCAGCAAAAATCCCACCAGATTACTGCCACTAGTTGGCTAAACAAATGAAACTATGGCACATCTACAGACACACAGTAATATGCTTTTTGGTTTACTTATCACTTTCATGTTTTTTTTTATTCTTAGTGTCTTTTCCATTTTTATTAATATAAAGAGAACAGATATCATTTATTTCATAGATACAAGTCTAAGAAGGTAAGCATACTTCCCACCTTCCCTCAATTCCCACTCCTTTTTTTGCCCTTTAATTTTTGCAATAACATTTTTATCTACTTCATAATCACAGGCTTAATGCACCACTAACCATAATGTTCAACAAGTAAAAAGTAGAAATAGCACTGTTCCACAGGAATATAGACAAGGGTTATAAAGAATAATCCAATCATAAATTGTCAGTTTCATTGTTATACATTGTTTTTCATTTATACTCTGCAATAACTACCACATTTCAGAGAAAACGTATGATATTTGTCTTTTGGGGACTGGATTAATGGCCTCCAGTTACATCCATTTTATGGCTGAGTAGTATTCCATAGTGTATTTATACCACATTTTCCTTACCCAGTCATTAGTTGATGGGACATATGGGTTGATTCCATATCTTAGCTATTGTGATTTGAGCTGCTATAAACATGGGGGTACAAGTAATTCTTTCACATGCTGTTAATTTCTTTTTGGTAAATTTCCAGGAGTGCAATGCCTGAGTCATATAGTAGATTTATTTTGAGATTTCTGAGGAATCTCCATACTGTCTTCCAAAATGGTTGCAGTAGTTAACATTTCCACCAACAGTGTATTGGGTAGGGTATCTTTCTCTCCACATCCTCACCAGTATTTATTATTTTTTTGATTTTTGGATAATAATCATTCTAACTGTAGTGAAGTGAAACCTCATTGTGTTTTTGATTTGCAGTTCCCTGACGGCTAGGGATCCTAAGCATTTTTCATGTGCTTTTGGCCATTTGTATTTCATCCTTTAAAAAATACCTGTTCATGTCCTTTGCCCTTGACTCATTGTGATCTTTGTATAAGGTATAAGGTTCAAGTCTTGTTTCGTAATTCTGCATGTAGAGATCCAATTTTCCAAACACCATTTATTGAAGAGACTGTCCTTTCACCAGGGAGTGATTTCAGTTCATTTGTCAAAGATTAGTTAGGTACAGAAGTTGTGGATTAATTTCTGGGTTTCTATAACATTCCACTGATTTACATGTCTATTTTTGTACCATACTGGGCTATTTTGATTATAACAGCTCTGTAGAATATCTTAAAGTCTTCTGAGAAGAATGCCCTTGGTATTTTGACTGGGATCACATTGAACCTGTAAACTGCTTTGGGTAATATGAACATTTTGATGATATTAATTCTTCCAATCCATGAACACAGAAGATTTTTTCCATTTTTTTTGTGTGTGTCTGTTTCTATTTCTTTCCTTTTAATGTTTTGTAATTTTCATCGAGATCTTGCATATTCTCATTTAAACTTATTCTAAGCTATTTAACTTTTTGGAGCTATTGTGAATGGGAACAGTCTCACAAGTTCTTTCTTAGACATGGCATTGTTTGTAAAGACTATTGATATTTTGTGTGTTGATTTTATAACCTGCAACTCTGCCAAATTCTCTTATGAGTTAATATCCTTTTGGTTCCCCTATACATAGGATGGTGTCATCTGCAAATACGGATAATCTGATTTCCTCCTTTCCAATCTGTATCCCTTTGACTTCTTTTTCTTGTCTAATGGCTCTGGCTAAACTTCTAGAACTACATAGAATAGTAATGGTGAAAGTAGGCATTCTTGCTTGGCTCAGGATCTGAGCAGAAATGCTTCCAACTTTTCATCATTCGACAGGATACTGGTTGTGGGTTTTTCACATATTGCCTTGATTGTAACTGAGGAATGTTCCTTTTATACCCAATTTGCTAAGGTTTTTATCATGAAAGGATGTTGCATTTTATCAAATGCTTTCTCTGCATCTACTGAGATAATCGTGTAGTTTTATTGTCAATTTGTTCATGTAATATATCAGGTTTATAATGATTTGCATATGTTGAGCCATCCCTGCATCTCTGGGATAAATCCGACTTGGTCTGGATGGATGATCTTTTTGATGTGTCGTTGGATTTGATTAGCTAGTATGTTGTTAAAGATTTTTCCATCAATGCTCATCAGGAATCTTGGTCTATGGTTCTCTTTCTTTTTTGTGTCACTTTCTGGTTTTGGAATTCAGGTGATGCTGGCCTCACAGAAGTTTGGGAGGATTCCCTCCCTTTCAATTGTTTTAAATAGTTTAAGAAGAATTGAGATTAGTTCTTCTTTAAAAGTCTGGTGGATAGCGGCCAGTGCTGTGGCATAGTGGGTAAAGCCACTACCTGCAGTGCTGGCATCCCACATACACTGCTCCACTTCCGATCCAGCTCACTGCTATGGTCTGGGAAGGCAGTACAAGATGGCCCAAGTCTTTGAACCCTTGCACCCACATGGGAGACCTGGAGGAAACTCCTGGCTCCGAATCAGCGCAGCTCTGGCCATTACAGCCAATTGGGGAGTGAGCCAGTGGTTGGAAGACCCCACCCCCACCCCTGTATTTTCTTCTCTTTCTGTGTGACTCTGACTTTCAAATAAATAAATAAATATTTTTTAAAAATAAAAAGAAATAAAAGTCTGGTAAGTTCAGCAGTGAAGCCATCTGGTCCCCAGTTTTCTTTTGTTGGGAGGGTCTATATCTTGGTTATTGGTCTATTTAAGTTTTCTATGTATTTGTGCCTCAATTTGTAAGTTGTATGTGTCCAGAAATCTATTCATTTCTTCTAAATTTTCCAATTGTTGGCATATAGCTTTTTATAATAATTTCTGATGATTTTTTTAATTTCAGTGGCATCAGCAGTTAACATCTCTTATTTTATTAACTTGGGTCTTCTCACCCTGCCTTTTTATTTATTTATTTATTTTGATTGAGCAAATGGTTTACCAATTTTGTTTATTTTTATGGCAATAAACATATAGATAACATCACTTTGAATGGTACCACAGTATGAATGGTAAATTATAGATTCACCACATAATAAAGGACATTCTAGTATCTCCGGGTCTTCAACATTAAAACAGTAACAACAACAAAGTCACAATAGGAGGCTGGCATTGTGGTACAGCGAGTTAGTCACCAGCACCTGCAACACCAACATCTGATATGAACACCAGTTTAAGTCCTGGCTACTCTGCTTCCAACCCAGCTTCCTGCTAGTATAACCAGGAAAGCAGGAGAAGATGCCTGAGTACCTGGGCCCCTGACACCCATGTGGGACATCTGAGGGAGTTCCAGGCTCCTGGCTTCAGCCTGGCCCACCCTGGCCATTGAGGACTTTTGGGGAGTGAACCAGGGGATAGAAGATCTCTTTCCCATCCTCTCTGTAAGCTGCTTTTACATAAATAAAGAAATAAATCTTTAAAAAAAAATAGTCACTATAGGCATCAGCAAACTTATTCTTCATGTCTTTTATATGATATATTCCCAGAAAATGACTTACTGAGTGAAAATATATAAATATAAATAGATATTCAGAATTAAAGCCTGCAATGTTTCCTCAAAGGCCCAGGAGATATTGTACCAACTTAAATGCCTAACTAGCAACATGAGAAAGGAATGTTGTGCATGCAAAGAACCTTCTCAGAGTGTTCCTGTGTCACAGCTTCAGATCTCCTGGGTCTGGGCGCAGCATTTCCAACAACTTTCTATGTGCCGCTGATGCTGCTGGCCCAGGGCTCACACCTGAAGGAGCAGGCGTGAGAACACTTGTCTCCCTCTCCAGAAAACCACTTCCTCCATAGCTCACAGATCCCTCTTGTACGTGTAGAAGCTACCTCTATTCCCTTTCATAAAATGCTTGCTCCCATCCTTTGCCTATCTGTCTGTTGGAGTATCTATCTTTCTTACAAGCCTGGAAGAATTTTCTTTACCTGTAGGAACAGTTCCAGTCTCCTGAACAGCTGGCTGAGACAAGATCTGCCTCAGTTTATCTTGGTGGGAAAGCAGCGCTCGCCCTGCCTTCAGTATGTACAGCTTCAGCTGCTGGCTCCGCAGCAGATCCAGGTCCACTTGGCCTGCAAAAAAAAGAACTCAGTAAGACCCACTTTCCCTGGTCTCTCTTCATCACCAGTAGGGCCATCTCAGCAATACACAGGCCCTGTGCCCTTTGAGACCTAACTGACCATACATACACACTGTTAATAACCAAAGCCAGAAGAGCACTCTTAACTGTCCAGGAATGACTCCTGCCCTGCTCTCTAGGAACCTACCTCAAAGGGCTGCAGTGAGGGTTAGACCATGATCATTAGTAACAATATCATCAAATGTTTCCCAGACTGCTAAAATTCCAACCAGATACCTAGGTCACAAACAAATTACTTTCACCTTTCTTACAAGACTCTTCTGAGAAACTTTGACCAGACACAGCTCGTCTTTAACTGATGAGGATCATGGCAATTTCCCAGAGTCCTGCCTAATCCAGAGATAGGCAGACTGAGGGCTTCCTCATGCCGCAGGCTCAGTGGTAACACAGGTCTGCACCACAGCGTGGCAATAGCATTCCAAGGCAGAACATGGCTGGAGGGCTCAGAAGCAGCATAGGGAACGTATGAGGGACAGAGGAGCACAGGTGCCTCTCCAGCTCTGAGACTGACCAATTGGCAGCCAGGTTTATTAACCATGAAGGGAAATGAGGGCTACTGGAGAAGACTGACAGCGTTTTGGACCACGCACAGGACCGCCAATGAGAGATGCAACCTGGAGATTCAGAGTTGTAAGTGTAACCATCATAAATGCTGCAGCAGCAAATACAGGGATGGAGGGTGGGGAGTAGATAAGACAACTCTAGAAAAGTAGGCAGAATGAACCATAAGTCACAGGCAAAATACAAAGAAAGACATGAAAGCAGAATCATAGACTCAAAAGTTTTAAGCAAGAGTAGCTACAGTTTTAGCCCAGTATGCACAGAGCTGAAACAAGGCAGGTTCAAATACAAAGACTCCTAGAGAAGACACTTAAGATGCCTTGAGTAAAGTTCCAAAAGGGACTAGGCTGGAGGGTTAATGGGGAGGAAGAGAACACAGACTCCTCTTCAAAAAGCTTTCTCAGAATAAATGCTGGCACTAACAAGAGGGAGGTGAGCCAATCAGGTATGGTCCTGAACACTGTACTGAAGGCTGACTCAAAAAACATTCTCATCACCATGCACACAGTTACATTCCTGACCATAACTCAACAAACAGTACATGAATGTGAACCCCAAAATTTCAGCCATCTTAGGAACTCACTCTGATAAAAGAACAAACAGGGGCAGGCATCTGAAACAGCGGTTAAGATGTTGCCTGGGACACCTGCATCCCATATAGCAGCATCACATTTGAAGCCTGCCTCTACTCCCAACTCCAGCTTCCTACTGATGTTCACTCTGGGAGGGACTAGGTGATGACTCAAGTCACTGGGTCCCTGCTACCTACATGGAAGACCCAGAAGGAGTTTCTGATTGCTAGCTTCAAAGAGGACCAATCCCCAGCTGTTGCAGGCATCTGAGGTATGAACCAGTGAATAAAAGATCTCTATACATCTGTCTATCTATATATACCTGTCAAATAAGTTAAATAAATACATTTTAAAAGGATAAACACTGTCCAAACAACACTAGCTAAGACTGTGGCCATACCATCAAGAGGTACCTTGTACTGACCTGCAAAGTTCTGTTTAGGTGATTTCTTTATTTTGTGCTTTTCCAATTTGCTTCCAGCAAGGTTCACTAACTGAGCCCAGACAGAGAGCATTGGCTCCGTGAAGGGTAGGTTGGTCACGCTAAACGCCATGGCAGGGAGCTAAAGAGAAGGTACAGAAATCTTCAGAGTGCAGCCAATGAGATTAATAAATGAAATACTCTTAAGTTATTATGGCCATGAGACTTAATTTGAAAATACCATACATATACCTAATTCTTTTTAAATCTGAGAATAATTTTTAAAAGATAACATTAAGGACAAGATAAAGACTTATACAAGAGGACTTTAAAAAGTTTGTGAAAAAGTCTAATTTTAAAAACTGAATGTTCCATAAACTTTTTTTTTTTTTTTTTTTTTTTTTTTTTTGGACAGGCAGAGTGGACAGTGAGAGAGAGAGACAGAGAGAAAGGTCTTCCTTTTTGCCGTTGGTTCACCCTCCAATGGCCGCCGCGGCCGGCGCGCTGCGGCCGGTGCACCGCGCTGATCCGATGGCAGGAGCCAGGAGCCAGGTGCTTTTTCCTGGTCTCCCATGGGGTGCAGGGCCCAAGCACCTGGGCCATCCTCCACTGCACTCCCGGGCCACAGCAGAGAGCTGGCCTGGAAGAGGGGCAACCGGGACAGAATCCGGCGCCCCGACCGGGACTAGAACCCGGTGTGCCGGCGCCGCTAGGCGGAGGATTAGCCTATTGAGCCGCGGCGCCGGCCTTGTTCCATAAACTTTTTAAGTCCCCTCATATATGTAATAAATACAATCTATATTAATTTTTTCTTTAACAACTTGTCAACAGCATACATTGGAATGGTTATTTTTATCTTACATATTTTCTACATATTTCAAATTTCCTACAATATATATATATATACATTCCTGCACTGAAAAACAGTATTTTGTGGAGAAGTACAGTCAAAATGCACTTGAGTTATATCAAAACAATGTAAATCACTCACCTTCCCTAAGAATCCCTAATTCATAAGGCTAAGATGACAGTAGCTGCTATGTAAGTCATTGTCACTTAACAAAATTAACAAGCATTTTCTACACAATGGAGTTATTTTTGAAGAAATCATTTTTAAACTTTTTAAAAGCTGAACTGCTAAAATGAAATTTATAAATTCATATTTTAAAATAAATAAAATTATCTTTTTTTTTTTTTTTTTTTTTTGACAGGCAGAGTGGACAGTGAGAGAGAGAGACAGAGAGAAAGGTCTTCCTTTGCCATTGGTTCACCCTCCAATGGCAGCCGCGGCCGGCGCACCACGCTGATCCAATGGCAGGAGCCAGGAGCCAGGTGCTTTTCCTGGTCTCCCATGGGGTGCAGGGCCCAAGCACCTGGGCCATCCTCCACTGCACTCCCTGGCCACAGCAGAGAGCTGGCCTGGAAGAGGGGCAACCGGGACAGAATCCGGTGCCCCAACCGGGACTAGAACCCGGTGTGCCGGCGCCGCAAGGCGGAGGATTAGCCAATAAAATTATCTTATAGCTGCCCAGTGTCTTTTAGGTTGCTAATGCCCTTTTTCATTTCATTTCTCTGAGGTCTATGGACCCACATTTGCCTTATTACAAGGTAACAGAACATAAGTTCACCTACTGGTTTCAGCTGATTCAATGGGCAAACACGACACATCCGCATGTCAGAGAACTGCACAGTGATCTTGCCCTTGGGGGTGATGCGCGTTACAGTGCCTTCTCCAAATTCATCGTGCATGACTTGGCCTCCCAGGCGTAGGCGACCATCAATCCCTCCAATCACAGCCAGGACAGCCATGAGACCCCCTACTTCAGGGTTCTCAGAGTCAGGGAAGAAATCATCTAACACGGCCTATGGTGGAGAACAGACGGCAAACTCGAGGAGGTCCAGGAGAGCAGTCCATTCTAACAAATTTACAACTAAACTGAATTAATTTTTGTATGGATAGTACCTTGTTCAATAATTATTTCCATTTAAAAATACTTTTAAATATATGTTTGAACAAAATACATAACATTTAAGAAGATAATTTTGTTTAAATGCTAAATTAACATTCCACAAAGAGAAAAACAAGCTTATTTGAAAACAAGGAACTCACTGCTTCTGACGACTTCCCTGTGCAGCTGTGGGTGACGGAGCGGAGCTGGGAGTTGATGTACTTGTTGATGAGCCCATTCCACTGACTTAGGGAGTGCAGTGTGCGGAGCAGTGCCACCACCTCTTCTGCCAGGGTGCTGCTGTGAGTGGCAGTGAGGGAGGCCTGTGGGCGGGCCCTCCGCCTCCTCAGGGTGGATTCTGAGGAAGAAGCAGAGAGAGCTGCTGCACTGTGCACTGCTCCCTAAGAAGGACACAGGAGGGGAAGAGCCACCCACCTCTCAGTAATGGGATGTCCGACGAACATGTGGTGAGCAGACTACCCAAGAAGCCAAACAGTTTCTCCACAAGGCACTTCATGTCCCTCGCCCTTTCAGTCTTATCCCACGATGGAAGGACTGCTTGCAGCAAATGCACGGCTAAGATCTGATGAAAGACATTTAAAATGATAAGCTTTAAAGAAAGTCATTATCTGGCAGATCAGATTAAGAGTTTAAAAATGTTTATTTTTTACTTTTGTTTCTGTAACTTAATTTATCATGTGAAAATCTTGATAGTCATTGTTTCACAACTAGATAATTAAATACAGTTGAGGGGTCAGTGTGGTACAATGGGTTAAGCCACCACCTGTGATGCCAGCATCCCACATGAGCACAGGTTCAAGTCTTGGCTCCTGCTTCCAATCCAGCTCCTAGACATTGCATCTGGGAAGGCAGCAGAAGATGGCCTAAGTGCAAGGGCTCCTGCTACCCATCTGAGACCTGGATGGAGTTCCAGGTTCCTGCCTTCAGCCTGGCCCAGGATCAGCCACTAGCCATTTGGGGAGTGAACCAGCAGATGAAAGATCTCTTTCTCTGTGTCTCCCTCTCTCTGTAACTCTGCCTCTCAAATGAATAAATAAATTTTAAAAAATAATCCAGATTTATTAATGCTAAATATTAACAGGAATTCAAAACAATAAGCTATGTCACAGATGTATGTATCTGTTCATTTAATTAAAAACTAATTATTTGGGGCCAGTGCTATGGCATAGCGGGTAAAGCCACCGCTTGCAAGTGCCAGCATCCCATTTGGGTGCCGGTTCTAGTCCCGGCTGCTCCACTTCCAATCCAGCTCTCTGCTAATGGCCTGGGAAAGCCATGGAAGATGGTCCAAGTCTTCAGGCCCCTACATCCGCGTGGGAGACCCAGAAGAGGCTCCTGGCTCCTGGCTTCAAATCGGCCCAGCTCCGGCCATTGTGGCCATCTGGGGAGTAAACCAGCAGATGGAAGACCTTTCTTTCTCCCTCTCTCTCTGCCTCTGCCTCTTTGTAACTCTGCCCTTCAAATAAAATAACTAAATATTTTTTTTTAAAAACTAATTCTTTTTAGTTTAATTCTTAAGACAATTTCATTACAGCTCCTGGGAGGCAGATGAGAGCAACTGCAGGGTTTACCACTTAAAGAGAAAAGCAAGTAAACTAAAGTTCAGCAACTTACCCAATGCAATAGCCCCATGGCTCTGGAAGATCTACCTTGTGTCACTTCTAGTTCTTTTCTGCACTCATTACTCAATCAAGGCACCTAATCTCAGGGAGCGGCAGGCTGGCATGTGGATACCTCCTAGCAGGCCGGGTTTTGCCTGGCAGCACATTACCTGCCTCTGCAGGGAGGCGGCGGTGAAAGGTGCATGCCCTTCCATGACCTTCATGAGCAGAGTGATCCACTGTGGTGAGCTGAGGGCGCCACACACTTGTGGCGTGAGTGCAATGCTCCGCACGAACCCAAGCGTGCACCAGCTCCGGTGCTGCTCCCTGCACACCAGCCTGTTTGGAGAAGCTGCCAAGAAGGAAAACAAACTTATTTGGTGCCAAATCTCTAAAGACAAACCGTAAGTACAATCCTTATTTTTGGTTAACCTGCTATTCTCATGTTTGACAATAAGCTACTTTACAAATTTACAAATACAATTTGAGTAATTAAACATGATAGGAGTGGGAGAAAGCTTTTAAGTAACCTCAAAGAATATTTCACAGCATTAAAAAAATTTTTATTTGAGAGGCAGAGACAGAGAGAAAATGAAAGAGAGAGTGGAACTATCTCCCCTACTGGCTCATGCCCCAAATGCCTACTTCAATGCAGGTCTACCATGTGCAGAAGGAACCCAAATACTAAAGTCATCGCTGTTGCCTCCCAGGGTGTGCATTAGCAGGAAGCCAGAGTCAGAAGCCAAATCCAGTCACTGAACCCAGGCACACCAACACTGGACACAGGCATCCTAACTACTAAGGATAAACACCTGCCACTCACAGCAATTTTTTAAATCTTTAAAGTAGGGGTAATAACTCAGACTGATAGATTTTATCTACTTGTTGCTTCTAGGCAACAGGAAAATGACCCATAATTCCAATAGCAGCAGTTTGTGACTACGCATCTATTTTTTAAAATCTCTTATGTTTTAAATATCCCCCATGATCTTGCTTATATTCAACCTGCACCATAAATTCCCAATTCAAGTTTAAGACATCTGTACGAACAGAATGAGAACAAAAGGCTTTGTCTGTGTTTACAAATTTGATTCTGGCATCATATCTACTCCTCTTACCATCTTGGTTTCCACTCAGGTTTCTACTCTGTCCATTCTCAGAGGAGCTGAAGTGTGCAATCAGACTGTATTACTCACAGGGCCCTGCTTGGAGCCTCCTAGCCACCTTGGCCCCTGCAGCACCAGCTCCTTTTCCCCAAGTTCATAGAAAATATTATTAAAAGTTAAGTTCATTTTGATGCAAAAATAGTTTTAAGTCCATGCATATAAGGGGTCTTCACAAAGATCAGGAAAAATTTTATTAAAAAGCTATGCATCGGGGTGGCACTGTGGCATAGCGAGTAAAGCTGAAGCCTGCAGTGCCAGGATCCCATATAGGCACCAGTTCAAGTCTTGGCTGCTCCACTTCCAATCTAGCTCTCTGCTATGGCCTGAGAAAGCAGTACAAGATGGCCCAAGCCCTTGGGCCCCTGCACCAGCATGGAGACCCAGAAAAAGCTCCTGGTTCCTGGCTTTGGATTGGCACAACTCCAGCTTTTGCAACCATCTGAGAAGTGAACCAGTGGATGGAAGACACCCCTCTCTCTTTCCCTTCCTCTCTCTCACTCTCCCTCTTTCTCTCTCTCTCTGCCTCTGTTCTCTGTAACTCTGCCTTTCAAATAAATAAATAAATCTTTAAGCAAAAAAAAAAAAAAGCTATGCATGAGGGGCATAATGGTGTACTGGGTTAATCCACTGCCCCTGGAATGCTCGCAGCCCATATGGCCATCAGTTCAAGACCCAGCTGCTCTACTTCCAATCCAGAACCCTGTTAATGTGTCTGGGAGAACAGCAGAAGATGGTCCAATTGCTTGGGCCCCTGTACTCATGTAAGATACCCAAAAGATCCTGGCTCCTGCCTTCAGACCAGCCAGTCTTTCAAATTTAAAAAAAAAAAAACTATATATGAGTTTCAAAAACTTTTGCACCAAAATAAATTTATTTTTAAATTCTATATCCCATAAACTTTATGAAGTACCTTCTAGACACACACACACTCACATACACTCTTGCTTGCACTCACAAACTCATTTCCACACCAACATGACAAATTCACATCCCCCAGTACTGACTCTCTGGACCCACAACTATTCATTCCATACATGTCTTGTCCGTCGTTCCACTTTCCACTAACATTCGCAGCAGTCCACACAAAGTCTTGGTGGCTTCACCCTGCATGATTTCAGCATGAACTCCAACAGAGAGGCAGAGAGTCTGCAGTAAGTTGATGGTGCTTGTGAGCATCACTGCAGTGGGGTGCATGTTCTTTTCAATCTGTTCCGTTTCTGGAAAAAAAATCAAAGTAAGAAACTATCCTCCCAAATAAGGCTGGAAGGCAGCCCTACATATAATTGAGGGGCTTTACCATCGTATTCTTCTTCTTTTTCTATTTCTGAAGATTTTAATTTTAAGACAGTTTTAGATTCACAGAAAAAATAAGAGGAAGGTACAAAGATTCTGCTTTCTTTTTTATTTTGGAAAGGGAAGATCTTTAGAAAAGATGGGACTGAAGATACACTAAATGTAGGCATTCCAAGAAGTGTCTTAACTGATGCACCAAACATATCTCAACAGTTAATTTTTCTTAAACAAATTCAGGAAGAACTCAGAAGCACTGAAATGACTCCAGAGTTTCCTTTCTCTAGAAAGACAGCTAACCAAATGTCAAAAGCTGGTTACTGACAAGCCGATTCCAAGCTGGTTAAGGACAAAGCACCTGCTCCTACATCCAGGCTGGCTGCCGGACAAGGAAGCACAAGGAAGCAGAGGCCACCAGGCTCCACCTCCCCTGCAAGAAAATCTCCCCGGGACAGCCAGGTAGGGTTCCTATCTGGGAAGCTGGGTGGAAGGATTGGGCAGCACCTGGTGTGGAGCCACAGGTTACAGGTCAGATGCACTGACAACAACCAGCCACTCTCTGAAGGTCTCTTAACCAGATGTGAGAAGCTTCATCCATACATCCCACTCTTGGATACTCCTCAACAATGCCATGAAGCCCTACTCCCACAACCTTGGATTTCCTTGGACAGAACCTGCCTTTCTGGTACCACCCTCAAATTTCTCCTCTGCTTTCCTGGAAGCAATTAAGTACTGAACGCAGCATGTGAAGTATCCTCAACCATCACCTAGGTGAAGAAGGAGGCAGATCAGTCTGCGCTTTGTAGAACTCATGGCTGGTAGAGAAGGCAAATGGTCTGAGTAGTGGGGTTAGGGAGAACACTTAATCCACCAAGCCCAACCCACTCCCTAAGACTCAAGCTTGGTAGCAACCACACAAGACCCATCTGAGGTGAGGCTACAGCTTGCCTTCCCATCACAGTCTCAAAGGGGCAGCTGGGGGGATAGGGGGTGGGGATATGTGAGAAGGCAGTTCCACCTGGGCACCAGGTTCCCAGAGCTACTTTCAGCACCTGCATCAGAATCACTTGAGGCTTCAAAGAGCAAAATCAAACCCACAGAGTCCTGACTGCAGATAAGCTCTGACCCACCACTTTAACTTCCCCGAGAAATGGCAGCCAGCCAACACTAGGACAACTGGCTAGGCCGCCTTGAACTAAATGCCTGCAGAGTCACCCACCGGAGTCATCCTCTGTGTCCGAGTCCTCTGCCGAGGGCTGTGCAGAGACCGGCAGCTCTGCCAGCTTGAGGTCGTACTTTCCTTCTTTCCCCATTCTGTATGAATTGGTGCTGCCCGTGTCCCACTGGACTCTGATCCACCCATCTTCTCCCAGCTCACCAATCACGCGGCCTAGGCCTGGGGGAGGCCCATCCTGAGAAAGTCAAAATAAACACCAGTTAAGAGGACACCAGCTCTGCTCAGGTCCCTCCACCATTCTCCCGAGGGACCTGACACACACACTTCTACCTGCCACCCTGGCTGTGAAGAGAGCTATGTCACTACACTTCATGCCAGCAGACTGCTCCCAAACCTACCTGCACAATGTAGATCTCAAATTATTTTCAATTAAATGCCATGAAATAATGTGTTTATGCTCCTTTACCAAAGAAACAGTAGGGAAAACATCAAGGAGAATGGTCCTGGTGGGCTTTTCCTTGGCCAACTCAATCCCTCAGGGAGCTTCACAGACGCAGAAACCTAAAATAACTCAAGCTCCTCCACATTCCCTCTCTTCCGCTCTGTCTCCCATTTCCATGGGAGAAAGCTGATTACAGGAGACGGCTACCTTTCCCCAGATGACTGTGACAAAGCCATCCCTAACAGTGCAGCTGAGAACACCCAGATATGACTACAGAAAGCTGAGCACTATCCCAGCTTATGACATTCGTCTGGGGCACCTGATGGAGATCTGGGAGCAATGTGCTAGAAGGAGAAATGCAACGATGGCCACCCACTTACAGCACACCCAAAATTGCTAGAATCAGGGCTTCGTGGTCACACGGCCAACAGCGCTCACAGGCAGCACCCAGGCTTCCTGCCTCAGAGCTTTCGCGCTATCAACTCTCTGCTCACTCTCAGTCTTGTTCCAGGTAATTAACAAATTGAGCACACGGCAGTGAATTTTCTGAAATCAGCTGTCACTCTTCTCAAACTCCTGCTTGAGGTGCACCGAGAGCAGGTCGCTGCTATTCTCAACTAGCTTTGACTCTGTTGAGCAGCTCAGGAACCAATAACTTTGCCATCTATCAATCTTGCACATGTCCTGAGGTAAGGCAGCTGTCTATTCTGATTGTAATATTCTATACATCAGGATGTTAAGAAGGTGGCTAATGTAGTAAATCATATCTCTGAGTACCTGATCGCCCCATTTCCAATCCACACCTCTCATGACCCTGGTTCCAATCTTCATCATGGCAGCCAGTTCTGGCCCTGAAACAGGGAGCTGCACAGGAGCCATTTCCTTCCTTGTTTCTTCAAGGACCGTGGCAGACGCTCCTCGGGCAGAAGCATTCATGTCATCCTCAACGTTATCACAACTCGGACCTGGCAAAACACCAACAGCAACAGCTGAGTGATAAACAGCTCCACTGTCCTATTCTTAGTATACATAATAATCAGTAAGCACTGATAAAGGTAATAAGTTTTAAAGACTTCATACTGTACTTTTTATTAATATAATGAATACTGTGGAAATTTTGCTGATTAGATCTAGGGTATGAAGATAAAGGGAAAAACAAATACATAAATATGCTCCAAAAATATAAAAGATACGCTAATGCTCAGCAAAGCTATTTATTCTACTTTTAGAAACTAACCCTGCCCCTTCACACATGGCCACAACTCAGTGCTGGGGGACTTAAGCTTGCTCTGTGTGACTACACTTAGAAGCTTGCAACTGGTTTCCTCTGGACTTTGAACAGGTACAATTAATTTCCTTTTAATTTTGCTCTGTATCCACTCACTGTACTGTAATAAGCCCTGAATGTGACTACATGCTGGGTCTTGTGAATACCTCTGGCAAATCATCAGACTTGGGGTGATCTTGGAGCTCTCTGAACACAGAAGTGGCAGCAGACAACCCCAACTCCTCCTGAAACGTTGTACAAGCCTTGCTTGATGAAAGGAAGAACGGAGGAGTAGCACAGAACAATTAATTTGTGCCTTGCTACACAGTCATCCATAATATGAAGCAGAAGCTGAGCTGCTGTCAACTGAAAGAAGTAAAATTTACCAGTGGATTTGAAAATAACAGATCTGCCCCAAGAAAATGGGTTTGCTTTTGACCTTGCTGCTAAATAGAATGGGGTAAACTACAGTGCTAGTAACTCCTCTGGGTTTTGTTCTTTCCTCCAGATGGGAGGAAAAAGGATTCAAACAGGCAGGCTTAGGTGGGACAAAAATGTAAGAAGTTTTTGGTCTCGTCTCTTCCACAAAGAACCAGTTTAACCAATTCCCAGAGCTGGAACAAAGTTCTATATTAACTAGGAGTGGCAACAGCCTTTTCTTCAGCTTAGCTGCTGCCTTGGCCAAGGGCCCTCAGGAGGGCACCGTGTCACCTTCCAGCGAGAACCCTCAGGAGGGCCCCTTGTCACCTTCCAGCGAGAACCCCCAGGAGGGCACAGTGTCACCTTCCAGCGAGAACCCCCAGAGGGCACAGTGTCACCTTCCAGCGAGAACCCCCTGAGGGCACAGTGTCACCTTCCAGCGAGAACCCCCAGGAGGGCACAGTGTCACCAGTGTCACCTTCCAGCAAGATCTCCCTGGGCAGCCTTACTGTTAACTATGTGAAAGTTGAAATTACTGCTAGGAGCCTGAATAAATTTTCAACATGAAAAAGGAAGATTTTTTTTTCAGATGTTTTATATTTTGTGGCTACAGGGTCTGGATATTTAAAGTTAATATAAAATATTATATGCTTATAATTTATTAAATGATGGAGAGTTCATTCTGACCAGGGAAAGCTGCAAATACGAGACACAATTCCTTTGCTTTGCTCTTTGCAGCCAATGAGGTCAGCAGGAATTCAAACTCATAGGTAGTGTTAATACAAGTCCCCATAGCTAGCAATTTGTGCTGGAATTTTTGCTGATTGGAAAAATATAGACAACATTTAAAAAAAAAAAAAAAGTAATTTTTAGAGCAATTTCCAATTACTCTGAGGCCCTGAGGAATCAAATGTATGACTATTAGCATAAGGCATATTTCTGAATGGATCAATGTGAACTCTAAGATTGATCAGACAAAAAGAACTTAGAAGAAATTCACTTCACTTGGACCTCTGTCCCTGCAGAATCTCAAGATTTTCAGCCAACAAACAACTATAAACCAATTAGATGTAACAGACACAATCACAACACTCTACTCCAAAACAGCAGAATACAAATTCTTCTTAAGTATACACAGAAAATTCTCCAAAATAAACCATTAGGTCACAAAACAAGCCTTAAATTTAAGACTAAGACCATACAAAGTGCCTTCTCCAACCAAAATACAATGGCTAGAAATTAATAACAGAAGAAAAACCAGAAAATCCAACAAGTATATGAAAATTAAATAACACACACTTAACGAATAGCTCAAAAAAAAATCACAGGGAAATCAGAAAATACACTGAGATGAATGAAACATCATATAACACTGTGTGGTAGAGCAAAAGCAGTGCTCACAGGGACATTATACCCAGAAAACCATGCACTTAAAACAAGGTTTCAGACCAGTAACTTAACTCTATACCTGAAGGTATTAGAAAAATAAGAGCACAACAAATGCTAGTTAGCAGACAGAAGGAAATAAGAAAGAGCAAAGCAGAGAGAAATGAAAGAGAGAACAGATTGGAAATTAAAATAGAACAAAATAAATGCATAGACATCCCAAGTTCATGGAAAGGAAGTTAACATTATTAAGATGGCAATATTCTCCCAAAACAATCTACAGAATCAACGTAATCTCTAGCAAAATCCCAATGGCCTTTTTTTGCAGATATGGAAAAGTCAGTCCCAAAACAAATGTGGAAATGCAAAGGAGGTAAAATAATGAAAATAATCTTGAGAAAGAAAACAAAGTTGGAAGACTCACACTTCTCAATTCAAATCCTACTACAAAGCTATAATGTTCAAAACATGGTAGTTACTAGCATAATGACAGACATATAGAACAGTGGGATAGAACTGAAATAGGGGCCAGTGCTGTGGCTTAAAAGGCTAATAAGCCTCTGCCTCCAGTACCAGCATCTCATATGGGTGCTGGTTTGAGTCTTGGCTGCTCCACTCTCAACCCAGCTCCCTGCTAATGCACCTGGGAAACCAGTGGAAGATGGTCCAAGTGCTTGGGCTCTAGCACCCACGTGGGAGACCCAAAAGAAGCTCTAGACTACTAGCTCCAGGGTTTGGCCTGGCCCAGCCCAGGCCATTGTGGCCACTTGGGGAGTGAACCAACAGATGGAAGATCTCTTTGTATCTCCTTCTCTCTCTCTCTCTCTCTGCTTTTCAAATACATAAATAAATCTTTAAAAAAAAAAAACTGAAATAAACCTAAATATCAATGGACAACTAATAACAAGAGTGCCAAGACCTTGAGGAAAAAGATTAGTCTTTTTAACGGATGTAACAGGGAACTGGACAACAAAAAGAAACAAGTTGAACACTTAACCTCATCCTGTATAAAAAATGTGCCAAAAGGGGCCGACTCTGTGGCACAGGAGGTTAAAGCCCTGGCCTGAAGCACCAGCATCCCATATGGGCACCGGTTCTAGTCCTGGCTGCTCTTCTTCCCATCCAGCTCTCTGCTATGGCCTGGGAAAGCAGTAGAAGATGGCCCAAGTCCTTGGGCCCCTGCACCCATGTAGGAGACCTGAAGAAGGCTCCTGGCTCCTGGCTTCAGACTGGCTCAGCTCCGGCCATTGTGGCCATTTGGTGAGAGAACCAGAGATGAAAGATTTCTCTCTCTTCTCTACCTCTCTCTGTAGCTCTTTCAAATAAATAAAATAAATCCTTTAAAAAAAATGTGCCTACAAATGGGCCAAAGAGCCAAAGTAAAAACCACATAAACTTAAGAGAAGAAAACATGGAATGATTTTCATTTACCTTGGATTTGGCAATGTTTCTTGGATATGACACTGAAAAAACAAATACAAAAAACTGGATTTCAACAAAATTTAAAACATTTTAAATTTGAAAGGTACAATGACAGAAAAGAGAGAGATCCTCTATCTATTGCCTCACTCTCAAAATGCCTACAACATCCAGGGCTAGGCTAGGCCAAAGCCAAGATTCAGGATCTCCACATGGGTCTCTCAACTGAGTGGCAGGAATCCCAGCACCTGCACCATTACCTACTGCCCCTCAGGTGCACTCCCAGTAAGCCAGAACACATGCAGTGGCAATACTCAATCCCAGGTAATCCAATACAGGATGCAGGCATCCCAGGCAGCAGTGCAAACCACTGTATCACAATGCCCACTCCCAGTTAAAAATTTCTACATCTCAAATCATAAATCTGATAAAGATCAATAAATCTGTGAAGATCTAATATACAGGATATTTGTGAGTTTGAGGATTGGTGTTAATTCTTCTTTGAATGGTTGATACATTTACATGGTACATGTATTGGTGCTCATACGACTCAACAACAAATAGAAGTTAAACAACTCAATCTAAAAATGGACAAAGGACTTGATTAGATACACAAATAGCAAACAAGCACAAAGAGACTCAATGTCATTCATCATCAGTGAAATGCAACTCAGAACCACAGTGAGATACCACTTCATACTCACTAGAATGGCCCTAATCAAAATACCAAATAAAAACAAAACAAAACAAAAAGCTATAGGGTTGGAGAGGACACAGCGAAACCGGAACCCTTGTCCACTGATGATGAGAAAGTAAAACAGTGCAGCACTTGGTAGGAAAGCTTGGTAATTTCTCAGCCAAGTTAAACAGAATGGATTACCACACGTACAATCAAAAGAACTGGAGGTAAGTGCTCAAACAAAAATTTGTATACAAACATTCCTAGCAGCACTACTCACAAAAGCCGAAAGGTAAAAACAAGCCAACTATCTATCAACAAAGAGAGCAAATATATAATTAAAGTGAAATCTTTTTCAGTCATGGAAAGGAGTGAAATGCTGACATATACTAAATAAATAAGCCAGACAAAAAAGGCCACAAATTATATGATTCCATTTATATGAAATACCCAGAGTATGCCAATTCAAAGAGAGAGAGGGAGAGCAAGCGAGCAAAATCTGTGTTTGCCAAGGACTAAAGAGTGGGGAGAATCAGGAGTGACTGCTAAATTGGTACGAGGTTTGCATTTGAGCTGATGAAAAAGTCCCAGATCTGGACAGTAGTAATAGTTGCCCAAAACTGTGAATATCCTTAATTATAAACATAAAATGGCAAATTTTATATTATTTTTATCTTACAATAATTAAAAATTTTATTTTTAAGAGGGATATCAAGGCAAAATCTTGACATTTTCATGAGAGACTCAAAACTGGTGCCAACCTACCAATGAGCCGCAGTGCTGTCTGCGTGAGGGCGAGTGTCCCGGAGTTGAGCAGGAGGTCAAGGTTGTTTGCACCGTGCTGTAACGTGAGCATGCTGAACATCACCAGGAGAAAGCGAGCTTGAGGGATCGTGCCCAGGCTTGGTCCTGAGGGGTTCTCGTTGGTAATGGTTTGCAGAGGAACTGGCTGGATACCTAATGAGTATCGGCATTCACTTAAATTTAGTGTGTATGTATACAAGAAAATATATGACACAGAGAAAAATCATCAGAGCTTTTTAAAATTTTTATTTCTCAGGGGGTTTCCAAAGAGTGTACAAATCAGGCAGGCCAGTAATGTGCTGCAATGGTCCTACAACTTTTGTCAGTGAGACATAGCGTGCTCCTCTCTAAATATCCCTAGTGCCTCCTTTCATTTTAATGTAATAGCTGTATAGCTATATTTCACTTTTCTGCCATAATACCAATCAATCTTGGTATTTCTCTGTAGATATTCCAACCATCCAGAAAATAAGCATTAATACAGTACATAGACATTTTAGGGTTTATGGTGTACTATAAACAAAAATTTGAAAAATGTAAAAGCTTTCTATTAGAGTACTTCAAGATTGTATCTTTTGTCAAATTTTGAAAGTTTCATTTAGAATCAGAGAAAGCTGAATGTAGCTTATATTATAAATCTAAAGCACAAAGTTAATTAAGTTATCTCAAAAGCAAAATTTGGCATTTGCAAGTTTCCATAACATAAAATTAAGGCAAAACTAGAAATGATGCTGATGCGACCATTGACATTGCTGCAGTGTCACGTTTAATACAGTCTTTTAGGCATCAGGCTTGTTCACTCACCAAGCTCTTTAAATCTGGCACTTGCATCCATCAAAACATTTCGAATATTCTGAACAGCCCAAGCATATAGCTTGCCAAAAGTTACTTCCAGCAGCATCCGATTAAAAGGTGGGATCAAATCAACATCCTTTAAACAATCTGTAAGAGGTTCCCTTTCAAACAAAGATAAAAGTCTTAGCAATGTCTTAAGTAAATTTCTTTAAGTTTAATAGAGCAATGTTTTCTTGCCACAATTTTCCTTAAAAAAATTATAAAGTTTTACCCTATATCAATTCCCTCAGGAATAAGTCGTTGCCATCCACAAAACATAGCATACTGCACAGATGGAAGTAAGAAATTTTTGGCTGACAGTCTTAAAATTGTATCTATCCCTTCCAGGCGAACCTCGGCTCTCTCCAACTGCAAAATATCAATGCACACAATTAAATGTTGTGTATATGACTCAAGGCAGAAAAGCATGTTCATATAAAATTTTACCTGTTTCAAAAGGCACTTTCTCATTTTTTCTACATCCACTGGTTCTTCTTTCAGGGCAAATTCAGCAATTGTACTGAGGAGTGCAGACTGAGGATACAGACCTTGGACATTCTGCTTCAACCATTTGTATCTGTGAACACCTGTGACTGTACTCAAAAGTGGCTGCCACTTATCCTACCAAATGAAAACAATTTTCACCATTAGTTTAACCAAGATATTCAAATTATAAATAAATATTTTTAAAAGTAAATCAAATATAAGTGTGACATATAAATAAATATAAACATATTTTAATATAAGTAAAATAAAGATTAATAATGCTAAAATCTCAAACTGGTAAAATAATTTATCTACTAATATATAGTAAAAATTAAACTGCTATAAATAAGCTTATAAATGAATTAAAAATTTTATATACTTTGAAATAGGCTAACTTGGCATGCAAAAAGTCACATTATCTTTTATATTAATAGCTTCAGGGACAAGTATAATTTCTGGTAAAAAAGATATATTCAGGGACCGGCACTGTGGCATAGAGTAAACTGCCGTCTGTGACTCCAGCATCCCATAAGAGGGACAGTTCATGTGCTGGCTACTCTGCTTCCAATCCACTCCCTGCGTATGCCTTGGGAAAAGCAGTGGAAGATGGCCCAAGTGTTTGGGCCCTCCCGAGACCTGGATGAAGCTTCTGGCTCCTGACTTCAGCCTGGCCCAGCACTAGCTATTGTGGCCATCCAGGAAGTGAACCAGAGGATGGAAGATCTCTTGCTCTCTCTAACTCTTCCAAATAAATAAATCTTCAAGAAAACAACAACAAAGGATATGTTCAGTGACTGAGTAGTGAATGACAATAATACAACCCAGTACCAAAAATAAAAGGAAACACTTTTCCAACTACAGCTCTGACCCCAGCACCTTAAGCTCTTTAAGCAGCTCTGGACCACACCTTTGATGACAACCAACTATACTAACTGCCCTACAATTTGTCAAGTACAAAGGTACGACAGCTGTGGATTCCTTTGCTATGTGCCGTGCTGGGACTCGGCCAAGCCCAGAATCATAGAAAATACTTCACCTTGGGTGATTTAATTGTAATAGGTCTTTTGTCCACATTTATCGGACTATGAGGCAAAATGCAAGCTTCTTCTAAATCACTCTCTTCATTTCCAATTTTTTCTTCATCATCAGTAGACTCTGGCTTCTTAGGAACTATGTTTAAAAACATCATTCATTATAAAAATCATTTACTTAAGCTTTAAATTAAGAAATAGTTAAATGTACATGAAAGATGTTTTACTCAAGTAAACATGTAAACAGCCTTGTAAACTGCATTGCTCAAAATATCAAACAATCACAGTTAGTCCCAATGATATCCAGTAATAGCACTGTGCCACACCACGTCAGGGACCGAAGCACACAGAGTTAGAGTACCAGGGCGAGGAGTAGCCCTGAAGAAGGCAGAGCCCAGGGCTCAGCAAGCTTTTTCTTAAAGTGACAAACAGTGAATATGAGAGTCTCTGCAGGCCACTTGGTCCGTCACAAATACTCTATTCTTTTAGCATAAAAAGCAGCTACAGACAATACAAAAATCATTAGGTGTGCTGTGTCACAATAAAGCATTACTTATGAATACTACAATTTAAACGCCTCGTTATTTCCAAGTGTCAAAAACACTATTCTTTTTAATTCATTTTTCTTTTAACAATTTAAAACTGCAAAACACCAGTCTTGGTTCATAGGCAATACAAACCAATTAACAGACCAGATTTGGCCCATAGTCCCTGGCTTCTCCACACTGGTCTAGTATAGCAGATTCTTGCCACCAATGTGTTTCTAAATCAAATGGATGACTTTTCTGTTAAGTCTCTTTAATTAGGGAAATTTCCATTGAATTAGCGTTGTGATATGTGGTGTTTCTTCCCTGTTTCTTTTATCACTTTTAAGGTTTAAGTGACAAGATAATATATGTGTGCGGGGAAGGGCTAACTCAGGAGACCTGGTGGCCCAAACCCTGCACATTCCCAGGAAGACTGTGTCCTTTCTATACTGGCCCTTAGTTCTCAGACCTAAGCCTAAGCCCTTGGAATACCCTGCTTGTTAAGGGTGCTTTCTGGGGCCAGCACTGTGGTGCAGCAGGTTAATGCCCTGGCCTGAAGCGCGGGCATCCCATATTGGCGCCAGTTTGAGACCCAGCTGCTCTATTCCGATCCAGCTCTCTGCTATGGCCTGGGAAAGCAGTAGAAGATGGCCCAAGTCTTTGGGCCTCTGCATCTGCATGGGAGACCTGGAAGAAGCTCCTAGCTTCAGATCAGCCCAGCTCACGGATAGGACATGAAACATCTGAGGAGTGAACCATCGGATGGAAGACTTCTCTTTCTCTCTGCCTCTCCTCTGTGTAACTCTTTCAAATAAAATAAATAAATCTTTTTTTTTTTTTTTTAAATGAAAAAGGGTGTGCTTTCTATACCTGAGCCTGAGGCCTGAGGTCTTATGGCACCAGAATGCCAGGACAGTTTATGCTGGCCATGTGACTAAGGGAGATAATCTGTTTCTGCTAACTGAGGTCAGGCAGGTGGGCACTGTAACAGGATAAAAATAAAAACCCTAGACAACAAGGCTTGGCCGACTTTCCCTGATAGGCATCCCTTCACACATGTCACACATCACTGCTGACACAATTCAACACTCTTATGTGACTACAGTAAGAAGAGAAGGGGGAACGTAGGGAAAGAACAGGGCAGAGGGAGGAAAGTCAGCTTCACTCATCACGTAATGAATCTATAAACCCAAGACATGAAACTCTACAAGGTGACAATGTTGGCTCAGAACCCACGGGCAGGACATGAGACAGCGGGGTGATGGAGGGAGCTCATGCTGGCTCACACTGAGCCTGGCCTGCCTCCTGGGCCTGTGACTCAATCACCTGAGTTCAAGGACTATCAGAGGTACTTTTGCTGTGGCTTTGAAACCAAAGGATTTCTAAGACTCTGAGGGTTTAACCAAGACAATCAATTTAGGATAGTCTCCAAAACACATAAGTCTTTCACGATATTATTGTTCAAAATATCCATTAAAACTCAGTAATTAGTATTGCTGAATAAGCTGGTCTATGGACATATCAGTATAATCCATTAATAACATAATCAGAAATTTCTGTAGCTTATTTCTAATCACAAACAGATCAAATTC
This sequence comes from Oryctolagus cuniculus, assembly GCF_051225735.1. Lineage (NCBI taxonomy): Eukaryota > Metazoa > Chordata > Mammalia > Lagomorpha > Leporidae > Oryctolagus > Oryctolagus cuniculus. Next base: position 17,322,398 of record NC_142878.1, read on the forward strand.
TAAAGTATTTTATTTACTCTACTCAAATTTTGACTATATAATGCAAAAAGTCTTTTCTGAACCCTTAACAGTTGCTTCCTTTAAATATCAGGGCAGACACTTGGCACAGTGGTTCAGATGCCACTTGGGACACATGCATCCCACATCACAGCACTTGGGTTCAAGTCTTGGCTCCACTTCTGATTCCAGCTTTCTGCTCATGAGCAGATGATGGCTGAAATACTTGAATCACTGCCACCCTTGTGGGAGACCTGGATTGAGTTCTAGGCTCCTAGCTTCAGCTTGGGCCAGCTTCAGCCATTGCAGGCATTTGGGCAGTGACCCAGGAGATGGAAGATCTCTCTGTTTGTCTCTGTCTCTTGCTCTTGCTCTCTCTGCCTTTCAAATAAATAAATAAAAATTTTAAACACATATATATCTCAACAAAATTTCTTTATAAGAATAACATGATTAAATTGTAAGATTAAACAATTCCATATATCTCATTGACAGACTAATTAAAAGAAGTTCTCCAGAGCCAGCGTTATGGTGAAAGGGATTAAGCTGCCGCCTGCAACACCAGCATCCTATATGGGGACCAGTTTGAGTCTCAGCTGCTCCATTTCCCATCCAGGTCCCTGGATGTCCTGGGAAAAGCAGCTGAAGATGGTCCAAGTACTTGGCCCTTGCTACCCACGTGGGAGACCCAGATGAAGTTCCTGGCTCCAGGCCTCAGCCAGGCTCAGTCCTCGTCATTGCATCTGGAACTCACCTAGGACTCAACCTGGCACCCATATGGGATGCCAGCACCACAGGTGGAGGCTTAACAACCTTCTATGCCACAGCACTGGCCCCAATAAATAAATCTTTAAAAAAGTGATTTAGTGGTCATCTTTTTCAGCGTTAGGTTAATAGATAATAAATCATAACACATTTAATTCTAAAATCATATCATTATCTGACCTTTTGGAAAAATATGCAAGATTTCTGTATGTAACTATAAATACATATAAATATATGCAGAAATGCCACATGGAATGAACAGCAGCAAACAGCTTTTAACTCTGAAATCACAGACTTAATTACGGGAAGGAAAGAACATATGTCACGAGCATGAGGGAACTTCAGAAAATTTATGGAAAGCAGAATTAAAAGATAAGTTTATTTTGGAGCAAAAAAAAAAAAACTTTGAAACACACAAAGTGGTCTTCAGAGAGTTCATAGAAAAAAATATGTGCTGAAAACTATGAATTTCAAAAACTTTTTGCACCAAAATGAAGTTAGCTTTAATTCTAATTTCCCACAAACTTTCTGAAGTACCCTCATATTTTCTGATCTTTTACATTCTTACTTCTCTTTTTTCTTCGTTCTCTAATTATCTTCTGAGCTATCCTCCTCCACCGGGGCAAAGAACTTAACAGTTTAAATTTAGACATTATAGACAGGTCATTGCAAACAGCAGGTCTCAATTCATTAAAGAGGAATCTCAAACGTTCGATGACAGGAGCGCAGACCTCCTTGTAAGACCGTCCCTGTTCTTGATGAGTCTGCAAAGTTAAATAGAAAAGAAAATTTAACAACAAATATTTCAGCAACTGTGCACAGCACAGAAGTGAAATAATTAAAATCTATTCACCTTAATGAGTGAGCATTTTGCTTGATACACAACTCTACAAACATCCACCACTGATTTAGGCAATGTTCTGTGCTTTACTTGCTCAATACCAAGGGTACCTGCGTGAACTAAAGATAGCGCCACATGTCCTGCAAAAAACATTTAAAAGGCAAGGTAGGAACAAATTTGTATTGCATGTCAGCCAAAAGATATATAATAGCATAGTTAAAATACCTAGAGCTGCATACCTAAATCTTCATGTTTCAGGAGGCAACACAGCAGCAAGCGGCCAACCTCTTCCACAGGATGCTCAGGAGGAAACGTGATGGGTGTGGTCAAGTGGCACTGCCTACAGTATCTTTCAATTTGACACAGAAAGTCCTGCAACAGAAACAGCTGGAGATAACTTCAGAGCCACCCTGGGAGTCTTCACAAACCCTAACAGGCCACAACTTCTGATGCACTTGCCATCAATAACGACACAGAGGTGTTGAACAGAACCAGCTTCTCAACTCAAAACCAATACTCTAAACAACACGCAAAACAAACTCTGTGCTCTGCTAACCAAAGAACATGAAATTATTCCTCAGATAAACAGAAAACAAGTCAGCAGTAGAGGGAAGGTCTGGTTCACCTTCACATTGTGATCCTGGATGTTATTGTCAGCAATGGCTTGCAGGAATGCCTGGGAATGGTCACCCAGGGCCCGTCTGTGGGAGCAGAGTCGTGATTTGCTGGCAGGTGTGCCCCCGGGAGAGCTGCAATGGTCCTCATCTTTCTCCTCATTGTAGCTATAGTGGATCTGGCTGGTCTGCAAGCCTCCAGAGAAGATGGACGACTGAAGCCACTCTAGAAAATGCATAAGCAAACAAAGAGAAACTCAAGTGTACTATTCAAAAATAAATATGACCACCACCACTATACTGAGGGTCAGTAAAGGACTTGTCATGTAAGTGACAACTGAGCTAAGATTGGGAATGAGACCAAGATGCTGAGCGGGCAGGCCAGGGAACAACATCTCAAAGAAAGAGGACACTCAACTGAGAAGGTGAAATTAGGTATTATATCTAAGTTACATCTAATACATTTACACAGAGTGGCTTATAATCCTTCTTTCTATGAGAACACAGGTAATATTTCCTGATTACTGAACAAACTTTAAGCCAATATCAGAATATAGTTCCAGGCCAACAAGCACTGGATGCCTGTGCCCTGCACGGAGCTGCCTGATTCCAGAGATGCTGAGTGCTATCATTTAGCTAAGGTTTGAGTATGTCCCCAAGCGTTCATGTGTGAGGAGCTTATTTCCCAGTAGGTGATGCTGGGAGGTGGCAGACCTTTTACCTGTGCGGTCTAGCTGGAGGTCTTTAGGAGTCCTGCCTTGGGAAGGAACCGCTCTAGATCTCGTAGGACCCTTGTTGTTTCTCTGGGAACAAGTTGTTTTAAGAGCTTGAGTCTGACCCGTGAGTCACCCTTTGCTGCCTTCTTGATGTGTAACCTCTTGGTCTCTCTCGCACATACTCCTACCCTGATGCCATCCACTACAATGTGATGCAGCCACAGGGGTTGTCATCAGAGCTGGCACTATGCTGTTTGAACTTTCAGCCTCCAGAACTGTAAGCTACATGAATCTCTTTTCATAATAAGTTACCCAACTTTCATTATTCTGTTATATTTACAGAAAGCAAACTAGAGGCCGACATTGCAGCGTAGCAGGTAAAGCCACCACCTGCAATGCCGGCATTCCATATGGGTGACAGTTTATGTCTTGGCTGCTCTACTTCCGATCCAGCTCCCTGCTAATGGCCTGAGAAAGCAGTAGAAGATGGCCCAAGTGCTTTAGCCCCTGCTACCCATGTGGGAGACTTGGAAGAATGTCCTGGATCCTGGCTTCAGCCTGGTTCAGTCCTGGACAGTTGCAGGCATCTGGGGAATAATCCAGCAGATGGAAGATCTCTTTCTCTCTTTCCCTCTCACCCACCCTGACTTTCAAATAAATAAAGAAATCTATCTTTTTCAAAAAGGAAGAAAGAAAACTAATATATCATACAAAGACTAAGATTCACATTCGAAGGCACCACTTCCATAACTACTCACTCAGTTTTGATTATGAGACTGTAAGCAGCAGAGGACTATAAGGGATACACAGAAAGACCACCACCCCTATGCTAAGGGTCAGTAAAGGAGTTGTCATGTAAGTGACAAGTGAGCTAAGATCGGGAATGAGAGCGGCAGGCTGAGCAGGCAGGCCAGGAGCAGCATGCCTGAAAGGTTTGTGCAAAGAACAAGCTTAGGGATGTTCTTAGAGCATTCTTTGGGCACATGCTCAGGGCACTACATATTACACATTCTTAGAGCACTTACGAAGTAACAAGAACGAGGGAATATGTAACAAGCAACACCAGTCTAACAAATGATAGAACCCTAGAGATGTAAGATGTAACAGACTGGAAAGGAAGTAGGTACATGGTGTCGGGACTAACAAGAGAATCCCATTCATCAGGGCAAACAGGAATGTCTTATAGCTGCTTATGATAACTGAAGGGAAATGCCCCAATCAGTGTGTACAACACTACAAATTTTTTTGACACACGGGTTTTGGAGCAATCAAATCTTAGATACACTCTGTGGCTTTACTGGACATTTAGATTCAGAGCACTCAAGAGCAGCCCCATTAGTTAATCTAAAACACAAACCTGATCCTGACCCAGCCTGATTTGCCCCATTTAGAACACAGAAGAGCTCCTCCTTATCTCCCAAAGATAAGTCTCTGATCCCTCAGTGGATCAGGCCCCACCCACTAGGCCCAAGGCACCTTCTGTTCCCTCAGCCTTGGGGCTTCCGGGTCTCTCCCTGCTACCCTGCTAAGTCATGGAGAAGACGGCTGGCAGCAGAGCACGCAGCACAGACACACAGATGTGCTCCACGGGGGCCCAGGCAGGCCCTTGCCCACTATCCTTCTCTTGATTCTCACTCTCAGGGAAAGCTGGAGATAGTTTATTTCCACAGTGTCCCCAAACTCCCAGTCATTGCCCAGCATTCCCCATACAACTGGCAGATTGCATGGCTCTGAAGCCTCTCCTCCCCAGAATGCTTCTGAACGTCTCTTTCATCAGTTACCATGCAGTCTCCTGATCTGCTTGGAAAGCTGGCTCATCCCCAAACAAGCAGCAGCGGAAAGCAGAGGCACATCCTACCCATCCCTGCGTCATGAACACCCAGCCGGGTAACCTGCACAAGCAATTGTTCAGTACGTGCTTGTTGGGTGGAGACAAACGAGAAATTTACAACTACAGGAAGAAAATTTAAATCCAACATATGAGATATGGATAAACTTCATTATTTTAGGTGGTTACAAATACTGAAATCCAAAAATTCATCTGACCTGAGTCTACAAAAAACAAAATCCTTAAACAGAATGCTATTCCCCACCTGAACAATGATATGTATTCTATAATTTCAGGGCACACAGGGAAACAACAGCCATGGTGGACCCATCTCTCAGAGGACACATTAAGTGAGACTACTCACAAGACATACCATCCGCATGCTAGTTAGGCTCCTTTGTGACCGGGGACCATGGAGCATATGAAGCCACCCACAACACTCTAACTGGCTGACTCTCACTATTCTTTGTGTTGACTAGTCTTCCTCTTCCACCCTTAACGGTACTTATGGTGCAACTAAAATAGTCGGCTAACTGGTTAGTAGGAAACAGTGTTTTTCTTACTGGCACATTCAACCTCAACAGGAGACAGCGGTGTGCTCATTGCAAGATAGGAAGCGTGTAATCCAAGAAGCAGGCCCAGATTCCTCTCTGTGTCTATCAGAGGTGAAGAGAGACTTCCCAGATCTGGTATGGTAACAACTTCCTGGTCAGGCTGGAAAAAATAATTTCACCATCAGTTTGAGAAAACAGGGTTAATTAACAACAAAAAACAAAAACAAAACAGTTTACACCCTTAAGATATTCAGCCAAGGGGAGGATAAAAGGGTGCTCTGGGCAGGCACCCTATTCTTCCCGTATCAATGTATTTATGCTGCTCTGCCCAAGAAACAGTAGATACCAGATAAACCCCACGTATCCTGGAAAGCAGGCAGCAGTTACACAGGTCTACTGGTAGAAAACCAAAACACAGAGAAAAGACTTAGCTAGGATATTCCTTAGTAAATCAAATCATGTTTCCAAAATGACTACATACAATGTTTCAGAAAAAAGAATAGATTGTTACATGCATAAAGAGCCCAATGACATATGATGTGACAAGTATTGCTACAGGTTAGTAAACCGTGACCACACATGCAGAAAAAATGTTTATCCTAACAAACGCAAGCTCATTAAAAAGGAAAACAAGAGTTCAAATGAAAACAATTTTAATTCTTTTAGTCACATCAGATCATTTGTAAGCAACGTTAATTTTCCTTCATAAAATATCTTAAGCCTTGCCCTTATGACATTTAATAAATTTTGCTACCTCTAGATATCTGGATATCTGGAAAGTGAATCCCAATATATACATGCTAATCCAATACTAATGAATATGTAGAGAACATGTTTCTAAAGAATTGTGTTTCTATATAGTTCTTCATAAAAAATAATATTTCAGGAGAGTTTGAAATTACAAATTACTATATAAGCTTATAATAAAACTGTAAGACCAAAGTTTAGCATCTTTATTTGTGGAACAGTATCTATATTTCATACAAATTAATCATATTTTAAAAAATTTTTGAAGACCAGCATATCACAAATAAATGGGAATTTATTTATGAAAAATCTTCCAAAGGATCTTTACATCATATAATGCACCACAGAAGGCCCAGATGTCAATACTTTGGGATATAAATCATCCTATCAAACCAGAAAGGGCCTCCCCAGTGTTCCCATGTTATTCACAGCAAGAAGCCTCACCTCCAAATACTGGCCAACACAGAACGCATGCATTGATTCCCGTGTGTCTTCAAACTGCAAAGCAGCTTCCAAGGCCACCACTGGATCTTCCCCTGCAAACTGAGCTGAAACAATAAGGAAAACAGAACATGACATCAAGGCGATTTGCCCAGAGAGCTACAGTAGAAATAGCAGGTAGGAAGGAAGTAGGCAGTGACTCAAAAGTGAGAATCACTCAGTACAATGAAGCTCACCTTTCCCAGGCTTTCTAGGCCAATTCAGGCCTCAGAACAAATCCTAACAAGTACTAGAACAAAAAATGCATGTCAATGATAAGTTCTTCAAATATGTCTGAATTTCTCGATAAGACAGACAAACACCTAAAAGGGTAGGAGTACAGGTGGAAGGGCAGGCAGGATGGGAAGAATTACTATGTTCCTAAAGTTGTATTTATGAAATACATGAAGTTTGCATACCTTAAATAAAAGATTTCGGGGAACAGGAGGGGAAACAGACATGTAAGCCACAGATACATTAAAATGTGTGGGGAATAGAACAAAACTAAAAGATCATTTACAAGTCAAATGTTTAGTTTAAAATGACTCACACTACAACTTGTAACCAATGAAGTAAAAAATACAGCCTCACCAAGAATACTATTTCCTGTGAGTGACTGCGTCTGGAAGTCCTTTATATCATACACTTTCCCATCAATCACAGTCCAGAAGCCTCCATCTTTATTGTGATTCTCCAAATCAGCTTTGCGTATTAGCGTCACTTCTTCATTATTTCTACAGTTTTGAGCTGTAAAAAATGATTCTGTATATACAAAAACCAAAAATCAGTCAATAAATCAATAGATAAAATGAAAAGAACAAATTATATGAAAGAACTACAAGGATAAACAGACAAACCCACAGGCACAATGAGGGAATAATACACTTCTAACTAATACCACAAACAATAGGCCAAAGAAAATCCTATCAAACACAGCATGAATTTAAAAAATACAGTGTGATTTAAAAAGTTCCAAGAAAAAGTGACTATGAGAATTAGAAAAAACATTGAAATAAAAATAGCACAGATCAAAACTTTTGGCATATAGCGAAATGTATAACTGAGGGCACTTTTATTTTTAAATGTATATACAAGGAACACATAAAGGCTAAAAAAATAGGTGAGATGATAAACATCACATTGATGAAATTCTAATGTAGTACTCAAAGGAAACTTTTTTCATAGTATGTGCAAGAAAATGAAAACTCTACACAAGAATTTCAAAAACTGCTTGGCATCAACATAAACTCATACTTTTAATTTCATTTTTCCACAATTTTAATTACCTTCATATTCTACCATAATTACAAAAAACGTCTGGGTCCTAATCCACCTCACTGTTGTTCAACAGATTCCTCACAAAGAAAACTACAAGCCAAGATGATTATAGGGCAAATTCTGCCATTCTCAAGAAGAGGAAAGAACATTTCTCCAGCTCATTCTATAATACTGACAGAACCTCAGTTACCAAAGCCTGAAGGTCCACGGTGTTTTCCTATACAATCCAATAATCGGTTTCTCCCCTGACTATTTACCAGCTCCAGGTAGGTAAACTGCAAATAGAAACTAGCAGGGGTTGCCTGAAGCTTCTCTCACCCTGAATTCAGTGAAGGGATTATGGTCATCAAGAACTTGTGAGACTAGCCGGCGCCGCGGCTCACTAGGCTAATCCTCCGCCTAGCGGCGCCGGCACACCGGGTTCTAGTCCCGGTCGGGGCGCCGGATTCTGTCCCGGTTGCCCCTCTTCCAGGCCAGCCCTCTGCTGTGGCCAGGGAGTGCAGTGGAGGATGGCCCAGGTGCTTGGGCCCTGCACCCCATGGGAGACCAGGAAAAGCACCTGGCTCCTGGCTCCTGCCATCGGATCAGCGCGGTGCGCCGGCCGCAGCGCGCTGGCCGCGGCGGCCATTGGAGGGTGAACCAACGGCAAAAGGAAGACCTTTCTCTCTGTCTCTCTCTCTCACTGTCCACTCTGCCTGTCAAAAAAAAAAAAAAAAAAAAATTAAAAAAAAAAAAAAAGAACTTGTGAGACTACACACAATGAAAATTACATGCCATAGAAAAAACTACAAGGAAAATGACAAATATAAATACAAAAAAGTTCAGGAAAATTACAAATATAGATTAAAAACAATTTTAACAAAAACAAATCAAGACCAGCAACAGGCATTAACATGACCAAAATATAATAATCAAGACGGCGTCAGGGCTGGTGTTGTAGCCTGGCAGGTAGGGCTATCGCCTGCCACACCAACAACCCATATGTGCACTGGTTTGAGTCCCAGAGGCTCCACTTCTGATTCAGCTCCCTGATGCCATGCCTAGGAAGGCAGCGGAGGATGGCCCAAGTACCTGGGCCCCTGCATCCACATGGAAGATCAGAAGGAAGCTCCTAGCTCCTGCATTTGGACTGACCCAGCAGATGGAAGATCTCTCTCTCTCTTGCCATCTCTCCCTCTCTCTCTCTAACTCTGCCTTTCAAATTAAAAAAAAAAAAATCTTTTTTTAAAAAAAGAGATAGCTTCATTGTAGAAACAGAAGGTTTTAACATTTGAAATGTCAACAACTTAAATATTAGAAAAATTATATGATCATCAAGAAAAGGAGAAAAAGCATTGTGATGAGATTTAACATTCAATCATAATTAAAAGCTCAGCACAAAGCAGAAACAGAAAGAATCTTTAATATTCAAAAATATCTACAAAGAGAAACTCACAACAAGCATCATACTTCATTTGTAAAATTTGGAAAGCTCTTTCCTCTGCTACCAGGAAATCAGCCAAGGATGCACACTGTCACCCTCTCTACTCAGCAATGCACTGGAGATCCTAACAAGTACACCAAGAAAAAAAGGGGACACGAGTTCTAAGATCACCAGCAAACACAGTCAACCTGAGTTAGACAAAGGCGATACTTTAGAAGAGTGACCATAGATGATCCTTTCATGCTAAGGTGCCGGCACAATGACCCAAAGCAAAAAATGACTATGGAAAATGCATGACTCCTACTTTGTAATATACACAATCAATTCTTTTTTTGTTGTATTTTTAAGATTTTACTTATTTATTTGAGAGGTAGAGTTACACACAGTGAGAGGGAAAAACAGAGAGAAAGGTCTTCCATCCACTGGTTCACTCTCCAAATGGCCAAAGCCAGGAACCAGGAGTTTCTTCCAGATCTCCCATATGGGCGCAGGGGCCCAACTGCCCAGGCCATCCTCTGCTGCTTTCCCAGGCCATAGCAGAGAGCTGGATCAGAAGAGGAGCAGCCAGGACCAGAACCAGCGCCTATATGGGATGCCAGCACTGCAAGTGGAGGATTAACCCACTGCGCCACAGCACCAGTCACCACAATCAATTCTAAGTGTACTGTAGCTCTAAATGTAAAATTCAGAGGGCCAGCACTATAGGCTTTTTCTTCTCCTATCTAATAAACACATTTTAAAAAATGTATTCATTTATATGAAAAGGAGAATGACACAGAGAGAAGGAGATACAGAGGGAGAGGAGAAAAGGGAGGGAGGAGAAGGGATAGAAAGAAGAGAGAGTGAGTTATTCCATTGCTGATTATCTCCCTGAATGGCTGCAACAGTCAGGTCTGAACCAGACCTAAGCCAGGGAGCTGGGAACTCCATCTGGGTCTTCCACATAGTTGGGAGAGGCTCAAGTCCTTGGGCCATCATCTGCTGCCTTCCCAGGCTCATTAGCAGGAAACGCCATCAGAAGCTTAGTTGCTGGAACTCAAACCAGCACTCTGATATGGAATGCTAGTGTTGCAAGAGGCAGCTTAACCCACTGTGCCACAAACCTAACCCTGTCTCCCATGTTAGACCATCATTGTTGTAACCCAGAATCTCTATAAACAAGAGGCAGCAACTGTCCAATGACAATAGCCTTAGGATATTAAATTTAGTTTTAATCCAGTTCATACATTCAGCAATGTTTTTCTGGTTTTACTTAGGAGTAAACTTAAATGGTCATTTGTTATTTTTCTCTCTATACCAGATATAACTGAGGGCATTTAATCTGATCAGCAATTACCTAATTACAGGGCACCAGTTTATTTAAAAGGTTTGTTAAGGGACTTAAAGGGAGACTTAGACCCCAATACAATAGTACTGGGGGACTTCAATACTCCACTCTCAGAAACAGATCAACAGGACAGAAGATCAACAAGGAGACAGTAGATTTAAATGACACTATAGCCCAAATGGATCTAACAGATATCTTCAGAACTTATCATCCTACACATAAAGCATTTACATTCTTCTCAGCAGTACATGGAACCTTCTCTAGGATTGACCACATACTAGGCCATAAAGCAAGTCTCAGCAAATTCAAAAGAATTAGAATCATACCATGCAGCTTCTCAGACCATAAAGGAATGAAGTTGGAAATTAGAAACTCAGGAATCCCTAGAACATATGCAAACACATGGAGATTGAACAACATGCTCCTGAATGAACAATGGGTCATAGAAGAAATCAAAAGAGAAACCAAAAACTTTCTGGAAGTAAATGAGGATAACAGCACAACATACCAAAACTTATGGGATACAGCAAAAGCAGTGTTAAGAGGAAAGTTCATATCAATAGGTGCCTACATCAAGAAATTGGAAAGGCACCAAATAGATGAGTTTTCAATTCATCTCAAGGATCTAGAAAATCTGCAGCAAACCAGACCCAAATCTAGTAGGAGAAGAGAAATAATTAAAATCAGAGAAGAAATCAACAGGATTGAATCCAAAAAAAAGCATTACAAAAAATCAGCCAAACGAAGAACTGGTTTTCTGAAAAAATAAGCAAAATTGACACCCCATTGGCCCAACTAACTAAAAAAGAAGAGAAAAGACCCAAATCAATAAAATCAGAGACGAAAAAGGAAACGTAACAACAGACACCACAGAAATAAAAAGAATCATCAGAAATTACTACAAGGACTTGTATGCCAGCAAACAGGGAAACCTATCAGAAATGGATAGATTCCAAGACACATGCAACCTACCCAAATTGAACCAGGAAGACATAGAAAACCTAAACAGACCCATAACTGAGACAGAAATTGAAACAGTAATAAAGGCCCTCCCAACAAAGAAACGCCCAGGACCAGATGGATTCACTGCTGAATTCTACCAGACATTTAAAGAAGAACTGACTCCAATTCTTCTCAAACTATTCAGAACAATCGAAAAAGAGGGAATCCTCCCAAATCCTTTCTATGAAGCCAGCATCACCTTAATTCCTAAGCCAGAAAAAGATGCAGCATTGAAAGAGAATTACAGACCAATATCCCTGATGAACATAGATGCAAAAATCCTCAATAAAATTCTGGCCAATAGAATGCAACAACACATCAGAAAGATCATCCACCCAGACCAAGTGGGATTTATCCCTGGTATGCAGGGGTGGTTCAATGTGTGCAAAACAATCAACGTGATACACCACATTAACAGACTGCAAAAGAAAAACCATATGATTACCTCAATAGACGCAGAGAAAGCATTTGATAAAATACAACACCCTTTCATGATGAAAACTCTAAGCAAACTGGGTATAGAAGGAACATTCCTCAATACAATCAAAGCAATTTATGAAAAACCCACAGCCAGCATCCTATTGAATGAGGAAAAGTTGGAAGCATTTCCACTGAGATCTGGTACCAGACAGGGATGCCCACTCCCACCACTGCTATTCAATATAGCTCTCAAAGTTTTAGCCAGAGCTATTAGGCAATAAAAATAAATTAAAGGGATACAAATTGGGAAGGAAGAACTCAAACTATCCCTCTTTGCAGATGATATGATTCTTTATTTAGGGGATCCAAAGAACTCTACTAAGAGACTATTGGAACTCATAGAAGAGTTTGGCAAAGTATCAGGATAGAAAATCAATGCAGAAAAATCAACAGCCTTTGTATACACAGGCAATGCCATGGCTGAGGAAGAACTTCTAAGATCAATCCCATTCACAATAGCTACAAAAACAATCAAATACCTTGGAATAAACTTAACCAAGGATGTTAAAGATCTCTACGATGAGAATTACAGAATCTTAAAGAAAGAAATAGAAGACGATACCAAAAAATGGAAAAATCTTCCATGCTCATGGATTGGAAGAATCAATATCATCAAAATGCAAATTCTCCCAAAAGCAATTTATAGATTCAATGCAATACCAATCAAAATACCGAAGACATTCTTCTCAGATCTGGAAAACATGATGCTGAAATTCATATGGAGACACAAGAGACCTCGAATAGCTAAAGCAATCTTGTACAACAAAAACAAAGCCAGAGGCATCACAATACCAGATTTCAGGACATACTACAGGGCAGTTGTAATCAAAACAGCATGGTACTGGTACAGAAACAGATGGATAGACCAATGGAACAGAATTGAAACACCAGAAATCAATCCAAACATCTACAGCCAACTTATATTTGATCAAGGATCTAAAATCAATCCCTGGAGTAAGGACAGTCTATTCAATAAATGGTGCTGGGAAAATTGGATTTCCACGTGCAGAATCATGAAGCAAGACCCCTACCTTTCACCTTACACAAAGGTTCACTCATCATGGATTAAAGACTTAAATCTATGACCCGACACCATCAAATTATTAGAGAGCACTGGAGAAACCCTACAAGATATAGGTACTGGCAAAGACTTCTTGGAAAAGACCCCAGAAGCACAGGCAGTCAAAGCCAAAATTAACATTTGGGATTGCATCAAATTGAGAAGTTTCTGTACTTCAAAAGATACAGTCAGGAAAGTGAAGAGGCAACCGACAGAATGGGAAAAAAAATATTTGCAAACTACGCAACAGATAAAGGGTTGATAACCAGAATCTACAAAGAAATCAAGAAACTCCACAACATCAAAGCAAACAACCCACTAAAGAGATGGGCCAAGGACCTCAATAGACATTTTTCAAAAGAGGAAATCCAAATGGCCAACAGACACATGAAAAAATGTTCAAGATCACTAGCAATCAGGGAAATTCAAATTAAAACCACAATGAGGTTTCACCTCACCCCGGTTAAAATGGCTCACATTCAGAAATCTACCAACAATAGATGCTGGAGAGGATGTGGGGAAAAGGGACACTAACCCACTGTTGGTGGGAATGCAAACTGGTTAAGCCACTATGGAAGTCAGTCTGGAGATTGCTCAGAAACCTGAATGCAACCCTACCATAACAACCCAGCCATCCCACTCCTTGGAATTTACCCAAAGGAAATTAAATTGGCAAACAAAAAAGCTGTCTGCACCTTAATGTTTATTGCAGCTCAATTCACAATAGCTAAGACCTGGAACCAACCCAAATGCCCATCAACAGTAGACTGGATAAAGAAATTATGGGACATGTACTATAGAACAATATGCAGCAGTCAAAAACAATGAAACCCAGTCATTTGCAACAAGATGGAGGAATCTGGAAAACATTATGCTGAGGGAATTAAGCCAGTCCCAAAGGGACAAATATCATATGTTCTCCCTGATCGGCGACAACTAACTGAGCACCAAAGGGGAAACCTGTTGAAGTGAAATGGACGCTGTGAGAAACAGTGACTTGATCAGCTCTTGTGCTGACGGTTGATATACAATGTATTACTTTATCCATTTTAGTATTTTTTTGTTTTGTTCTAGTACTATTGGTTGAACTCTGTAATTAACACACAATTATTTTTAGGTGTTTAAATTTTAACTGAAAAGTGATCCCTGTTAAATATAACAGTGGGAATAAGAGAGGGAGGAGATGTACAATTTGGGATATGCTCAATCAGACTTGCCCCAAATAGTGGAGTTAGAAACGTGCCAGGGGATTCCAATACAATCCCATCAAGCTGGCATGTACCAATGCCATCTCACTAGTCCAAGTGATCAAGTTCAGTTCACAATTGATCACACTGATAGGTCTAAGAGTCAAAGGGATCACACAAACAAGACTAGCGTCTGCTAATACTAACTGATAGACTCAAAAAGGGAGAGAACGATCCATCATGGGAAGCAGGGTACACAGCAGACTCATAGAATGGCAGATGTCCTAAATAGCACTCTGGCCTCAGAATCAGCCCTTAAGGCCTTCGGATATGGCTAAAAAGCCCATGAGAGCATTTTAGGCATGGAAAGCCAAGACACTCTGAAAAAAAAAAAAAAAAAAGAAAAGAAGACCTAAATGAAAGATCTCTGCGAGTGAGATCCCAGTGGAAAGAACGGGGCCATCAAAGAAGGAGGTACCTTTCTCTGAAGGGAGGAGAGAACTTCCACTTCGACTATGACCCTGTCGGAATAAGATCGAAGTCAGTGAACTCAAAAGGCTTCCATAGCCTTGGCAACTCATGACTAGAGCCTAGGGAGATTACTGATGCCATAAACAAGAGTGTCAAATTGTTAAGTCAACAACAGGAGTCACTGTGTACTTACTTCTCATGTGGGATCTGTCCTTAATGTGTTGTCCAATGTGAATTAATGCTATAACTAGTACTGAAACAGTATTTTACACTTTGTGTTTCTGTGTGGGTGCAAACTGATGAAATCTTTACTTAATATATACTAAATCGATCTTCTGTATATAAAGATAATTGAAAATGAATCTTGATGTGAATGGAATGGGAGGGGGAGTGGGAGATGCGAGGGGTGTGAGTGGGAGGGAAATTATGGGGGGGAAGCCATTGTAATTCATAAACTGTACTTTGGAAATTTATATTTACTAAATAAAAATAAATAAATAAATAATTTGATCAGCAATTTACTCATTTTAACATCCTTTTTTGTTGTAAAATATAACACACATACAAGATGCTCTGTGACTGATCAGAGAAAACTGTGTCACATCCATCCGGCTGGGAAGAGCCATCCAAACACTGCCTTGTCTACCTGGAAGGAGCAATATAACTGTCACCCCTTACTTCTCCTGATGATTTTATCGACTAAGTGTGTGTCCTTAAGCAACATGCTTTTAATTTTGTCTGTTCTTGGACTTTGTATTAGTGGAATTAATGCCTGACTTCTCTCCTTCAGCTGTGGGGAGCAATCCGGACTAGACTGAGTTACTGGAATTAAGACTTATTCTATGCATCTGCTCTCCCACAATATGGCGCTGGGAGAGAAGTAAACAGCTTCTGCACAGCTGCCTCCAGTTCAACCAATAAACTGTAGGACTTGCTCCTGATTGGAGGAGAGCAGCGTACTCGGGCGTGTGGGCAGCCGAGTTGGGATTGGCAGAGGAGGACTATAAAGAAGGAGAGAGACGGCATGCACCAGGAACATCTAAGGGGAACATCTGAGGGAACGCCTGTGCAGCCCCCGAGAAAGCCGGCCGGCGGTGTGCCGCTCCCCTGCGGAAGTGGGGAATGTGGCCAGGGGGAACTGCCCTTCCACGGAGGTGGAAGGGATAGTAGCCAACCCGGGAAGAACCAGCAGCAAACCCGGGGAGGGCCGAGCAGACGAAAGAACAGCGCAGGGTCCTGTGTCGTTCCTCCACGAAGAGGGGGAGCGACATTCAGCATTAGTTTTCTAAGATTCATCCTGTTTTTTTTTTAATGTAGTTTTTAACAGATTTACTTATTTTTATTTCTTTTTTTTATTTTTTTTATTTTTTAAAGGTCTTCCCTCCATTGGCTGACTCCCCAGATGACCGCTAAGGCCGGTGCTGCGCTGATCTGAAGCAAGAGTCAGGCGCTTCCTCCTGGTCTCCCACACAGGCGCAGGGGCCCAAGCACCTGGGCCATCCTCCACTGCCCTCCTGGGTCACAGCAGAGAGCTGGACTGGAAAAGGAGCAACTGGGACTAGAACCTGGCACCCATATGGGATGCCGGTGCTGCAGGCGTAGGATTAACCAAGTGAGCCACAGCACTGGCTCCGATTCATCCTGTTTTTTAATTCATTCCTTTTTATTGCTATTCATTATGTACCATTGTTTGAAAATGCTACTGTTTCCTCATTCCATTGTTGATGGAAACACAAGTTGTTTCCATGTTTAGGTTATTGTAAGTGAAGTTGGCCTAAACATTCTTAGGTCATTTCTTGGTAGAGTTACTACAGAGGATGCTTTAATACAGAGTGGTCATTTCCCACAGTTGTGCCAACAGGCAGAGTGGGAATTCAGTGTTCCACCTTCACTCTAACACTGGCCTTGTCAGTGCTTCATGGTTTATCCATTCTTCTCGCTGTGTCATTCTCCTTTTCAAATAAATGAATACATATTTTTAATGTGTTTATTAGATAGGAGAAGAAAAAGCCCACCTAGCAAGAATTTTCACATAAAGTGAAAGTATTACCACAATTTTGAGTCTGAGAGATCAGAATCATACAGTGAATGGTGACTTAAAAAAACACCAAACTCTCAAAACTTTGAGAAGACAAGTTTCATTTCAGTCTGGTATGGACTAAGACAGTGTCAAGAGGGATGTACTCAGCTAACTCCAAGAATTCCCTGTCTCACTGATATCAAATACCACACAGGGCGCTGGAAAGGCAGCCCACATCAGTTTCTACCCACCGGCCAGACCATGTCCAGGCACCTCAACTGTTACCTTCTGAAGACATCTCCCATCTTTAAAAAGTCTTCAGACTTTTTAAACAAGTTTAAAACAAGTTAAATAAACACATTTAAATAATTTCAGGATTTAGCAACAATTACTAACAGAACAACCTTCCTTAAATATAACTCAAATGTCTTCTGATTTAGATGATCTTCATTTTCCACTTAGTGAAAATAATGGCAAATAATTTGTCTTCCTTTAAAAGGTGTTCTTGGGGCTGGCACTGTGGTGTAGTTGGTCAAGCTGCTACCTACAGTCTGGCATCCCATATGGGTGCTGGTTCAAATCCTGGCGTTCCACTTCCGATGCAGCTCTCCACTATGGCCTGGAAAAGCAGTAGAGGATGGCCCAAGTCCTTGGGCCCCTGTACCTGTATGGGAGACCTGGAAGAAGCTCCTGGTTCCCGGCTTCAGATCAGCCCAGCCCTGGCCACTGTGGCCAATTGGAGAGTGAACCAGCAGATAAAGATTCTTTTTCTCTCTCTTTCTTACCCCCTCCAGCCCCCGCTTCTGCCTTTCCAATAAAGAAATAAATCTTTAAAAAAAAAAAAAGAAAGAAAAAGAAAAGAAAAAAGGCAGTGGAAAGGCAAAAACAAGTGAGACAGAGCACAACTCTCCTCACAGAAAGCCCATCAAGTTAAGATGCCATACCCATGATGCCAGGCCAGGCTAGCTCTTCGTGGTCATCCCGCTCCTTTCCCGGGGCCAGGTGGTTGAACCGATCCAGATGTTCTAATAAGCCACCCAGCAGGGGAACAGCTCCAGCCTCTTGCATAAGACCAGCATTTTTACTGAGTAGAAGCACTATAGAAACAACCAGTTCTGGAAGGAGAACACCTATATTTAAAATGGAGGAAAAAAAAAGAATTAAGATGTAATAAAAGTGTTTATCCTATAAAAGTACTTTGTAGCCTTGTTCTGTTTAAATTGTAAGTCAAAAGAATGTTTTCACTTTAGTATACTTTCACAATTTGTTTTATCTTTTATGTTAGAGAGACAGGAACAGCAATCAAAAGAGAACACTCTTCAATGCACAATCATTCTTAGGTGTTTAAAATTAACAGAAAAGTGATCTCTGTTAAACATAGGAGTGGGAATAAGAGAGGGAGTAGATATATAGGTTGGCACATGCTCACTCGGACTTACCTCCAATGGTGGAACTAGAAATGTGCCAGGGGATTTCAACTCAATCTTACCAAGGAGGCAGGTACCAATGCCAACGCACTTGGTAAAGTGATAAGTATAAATACACAACCGATCAAAAAGATAGGGTATATGTCGATGAGATTTCACAAATAAGACCAGTGTAAGCAACTAATGAAGGATAGAATTAAAAGGGAGAGAATGATCCTGCGGGGGAAACAGGACACACAGCAGACTCATAGAATGGCAGCACTCCTGCCTCAGAATCAACCCACGAGAGTCTCACAGGCATGGAAAGCCATGACACGGTGGCAAAAAACAATCTAAATGAAAGATCCTGGTGAACAAGACCCCAGTAGAAGGAACAGGCCATCAAGGAGAGAGGCACCTTTCTCTGAAGGGAGGAAGGAACCTCCACTGTGATACGGCGTTGACTAAACAAGTTCAGAGTCGGTGAACTCAAGGGGCTTCCATAGCCTAGACAGCTCATAGCAAGAGTCTCGGGTGATTGCTGACGTCATAAATAAGAGTGCCAATTGTTAAATCAACAACGGGAGTCACTGGGTACATGCTCCCCACGTAGGATCTCTGTCCTTAATGTGTTCTACTATGAAACTTAAAAACAACACTACTAGTCGAACAATACCCTATACCTTGTGCGGTTGTGTGAGTGCAGCCTGTTGAAATCCTTGCTTAGTATATACTAAGTTGATCTTCAGTATATAAAGGTAATTGAAAATGAAACTCGATGAAGGGCGGGATGGGAGAGGGAGTGGGAGAGGGGAGGGCCACTGGAGGGAGGGAGGTTGGGGGGGCCACAACAATACAAAAGTTGCACTTTGTAAATTCACATTTATTAAATAAAAAAAATAACTATATAACAAACAAAAAAAAAGAACTTAATACTTTACCCTTTTAGTATTTTTTATGTTCTACTTAAAACTATTGGTTGAACTCTGTAATTAATACACAATTACTCTTAGGTGTTTAATTAATGCTATCACTAGTACTCAAAAAGTATTTTACACTTTGTGTTTCTGTGCGGGTGCAAACTGTTGAAATCTTTACTTAATACATGCTAAATTGATCTTCTGTATATAAAGATAATTGAAAATTAATCTTGAATGGAAGGGGAGAGGGAGTGGGAGAGGGGAGTGTTGTGGGGGGGAGGGAAGTTATGGGGGGGAGGGAGCTATTGTAATCCATAAGCTGTACTTTGGAAATTTATGTTCATTAAATAAAACAAAATATAAAAAAAGAGAGAGAGAGAGAGAGAACACTCTGAGTTTACAAAATATTTTAAACAAAACTTTTTTAAACAGAAAAATTGGGGTCGGTGCTGTGGCGCAGGAGGTTAAAGCCCTGGCCTGAAGCACTGGCATCTCATATGGGCACTGGTTCTAGTCCCGGCTGCTCCTTTTCTGATCCAGCTCTCTGCTATGGCCTGGGAAAGCAGTAGAAGATGGCCCAAGTCCTTGGGCCCCTGTACCCGTGTGGGAGAAGAAGCACCTGGCTCCTGGCTTCGGATCAGCGCAGCTCTGGCCACTGTGGCCATCTGGAGAGTGAACCAGCAGATGGAAGACCTCTCTCTTTGTCTCTACCTCTCTCAGTAACTCTTTCAAATATATGAGCTAAATCTTGAGAAAAAAAATTTTTAAATAAACAGAAAAATCAATGTTTATCACTAAGTTTACCATCAGAAAAAAAATACTTAAAAACAGTGTCTTGTAGCAGTTGTTTGGTATGTTAAAACAACACTTGAGAGGCCGGTGTGGTAGCATAGAGGGTTAAGCTGCTGCCTACAGTGCCAGCATCCCATATAGGTACTGGTTCAGGTCCCAGCTGCTCCACTTCCAATCCAGCTCTCTGCTGGTACACCTGGGAAAGCAGTGAAAGATGGCCCAAATGTTTGGGCCCCTGCACCAATGTAGGAGACACAGAGGAAGCTCCTAGCTCCTGGCTCCTGAATTCAGTCTGGCCCAGCTCCAGCTGTTAGAGCCATCTGGAGAGTGAACCAGAAGAAGGAAGATCTATGTGTATGTGTGCATGCGTGCGTGTGTGTGAGTGTGTGATTCTGCCTTTCAAATAAAATAAATCTTTAAAAAAAAAAAAAAAAGACAGCACTTTGGGATGCTGGCATCACATATCAATCTGCCCAAGTTCGAATTCTGCTTTCTATTCCACTTCCTGCAAATGCACACACTGGGAAGAAGCAGGTGATGATTCGATTAGTTGGGTTCCTGCCACCCACGCAGGAGACTTAAATTACATTCCAGCTGCTGGATTTGGCTTGGCCTGGCCTGGCCTTGGCTATTGTAGGCTTTTAGAGAGTGAACCAGCATATGGGAGCTCCCTCTGTCTCTAAAACAAATAAACCAATTAAACTTTTAAATAATAATGCTATAACCTTACAAAATTAACTGTAAAAATACTAGGTAATATTGGAACCTATTAAGGCAACGAAAGGGGCAACTAATCTTTATTCTGTTGAAATAATCAAGCTGACCTCATTACGGAAGTGTTAACAGTGGTGGCATAAATCCAAACCATCAATTATATGTACTGTGATAGGACACCCACATCAGGTCGCTTACCAACAAAATTGCCAGCTACTAAAAAAGATAAAAGGGAAAAGACTAGAAAACTTAAATTGTAGAAATTTCTAGCAGGAAAGAATACACCTGAGTTTTCATCAATCTCCTAGCATAAACATGTATCCACAGACAAGAAGTAAGAATGGTACCGGTGAAGTCCCCTTCCACAATGCAGGCCACCTCTGCAAAGTGCCGCCAGCTGGTAGAAGCGATGCTAGCTGCCACAGGCAGTATATCTCCAATGTGTGTACACAGAAGGGCTGTGTACTTTTTCAGCAAGGAACCAACACCCATCAGCTCAGGACCTTGAAGAAAGATTTAGAAAATTTTGTTTTCACTATTAAAAATTTACCCTGTAAACATCCTGACTCCCCTATTAGTCCACTCTCATGTGCACATCTTTTACCTACCATAAAGTTCTCAAACAGGAAGCTGTCAACACTTAGTGCTTGGCACTTTCTATAACATGTAACCTGAGGGACATGAATTTGATTACATCAAAGGTATACTTTGCACTAGACAGTACCTTTCTCAGATTATCGATTCTCCAATTTGAATGTGAATGTTTCCATCATCAACAAGTGCCCAACTTTCTTCACAAAATAACTAAGTTATCTTAGCAAACGCTAGCTAAAAAATACTCACAGAATCAACAGACCTTTACATCCTTGGCAGAGAAAGCACAACTAAAGAGAGCCAGCCATTCCTTGGTGCTTGTACAGAGGCACCACTCTTTCCATATCATGTACAGCGCTGAACACTCACATATCACCCTACAGCAATCCTCCAGGCACCCTCAGGGATTATTCCAATGCTGCTGATGGGAAACCATTCACACCAGGAGATTTAGCCCCATAACTAACAGTTAGTAGCCACAGCTGTCACTGAAACTCAGTCTCATCCAATGACGTCTCCTCCCTCTATATCCAACTGGTTCCTGATGGGACACAGGAACAGTCTGTCCCTGTGAGTCCCCGCACTGTGTCAGGTTCCGATGTTCCATAACCAGCATGTGGAACAAATGTGACAAATCTCATGGAAAACTACAGTGAACATAAACAATGCCATGTTTGTTATATAGAGAATGTAAATGTTAGGACAAAGAAACTAAAAATAGTGAGGAGTCCAATGCAGAAATATTTGACATAAAAGGTTGCTGCCACATGAAGCCCCTCAAATCAGAACAGTTAATAGTGTACAAACCACACACCTGAACATGAAGAACAGGCACACCACAAAGCCTAAATATAAAGGCCCAAAATACCTATGAGACACTTTCCTATATTAAGTAACTTACTAGAAATATCTGAGGTCTGACCAATATTTTCTCCCGGATAAAGTTTACTAATAAGTAAACGCTGAAAACGCAGTAACAAATCCAGCGAAGCAGATCTTTCACGAGTGTGCTGCTCAAAGTCCAGACATGATGAAATCCGACGGGCAACATCTTTCAATCTGGCTACAGTCTGAGCAGCAATGTTCCTAGGCAAGGGAAAAGAGGATTGCAAATTAAACCAGTTATTTCTGCTAAAGAGGAAAAACAAGGAGGACAATCATGACAAAGTTACTAACAGAAGCAGATTCTTCATGCAGGTGACCCGCAGCTGACTTATCTCCCCAAATATACGTCAGGTGTGCGGACAATAACCAGAACCTCAGTCAAGACTGAGCACTGAGCAAAGGAGCTCCAAAGACTCAAGATAGAACGTCCTTCTGCTTTACAAATGTGCTCTTATTCAGCCCCATGAAATGGTCGAAAATCACAGATCTTGCCTTAAAAGAAATATTTCCGTAAAAACTCTTGAAAGGGAAAATAACTGGGTGACTATTTTTTATCCCAAGCTACATTTTAAATGTATACATGATACTATTCTTAAAGAGGAGACTGTCTGCAGTGCTTCACCTACCTTACAATATGCCTTCAATTACTATTCAAGGGAAGCACCAGGGTGGGCCATGTAGGGGGTACCCAGGGTTCAGAAAGTAAAGGAAGCCCAAAGCAGGTACAAACAGCCCTGGATAGGAATCAGGTCCTGAAAGAACAGGACAGCAAAGAATGAAGCAGTGGCTCCAGTCTCAGCTATATGATCTGACCTGAGCAATGAGCCATCAGCAGATGAGGAGAAATGAGAGGAAATGAGACCTACTGGAAGGTACAACTGGAATAGTGAATGTGTCTGGTTCATGAGCAAAATGTAAAGGAGTGCAGGGAAGACAAGACCAAGAAGCAGGGAGGGAACACTGGACAGAACGGACTGCCAGGCTTCCATAATGCTGAGATGAAATAACAGAGGGCACAGGGAACATGTGACAAGACCCTGCCCTTAGGAGCAGTCCCAGCCCCAGGTGAATCAGGCCTGCTCACTGGCACTGAGAACAGAAAAGAACTGAGTGTTACTGGATACAGAATCTCAGCAAGTGGGAGAAGAGCTGAGAGAACCAGCACGTGGTTCCAGAGCTACTGTCAAACCAGATCCATCCCACTGCCCCATCCTAACCAGGAATGCACAGCCAGGTGCGGAATCCTGGCACCAACGCCAAAAGGTCAACCTGCGGATCTCTGCACAATATCAAGGCCAAGGACACGCTTTTGACTGCATTTCCTTAAGTTTTAATGTCATAGCAGAGTTGCTGAGAAAAAAAATGTTATCACACCTGCTCCATGGTTCACACCAAGAAATTCCAACAGCAGGAATGAGGACAGGAGCAGGCGAGGCTGGGAGAACCACAGCAACTCAACTCGTGCCCACACACACTAAGGAGGAACAGCATGCCCTGGCACACACAACGCAGACAAGCACGCTCTATGCTCTCCACAGCCATTCAACCTCTCCTTTCAGGGGAACTACCTGACAACCTGCCCTAACAATGGGCCTAGCACCTGGCATTGATGCTACGCTGAAGAAGCAAAGACAGTAATAAAATACAATTACATTTTTAAATAATTCCCTTACTATAGAACTCAAAACTACAAAATGTATAATATGGATGGAGTTCACAGACTACAAAAAGGTTATAGTTCTTTTTTTTTCAAATATAAATGGTACTGTGGTTCCTCACCAACATAAAACCAAAGAATTACTCTCAAATCTGTTTTGCAGTTATTTTTAGAATCAACAATTTTTACAATCCAAGTTTCCCAAGGAATAAAGCACATGAAATGTCTCCAAAATCCTATTTTTGAACAACTACAGCAGCCAAGTCAACAACTCAAGTATCCTTCTACCACCAACACTTAATGTAAAAAAATAGAATGCTTAACAGAATGCCCATTTGTGCAAGCAAAGGGGGCATTTTACCTATGCTTATGGAAAGAGTCTGGATGCCAGAAAGCCTGGAAGTGATAATTGAATGAACCTTTTTCTATTTTCCAAAAATTTTTAAGGTGATATGTATTTCAATCCTGAAGTTTTTGTTTTGTTATTTTTATTTTTATTTTTTAATTTATTTATTTTTTAACAGGCAGAGTGGACAGTGAGAGAGAGAGACAGAGAGAAAGGTCTTCCTTTGCCGTTGGTTCACCCTCCAATGGCCGCTGCGGCCAGAGCACCGCGCTGATCCAATGGCAGGAGCCAGGAGCCAGGTGCTTTTCCTGGTCTCCCATGGGGTGCAGGGCCCAAGCACCTGGGCCATCCTCCACTGCACTCCCTGGCCACAGCAGAGAGCTGGCCTGGAAGAGGGGCAACCGGGACAGAATCCGGCGCCCCAACCGGGACTAGAACCCGGTGTGCCGGCGCCGCAAGGCGGAGGATTAGCCTAGTGAGCCGCGGCGCCGGCTGTTTTGTTATTTTTAAAATATGTACAACTTCATTGCAAATCTGCTGTGGAACCAATGTGCTATACGAGACTCATGGACCACACAGACCAAAGACTCTCAGTAAAGATAAAGACAGAGAAAACAACCTATGAGTTTGTCATAGAGCAGGGCTGTCCAACAGAAACATAAAATTAGTGGAGCCACAGTACTACTTTCATTTTGATCTGCTGATCTGCACTTAGAATCATAAAATGTACAGTTGAAAAAGTAGATTCAGGTGGTCAAGTTATTCCAAAAATACCTAAAAGCTTTCTAATAACTGATTTGGTATATAAGTATTTAATTAATAAAAATTAAACAGTAGGGGCAGGCATTCAGTTCAGTGATTAAGTTGCCACTTGGGACACCTGCGTCCTTATAGCTGAGTGCTCAATTCAAGTCCCAGCTACTACACTTTTATTTATTTATTTATTTATTGACAGGCAGAGTAGACACTGCGAGAGAGAGACAGAGAGAAAGGTCTTCCTTTTGCCCTCGGTTCACCCTCCAATGGCTGCCACGGCCGGCGCGCTGTGGCCAGCGCACCGCGCTGACCCGAAGGCAGGAGCCAGGTACTTATCCTGGTCTCCCATGGGGTGCAGGGCCCAAGCACTTGGGCCATCCTCCACTGCACTCCCAGGCCATAGCAGAGAGCTAGCCTGGAAGAGGGGCAACCGGGACAGAATCCGGCGCCCCGACCGGGACTAGAACCCGGTGTGCCGGCACCACAAGACGGAGGATTAGCCTGTTGAGCCGCGGCGCCGGCCTACTCCACTTTCAATCTAGCTTTCTGCTAACATCCATCCTGGGAGGCAGCAGATGCTGACTAGTAATTAGGTCCCTCTCATCCACATGGGAGACCCAAATGGAGTTCCAGGCTCCTGGCTTCTTAGCGTGGCCCAGCCCTATTATAGACATCTGGGGAGTGAACCAATGGATAGAAGATCTCTCTGTCTGCCTTGCTGTTTCTCTTTCCCCTCTCTCTGTCTTACATATAAAATTAAAACAAGTTAATTTTAAAAATTAAATAAAAAAATTCAGTGTGTCAGCTACACTGGACACATTTCAAGTTGTAATCAGCAAACCATGACAAGTGACACCCAGACCAGACACTGCAGGTCTGGACAGGCAAAGCTGGTCTCCCCAGGCCCAGCCAGAGTCTGAATACAGGTTTCTCCAAGAAGTGGCCTATGGTAGAAACTCAACACTCATTCTCTGGAAAATATTTGCTTTAAAATTTTATATAGGGGGCCGGCGCCGTGGCTCACTTGGCTAATCCTCCGCCTGCGGTGCCGTCACCCCATATGGGTGCCGGGTTCTAGTCCTGGTTGTTCCTCTTCTAGTCCAGCTCTCTGCTGTGGCCCGAGAAGCAGTGGAGGATGTCCCAAGTGCTTGGGCCCCTGCACCCGCATGGGAGACTAGGAAGAAGCACCTGGCTCCTGGCTTCGGATCGGTACAGTGCTGGCCATGATGGCCATTTGGGGAGTGAACCAACAGAAGGAAGACCTTTCTCTCTGTCTCTCTCTCTCACACTGTCTAAAACTATATCTGCCAAAAAAAAAAAAAAAAAAAAAACTTTATATAGAACTTTACTTTTCTTTAAGATTGATTTATTTATTTGAAAGGCACAGAGAGAAGGAGAGGGAGTTCTTTCATCTGCTGGTTCATTCCACAAATGGCCACAATGGCTGGAGCTGAGCTGATCCAAAGCCAGGAGCTAGGAGCTTCTTACATGGGTACAGGGACCCAAAGACTTGAGTCATCTTGTACTGCATTCCCAGGCCATAGCAGAGAGCTTGATCAAAAGTGGAGCAGCTGAGACTTGAACCTGCATCCATATGGGATCGCAAACTGTAGGCAGTGGCTTTACCCGCTATGCCACAGCGCCAGCCCCAGAACTTTATATTTTATCTGTAAATCAGTTAATGTCAATTTTCTCCTTTGATCCTTGATTAACTCTGTGAAACTAAACGTATGTCTTACTCTGACTTCCATACTCCAATGAGCAGTTCACCTGACAAATTAATACAAGTAGTCACAACCGAAATTGTTGAAGAATAAATCCCAAGCTCAATCCACTACAACTATACTGATTTCAAACTGGTAAATAAAAGGTCAGAATGCATAAAATATTAAATGAGGGCAATAACCATCAGATTAGACAAACAAAACAAAAATGAGAAAAACATTTTTCAAAAGTGTTTACCAAAATTGATAACAACTAGCTCTAAAACTTCCACATTCAAAATTTTACTGAGCACCCACTAAATTTGGACATTCTTGCTGTGGAGATTGGGCCACTGTCACCAGGCCCACTCAGCACTCCTCCACAGACAGGGCGGTAGAGCGCCTGGTCTCCTGTTCAGTTCTTACTGCCTGAGCCAGCCCACTAGGCCTTTACTTTCTCTGCATGTACAGGATATAACAAACCAGGAGCCCACACTCACATAAAGCAGTTTTGTTAAACATCAGTGCAAATGTTTCTCATTTTCTAACTTATCTCATTCACAAATCACCTTACAAACTTTTTCACCTTTTTGAAAAATCTTATTTGAGAAGCAAAAGAGAAACACGAAGTCAGTGTTCCTGACTACTGGTTCACTCCCCAAATGCCTCATCTCTCTCTAACTCTGCCCTTCAAATAAATAAAATAAATCTTAAAAAAACCTTTTTGCATATTTATTTCATTTTCCAATTTCCCTTCCAGGAAAATCTTTAAAATCTCCTCATATATTCCCAACCTCTCCTATAATATTTAAAAATCTATCTGCTCTTTACTTTAAAATCTATGCTAGGTAACTTTCTGAGTTTTTCTTCAACAGCCAAATACATTTTTGAGACATTCCCACTAGATTTCACTATGTTAATATGAAAAACAATAACTACCTATTGAAATATAATACAGCTGATATTATTTACCTAAGAAGCTGTTGTATGAGCTGAACCAGAGGCAAACACTGTTTACCAGAAGATTCATAGATTCCCGTATTAATGAGGTCTTTATCCAATGGAGTCCTACTTCTGTGAAACGTTGAAGCATTCACTTCTTGTTCATCAATTTCTTTTTCCTTCTGTGCTTCTTTTTTGGCTTCAATATCCTATAAATCATAAAACAGAAACTGGTGAGCACCAACCTCATCCCAGTCACGAAAGCATATTCGGCCACTGCCCGCTGTCCTGTTCTGCACATACCTGATAACACTGGCCCACATGCCCCCAGCTAGAAACTCCATCATTCAGAGGGTCGGTCCAGGCTGCCACTACTGGTGGTCTCCAGACTTCTGTGAAGCCCCCAAAATCTGTACCCTTGCTTCTTGGTTCTCACAAAACACCCAGTGTGACCTGCCTCAGCCATACAGTCTATCCACTCTCTAAGAACAGGCAAGAGCTGGATTCTCACACTCACTGCCCAAATATGAATGGCAAAGCTACTTTGGGAAACCAAAAACATGTATGTTCCCTAGGGCCCAGCAAATTCTACTCCAAAGCATTTATCTTAGGCAATTATCTATACGATGAACAGGGTGTCTGTCGAATTCTCTGAAACACATATTTAAATGTGTTTATTTTATTTTTATCACAGTCCAATAACATTTCAATAATGCTTCTTTAATCAGTAAGGCAGAAGAGTTTTCAATTAAAGAAAATACTTGGATGCCACTAAGTTTCAGGTTTTAGCTTCCTCAATAATTGTTGAAATAGGTCATCATTTCTTCGTAAGTGAGTACAGTGCTTTCAATCTCAGCTCACTGCCAAGTGACATGGCTCTCTCAGCTCCTTGTACTCCCAGTTGTGTACCTGGATTTCTGCAGTAATGGCTGCATTCAAGGCCGACTCTAGCCCTCCATCAGCCATCAGGCTGCCGACCAGAAGATCAATCATGAATCGACGACCTGGGCTTATGTTTACTTCATTGCCTGAAACTGGAAAGGAAGTGTTTTTTTGCCAAACTGAGTGAAGCACCATCCTCTCCTGGCACCCCACCTTCAGCCTACCCAGCTCCTCACCCAAGCCTACCTGCACAGGGCAAGAGAGCCGAGAGCGCGCGGGCCCGCTCCTCGGCAGTAGGCAGCAGCACGGACCAGCCGCTCTGCAGCACGGCCTGGGCAGCCGACTGCACGGTGCTCAGCACGCCCGCGCTGCTGGCCAGGGTTACCACAGTCTGCTTGAGGCTGTTCAGGAGGCCACTGCCCAGACCTAAACCAAGGAATTCCGGGTCAACCTGGTGACTAATGGCAGCATGCAACTGAAAAGAGAAAAACAATTTTCACTTAGAACCCCTAAAAGCAAATGGATTTCAAAATCTTATTAAAGACTGAATGAAACGCAATTTGAAGTGTTGTTTAAATAAACAAAATAACTTCTAAGCATATGCAGTTTTTACTTGACTTAAAAAGTCTAACCTACATTAGTTGAGATTATATCCTAAGGTATTTTATAAGAGAAATGTTTTAACTCAGCCATGAATATGTATATGGAAAAGCTCAAGACCAACAGCAGGGACTAAACAATGTAGAAGCAGCAACTTCCACCCCCTTTCCAGCAATCTGTACTAAACACAAAGGAATAATAGATATGATAAAACCAAAAAGCTGTTAAAAATTAAGATAGCCAAGCTGAGAGTATGCAAGAGAATCCTCAGTAACAAAATCAGAACTGATGTAGAGAACACAGCAGGAGCCACGAGGTCCCGAGCTCTGAAAGCAGTGCCAACTGGCTTCAGAACAGCCTTCGACCTGCAGTCTCCTAACTGCCCACACAACCCACTGAACCTGTGCTCCCTGCAGGAGGCTGTGGGCAATCAGGATCACCTGCCTGACAGCCAACCACAGCCAGAGGGTGATACACTGCCTGTACCAGTCTTTAGGTAGAAAAACCCCAGAAGACATCAGAGACCCAGCCTGCGCCAGTAATAGATGTGAAATCGAATACACCCCTGACCTGGGTACAGTTATGACAAGTCAGGGAATGAAAATCAGGACTGATCTAGAGCCTGCATGAAAACCCACAGAACCCCAGAGAGGCAAACACACCTGTCCTCTGGGTGTAATTCCACAGCCAAGGGTGAAGGGACACTAAAATGACCTCACAGTGAAAAGGAGCAAGACACACTCTGTCAAAAGCCACAGAGCAAGAAGAAACATAAAAGCACCAAGAAATGGTGGCAATTAAAAGCAACTGGAATGAATCCATGAAATAAGTACATGGAGAAGCAGACATTGAGCATAGCAGTTAAGATGCCTTCATTCCACAACAGAGTACTTGGTCTTGGTTCCCAGCCTCAGCTCCTAACTCCAGCTTCCAGTCAATGCACATCCTGGGAGGTAGCAGTGACGGCTCCAGTAACTGGGTTCCTTCCACTCACGTGGGAGACCCGGATTACACTCCTAGCTCCTGGTGTTGGCCCAACTCTAGCCCTGCCCCAGCCATTGCCAACATTTAGGAAGTAAATAAGTTGATGGGAGTTACTTCTCTCTCTCTCTCTCTCTCTCCAATAATATTTTTAAAAAAAACATATTCTAAAACTTTAATGCTGATCAAGGAAGGAACAGAAACCAGAACATGAGAATAAAATGAGTACAATAAAAGCCTCATGCGAAACTACATTCTAGTTATAAGAAAAACAAGAGGACAAAGCCCTCAAGATGGAGATGTGCACACCGGCCCAGGTCTCACTCCTGAGCCTCCGTGCACCCAGCAAAAGCCAGGCACGTGACTCAGCCTCTGTGTCTCCCTGTTTGGGCAACACAGATCAGGCTCCCATCTCCCAGAGCTGTTTCCTGGATTTACTTCGCCAATAGTTGTAAAGAATTCCCAGTGGTGCCTATCATTTCAGTATTTGTAAAGTAAACTCACATCTCAATCCCAGGCTACAGCAAGCTAAAGGAAGGGCTTGTGACTTGAGAGAATCAAACATAAGGAAGAACAGAAAGATAAAGATTTTTTAAAATATCAAAACTGTGATGCATGGGATGATGAAATGAGAAAATGCAACATATATCTAGTAGGCCTTCTTCAGGAGGAAAAGTAAATGAAAATGAGAAAGCAATGTCAATAGTAAATAGTGAAAATTTTTCAAAACTTAATGAAAATCTCAAAGCTCAAACTGAATGAGAATTACAACCTGAAAATATAAATAAAAAAAATCCTCATCTAGACATTAGATTGTGGCCCATTAAAATTACAAAACAAATAAAAATCTGAAAGGCAACCAAAAAGAAAAGACAAATTAGCGACAAAGAAACAATGACACTAATGAGAGATGCTGGTAATTCACATCAACTATTTAAGTGGGAAGACAGAACATCTTCTAAGAACTGATAAAATAACAAGTAACCTAAAAAGCTAAGTTCTGTCAAATTATATTAACAAAGGAGAAAGTAAAACAGCCTTTACTTTTCACAGACTCTGATGAAAAACTGAACTGAAGGAAGAACCTCAGCCAGAAAGAAACAAGCTGAACCCAGGAGGGAGGGAACATAAACAAAACTGAAGACTACTTCTCTGAGTAAACATGGTCTCTTACAAATGATTATGTTAATTAATTGGAAGGAAGTTAAAGAACCAATTCAATATCTCACCAATCCTGAGGGCCAGCGTTGTGACACAGTGGGTTAACCCACCACTTGTGATGCTGGAATCCCATATTGGAGCACCAGTTGGAGTCCCAGCTGCTCTGCTTCCAATCCAGCTTCCTGCTCATGTGCCTGGGAAAGCAGCAGAAGATGGCCCAAGTACTTAGGCCCCTGCCACCCATGTGGGAGACCCAGATGGAGTACTGGGCTCCTGGCTTCAGCCTGTCCAACCCCTAGCTACTGTGGCCATTGGCGAGAAAACCAGCAGATGGAAGATATGTCTGTCTATCCCTCTCTCTCTCTCTCACTTTGCCTTTCAAATAAATAAAATGAATCTTAAAAAAAAATTCAGCAATCCTATTGTTTTCATGTCTTAACCTCAAAAATCAAAATACATCTTACAAACTGCAAATGTGGAAAGTTCTTTCAGAGGCAAAACAGCAGTGTGCCTTAGATCCAGTGCTACATGATATACCTGACAATCACAACTCTGAAGGTGGAAGGGTGAATTTAGATGTAATGTATGCTATCAACCTTAATATTTTTCAGGAAAAGCAATATTGATTTACATAGAATTTCATGGAATTCACAATTTTTTAATTTTTTTAACAAAATTAGACAGTAAAAGTTCAGATACTGAATTCAAAATCTTGTGGCCAATTAAGGAATCTGAAAAGAAAAATTTTAAGACTTGACTCATAAAGAAGTAATAAAGAACAAAAAAATTACAACAGAAGATTAAATTCAAATACATTAGTAATCATAATTGTAAAAGAATTCATCTATTGAATAAAGACTCCCAGACAGGATTTATTTTAAGAATCAGGCTTTATAGGCCAATGGGAAAAAAAGACTAAAATAGAACCTAGAGAAACAGAATAAAGCAATGAAAGAACATATGGCAGGCACCAGACAAATATGAACCAAAAGGAATCAAGCCTGAGACACACACAAAGTCATTCTCCATCACATTATCCAGAACTGCAACATTACCACAAACCCTGAGAAGCAAACTACTGGGTAGATCCCTGGAAAGAGTACAACAAACACACTGCTAAAGAAGACTGCCCGAGGAAAGTAGGTTCCAAATTGCTACTAATTTGATGACTGCAACCAAACATGACATTCAGTTCTGTGCTTTCTAGAAACCAAGGCAAGAGGGAGAGCCATGAGGGGGTACACAGAAGTCAATGGGTAATAAAGAGAAAAATAACTTTGTCAAGAAAAATGCTGCATCTGTCATTAAGTTATAAGATTTCCTACAAAGATAAAGAAAAATATGGTAAAGACTTCAGCTATAGGTTTCCAAGGGAGGGAAGGAGGTGGGGAAGATCTTTTTACCTTACATTTGGATGCTCAACGGGAACCTTCCTGAGAGCAAGTGAGGGTACTGCTATGGGAACCAAGCTTACTGAGCAGAGCTTTCTCAGCCCAGAGGAAAGGCAGCACTGGTCTAGCAGCTGAGCTCTGCTTCCCTCTCAATCACCGAGTCACTTCTCCACATTCAACAACAGTAAATCCAGGCCTGCCTCCCCTGATGAACACCAACCAGCTGATTTTAGCAGAAAGAGCATGATCCATACACATGTTTATCTGCATGCAGAGAACGAGTCCCAGGATATATACAACATAAATGGACCAAGTTTTCTAAGCCTCTCATACATTACCCCATCATAATCTTACTTTAAAATATTCGTTAGCGGTTCACCTAACAAAAACCCCACCCTTCAATATTGGTAAACATTCTTAAAGAATTCTAAAGGTACTCATAAATAGAACAAGCAGGAAGAAGGAAATCAGTAACACCTGAAGTCGTAGAAGATTGAGCGTTGCCACAGCCATGCACTCCTTCTCCTGAGGTGGGGGCCAGTCCGCAGTGCCATCCATTCCCTCGCTCACCTGCCGCAGCAGGAGGTCCAGCTGCTCGAAAGTCATTGAGCAGATGTCCACCACAAAAGGGACACGGAGGCCAATGGACCACTCAGAACAAGACGACCAGGCAAAGCTCTGTGCAAGAAACACAAAAACCTAAATAAAACCTACCAGTTCAGCTGTTCATCTGTTCCACAGGAGTAATCCACTATGAATGACAGAGATGCTCAGGTTATTTCGCATTTATGACTCTAACCGCCCAAATGCATGCATACGTACATTCATGGTTGTCTAGCTCAGGTACTGCCAGCTTCCAATTCCTTTCCCATTTCATTAGCCCCAATTCATTTTGTCACATACAAAAATAATAAAAAATGTATTTTAAAATATTTTCCGTCTCAAAATCATTAATGCACAGCTGTAACAATCTCAATCCACTTGAAGTAGAATAGTAACTCTACATAGACAATGAAATGCTAGCTATATACACACTACCCTAGTAAGAGCAAAGTAAGTAAACAGCAAAAATCTAGAAGAAAGGAAGTATGCCAGCAATGAACCAGAGTTAACTGGCATTTATAGAACACTTCACTCCCAAAATACTAAAAATGCATGCTTTTTTGAGGCACACATAAAATGTTCACTAAAATAAAACAAATCCTGAACATAAAACAAATGTTAATACATTTAAAATAACTGAAATGATACAGAGTTTGTTCTCCAGCCACAATAGAATTAAACTATTAATCATTAACAGAAAAATCTGCAAACACTTCAAAAGTAAACAATACACTTAATAATCCATGAGTCAGAGGCAAGCACGTGGTGCACCTGATTAAGCCACCATTTGGGACACTGGCAGTCCACATTTAAGTGCTGGCTGAAGTCCTGGCTATTACCTTTCTGACCCAGCATCATGCTAATGCTAATGTGCCTGGGAAGGCAGTGGGTAATGATCCAAGTTCCTGGGTTCCTGCCACCCACGTGGGAGACCTGGATGGAGTTCCTGACTCCTAGCTTCAGCCAGACAGAGCCGCCTGGTTATCGCTGCAGGCATCTGGGGAGTGAAGCAGCAGATGGGTGATTTCTCTCTCTCTCTCTCTCTCTTTGCCTCTCGGTAACTCTTTCAAATAAATAAATAAACAAATGAACAAAAATGAAAACATATCAAAATTTGTAGGTGTAGTTAAAGCACTAATTAAAGGGACATTTTCAGCATCAAATACTTATATAATTCAAAAGATCTAAAATCAACACTGTAAACTTCGAACTTAAGAAACCAGAAAAAGAATAAAGTAACCCAAAAAAAGCTAAAGAGAAAAACAGTAATGAAGATTAGAGCCCAAATCAATGAAACTGAAGGTTAAAAAAAAAAGGAAATTAATGAAACTAAAAGATAGTTTTTTGAAAAGATAGACAAGGGGCTGGTGCTACAGAATACTGGGTAAAGCCCACAGCTGCAGTGCTGGCATTTCATATGGTAGCCAACTTCAAGTCCCAGCTGTTCTACTTCTGATCCAGCTCCCTGCTAATGCACCTGGGAAAGCAGCAGAAGATGGTCCAAGTTCTTGGGTACCTGCACCCACAAGGTAGACTGGGAAGAGGTTCCTGGCTCCTGGCTTCAGATGGACCCAGCTCTGGCTTTTGTAGCCATTTGAGGAGCGAATCAGCTGATGGAAGATCTGTCTCTCTCATTGTTTTTTTTTTTTTTTTTTTTTTTTTTTTGACAGGCAGAGTGGACAGTGAGAGAGAGAGACAGAGAGAGAAAGGTCTTCCTTTGCCGTTGGTTCACCCTCCAATGGCCGCCGCTGCAGCCGGCGCACCGTGCTGATCCGATGGCAGGAGCCAGGATCCAAGTGCTTTTCCTGGTCTCCCATGGGGTGCAGGGCCCAAGCACCTGGGCCATCCTCCACTGCACTCCCTGGCCATAGCAGAGAGCTGGCCTGGAAGAGGGGCAACCGGGACAGAATCCGGCACCCCGACCGGGACTAGAACCCGGTGTGCCGGCGCCGCAAGGTGGAGGATTAGCCTATTGAGCCACGGCGCCGGCTAGATCTGTCTCTCTCTGTCTCTGCCTCTCTGTAATTCTGCCTTTCAAATAAATAAATTAATTTAAAAAAATAGACAAAATTGACAAACTTGAGGTATGCACTGTGGTACAACAGGTTAAGTTACCACCTGAGGCGCCAGCATTGCATATGGGTGCCATTTGAGTCCTGACTGCTCTACTTTTTTTTTTTTTTTTAAGATTTTATTTATTTATTTGGGAGATAGAGTTACAGACAGTGAGAGGGAGAGACAGAAAGAAAAGGCTTCCTTCCGTTGGTTCACTCCCCAAATGGCTGCAATGGCCAGAGCTGCGCCGATCCGAAGCCAGGAGCCAGGTGCTTCTTTCTGGTCTCCCATGCGGGTGCAGGGGCCCAAACACTTGGGCCATCTTCTACTGCTTTCCCAGGCCACAGCGGAGAGCTGGATTGGAAGAGGAGCAGCCAGGACTAGAACCGGTGCCCATATAGGATGCCAGCACTGCAGGCGGAGGATTAACCTACTGTGCCACGGCGCCAGCCCCTGCTCCACATCTGACCAGCTCCCTGCTAAAGCCCCTGGGAAAGCAATGGAAGATGGTGCTTGGGCCCCTGCACCCATGTCGGTGTCCAGAAGAAGTTCCTGGTTGCTGGCTTTGGTCAGCCCAGCTGTGGCCATTGCAGCCATTTGGGGAGTAAACCAGCAGCAGATAGAAGATCTCTCTCTCTAACTCTAACTCTAACTCTAACTCTAACTCTAACTCTAACTCTAACTCTGTCTTTCAAATAAATAAATCTTTTTAAAAATCGATAAACTTGTAGGAAAACTGACAAAGAAAAAAGATACACATTTAATCAGTATCAGGAAGAAAAGCAGACCTTTCAGATTTAAAAAGGTTAGAAACAGAATACTAAGGAAAACTTCAGACACCAAAATTGGACAATTTAGACAAAATTCTTCAGGTGTCACAAACTAGGAAAACCTATGCATAAGAAGAAAGAAAATCAGAATAGTTCTTTACCTATTTCTGAAACTGAATTGTAGTTAAAAACCTTTTAAGAAATCTCCAAGTTCAGAAAGACTCACAAATACTTACAGAAGAAATAACACTAATTCCACAGACTCCATTCTAGAAGAAACAAAACACTTAACTAAAACTTTTTATGAGGTCAACTTTATGCTGATATTAAGTCACACAAAAAGTACAAAGAAAGAAAACCACAAACCAACATCTCTGATGAACAATGACACAAAAATTCTCAACTAATTATTAACAAATCAAATCCAGCAATATACAAAAATAATAATATACTATGACCCAGTGAGGTTTATCTCAGTAATCCATTTCTTGGTCAATATCAGTCAATGTATTCCACTATACTAACAGACTAAAGAAGGAAATTACTCTATGATATCATTTGAGAAAGCATTTGACAAATTTCAACAACCATTCAGGATTTTAAAAAAAAAAAGGTAGGAATTAAAAGAAACTGCCTTTTTCTGAAAAATAGCATAGCTAAAACAGCATAGCTAACAGTGAAAGACTGAATGCTTTCCTCCTATGTCAGAACAAGGCAAGGACACCCACTTTCACTTCTATTCAATATCACACTGGAAGTTCAGCCTGGGCTACGAGGGAAGAAGACACAGAAGGTATACAGATTGGAAAGGAAGAAATAGAACTGTCCCTATCTATGTACACACAGCCCAACTATCTAAGAAAAAAACCTCAAAGAAACTACAATGAAGCTCATAG
The DNA here is from genome assembly GCF_051225735.1 of Oryctolagus cuniculus. NCBI lineage: Eukaryota > Metazoa > Chordata > Mammalia > Lagomorpha > Leporidae > Oryctolagus > Oryctolagus cuniculus. Next base: position 17,359,242 of record NC_142878.1, read on the forward strand.
CACCCTATATTGAGTTTAGTACAACTGCAAGACATAAGGAAAACACACAAAAATCAATGGTATTTCTATGTACTAGCAATGAATAACTGGAAACCAAAACTTCATAAAATAGCAAACCATACTACATACACAGTACCTGGGCAGGCCCACAAGCAATTCCAACGATGTGTTTTGTGTCCAGCCCTGGCAGTGCAGCAGGTTCTGGCTTGGTCACACGTAAGGTGTCAAAATGCTGGCACTGGTCATTGCTCCCCCAGCTGTGGACCTCGCTGTCCTCGGTCAGGGCCAGGCAGTGGGTAGAGCCTGCGGCCACATCAATCACCTTCTTTCCTATGAGAAAAGAAGGGTGTAGGTATAATGTAAAGCCTATGACTTCTGTTGCAAAAGAGATTTACACCAGGTCACTCGGGTCAGAAGATACATTATTAACTTCTTCAGGACAATTTACTTCAACATCAAACACAGTCAGCATGGCTTTGATGGCCCCTGGTGCCTGTAGATGAACATTACTCATGAGAGTGCCCAAAAGCACTCTTCTTAATGTTCCCATTCTCTCTGCCCACACTGGTGGCCATACTACAAAGACACCTGCACTCACACTTACATGCCTTTTCTTCCACCTAAGATGCAAGCTGGGCACCTCTGTAATAAGTCAAGCAGGATTCACCCACCAAGGATAAGTTCAAATCAGACCACACCAGCTGAACCCAATCCCACCTCCCACTTGTCCCTACAGCAATGCACATCTATGGTCTCAGCAGTGTCTGTAGTGGAAGGGCACGTGACCTCACCAAGCAGAAGCCGCCCACACTGAGTCCAGCTTGCTGAGTGATGGACTGATGCCTACCACAGAAAGAACTCTCCAACATCAGAAAAACTGAATAGGTTTCAAATTCAAGTTGGTGAGGATAATCCTAGGCCACTTTTTAATATTGACAAATCACTTTCCAACTGTTATCTATACCCATCAAAACATCAGCAAAAGTTTCTAGTAATGGTCCATTCATAGTCTATGTGAGAGACCTGGATTGGAGTTCCAGGCTCCTGGCTAAGACCTGGCCCAGCCTCAAGCATTATGGCCATTTGGGGAGTAAACCAGCAGATAGAAGATGTCTCTCACTCGCTCACTCTCACTCTCTAACTCCACCTTTCAAATAAACAAATCTTTAAAACTAAACAAGAAAAAAAGTAATGTCAGGTTAGAAAAACAAAAATCTGCAAACTTTAAAGATTACTGAAGTAACTACCCAAAAGGGTTCTGAAAGTTTACATCTGCACTCACCTTGTAAGCCTTCCAAGAGTTTGGGGTAACGAACATGTTCTTCTGTTCCATGTCCAAGTCTCTGATTGTCACCTTTTCCCCAAGAATAAACTTGGCCATCTTTCGTCAAAGCAATAGAAAACTGACTTCCACAGCGGACTTTGACAACATCCAAATCTTGAAGCTTTTCTATCAGCTTTGGTGTTTTGCAGCCATCGCTACCACCTCTACCCAATTTTCCATAGTCACCATCTCCCCATGACCACACTTGCCCTAAAAAAATGCAGATGTATTTATGTAAAAATAATTGTACATTTTAAAGGAAATTTTAAAGGGCTGAAAAACAACATAACCAATAATGTACACAAATATAGACCACCAATGTACACAGTTAACACCACATAAACCAAAGGAAATCTAATTTATACTTCAGGTTGCTATGGAAGCAATTAAGAAAGGGAAAGCTGAATTTTCCTTTTGTTTTAGTTCAATGAAAATACAAAGTCCTGACTCACTAGTTTGGGATCAATGGGATTGCTTCAACTAAATAATGAACATAGAGCAAAACCTCTTAAAACACTATCAGGCTGGCGCTGCGGCTCACTAGACTAATCCTCCACCTTGCGGCGCCGGCACACCGGGTTCTAGTCCCGGTCAGGGTGCCAGATTCTGTCCCGGTTGCTCCTCTTCCAGGCCAGCTCTCTGCTGTGGCCATGGAGTGCAGTGGAGGATGGCGCAAGTACTTGGGCCCTGCACCCCATGGGAGACCAGGATAAGTACCTGGCTCCTGCCATCGGATCAGCGTGGTGCGCCGGCCACAGCGCACCGGCAGTGGCGGCCATTGGAGGTTGAACCAACGGCAAAGGAAGACCTTTCTCTCTGTCTCTCTCTCTCACTGTCCACTCTGCCTGTAAAAAAAAAAAAAAAAAAAAAACACACACACACCACTATCAACCTACTGCATACTGCTGCAGCTCGCTAACCACTCTATTGTCTACCTGCAGGTTTCTCTTCCTACCATGGTGACCACAGGTCAACTGCACCACTGTATTTTTTCCCAAGTGTATCACTATAGTTATTTGATTACATAATACATAAAGGAACAAAACACAACTGCAAAAATAAATACACTTTTTTTATAACTCTGGAAACTAAGAATACTTTAGTAAACTAATAAAAAATATTGTTAAATGAGGTATATATGAATACCATAAAAGACAAAAAGCAATCAAAAGCAGGAAATCAGAAAGAAAAATCAAAAGCAAGTATTTTTAGCCTTTCTAGGCAATATATTCTCTCTCACAACTACCCAACTGTGTCACTGTCACACAAGCAGCCACACACTGAGTGAATTAACTGGCAAGGCTGCATTCTAACACATGCTACTCGCAAAAGAAGGTCAATTTTTTTCTATCCTAGAAATTGTCAGACGATACATTACTAGGTGGTCAATGAAAGGAACTCAGCAGCACCATACACAAAGATCAGAGTGTGCGTGTAGTCGTATATACTTTGGCTACAACTCTGTTATTCTTATGGCTCACTTGGTGGTTCCTCACTTCACCAATGTTTTAGTAACCCTATCACCCTAGGCCAGACTGCACAGGTTAGGATGCTTCATCTTCCAAGTACCTTTAACTCTTCTTTTTAGTTAAAAGCAAAATACCCACACAGGACATGTAGCTGCTACCAGCAGCCTGGAAAGCAAACCCAAGTCCTGTAACCTCTGGGCTGTACTCATCGAGGCCACTGAGATCGACCTCCACTTAAAGGTGGATGACACAGTGAGCAGCCTTGTGAGCTTCTGTCTACTCCAAATCACACCCATTCCAGGTAAGCAACCATCAGCATCCTCAAGAGTCTGCCAAGAGCTCTACCTACCGTTCTCAGTCACAGCCAGGGTCTGAGCATCCCCACTCCCACACGCCACATCAATGACCTTCAGTCCTTTAAGCCCAGCTACCAGCATGGGAATGGCTTCGTCTTCACTGGAGCCTTCAAACAGAAACGAGTGTCATCCATTACTCAAGACCTCCCAGAGGAGACAACCCCCTACTGCCTGCACGTACTAGTCCTTGTGCAGGGCAAACCTACCATGGCCCAGCCGACCATAGTTCCCACGGCCCCAGGTATACAGCTCCCCCTCAGCTGTGATGGCTGCGCTGTACGTGCTCCCGCACGCAATGTGCACCACGTGCTTCCCAGCCTGCTTTCCTGAGAAAGCGGAGATCACCTTAGGCTCCTCCAGGGGCCTGTGGCAAGGAAGAAAACAGATGTTAATACCCTTCTAAGCATTTATTATTAGCTTAGCACAGGAAATTCACTATCAAGTCATTTTACCTTCTGAGGTATCTTACATGATAATTAAGTAAGAGAGGCTTCAAATACCTAACATCACCATTCCAATTTGTTAAATTGGAACCCAATGCCAAGAATGGTATCCAGTAGGAATATCAAAACAGTGTCAGTAAAATACTTGTATGCTAATGTCCATCAGCAATAGAAAGAAAGAAACTACTGTGGTACATCAATGACATGGCAGGATCTCAAAACATATGCTAAGTATAAAAAGGCCAGAAACACAGTCATATATGCTATATGATTTAATTTGTATTAAATTCTTGGAAAGGCAAAATACACCAATAGCGGACAGATCAGAGGATGTCAGGAGCTGACAGAAAAGAGCACAGACCAACTGCAAAGGGCAGAGAGTGTCGCAGGAGCTGCAGAGACAGCCTGTGTCTTGCTCGTGATGCTTACCCAACTGCATGCATTAGCCAAAACCCATCCAGCTCTACACTCAAGCTAGCTGAAGTTTATAGATATTTGTCAAATAAATGTGAACAGAATAAAGCCAGTTGAGTTTACTAATGCACAACTATAATCTATGCTTCACAAATAAAAATATGAGGCAGTACAATTAAAGCAGGAACATCTTACTAAATGAGAAGTTTTGGAAATGGCAAAATATCCTATGCTTATAACCTACACTGTTTCCTATGATTGACAACATTTTCTTGGGAACAAATGCAAGCCCACTTTGCCCTCCCCAAAGACATGGTTTACCCACTTTGTGGCCTACGAGTCCACAAAATAAATACATACACACAGAGGCACAGTGGTGCACAGGCTGATCCAAGCCAAACCACTCCATTTTGCTTCAACTGCTCTCTTCTTGCTACTCCTTAAAAAGTTTCTCTCCATCTCCTGCCGAATGCACTGACCTCTTTTCCTTCCCTGAACTCCGATAGCAAGGGACAAGTTTCTTGTCCAGTACTTAATCTCAGCTAAGAATTATTTTATGGTATAATATTTTATACATAGTAAATGGTAAATAACATAAAGGTAGTAAATACTAACAGACTCACTGCCCCATCCTGTACTTCAATGCCTTTTTTTTTTTTGATGCCTTTTGAGAGCCATGTGCTCTATACCAACACCAACCCCTTCCAGTCTGAAAGTAAAAGCAATTCTAAATTCTGTGGTTATAATTCCTTTGTTTTTCACCATGTTTTACCCCACATGGCTGAATCCCTTATAACACTGTCAAGTTTGAGATGTTTCTGAACACTATATAAAAGTGCCACACAATAATGTATGCATCTCTCTGCTTTCCTTATGGTTGGATTCTTCCCCACAGATGTTGTGGGTGGTGCTATGAATGAGCCACACACCCTCCAGTCTCCTTTCGATAGATTCATGGGCAGTCGCGGATGTGGTCATTTCCAACCCTTCGTAAGTCCATTCCCACATGAAGTGAGATGGTTGGATCAGCACATTTGTGCACTTTCAATTTCAATCTAATACCATCCACCAGGCTTCACATACAATAACAAAGTATAAAAGGGCTCCTACCACTCTGAGAGCTGTCAGACCTCTCAATTTTTACAAGCTGGCACTTAAACAACAACGACTTTCTGTTTCATTTATGTTTTCTTATAATAAACAAAAGCTTCCAGCAAATGAGAAAATATTTTAAAACTCTTGATTTTTGTACTTGTGAAAATAAGATAGTGATTTAGAGAAAAGAAGATCTTTTATGCTAGAAACAAAGCTTAGTGTTTGTAAATGAAAAGACACTGAAGTAGCATGGAGTTGCTGGTCACTGCAACAGGTAGGGGAGAAGAGGAGGAAGATGATTCATAACACGTTCACTCTTGGACAAGCTCCCAAGTTGCCAACAGGGGACACATCATGGTATTCCCCCTCCACCCACCAAGCCCTATGTGTATGAACACCTGAAAAACATCCACACTCCTGTTTTTCCATCCTCTTGTGGGTAAGGTCAGATAGAAGAACGCATCATTGACAGATTGACAGGAAGGAGTGGTACATACACAGTGTCCCCATGGCCCAGCCGTCCGCCATCCCCACAGCCCCAGGAATACACTTCTCCAGTAGCTGCCAAGGCCAGGTAGTGGTGACCATCAGAATGGGCAGCAATTTTTACAATGTTTCTGGAAGCAAGGCCCTGGACCAGTTGTGGAGCCTAAAAGGGTAAAAATGAGGAAATGAGAAAACCAATCTTCAGTCCGCAGATAAGAGAGACAACACACTCTCACCAGTTGTTTACTACTGCTGAAAACTCCACTCTAACTGAAACAGCGTGAGCTGCTGGTGACTGCTAGACCCCTGCTGCAGCCTGCCCCACCCTGCACCAAATACACTGGGCAGGTAGCCTCCAAATAATCTGCAACAGGACCAGTGCCACACTGGGCAGCGCAGACCATCTCTGTGCAATGAGACACCCACCTCAGGGTGAAAACTGCCTTCCTCTAAGGCATATGTGTCCCACTGTGCCATCATGCACACAAACCCCAAATCCCTGTTACCTGCCTGGTGCTCAAGTCAAGTGAGTTTACACACAAAAAGTCAGTTTACAAATAGGAAACATCATTAGCAATGGGATTCACCGTAGAGTTCATGATTTTAGGGGCCGGAGCTGTGGCGTAGTGGGATAAGCCTCCACCTGTGACACCAAGCACCCCATATGGGCACTAGTTCTAGTACTGGCGGCTTCTCTTCTGATACAGCTCCCTGCTATGTCCTGGGAAAGCAGTAGAAGATGCACCAAGTGCTTGGGCCTCTGCCCCCACGTGGAAGATCCAGAAAAAGCTCCTGGCTTCTGGTTTCCAATCGGCCCAGCTCCAGCTGTTGTGCCCATTTAGGGAGTGAACCAGTGATGGACGAGCTTTCTCTCCGTCTCTTCTCTCTCTGTCTGTAACGCTATCTCTCAAATAAAATAAACAATAAATTAAAGAGTTCCTGGGGCCAGCACTGTGGCGTAGCAGGTAAAGCTGCCACCTGCAGTGCCAGCATCCCATATGGACACTGGTTCGAGTCCCAGTTGCTCCACTTCTGATCCAGCTCTCAGCTATGGCCTGGAAAAGTAGCAGAAGATGGCCCAAGTTCTTGGGCCCCTGCACCTGCACAGGAGACCCAGAAGAAGCTTCTGGCTTTGGATCAGTGCAGCTCCAGCCATTGAGGCCAATCAGGGAGTGAACCAGCAGATGGAAGACCTCTCTCCCTCCCTCCCTTCCTCCCTCTCTATCTCTTTCTCTCTCTCTCTGCCTCTTCTTCTCTGTCTGTGTAACTCTAACTTGCAAAAACATAAATAAATAAATCTTAAAAAGAAAAGAGTTCATGATTTTAACATCCCAAAGTCTTCACAAAATGACCCTGATTGAGATTATAGAGAGATATATAATCAATGAATAGATGTTTGGCAGTCTTCAGAAATCAAATGATTTAAAAACCAGGTCTTGTAGTAGAGACCACACCCACTGGGGAAGCATGAAGCCACGGCGCCCAGAACACCTACCAGCGTATCACTGTTGTAGGCCTGCGTGTACACACGGCCATTACGTGACAGGATCAGGAAGCGTTTCTCTGCACAGGCAATCTGTGTGACCCCCAGGTTGGCAAGGCCCTCACACTGGATAGGACCAATCACATTGGCATAGTATTTCCATCCTATTAACCCCCAACCTATGACCTCTTGCAATGATCCCTGTTAAGATAGGAAAAAAAGTAAACATTTTCTTTGTAGTAACTAGAAAATGTGAAGGAGTACCACTAAGATATTACAGGCTAAAAATAAAGCAAGTGAAGAGAAGAAAGTAGGTGATTCAAAACATCAAAATAACTCATAACTTTAGTTAACAGGAAAGATGAAGCAACAGGTTATTTTTCCATAGCATTTCATTTTAATACGAGTCCATTAAAAATAAATACAAATGGTTCTTACAAATATTTTTTAATGTTTCAACTATACCAGGCTACTATTCTGTGCCCTAACAGGCAAAAGTCTAAAGCCCAAGCACAAGGCCAGAGGACCAGTCTGTGCAGGTAAGAGCAACCTGCTGATAACCAGCCCACTCTGGATGGTCCTCTTGTGGACACTCAGGCACAGCAGCACCATTTACAAAGCAAAATTTTGGCAATAACCCACATGTATCCACCAATACGGGACCCATTCATAAAAATAATACATCCACACATGCAACACTAAGATGCTTTTAGGAAAAAAAGGAAGAAGCTCTGTGTATTGATACAGAAAGCTCTTCAGTATACACATTTATTTAAAAAGAAAAAAAAAAAACAGCTACAGAAGTAACACGTGACTACTGATCCTACAAATATATTCATTCACCAGAGCACAAAGCTTACAGAGCAGACTGCAAAAGTAAAAACAAGCAGGTCGTGAAACCGGATAGAAAAGTCAAAGTGAGGAACTATCTTTGCATTTAATTTTTATTTTTGAACCATGTGACTATGTTTTTAAAACATGGCTTTAAAACAAAATAAATACTCTTCATATTCAGAAGAAAAAGTTAGAGAAACCTGGATTCATCACTCTGTGTGACTCTTGCCAAGCTCACTCCCATTTCCAACCATAGTTTTCTCATGGATACAACGGGGAAATGCTGTGATCATGAGATACAACCCTATGTATGAAGCCTCTGGTGGGCCTGCCCTGCACAGACTCCACACAGAAATCACTGCTAGTAACATGCCTATTACATATCACATGTATTACTCATTACACAGAGAAAGTTATAAATATATAACTACACTAACACTATCAGTACAACCAGCACTATATATTGAGACTGCCTGTGTTCAGAGTATATAAAAAAAGCTCCAAAACTTCCCTGCAGATTGTGGTTTGGATAAAGATGAGCTCTCCTGTCTTCAGCCACACCACCCTGAACACGCCCAGTCTTGTCTGATCTCAGAAGCTAAGCAGAGTCAGGCCTGGTTAGTTCTTGAATGGAAGATGAGCTTTCTGGGATGGGGCCTCCAGGAACCTGGGAACCTGGTTTGGGTCCCCAGGCCCAGTGAGCGTTAGTTTGCTCATCACTTGCTTTGACAACCAGCAACACCTTAAACTGTAAACATGTATATAAACTATAAGCCAGTTCTGGCTGCTAATACCAGAGAAAAAGCCCGACACAGGCACAGAATGAGAATCTAGGAGTGGCCACTCACTATAAAACATTTGAAGAGGACTGCTGTAGCACATACCTTATGAGACGTTGGAGAGCTGCACAGAGGAGGCATACAGGGTGTAGCTAGGCGGTCTAAATGAGCCATGACAACTACCGCTGTCTGTCGTAAGTCAATGGCAAGCTCATTGTCTTGTGGAAGAGTTAGGTACCTCAGGAAACTCTCATTGGGGCTCAGAGGGCCAGATAAAAGCTGGATAAGAAGAGTAAACAAACATGTTCAGAAACGGTGGCAAAAATTAATCCAATTAGCCTTTAATCATTCCTTACAATTTGGTGTTCACAGTTATGCATTAGCTATAAATCTGCTCATTTTGACCACCAAATGACAATGTTGATGCTAGTAATACTATATAGCTATACAATTATACACTATGCATAAATGTACAGGACACTGACTAAACATATATGCATTTAGTAAGCCATATGTAACATGAATCCTATGTGTAGACTTCATGTTTTACTAATACAGCACACTGCCACTGGGAGTCCTGGAGGAGTTCAGAGCAAGCTCCCTACGGACACAGCACAGTGCCTCAAACTGCCTTTGAAAACGAAAAACAGAAACCCTTTGTTTTAATTTAAATATTGCCCGCTCTGAAAAAACTTAATTTTATTTGAAAATTAAGTCAGTTCTATTTCTTCCAGAGGCGGAATAGACTAATAATTAAAGACTGCTAAATAACAGATCAATCAGGCTAAAGCATGGTAACAGAATGGTTCTTTCCCAGAAAATATTTGCGAAATCCAAGATGTACTTGTAAAGAGCAGCAGTACTGGGACTCGGGCCCAGACCCTGGCCCAGCACCCCAGCCCTCCCCATCTCAGCAGCCCCGCCTATAAAGGATGCAGTCGGTACTAGATACAGGGACAGGTCAGGTGACCTGCCTCACCTAGCGCTCAGCCTACAGGAAGGGCCAAACAGTAAGTCAGTATTCCATTGCTCTTTTCTGGTGTTTATCTACAAGCATGTGCTTCAAACTTGGTTCTGTGCTAACGATGAAGCTGTTGCTCACTGATCAAGGTCTTCTCCATGAACAGCACAATGGAGGAGACAGAATGGACACTTACCTGGTCTTCCTAGGCAGAAGCCAACACGAACAATGAATGACTGCATGCATGGATTCTTTCAGGGTGGCCACAGTGAGAGTTTCTGTTAGACTACCATCTCTGAACGAGACCCATGGCTCCAACCTATAGTGCCTTGAGCCTCAGCCTTCAGCACCACCACTCAAGTGCCAATAAGGCCTGATTCTCACGCTCTACCCTTAAATATTGTCAGGAACTGAACCCTCTGTCTTACTCTACTGACTCACCCATTCATGGAGGTGAACATGCTTCTTTCACATCTTCCACCACACCTAACATTCATACACCTTCATGGCCAAGCACGGCACAGCACTGCTGGGAACATGAGCGCACTAAGCCACATGCATGACAGGCTCAGCAAGTCTAGCTCAGCAGAAAGAAAGCTGCATGGTCAACATGGAAATGACAGGTATCTGACAGGACAACAATCATGTCAAGACATGGGCCAGCAATGCAGCACAGGGGTTAAGCTGTCACTTGCAATGCTGGCATCTCCTATCAGAGTGCCAGTTCAAGCCTTGACTGCTCTGCTTCCAATCCATCTCATTGATAACGCACCTGAGAAAGCAGGAAGAGCAGTGGAAGATCAAGTACTTGAGCCCCTGCCACCCACATGGGAGACTCAGAGGGATTTCAGGGCTCCTGGCTTCAGCCAGGACCAACCCAATTTGGGGAGTAATCCAGAGAATGTAAGATCTCCTCCACTCTCTCCCTCTCATTCTCTGTCACCCTGCCTTTCAAATAAATAAATAAATCCTTTTATTAAAGGCATGAATTCCTCCTACTAAATACACAAAGCCCAAAGACTAGAAATCAGAGCTGGCTTTGGCCTCTCTCTCTGTCACATGGATGAAGGCTAATGGGTTCGTACGGTATTCTGCTGCACTGACATTATTTATTCTGTGACCCCTCACACCTGCCCCATCTGACTCACTACTGTTACCACAAATCCCCACACACCCAGGAAGCAACCATAACCATGCACATGGCTTGGTTATAAAGGGCCACTTCTAAAGTAACTGCACAGAGAGTTGTGTGTGACACTTACGTGTATGTCCCCCTCTGCGTGGGGCATGTCCTTGCTGCAGATGATGCTCTGGAACCTCTGCAACAGAGGCAGGAGGGGGGCACTGGTGCCCTGGGCAGAGCGCTCGTTGTCAGTCTCCTGCGCCCCACTGTCCCACAGCTGAAGCAGCAACAGGATGGCAGATAACATTTGGCTGAAAGAGAAAAGACATTTATTTCCTAGTAAAAGCAGATTACCATTTTTGCCACGGTCCATCAAAAACAAAAGCAAATAACTAATACAAAAAAAGTAAGACAATAAATACTTCATTTGTGAAAGCAAACTAAAGTAATGCCATGGAAATGATTCTTGGAAATAAAATCACTGAATCAATGCCAAGATTTTAACACAATCATAAAACCACTTAAGACATTCAAATAGTACTTTTTACAAAATTTCTAGGACCCTAAATTAATGGAATAAAAATTATGATTCAGAGTAGAAGTCTGGCACAGTGGCTGAGTTATTGCTTTGGGCACTGGCATCCCATATCAGAGTGCTTGGTTCAAGTCCCAGCTACCCTGCTTCTAATCCATCTTCCTGCACACTCTGGGAAGCAGCAGGTAATGGCTCAAGTGGCTGGGTCCCTGCCACTTACATGGGAGGCCTAGACTGATTCCAGACTCCTGGCTCAAATTGACTCAGCCCCCAGCTATTGCAAGCATTTGGGGAGTAAACCAGTAGATGGAAGATTGAATTCTCTCTTTATGTATATGTGTTTGTATCTGTCTTTCAAATAAAATAAAAATAAATACAATTTTTAAGTGATGATTTAAGGAAAACTAAGGGGAAAAGAAAAAAGACCAATTCCTAGATGACTAGAAAACTGAGCACCAGAAAAGGAAGTGAAAAGAATGCAACTAGACCAAGCCTGAGAAGAAAGGCCCCAGGACAACCCTGACTGCAGAACACCATTCATTTTGCACAGTCACAGAAGATTGAGTGAAATGCCACAAAATGCAGCAGATGTGCAGAGACAGCGGCATCTCCACCAGTGTCTCCTGGGCACTGCTCACCTCAGCGTGCCTCTCTGCACAGCCAGCTCCAGCAAGATGGCCAGGGCCAAGTGCTGGTCCTGCAGAGGGACACCTCCTGGCCCTTTGGTCCCTGGCGTCCCATGAACATCCCTGCAACGACAGCAGTGGAGACAGGCACCAAGCATTGTCAGAGTAAGCAGCACACTGAAAACCATGCCTACACGTAACCTGCATTCTCTAACCCATGGAATGATACAATTTTAGTATTTCTGAAAATTGGTTCTCAAAATTATTCAGATATTTTCAAGTATAAAATTTAGCTTTTAAAGATATGTTTTACTAAAAGTATTACTTTAGAGACTAAATCATATTTGAGGATTCCAAGTTCCTAAAGCAAAAATAATTTATATCATTATTCAAAGTATGAAAAAAAGTTTACATATTTTTCCAGTTTCAATGAAATACAAGGCTGTAAGAAGATTAACAGTTCCTTATAAAACTACAGAACCAACCTTTAAAACTATTTGAGGATCCATATGCAAAATGTCTATATTTACTTTTATCTGACCAAATCAGTATTTTTAACCTTTCTTTGTTACCCAGTAATAAAAAATAAAAATTTTTAACTAAAGATTAGAATGAGAAAATCTTGTGACATCAACATTTCCCCTGAATTTCTAAAATTAGTCCCAGGCCTATTTTTTAGGGCTCTTACTTTTAAAACATTGTGGCCATGCCTTCATCAGCACTCCCCACAGGTGCAGATACCACAAACGCCCCTGTGGGCCAAGGAAGGCACAGTGGTGACCTCTGGCAAGGAGACTGAAAAGGGGCCTCACTTTTCCTCTATATCTTTCTTGCTGAATTCTGTACTAAGCACATACACTTCCCTTAAATTTAAAAATAAGGGCCAGCATTGTGGCTCAGCGGTTAAGCTGCCACCTGTGATGCTGGCATCCCATATTAGAGCATCAGTTTAAGTCTCAGCTGCTCCACTTCCAATCCAGCTCCCTGCTAATGTGCCTGTGAGAGCAGCAGAAGATGGTCCAGTCCTTGGCCCCTGCTACCCTACCCACATGGGAGACCCAGATGGGGCTCCTTGCTCCTGGCTTCAGCCTGGTCCAGCCCAGGCTGTTTCAGCGTTCTGGAGAGTGAATCAACAGATGCGCTCTCTCTCCCTCTCTCCCTCTCTCCCTCTCTCACTCTCTCCCTTCTTCCCTCCGCCCCTCCTTCTCCCTCTCCCTCTTTCTGTCACTATGCTTTCAAATAAAATAAATAAATGTTTAAACCAGAGTTCATGCTTTTTCCTAGCAAATACACATTCAAGTTTTGTTTTCTTGGGTTTTTTGTTTGTTTGTTCTTTACATCGAAAAGAGTAGCTACAGGTTTAGGGAATAGCTGTTTATTCCCATGTTATTTATCAAGATCTAAAAGTGAGCACCATACATCACTCAGATCTGTGGTTCCTCTTAACACCAAGTGGTAAATACAATAAAAGCTTAAGCACTGCAAATAATTCATCACCAAATCTTAAAATATCTAAACATATATAAATTACAAAAGCACCTTTCATTTTCTATCCCACTCAATATGACAGCTTCCGGGTCAAACCAGGTCTTGAGAACCAAGACGTGGAGTCATGAAACTGAGGCAGTGCTGAAACCCAGACGGGAAGCCAGCCTGCTAAGTCCCTTAGCTCTCAAGGGAGGAAGGTAAGGGCGCGCAAGCACACGAGAACCATTCTCACAAGAACTCACCCCGTCACGACGGATCTGAGGAACCGGGTTGCTCTCTCCACCACCTCCAGCCACACAGAGGACACCGTGCTCTCGTCAAAGAGTGAGGCCTCGGGAAGAGCCCGTAGGGCGTCCAGAGACTCCTGCAACAGCTCACTGCAGAGGTCCGCGTCCTCCCCTGGGCGCACACAAGTACATCAGAGGAAGCCCCCGACCCACTGGTGCGAGAAGATGCCACTGTCAACTTCTCACTCCCTCACTCAACACCAAAGGCCATCAGTTGTCTCACAGTCAGTTCTCACAGCTCTGACCTGAGCAATATTGATTTCCAGAAACAAGTCAGTGCTGAGGCATTCCACAGGAGTGGTTTCCCTGAAGGGTGTGCACATACACTCTCTGCCTGCTTGGTTGGTTGGTCAAAAACAAACAAAACCAAACAGACTCTGTAGCCCTTCATTTTATAAATAAGGAAACAGCTGGGCCGGGGTTGTAGCACAGCAGGTTGAATCACACTTGTGATGCCCACATCCCATACTGGAGTATGTCAGTTTGAGTCCTGGCTACTCAGTTACTAATCCAGATTCCTACTGATGCGCCTGGGAAAGTGGCAGAAGATGGTCCCTACCATCCATGTGGCAGACCCAGATGGAGTTCTAAACTCCTCACTTCAGCCTGTCCCATCCCTGGGTCCTATGCCATTTGGAGAAAGAACCAGCAGATGGAAGATCTCTCTTACTTTGTCTGTGTCTCCCTGTTTTCTTTGTCACTCTGCCTATCAAATAAGTCAATAATTAACTAAGAAAAACGGAGGGACAGAGAGCATGTGAGATCAGCCAAATGGCATATGGGGGCAGACCTCTGCAAAACTCAACTCTCTCCAAGTTAGGAAAATAGAGTGCATGCTGGGCACACATACCTGACCTCCAGGCCCGGCGTAAAAACGCAAAGGCAAAAGATAGTGCTGCGCGGGATCCGACTCTGGCAAGTCCTTCCACGCCTCTGCCTGTGGGCCGAGAACTGCAGACACACACAGAGGGGCGGGAGTGGTCAGTCAGAGGAACATGCAATCACTAAACAAAATCAGGTCACAGCAAAGGATGTGGATCACAATGGGACTGGGGGTTTTCTTTAGATGACAGTGTTAGTTCCATTTTTTAAAACTATTATGAAATGTCCTTTGAAAGGAAAGTTTTCTCTTTAAAGTAAAAAAAGATAGTAACAAAGAAGTTTAAATGACGTGGAAAAATGCTCATGAATTGACCTGTGGGAGAGGGGAAGGAGACAATAAATAAACAAAAATACATAAATGGGATGGTTGAGGGGAAGGAGATGATAAATAAACAAAAATACATCAATGGGATGGGGAACAAATCTCACGTAGGAAACACAGGCGAGGAGGGAAGAGCATTCCAAGAACAACGCTCTGGCTGCACTGCCCCACGGCTGCTCCGCATCCTTCCTGCCTGAGACCTGCATTTGCAGTTCAGATCTACATCCTGGACCCACGTGCTCATCCCATTACTTTTCACCCCATGCTGCTGAGTTACCCTCTCCAGAATGCATTGCTTATTATCTTCATGTGTCTATTAAGCTTTGTACCACTATAATTATACAAGTTAATTTAACAAATCACGGTTTTACTCTGCATGTTGTAAAAAGCTACACCAATGTTGTAACATAAAAATCATCATGTAGGGATCAGTATAGTGTACAGCCAGTCAAGCTGCCACCTACGATGCCACCATCCCATATGGGTACTGGTTCAAGTCCCAGCTGCTCCACTTCCAATTCAGCTCCCTGCTAATGAGCCGGGGAATGCAGCAGAACATGGTCCAAGTGCTTGGGGCCCTGCCACCCACATGGGAAACCCAGATGGAGTTCCAGGCTCCTGGCTTTGGCTTGGCCCAGTCCTGGCCTTGCAGATATTTCTCTCTCTCTGCCTCTCCCTCTCTTTCTGTAACTCTGCCTTTCAAATAAACAAATCTTTTTTTAAAAAGTCATGTTATAGAAATACTAGAATACAAAAATGTATGTATAATACAAACTCAATCATGCTAGCAAGTAATTTTATTTTTGCTCTATGCTACATGGTATTTCTACTATTATCTATTTTTATATATATTTATATATAAATATATAATACTATATTTATGTATTAATATAATTAATTATAAATTAATTTTATTGATTATTTATTAATATCATTAATATAATTATTTATTAATGTGTTGTATGAAATATAGAATATTTGTATATAAATGTATATTTTATATATATTTATATATAAAACTGCACAAGTACAGTGTACTCACAGTATTTCAACTATACACCATAGTCTCCAAATTTACTATAATACGTTTTCACACTCAGAGGAAATACTATTAAAATCATGATGACCGGCCGGCGCCGCGGCTCACTAGGCTAATCCTCCGCCTTGCAGCGCCAGCACACCGGGTTCTTGTCCCAGTCAGGGCGCCAGATTCTGTCCCGGTTGCCCCTCTTCCAGGCCAGCTCTCTGCTGTGGCCAGGGAGTGCAGTAGAGGATGGCCCAAGTGCTTGGGCCCTGCACCCCACGGGAGACCAGGATAAGTACCTGGCTCCTGCCATCGGATCAGCGCGGTGCGCCAGCCGCAGCGCACTGGCTGTGGCGGCCATTGGAGGGTGAACCAACGGCAAAGGAAGACCTTTCTCTCTGTCTCTCTCTGTCTCTCTCTCTCACTGACTGACCACTCTGCCTGTCAAAAAACAAACAAACAAACAAAAAAAAAACATGATGACATGGAATGATCTCCCACAATACAGTGTCCAGTTATAAGTGAAAAATGTGTGAATGCTAATCTGTAAGTGCTTGAATTATACACATAGAGTTCTGAAGACACTAGAAATTGTAGTGACTGGCTGCCTCTGAGGCCGGCTCTGGGGACCCAGGAGACAGCATCTTTGTTTCTAAAGGAGAAACATGAATGGACACATAACAGGACACATAGTCCTTAAAACAGGTAAGGCCTAAAATGGCAAAGCAACTCTGGAATAAACCTAACACAATTTCCTACATTAGTGTTCTTTACAATTAATATGTAAACCTAAAGTAAGATTCCACTTAGCCATTTAGCCTAGATAAATAAAACCTCCATTCACACAAAAATCTATACATCAACACACATGGAAGTTGTGTTTGTAATACATAAAACAGGAAACAACGGAGACAAACTACACATACATACCATGGGCTACTGTGGAGCAATAATAATAATAATAGTAATAATAATAATAATAATATAATAAATTGGGAGAATCTCAAGGGGATTATGCTGAGTAAAAAAATAATTTAGAAATTAAGTGGTTTCCAGTTGTTAAGGTGGTGGGAGGGAAAACAGATGAGAGTGGAAGTAAAAAGAGCCCATTGACCATGCACCTTGACTTTAGCAGTGACATCACACAAATCTACACTTGGGATAACACTGCAAAAAAATCCACAAACAAAACTGAATGTATGTAAAACCAGGAAAACCCAAACAAAATGAGTAAATTATATCAAAGTCAATATTCTGATTATAATCACTGGGTTATCATTGTCCAAGGATCACCATTAGGGAAATAGGGTGTAGAGCACAAACAATCTCTGTGATTCCTTACAATGGCATATAAATCCACAAATATCGCAAATAAATTTGTTTTTTAATTCTAAGAATTCCTCTATTGACCAAAAGATTCATTCCAATGAATCCATCAACTTTTAAATCATCACAAAGGATAGAGCATACAGAAAAATCAGCTGGGCCTTGGCCACATTTGCATTTTGGGGAATTTACTTTGGTCCAACGAACATACCTGAGAGCCCAGAGAACCTCAGCACCTAATACCCACCTACGCAGAGCCCCTCTGATAGGTCAACAGCCACCACAGCCACTGCTCACCCTCACCAAGAAGCAAAGCAGGGACTGTGCCACTATCATCAAACAGGCAGGAACCCAGCCCGTCACCTGTCTTAATTTACGCTAAAACTATGACATGTAATGTGACTTCAGGTAGATTTAAAATAAAACAAACACCAAGGAAATATGCTACCATTGACATTCTTGCCACTGGATGGCAAGATGGCCATAGGGGAAGCCCCCAATTCTCTCTGCTTCCTGAACATCCCATGTGCTCTCCAGGGAGGAAAAGTCACTACCACAACCAAATAATGCAGACTAACTACATAAAATATGCAGCCCTCTGAGGACACAAGTTTGGCAAACAGCTACAGTCTGGAAATTTATACAGGTCTTAGGCATTCTCATGGCTGCTAATGAATACCACAGAGGAAATCTGCAGATGAACCAGTAGACATCATCCAACTAAAAACCCTATGTTTGAAAGCATCTCATAATAAAAGAATATCACATGAGAAAGAAAAAAAGGAATTATGTAAACTAATTCAAGGCACAAACATTATCATCTAACTGTTCCCTACTTAGTAGCAAAACAAAACAAAAAGAATGTACGTTCAGATCCCATTTTTAAATCTAGACCTGAAATGATCTAGACTCTGGCTGGCTTCTACAGTTACTGGCAGAAAAGGTCTTTAAAATACTGATGCAGACTATGCAGCATGGCCTGTTGTGCATGAGCAAATCTCAAGTCCTGTCTGCAGATTATATGAAACATACAAGGGAAAGCAATAATAAAATTCCACAAGGAGAAGAACAAACCTTTATTGCCTAAGACAAACAGCCTAAATTTTATTTTTAGCTGACAATAGAGTTTTTTTCATTTTATTATTACCTTTTTTTGTCCACAGGAGGCAGAGAAATGCTGCTGCTTTTCCACTTAACTTTGACATTCTCCTGAAAGACAGTTCTGTTCAAGGCAATGAAGTAGCGTTCCAAGATCACCAGCCTCTGCCTGAGCCTCAGGGCCGACAGGGTGGTGGTGGCTGACTGAATGGCCAGAGCCTGCTGCTCTTTCACCAGCACAGAAAGACATTCCTTCAGTTCATTCACATCTAGAAAACGAGACATGAGAACGCCCAACCTGTCAGTGCCTTGGCATGGTTTGTTATAAGCTGAGATAATGGTTTATGACAACAGCTAATACTCAAGTGTACAGCATGTGCCAAAAACACTCTTAAACACTTCTCATGTACTAGCTCAGGCAATCCTCACACCCGCTGCCACAAAGTGGCACTGTACATCCATTTTAAGGATGTGGAAACAGAGGCACAGAACAGTTTATGTAATTTGCCCAAGGTTACAGGGAAGAGTACCGCATATGACACAGACCGCTCTTAGCCATCATGATAATGCTGTCTCTCAGTATACATAGTATTACCGTTAACACAAAATCAGTACTTATCAGCACATTTCCTAGACAGAGAAAAACTTTAGCCATCATTTTCATATTATGAAACTAAATTCAAATTTCTTAAAGTTTCAATAAAATTACCCAGCATGCAAGACACATGTAAGGTAACACAATTATAGGAATATTTTAGAAGCTAAAGTAATGAGTTAGAATGTGCTATGAGGGGCAGGCATATGGCCTAGTCAGAAAGATGCTGGCTGGATGCCTGCTTCTAATATCAGACGGTCAGATTCAAGTCCCAGCTTTGCTCCGGATTCCAGCTGCCTGCTAATGTGTACCCTGGGAGGCAACAGATGATGGCTCAAGGACGTGGGTCTTTGCCACCCACACTGGAGACCTGGACTGGGTTCCCAGATCCCATCTTCAGCTTGGCCCAGCTCTGGCAATTGCAGGCATTTGGGGAGTTAAACAGCAGATGGGTGCAGATGCTCGTGTTCCTCTCTTACTAATAAATAAAAATTATTTTTAATAAAAGAAGAACATTGAGGGACAGTGTTATGTTCTTTTTTTTTTTTTTTAAGATTTATTGATTTATTTGAAAGAGTTACAGAGAGAGAAGAGAGAGAGAGTCTTCCATCCGATGGTTCACTCCCCAATTGGCCGCAATGGCAGGAGCTGCGCCGATCCAAAGCCAAGAACCAGGAGTTTCTTCTGGGTCTCCCACACGGATGAAGGGGCCTAAGGACTTGGGCCATCTTCTACTGCTTTCCCAGGCCATAGCAGAGAGCTGGATCGGAAGTAGAGCAGCTGGGTCTCAAACCGATGCCCATATGGGATGACAGTGCTTCAGGCCATGGCGTTAACCTGCCGCATCACAGCACTGGCCCCATGTTTTGTTCTTATTACTATTTGTTGAACTCTTTGCTTAGTGTAGGGTTAATCTTATGAGTATAAAGTAAACTGAAGGTAGAGAGGGAAAAAGAGAGGAAGGAGGAGGAAGGGTGGGGGCGTGGGGAGGAGGAAGGGTAGGATGGGAGGTATTACTATGTTCCTAAATCTGTATACATGAAATACATGAAACTTGTTTACCTTAAAAAATTTAAAGATAAGTTAATTTTTTTTTTAAAAAAAGACCATGTGGTAAGTGGTATTTATACTACCTCTCTATTTCTGTATGTTTGAAATTTTCCATATTAAGGAAATGTTTCTTAAGGAGCTAAAAGACAATCATATAAATAAGAACAACTGAAAGAATTCTTCAAGCCTAAATTTGCCTAAAAGTAGAAATAATTATAGTTGAATTATAAATTGTTATCTCCTATCATTCCCCTACACCAGCACTGGGGGTGGGGGTAGGGGCAACAGCAGAGCTCTCCTGAGCTTTTTCTGTCTCTGACATTTCTTTCTTTCTTTCTTTATTTTTAAAGATTTATTTATTTATTTAAAAGGCAGAGTTAGTTTAAGACAGAGAAGCAGAGACACCAAGAAAGAGATCTTCCATCTGTTGGTTCAATCCCCAAATGGCTATAACAACCTGGCTGGGCCAGGCTGAAGCCAGGAGCCAGAAACTTCTGAGTCTCCCACGCAGGTGGCAGGGGTCCAGAGGCTTGGGCCACCTTCCACTGCTTTCCCAGGCCATCAGCAGGGAGCTGGATCAGAAGTGGAGCAGCCAGGACTCTAACTGGTACACATACAGGATGCCAGTGTTGCAGGAAACAGGTTTACCAGCTGTGCCACAGCACCAGCCCGTGTCTCTGACATTTATTAGCCATAAGGCAGATAGTAATCAGTCTTGCAGCCTCGGATCCTTACACTTAACAGCAACACTCCATAGACTTCCCTTGGATAGAAGGCACCAGTTTTCTGACTATCCATCACCTGAATATGCTTCCATAGGAAGTGACAGATCCCAGAAGGCATTAGAGGGACACACCTCACTGCTCTCTGGGGCCCAGGGTGCAGCATCCCCAACCGCACAGATGCTATGGCACAGCTCATCTAGCACCAGTGGTAAAATGGGAGCCCTGGAGCTTTGGTCACAGAAACTCCAGCAGCTCAGAGCTGAGAGTTAGGGAAAACAATTTAAATTCCACTCTGAGTTTACAGATAAAATAGCAGCCCTGCCCTCACCCAAGGCATCCTGCCAAGCAGCTCTTAAGGCAAACAGCTGGCCCAGGACCATGTGAGCACCTTCATGGAGAAAGCCCTATCAAGGACATATTCTTGAGAGAACCTTCTTCCATAAATCAGTTTTAAGAAGTAAGAGCTTGATGCTTCCTGAAGACTCATTAAATTCCACCTTTAAATAATATTTTCAGGGCCAGTGCCATGGCGCAGTAGGTTAATCTTCCACCTGCAAAACCAGCATCCCATATGGGTGCTGGTTCTAGTCTTGGTTGCTCATCTTCTGATCCAGCTCTCTGCTATGGCCTAGGAAAGTAGAAAGTGGCCCAAGTCCTTGGGTCCCTGCACCCCCAAGGGAGACCAGGAAGCAGCACCTGGCTGCTGGCTTCAGATTGGCTCAGCTCCAGGCATTGTGGCCATTTGGGGAGTGAACCAGCAGATGGAAGACCTTTCTGTCTCTCTGTCTGAAACTCTGCCTCTCAAGTAAATAAATCAATAAAATATTTAAATAATAATAATAGGTTTCCCTCTGCTTGACTGCAAATCCCAGAAACCAGTCCAAAGCTTAGAGGATAGCCACCTCCTTGAGAATCCACATGCTCTTCCTGCCTTCTTTCTCCTGCTTATCCAGGCCCAGTCCTGACTGCTTAGCCCATCAATCACTGACACAGACAACTCCAATTTGAAACATCACAGAAAGCCAATTTATCAGAGGTTTAAGTACGACCATGAAAATATCCACATTTCAACACAAAGTTACTCATCACACCAAGAACTAAAAAAATCTAAAACTGAATTGTAAAAGGTAATCAGCTGATAGAAATTCCAAAATAAGAGCTATCAGAATAATCTAACAAGGATTTTAAAGTGCCCATGAATTAAAAATGCTTTTTTAAAAATAATGAACAACTATGAACATATGTGAAATAACTTGAGGGAGGGATAGGCGGCTTAAAAAGGGAAAAGAACCAATAAGAAATTATAGACTTGAAAAACGTAATAACCAAAGAAAAAGGCTCAGTAAAAGCACTCAACAGCAGAATGGAGGGGGAAAAGCAAAGAAACAGTATGCTGGAAAATAGAAGTTACCCAATTTGAGAAACAGAAAATACATCAGGGGAGGGGACAGTCCCAGGGACTGTGGAACTATAAAAAAAATCTAACATTGCCAATGAACTCCTCAAGGGAGAATAAAGAAAACAAAGTTGAAAATATATTCTAATAAATAATAGTTTCTAATAAATAATAGCTTAAATTTAGACATAAATCTACAGATCCGAAAAGGTAAGCTAATCCCAAATAGAAAGAATTCAAAGAAACCCAACTAAAACACATAATACTTCAACTGTGGAAAACCAAAGACATCTTGTCAGCAGCCCAGGAAAACAACACTTAACTATCGTGAAACATAATTCAAATGACAATGAATTTTTCATCAGAAACCATGGAAGCCAGATGAAAGTGCAAGATATTCTTCAAGAAATGAAAGAAAAAGACCATTAACCTAGAATGCTATGTCTAGCAAAAAATGTTCTCAGAATAACGAAAAAAATCAAAAACTCTCAGATAAAGGAAAATTAAAAGGATTTATTGCCAGGAGACTCACACTCAAAGAAAATAAAAGGAAGTTGTCCAAACAGAATGGAAATGATAAGGAATCTTAGACTTCAGGAATACCCTGATAAGCACACATATGGATAAATACAACAGACTTTTCTTTACCTCTTGTCTTCCCTCATTTACATTTACATTTACATAATCAAAAATTATAATGCTGTCAGATATGATTACAAATGTATACAAAGGAAATACTCAAGGTAAGTATAGTAACAACAAGAAAGCTTAAAGAGACCTAAAGGGAGGTAAAGTTTCTATACATAACTGGTAAAAACAATACCAGGAAATTATAGCCAACACTTTAGATACACCAAAATTAAACCTTAAAAATGGTCAAGTGGGGCCAGGGCTGTGACATAGCAGGTAAAGCCACCACCTGCAGTGCCAGCATCCCGTAAGGGAGCTGGTTTGAGTCTCAGCTGCTCCACTTCTGATCCAGCTCTCTGCTATTGTGCCTGGGAAAGCAGGGAAAGATGGACCAAGTCCTTGGGCCTCTGCACTCAGGTAAGAGACCCAGAAGAAACTCCTGGCTCCTGGCTTCAGATCAGCCCAGCTCCAACAATTGTGGCCATTTGAGGAGTGAACCAACAGATGGAAGGTCTCTCTCTCTCTGTCTCTCCTTCTCTCTCTCTGTAAATCTGTCTTTCAAAGAAATAAATAAATCTTTAAAAAATAAAAAAAAAATGGTCAAGTAAACCATGGGGAGGCAGGAAAAATAAAACAAAACAGAGAAATGAGAAACAGAACAAATGGAAAATGAAAAATAAAAAAGATCATGCAAACACTAATCAGAGGAAAGCAGATGTGGCTATATTAATGTGAAACATCAGGGCAAAGATGATTACCAGGAACATAGAGCAAAATCACAAAGTCCTAAAATGCATGCACCAAACAACAGAACTGTAAAATATGTGAACCAAATACTTTTACAATTGGAGACTTCAAATTCTCCTTTTCACAATAACTAATAGAACCAGACAGAAAATTAACAAGACAAAGGAGAATTCAACAACACAATCAACAGCATCCAATCAAAATTTATGGACACTCTAGTCAACAATAGAACATACAATTTTTTCAAATATCCAAACAACAAATACTGAAATATCATATCCTGAACCATAAAACAAACCTCAACAAATGTAAAAGAACTAAAATCATACAAAGTATGTTCTCCAGAACAATGAGAACAAACTGAAAATCACAGTAATAGGACAATAACATGAAAATCTCCAACCTCTTGAAAACTAAACAACATATCCCTAATACTCCATGCATCAAAGAAGAAGTCTCAAGGGGAATTTTTTTAAGACCCATTCATTTATTTGTTTTTTTTTGTTTGTTTGTTTTTATTTTTAACTTTTATTTAATGAATAATGAATATAAATTTCCAAAGTACATTCATTTATTTGAAAGTCAGAGAGAGAGGGGGAGAGACACAGAGACCTTCCATCCACTAAAAGAAACAAATGAGATGGAACACAAAACAAGCAGAAAGGAATAATAAAGATTAAAGCAGAAATCAATGAAAAAGAAACCAGAAAAAAATGAAATCAAAACTAGGTCTTTGGAAAAAGTCAACTAAATTGTTAACTTCTAGCAAGATCAAAATAAAAAGAGAGGAAATACAAGACACACTTCAGGGGCTGGTGCTGTGGCAAGTACATTAAGCCACACCTGCAGCGCTGGTGTTGCTGGGTGTCCCTCCAAGTCCTGGCTGCTCCACATCTGATCCAGCTCCCTGCTAATGCCCCTGGGAAAGCAGCAGAAGACGGCCTAAGTACTTGGGCCCCTGTAGTGATGCTGGAGACCTGGATGAAGCTCCTGGCTCCTAGCTTTGGTATGAGCTGGTCCTGGTCATTGCAGCCAGATGCAAGATCTCTCTCTCTGCCTCTGCCTCTCCCTCTCTCCCTCTCTGTAACTCTGCCTTTCAAATAAATAAATAAATACACCTTAAAAACAAAAAAGATACATTTCAGCAAATTTCTAGCTAAGCTAGTATTTAATGGTTACAAAGTTTCAGCTGAAGAAAATGAAAAAGTTCCAGAGCTAAATGGTGGTGATGATTGCACAACAATGTGAAAGCATTTAATACCAGTGAACTACATATTTAAAAATAAGTTTTAGGTTTTATATCCATATACTTTAGCATATTTAATTTATTAATTAAAAAGTCTATCTACAATACTTAGAAAAGGAGTGTAAAGGTTTTCAAAGTACCAAACCTGAGAAGATTATAATACCTGGTTGCTTGCCCCATACCCAGCTCTCCAGGATTGATTTGGCCCTATATGCAGGTGCAGGAATTTCTTCCTCATCTTTTTTCTCTTTGTCATTCAGATCTTCTTTCTTTGTTCCACTTGAAGTATCAACACCATCATCTGGAGAATTTTAAAAAAGAGTTAATTTTAAATCTATAACCGCTTTTCAAAATACAACAGGTACTGGTCAGTCTATATGCAAATTTCTCTTCCAGAAATAGAAGTTATAACGTACATCATTAACAGAGTATCTGACGATTTAACAAAAAAAAAAAACAAGAATCATAATTGTAATTTAGTAATGAATGACTGTGTTTTGAACGACTCTTTTATAAAGAAACCAGTATGTCTTTCAAATTCTTTAAAGCACATGTCTTCTAAAACTATCCTATCAATTTCCTACCAGACTTCACAGTTAAGAAATTTAGTATTTGATATTTACCTACCTAAATTTCACACTAATTATTTTCATCCAATGATTCCCAACTGCTTACCCATGGGAGAATATAGTACAGAATGAAAGTATGATTCAAAAACCATTTTTTTTAAAGTCTATACAATGCTCTACTCCACTGCCAACTGAAAACCACTAATACACAGGGCCACTATCACTGACAAGAGTATTAATTCAGGAGTGCTGGGACACAGACAAGAAAGTTGACAATAATGATGTTAGGCCTTTGACAATTTAAACTTCAATCAAGGACAACTGCCGGGCTGGCGTTGTGGCATAGTGGGCTAAGCCTCCGTCTGCGGTGCTAGCATCCCACAGGAGCACTGGTTCATGTCCTGACTGGTCCTCTTCTGATACAGCTCTCTGCTATGGCCTGGGAATGTAGTAGAAGATGGCCCAGGTGCTTGGGCCCCTGCACCCACATGGGAGACCCAGAGGAGACTACTGGTTCCTGGCTTTGGATTGGTTCAGCTACAGCCATTGCGGACATCTGAGAAATGAATCAGCAGATGGAAGACCTTTCTGTCTCTGTCCGTAACCCTACTTCTCAAGTAAATAAATAAATCTTAAAAAATAAAAATAAAACTTACATGAACCTCCTCACATAGCAAGGAAAGCTAACCCTAACCTTACAGTATGAACAGTATTACTACAGAAGGCTGTTACTAAGTAATTCTCCAAATGATATAAGTGTAAATATATAATTAACCTGTTAAAGAGATTATATGCACTCTGATTACAAACAATGGAGGATCTAAACATCCCTAAGGAAACTGTTCCTTTGCTCCTAAGACTTCTGACACCAAACCTGGATTTTCACACTATACAGCTCTCTAAATCTCCCTGACACCAGTATGAACTCAACAATTCAACTGAATTCTGACACCAACTACCTGGAATTAGCAGGTAGTAAGTAGGAAGGCTCAGTATCACAGGACTGTTCTACTTCAAAAGCAGTTGCTAGGAGTAGGTCCCCAGGTTACCAACAACTGTCCAACTTTGGCTACAAACAGGAGGTTCAATAATTTGCTTCAATGCTTCACAGAATTCGGGGAAACACTGTACTTACTACTATTAGCTTATCATAATGGATATTGTAGGGGCTGGCTTTTTTGGCATTGCAGGTTAAGCCACCACTTGTGACACCAGCATCCAATAATGAAGTATTCCAGTTACTCTGCTTCTGATCCCACTCCCTGCTAATATGCCTAGGAAAGCAGTAGCAGATACTCCAAGTACTTGGGCCCTGGTCACCCAAATGGAAGGCCAGGATGGAGTTCCTGGCTCCTGGTTTCAGCCTGGCCCAGACCCAGCTATTGCAGCCATTGGGGATAAACTATCTTTCTTTCTTTCTCTCTCTCTCTCCACCACTCCCACCCTTGGTCGTTCTCCCTTTCAATTAAGTAAACCAACCTTGGTGGGGAGTTGGGGAAGATATTGTAAAGGATACAAAGGAACAGCCAGATAAAGAGGTTATACAGGACAAGGCTCAGGAAAGTCCCAAGTGCAGAAGACAACAGTGATGTTTCAGAGGGACTCATGATTGGACCTCGGCGACAAGCCTGTGCTAGCAGTGGCCCTGCCCAGAGTTGGCGTGAGGCTTTGGTGGGCGCCACAGGACCACAGGGATTACTTCCCTCAGCTGAGTCCCAGCAGGTGCACCCAGAGTGCCACTGCAGCCATCAGATGCCTTCCCTCCCACCCCTCTTATGCTGAATCCCAAACAACTCACTGAACTGTCTCAAAGGAGAACAAGTTTTACCAAAATGAATCCTGCCTCAGTTAACTGATCAAAAGGAAGAATCCTGACCCTCACAGACGGTCTTCCCCAGTGAAGAGTGGGGATCTGGTCCGAGTGCTAACCGTTGGAGCCACTGCAGCACCCTACCCTAAAGGCAAGAGAAGAAAGGAGCCGGTTTGATTCCTGAGTCACAGCCTGGCATCTGCCGTGGGAGGCCACCCTGCTAGGAGAGAGATGGACATGGGGAACTGAAGGACAGGCTAGGGGGCCTGGGATGTGGCAGCCCAGTCTTCCAGGAGAATGAAGAGAAAGGGATTGGGGTGGGGGGGGAGTTGGTGCTAGAGTAGGGAGATTTGCAAACGCTAACACATTTCCTGTGCAAGGCCCATTACCACTTGTCAGTTATTGTGAATATGTATATTTTAAGCAATAAGATTTGTCGCTCCCCGTCTTCGTGGGGGAACGACACAGGACCCTGCGCTGTTCCTTCGTCTGCTCGGCCCTCCCCGGGTTTGCTGCTGGTTCTTCCCGGGTTGGCTACTATCCCTTCCACCTCCGTGGAAGGGCAGCTCCCCCTGGCCGCATTCCCCACCTCCGCAGGGGAGCGGCACACCGCCGGCCGGCTTTCTCGGGGGCTGCACGGGTTCCCTTAGATGTTCCCCATAGATGTTCCTGGTGCATGCCGTCTCTCTCCTCCTTTATAGTCCTCCTCCGCCAATCCCAACTCGGCTGCCCACACGCCGAGTACGCTGCTCTCCAATCAGGAGCAAGTCCTACAGTTAATTGGTTGAACTGGAGGCAGCTGTGCGGAAGCTGTTTACTTCTCTCCCAGCGCCATATTGTGGGAGAGCAGATGCATAGAATAAGTCTTAATTCCAGCAACAGTCTAGTCCGGTTTGCTCCCCACAAGATTCAGCTGGCCAAACGTTTCTGGACTGACTCAATGACACATTTCCTGTGGTGTAATTGTTCTGAGGACAAAATGGCTCTAATCCCTGTGATAAGCCCAAATAAAAATCAATCTTCCCACACCCAAAAAAAAGAGTCCCAAGTGCAGAAGTGTCTCTCCCCATGGAGATGTGGTGCACCACCCTCCCAGCACGTGCCTGCATTCACCACCCTGGAAGCTCTCCAAAGCCATGTAGAGCTTCTGTAGAGGCCTCAATATACAAGCATGATTGATTAGATCACTGGTCGCTGGTGAGTAACTCAAGCCTCTTTCGCCTCATCCACCCTGAGGTTCGGAATGGGGCTTTAAAGTCCCAACTCTAATTACCTTTTGGTCTTTTGGGGGATCAGCACCCCTACTACATTCCTGAAGCTACCTAAAACTCCAGACACTAGTCATTTCATTAGCATACAAAAGACACCCATCCAAAGGTTTTAGAATCTCTTGCGTCAAGAAAAAGGACACAATCAAATATAAGAAGCTCCTACCATTGCACTACTCAGGAAATTACAAGAGTTTCAGCAGCAATGTTTCATGAATTAGGGCCAAAGACAAATCATATATTTAGTATCTGACAATATCTACAACCAGCAAGAGATAACAAAACTCCTGTATCCCAACAGAAAAATAGTAGCCATCCAATAGAACACAGGGAAATTCACTCACTAGAAAAGAATCCCAAATGGCTACTGCTATGAAGACATATGCAAAAACATATTTAGACAGATATAAAACACTGAAATATTACCATACATTTACCAAACTGGCAAATACTAGAAACCTAGAATATAAGCTTCAAGACAGAATTTTTTATTTTCACTTTTTCTTCTGGTTTTGTTCAGATATATCCCAAGTGCCTAGAACAGTATGTGCCACATACTAGCACACAGTAATCTGCTCTATAACTAAATTATACCAAATGTTGGTAGAAATGTGGAGCTGGAGGCACGGACCTCAAGGCACTGCTGAGGGAGGGCAGGTGCAGAAGCCAGAGCAATCAAGTGCAACCAATAAAGGGAAGGTTTGCCAGTCCCTTCCAGGGTCCGCCCCCTAACCTGCACAGAGCTGTTGCACAGGCCCAGGAGGCACCCACGCAGGGCAGTCTACGGTTAAGAGGAGGATGTGGAGGACAGAAATCATGCACCAGTCTAAGGAACCACATATAACACCTAGAGCTGCAGTGCTGTATGGTAAAGGGAATGAACTCATGCTAAAGAACTGCGCATTCCAATGACATAAAGTCTCTGAACACTGGTATGTTATATAGTGGCATAAAAACAAAAAGATACACAAAAGCATTACAAAGGAAAGCATTTTGGGGCCAGCGCTGTGGCGCAGCGGGTTAATGCCCTGGCTTGAAGCGCCAGCATCCCATATGGGTGCCAGTTCGAGACCCAGCTGCTCCACTTCTAATCCAGCTCTCTGCTATGGCCTGGGAATGCAGTAGAGGATGGCCTAAGTCGTTGGGCTCCTGCACCCGCATGGAAGAAGAAGCTCCTGGCTCCTGGCTTCGGATTCACATAGCTCCAGCCATTGCAGCCAATTGGGGAGTGAACCATCAGATGGAAGACCTTTCTCTCTCTCTCTGTCCCTCCTCTCTCTGTGTAACTCTGACTTTCAAATAAATAAATAAATCTTTAAAAAAAAAAAAAAGGAAAGGAAAGCATCTTAAATGATGGACCTTGAAAATAATGACAGGATCTGAAGAACATAAATAACCTGAATCCTATCACCTGAACATGTCACACTACTTTCCACCTCTTGCCACGGCCACTCTTTTTTTTTTTTTTTTTTTTTTACAGAAGATCAGTTTAGTATGCATTAATTCAAGATTTCAACAGTTTGCACCCCCATAGAAACACAAAGTAAAAAATACTGTTTGAGTACTCGTTATAGCATTAAATATCAATGTACAGCACATTAAGGACAGAGATCCTACATGAGGAGTAAGTGCAGAGTGACTCCTGTTGTTGACTTTACCAATTGACACTCCTGTCTATGGCATCAGTAATCTCCCTATGCTCCAGTCATGAGTTTCCAAGGCTATGGAAGCCCTCTGAGTTCTCCGACTCTTATCTTGTTTAGACAAGGTCATAGTCAAAGTGGAGGTTCTCTCCTCCCTTCAGAGAAAGGTACCTCCTTCTTTGAAGACCTGTTCTTTCCACTGGGATCTCACTCACAGAGATCTTTTTGCCAGAGTGTCTTGGCTTTGCATGCCTGAAATACTCTCATGGGCTTTTCAGCCAGATCAGAATGCCTTTAGGGCTGATTCTGAGGCCAGAGTGCTGTTTAGGACATCCACCATTCTATGAGTCTGCTGAGTATCTCGCTTCCCATGTTGGATCACTCTCCCTTTTATTCTATCAGTTAGTAGTAGCAGGTACTAGACTTGTTTATGTGCTTCCTTTGACTCTTAGTCCTTTCATTATGATCAACTGTGAACTGAAATTGATCACTTGGACTGGTGAGATGGCATTGGTACATGCCACCTTGATGGGATTAAATTGGAGTCCCCTGGTATGTTTCTAACTCTACCATTTGGGGCAAGTCAGCTTGAGCATGTCCCAAATTGTACATCTTTTCCCGCTCTTATTCCTACTCTTATGTTTAACAGGGATCACATTTCAGTTAAATTTCAACACTTAAGAATAACGCCACAGCTACTCTTAACAGTTCCTCTCTTGTTTACAGAAATATGCAATAAGCTCCTGGGCCTTAAGTATGTTTTTTATAATGTGTAAATTTGTGTGTATTATGAATGTAAAATCAGATGCATCTTTAAATTAAATATTACAAACTTGCTAAAGTTATAGAAATATCAGGATTCTATTTATTTTTTTATTTGAAACAGAGAAAGAGAAAGATATACTCCATCCACTGGTTCACTCCCCAAACAGCCACAACAGCTGAGGCTGGACCAGGCCAAAGCCAGAAGCCTAGCTTCTCTCATGGGTGGCAGGGGCCCAAGCACTTAGGCCATTTTCCACTACCTTCCCAGGCACATTAGCAAGGAGCTGGATCAGAAGCACAGCAGGCAGGACTCAAACCAGTGCTCTGATACAGGATGCCAGCATCACAAACAGCAGCTTAACACGTACCACAACGCTAGACCCTAAATCAGGTTCTCAACCCTCACTGCATATCAGAAATGGGGTTGGGAGAAGCATGTATGCATGCACATATATACATACAGATTTTCAATGCCAAGACTAAGTTCTAGGCCTGAGTTTCTGATTCAGTGATCTAAGGTGTGTCTTGGCACTTGCAGGTTTAAATTCCCAGATGATTCTATCACTCAATCAAGATTAAGGGTCACTGGCCTGGAAAATAAAACATTACTAAAACAATGCAAATACAAATGACCAAACCAAAATGCTAGTTTTACATATCATAGCCATTCTTGATAATAAAGCCATGAAAAACAAAGTTTAAAAAAAATTAAGACAAGAAGATACCAATTCTCTCCAAAGTGATCTAAAGATTCAACAAAATCCTAATCAAAATTCCCAATGAGCATTTAATAGAAATTGGTAAGCTTACTCTACAGTTAAAGTCATGTCTCCACAGAAGGGAATAAATTAAACCTACACTAAGTATTGCTTTGAACATCAAAAAAAAAAAAAAAAAAAAGCAAGAACTTAGTTTCAAATTATTTTCAAGTAACTTAACTTCAACCTAAGAAAAACATTTAAGAATATTTAAGGAATACAAAATATGCAGCATCCAAACAGGCAAAATTCACACCGCTGGTAACCTACTAAGACTGCCAAGTGATCAAAAGGCAAGACAATACGACCCAAAATGAATATTATCAATCAGGAGAAGCCCACCCAGAATTAATAAAGTTGTTTCTTAAGAGGAAGGTTACTCTCAACAATGCAGTTTAAAAACAGAGCCCTATAATAATTGCTTCAATTAAACATAATCATTTAACACCTACCATGTGCCAGATACTTATTCCTAAAACCAAGATCTCAAATCTAAGTAAGATGTGGTCCTGCCTTCAATGAATTCCTTATTACAAGAGCTAAATGGTTGTATTTTGCATCTACCAAAAGAGCTAAATAGAGTGTAACAAACACAACAATGTTGGAATACTCAAAATTGCTTGAGATGGTTGTTAAAAGAAGAAAAGAAAGGATATTTAAATTTAGAGAGGCAGACACCAGGCACAGAGTGCACCAGTTTTCACTGGCACTCCATTGCTACTTGCCACACTTCCACCATCAGATCAGGGGCTCACCAATGAATGTATCATTCTATAAATTCTCCCCCTCATATTATCTGCATCTCCAAAATCTTGGAGGTTAGCTACATTTTTGGATTTACTAACTTAATTTGACTTCACCAATAACCCTGAATACTTTCTTGCCCCCCAGTATGGTAAATTCCCCCTCTGTTACTACCAAAAAGCAATATGACTACCACAGGTTGCAAACACGCATATAGTCTTGAGATGTAAGTGAATATATTAAATAAATAACTATTCCTAAACCCTGTATTTGCCAGCAGTGAGCTGCTGTAAATCCATTGCTAAGGCCTAGATGTCCAAGTGTTGTTGGATCAGTATAATTCCACTATGAAATGGATAAAGTTAGTCTATCACAGTTTAGTTTCATGTAAAACTCTCAATTCACAACCATAGTTCAAAGTATCAGTATTTAAACAATACTCTATTGATGTACCTTTTAAGCAATATAAACTTACCAAGAATAAAGAAAAATATTAAGGAAAATATGCATTTTACTCGAGATAAGAGAAGAAAATTTTTATCTTCTAAAATATGTGCTAATTTGGTTTTCAAAGAAAAAATTAGGAACATTAATAGCTAATATCTAAAAATTAAACATCAAAAATGGTTTCAGGACTAACGTTTGTTTTAGTGGTTAAAATACCAGTTAACAGACTCATATACTAGAGTATCTGTGTTCAATACCCAGCTCCTGACTCCAGCTTCTTAATGCAGATTCTAGGAGAGCAATGATGGCTCAAGTAATTGGATTCCTATCACCCAAATGGGGGACCTGGACTGAGTCCCAGCCTCAGTGCCCAGTCCAGCCATGGACCACTGCATACATCTGGGGAGTGAACTAGTAGAGAGAAGTTCATTCATTTCTTATATCTCCTCCACCCCCAACCTCTGGAATAAGTAAATAAATAATGGTTTCCAGGTGGTGGTTTCAGGTGCAATAAAGTAAGGCCATACCCCCCCTATCTGTCCCACTGAAAGCAACTATAAAATCTAGACAAAATAATATATGGATCAACTATGTGAGGGCATTAAAAGGAAGCAGCAGCCGATGTAGCTGGGAGGACCACAAAACCAGACATACTTACTGATTCTCCCTCGGATATATCCCAGCATGAATTTAATGCAGCCAGAAATCCAGATATGCGTACTGTGGGCAGAAGGGCACCAGGGAAAACTCCCTAATTTGTCTCCAATAGTGGGAAAAGGATCTCCTAGGAGACAGAAGGAGTGTGGAAATCTGCCTTGTCACTTCTCCATTCTCTTTCCCACACCCCGGGAAATTCTGTAATGGCAGGAGGCAGTGGAGGCCAGGGAATTGGTTTCTCCACTCAGGGAGGTGGGAGTCCTTCGTTACGGGTTTTGTCTTCCTCTGTACCCTCACCACTTGGGCCCACACATAATTGCTGCAAAAGATGGTTTCTGGCCAGAGAACCAAAAGCAGGAGACCCAAAGAACCAGGGTACTAGAGCCAAAGCCAGGGGGATTGCTGTGAGGACCTCAGGAACGTGACCTCATCAAGTTGTTTGTCAACCACCGGATTCTCTCCAGTGAAGACAAGCTTGGAGGAAGTCCTGATCAGTACACCAAAGAAGCCGAGGGTTGAGCTGACAGCCAGCCCCCTCTCCTGGTCAACACTAAGTGCCCTCTAGGGACCTGAGAACGGAGCTGACATCTGAGCTTCAGCCCACAGATGCTGGGTTGGAACTTGTAACATAAATATAACCAAGTCAATCACTGCTGTAGAAATCCAACAAGAGGTGGTCTCAGAATGTAAAATTTAAAATATCTAGGCCACAACAGAAAATCATCCAAATAGGAGAACAACAGAAACCTCAAATGGCAAGGTAAAGACAACAGATACAAATGAGGTAACATCAATGCTGGAATTTTCTGACAAACATTTTAAACTACCTATTATAAAATTGCTCAAATGAAAACATTCTTGAAATAAACAGAAAAGCAGAAAGTCACAACAAAGAAATAAAAGATATAAAGAGCCAAATGGAAACTTTTAGAATAGGAAAAAATAACAAATGTTTAAATAATGACTGACGGATTCTTTTTCTTTTTCTTTTCTTTTTTTTTTTTTTTTTTTTTTTTTTTTTTTTTTTTTGACAGGCAGAGTGGACAGTGAGAGAGAGAGAGACAGAGAGAAAGGTTTTCCTTTTGCCGTTGGTTCACCCTCCAATAGCCGCCACGGCTGGCGTGCCGCGCTGATCAGAAGCCAGGAGCCAGGTGCTTCTCCTGGTCTCCCATGCGGGTGCAGGGCCCAAGGAGCTGGGCCATCCTCCACTGCACTCCCTGGCCACAGCAGAGAGCTGGCCTGGAAGGGGGGCAACCGGGACAGAATCCGGCGCCCCGACCAGGACTAGAACCCGGTATGCTGGCGCCGCAAGGCAGAGGATTAGCCTATTGAGCTGCGGTGCCGGCCGACTAATGGATTCTTAACAGAGTGGAGATAACAGAGAAAAGAGCCAATGAACTGAAGAACAAAGATAAAGAGATTAAAAACTGGAAATAATCTATGGCACTGTGAAAATATAACAAAAAAAAAAAAAACCCACCTAATACTGATGTCATCAGAGTCACAGAGCACAGGAAATGTACAAGTGTGAAAAAGTGTCTGAAACAAAAAGCTCCATAAAGTTGGCAGAAGACAAAAATCTACAGATTGAAGAATCTGAGCAAATTCCAAACAAGACAAAGCCAAAGGAAGCCTGCTAAACACTACACAGAGAAAAATGTGAAAAGTGCCAGAGAAAAAATAATCATTATCTATAAGACAATGTGGTGGGTGGACTGAAATGAAGACCCAATGTTATATGTGCTTGACATCAGGCAAAATCCTGAGGGCCTGGAATGGCCTCTCCACAAGGTCTTTTCCCTGGCTTATATAAGGTTTTGAATAAGCCAAACAACCCTCCTTCTCATTGAGACCAGGCATGGACCTACCTTTCCCTGAGTGGTAAACTTCATTCCCTAATAGCCCACATGTACTCAAATAAGCCTGTCAAACACTTTTAGTTCACACGGGAACTAAGGTCACCTCAACCTCCTGCTACTACAAAGTCTGCCTCCTACAGCCCCTGGTGATTCACTCTGTTTCCAAGTGCAATGTCTACATGGTTCTGTGTGGCATGCCATGCCCCTCACCCCTCAGGTTGTAACTACCCCCTAGTATGGCTAATAAACTACTATCTCACCTGCCTGGTATCAAGGGTCACATATCCCACCACCCTCACATAACCCTAGTAAGGAATCCCCTACAGCTATGGACAGACCAAAGCTTTAACCACTTTCTCCTCGGCTATTTAACTGGTTCCATGATACAGCTTTCTCTGTGAAAATATTTGAAAAGAAACAAAATTAGCTTGGCAAACAAGCACATGAAAAGATGCTCAATGGGGCCAGCACTGCAGCATGGAGGGTTAAGCCTCTGCCATATAGGGATCCTATATGGGCCCAGTTCGTGTCCCAGCTGCTCCACTTCCGATTCAGCTCCCTGCTAACAATGCACCTGGAAGATGACCCAAGTGCCTGAGCCCCTGTGCCCACATTGACTCCCGGCTGCAGGTCAGCTCAGCTCCAGCCACTGCAACCAATTGGGGAGTAAATCAGCAGATGG
This sequence comes from Oryctolagus cuniculus, assembly GCF_051225735.1. Lineage (NCBI taxonomy): Eukaryota > Metazoa > Chordata > Mammalia > Lagomorpha > Leporidae > Oryctolagus > Oryctolagus cuniculus. The sequence continues at coordinate 17,395,188 of NC_142878.1, forward strand.
AGACTGATTGATTGCTTGCTCTCTAGCTCTCTCGCTCGCTCGTGCTCTCGCTCTCTCTCTCTCTCTCTGCCCCCCCTCCTGTAACTCTGCCTATCAAATAAACAAATCTTAAAAAAAAAAAAAAGAAAGAAAGAAAGAAAAGATGCTCAACATAATTAGCCACTAAAGAAATACAAACTAAAATCACAGCAAGACATTAGAAAGGTGAAAATATAAGATATTGATACAAGCAGGCCCTTAGGTATCAGGGGTCAAGAAGCCACTTGGGATCCCTACATCCCATTTCTTTGTTAAGAGCCCCAGCTCCAGTTCCCATTCTAGCTCTCTGCTAATGTGCACCCAGAAGGCAGCAGTTAATGGCTCAAGTACTTTGGTTCCTGCCACTCACAAGGAGACCAGGACTCCATCCTGGGCTCCTGGTTTCAGCCTGAATCTGCCCCAGGTATTACAGGCGTTTGGGGAGTGTACCAGCAGACAGAAGCTCGTTCACTTGCTCTCTGCTATTCAAATAAACAAAAATAAATTTTAAAAATGCTTTATTCTAAAACAAAAAAACTTACTGATAATACTAATAATAATAATATTGACAGAATGGAAGAAAGAGAAACTGACACACCCTGTTCTTGGGAATACAAAATAATAAAGCCTCTTTAGGAAAGAGTTTAACAGTATTTTATAAAATGAAACAGACTTTTCACAAGATCCAACAGCCACACTAGTAGCTGTTTATTCTAGAGAGTGAACACTATATTTACATAAAATCTGTACAGGAACTTTTACAGTAACATTATTATAATTGCCAAAAAACTGACACCACCACAATGTCCTTCAGTAGATGAATGCGTGAGTGTACTGTGGTACATGCAAATGATGAATATTATTCATCCACAAAAATAACTATTAATACATAGAACAACATGAATGAATCTCAAAGATATAACTGATGAGTAAATTAGGCCAGTTTCAAAATGTTACATAATGTAGAATTCCAGTCACATGACATGGTCTAAAACATAAAACTACCCTGATGGACATGAGATCAGTAGTTGCCAATACTTAAAGTTCACAGAATGTGGGATACAAGAAAGTCTCACAAAGGAGTTTTGGAAATGATAAAATTATCCTGTATCATGATTATCGGGGCAATTACACAAATTCATACATGTGTTAAAATTTATTGAATTGGGGACCAGCATTGTGACATTGTGGCACAAGGGGTAAAGCTGCCACCTGCAGTGCCGGCATCCCATATGGGCGCTGGTTGGAGTCGGCTATTCCACTTACAATCCAGCTCTCTGCTATGGTCTGGGAAGGCAGTGGAGAATGGCCCAAGTCCTTGGGCCCCTGCAAACTGAGTGGGAAACACAGAAGAAGCTCCTGGCTCCTGGCTCCTGGCTCTGGATCTACCCAGCTACAGTCATTGTGGCCATTTGGGAAGTGAACCACCAAATGAAAGAACTTGCTCTCACTCTCTCTCTCTGCCTCTGCCTCTCTGTAACTGTGCCTTTCAAATAAATAAATAAATTTTAAAAAAACAAAGTCACAGAAAATGGAATAAAAGAGTAAGATTATTTTGGTGCAAAATATTTCTGCATACAAGAGGTCTTCCAAAAAAGCCCATGAAAGATGTATTATGAAAAAAAAACATCCATATCATAGTGAGATAACGTTCCAAATTAATGCAGAAGATGCATGTATTTGTGCATGAAAAGAAAGGACTAGATACATAAAAACACACATACAAATGATCTTCAAAAAGTTTGTGAAAAAATGTGTTTTATGTTCCTGTATATAGGAAAAATACATCAAATCTGTACATCTTAAATAAAACTTTCAAAAAAGTCAAAAATAAAAAATAAAATAAATGTATTAAAATGTATTTTATGAAAAGACTACTGGGGTAGACATTGTGGCCCAGGGTAGAATCACCGCTTGAGATACCTGCATCCCATATTAAAGTGCCAGTTTGGGTCCCATCTACCACACTTCTGAAGCAGCTTCCTGCTCATGCACCTGGGAAGGCAGCAGACGATGACTCAAATACTTGAGGAACTGACAGCCATATGGGAGATCCAGGAGATCCTGGCTCCCAGCTCATGGCTCCTGGTTTCAGCCTGGCCCTACCCCAACTATTGTGGCCATCTTGGAAAGTGACCTAGCCTCTCTCTGTAACTCTGACTTTCAATAAATAACTAAATCTTTTAAAAGGGGGGGGGCAGCACCATGGCTCATTTGGTTAGTCCTCTGCCTGCAGCACCAGCAACCCACATGGGTGCTGGTTCTAGTCCCGGCTGCTCCTCTTCCGTTCCAGCTCTCTGCTATGGCCTGGGATAGCAGTAGAAGATAGCCCAAGTCCCTGGGCCCCTGCAACCCACATGGGAGACCAGGAAGAAACACCTGGCTCCTGGCGTGGCTCCGGCTGTGCCGGCCATTTGGGGGGTGAGCCAACAGAAGGAAGACCTTTCTCTGTCTCTCTCTCTCACTAACTCTGTCAAATAAATTAAAAAAAAAAAAATAGAATGGGGTAGGCATTTGGCCTAGCAGTTAAGATGCCAACACTCCAGGTTCTCACTCCAGCTGCCTGTTCATGAAGACCCTGGGAGGCAGCAGGTGCTGACTCAAATGGTTGGGTGCCTCCCATCCACATGGGAGACTTGATTGAGCTGCCAGCTCAGAGCTTTGCCCATGCTCAGTCACTGTTGTTGTAGGCCTCTGGAAAATGAAACAATAGATGACAGTTTCTCTCTCTCTCAAATAAATATTTTTTAAAGAATGAAAAATTCTTAATTTTAATCTCAGTCTGCGCAGAACACAAGTTGTACCATCTCTTCTTCAAGATGAAAAGCTTTGACAGTCACCAGGAAACAGATAAGAAGCATCACCAAGTACACTTCAAGATTACTCTCAGGAGCATAAATTAGAATACTTTGCAATAGCAAAGGAGTATGAAGCCCCGGGGGTCAGGAAAACTACCAACAATAATTAGCTCCTCCAGCTCAAAGACAGCATCACCCGCATTAGCCTGAGTATTTGCCTACTCTCCTTTTCACCAGGGTACAGCTCAATGTTTACAGAGAAAAAACACAAGGATTAAGTGTGACATGACCACAGCTGTTTTGGCTGTAATTGCCATCTTGCCCTTTAGTTAACACAGTCATCCCTAACCTTATGGGACAAACAAAATAACTAAGATAACCGGCTGGGCTGGGCTTGCCTTGCCTTATGAAATAAGCCTATCTAATGCCTGGAACATTAATGTTGCAAGAAAGTACAAGTGCACTTAGGTTAGCCATGGACCACCTTTGTCTAGCTGAATATAAAATCCCTATTAGTTTGCTTTTTGTCACTATAACTGAAATACCTGAGAGAAGCTTTTAGGAAGGAAAGTTTATTTGGTCTCACAGTTCTGGAAGTTCACAATCCAAAACGTGGTGGCCCCATTAGTGTGGCATCTGCTGAGGGCACTGGATGGAATTACACATGCTGAGAAAGGATCACCAGGCAAGCTAGGCAGAAGGAAACAGGCACACACCCCTCTGTGCACTCTCCCCTTATAAAGTCATCATGATTTGATAGAGGGACCTGATAACCTTAACCAATCTAATCACCTTCAAACACCATAAGCTCGGTTAAGTTCCATTCTTAATCCATTAGCATAAGACTCTGGGGATCAAGCCCTTGACACACGGGTCTTTGGGAGATACCCAATTTATAATCCAAACCATAACAACCCCTTGCTACTGACTAGGCATTCAGGGATTTATTATCTCATGGCCACAAGAAGCCAAGATCCTGTCCCTAGGTTTCCCAATAAACTACATTTTGTGTAATCCTGCATGTATCAATCTCCTTCTTCATTCTTCACAACTGTAGCCTCTGGCAGCTGATTCATTTATATCAGGGTTTTCCTGAAACCAAAAACAGAACATACATTGCCCAAACACATGGCAAATTGTAGAATGCTGTGGAGAAGGAAAAGCCAAGATGGCTAACCTTGGAAGGCCCCAGGCAATAGCCTTAGGGACCACTGAGGATGGGAACAGGCGAGCAAATTCCAGGTACTCTAATACTCATCTTTGAAGATGGAACTAAACCTGTCCAGCTAGGATGAGCAACTTGTACAAATCAACCAAGGAAAATTCTGTTGAAAGCACTATGTCCAGGACATAGTTACCAAGGAGAGAAGCTCGAGGTGCCAGGTTAGCTGCAGCCTAGCGAGGTAGGGCCAGGAGCTCTGTGCAAGCCCCAGGGAGGTAGGCAAAGAGGCACATGAGGAGGAGCATTGCTCCACACTCATCAGAGAGACCTGCATTCCGTTGTTCAAGAAGGTCTGCCCACTCGTGTTTTTCTTTTTACTTTAATACCTTTAAAAAGATTGTGGGAGCCAACATTGTGGCACAGCAGGTTAAGCCGCTGCTGCAACACCAGCATCCCAAATCAGAGTGTAAGCTGGGAGTCCTGGCTGCCCCGCTTCCAACACAGCTTCCAGCTAATGAGGCTGGGAAGGCAGCTGATGTGGGCCCAAAGTGCTTGGGCTTCTGCCACCCAAGTGGGAGACCCAGATGGAGTTTCTGGCTCCTAGCTTCAGCCTGGCCTAGCGCTGGCTGTTGTGATCATTTGCAGTCATTTGTGGTCACTAGCAGATGGAAGATCTTAATCTGTCTCTCCCCCTCTCCCTGCTGCTCTATATTTCAAATAAATAAATATTTAAAAAATAGATTATGGGAAAACCTATGGATAACAAAGTGTATTACAGTACCCCAGAGGAACAGAACCAATAGAAATGTAAGGGGGTGGCAGGGGGAAGGGGAGGAAGCAGCGGGAATGGAAGTAGGGAAGGGGAAAGGAGTGAGAGTAGGGTGGTGAGAATGGAGGGAACAGAGAGATTAATTATGTTAATACAAGTCTAAAATCTGCAGGATAGACTCTGAGGCTGGAGCCGCAGGGAAGAATGGTTATTGTGGCATAAGTCTGAAGGTAGTCTACAGGCACAATTCTTTCTTGTTCAGGGGAATGTGTGTTTCTGTTCTAGTCAAGCCCTCAACCAGGCCTACCACATTAGGGATTTAAATGTCAACTTTATCTTAAAAGACACTTTCAGAACAATATTGGACCAAATATTTGGGAAACAAGGACAAATAAATAAAATGAACTATCATGTTAAGGTCCCAATTTATCAAATACTAGTTAAAGGGGGACATCACACAACGTATTTTTTTTATGACACTGAAAACCTTTTTTCTATTTACAAAGAACTACAAGTACAAATTTGAGACATTAGTTGTGGAAATTTAATGGTACAAAACCACAGACACAGCATTCAAATTTCCCTTGACTATTGAAATATAAAGCTGCAGTACAATACTGATTACCTACAGTTCATTTTATCAGAGGTAACACTGATAATGTAACAATATCACAAACAACACAAGAACTGCGCAGATTAAGATGTGCCTTAATGGAAAATGCACTTAATACAAAATATTGAATTCTCAAATTGAAAAAAATCCATCAAACCAATAATGGAATTCTTAAAAGATGGAGAAAATTAAGGATGAATACTTAGTAGGGAGGAATAAGAGAGCAAAGAAGTTCAAACCAATCTGAGTGACATATAAAGGGTATTCACCTTCAGTGTCTCAGGGTCCTCTGGAAATCTACAGCCCTGGTCTGGCTGGAGGCCACAGGTCAGGAGATCGGCTCACTTACTCATGCCACTAATATTCACTGTATCCCTATTGTGTGCCGAGTACTCTGCCTGTTGCTGGAGCTCTTAGGATGAAAACAATGGAGCCTGCTCCTAGGTCACAGCTAAGTACAACAACTGTCTCAACCCAGTGTGAGGGATGTACGGTAAAATTATGGGGCCCTGGCCACCTACCTATTGGAACCTACCCTGGTAGTTTCTTGCATCATCCCGTTATGTTTTTTTTATATCACTGACGCACTATCCCCAGTTAGAATGTAAACTCCCTGGGGCCAGCACTGTGGCAAAACAGGTTAAGCCAGTGCCTCAACACCAGCATTCCATATGAGTGCTGGTTCAAGTACAGGTTGCTCCACTTCTAATCCAGCTCCCTACAGATGCACCTGAGAAAGTAGCAGATCATGACCCAAGTACTTGGGCCTCTGCACCCACATGGGACACCGGGATGGAGTTTCAGGCTTTTGGCTTCAGTCTGGCCTAGCCATCATGGCCATTTGGGGAGGGAACCAGCAGACAGAAGATCTGTGTGTGTGTCTTTCTCTGTCTCTCCTTTTCTTCATGTAATTCTGCCTTTCATATAAATAATAAATCTTAAAAGAAGAATGTGAATTCCATGAAAGCAGAGACCATGCCTGGCTCGTTTGTTACCATATGCTAGTGCCTCCAGCTATCCTCACCCAGAGATGCACCCAACTCATCAAATAAGTCAGTGATCAATGAGGGAATGAGTCAACGACCCACACACCCTGCAGCATGCTGAGCATCTCATGGGTGAATACATCAGAGCAGCTCACTGGGCCCATGGTGTGGAGGAAAATATGCTATAGAGGAAGCTGTACATGGGACCACGGCCCAGGACCCAGTAGACTGTCCATAGTCTGGGATGTGCTTCTCCCCACTCACTGATCTCTTCTCCATCCATGGAACGGTCTCAGGCAGGGTAAATTCACTGATTTCAAAGAAAAAAATGAAGTCACACCAGAAACTGAGAGTTCAACCCCAAATGTTATATTACTACACTTTTTGTACAACTCTCCTAACCTTGGTTAATCCATATTTTTAAAAAATTATGTTTCTTACATGCATTTATACACTCATACATTATCTCTGAAATATATCAAAACTAATAACAAAACATCTAAGGAGAAAAAAAGGCAAGTATCTGAAGAACAGGACTAGAAAGGAATTGACTGCTGAAAACTCTAAACTTCTGGATGTCATAACCTGGGCATGAAATATAAGGTTATAAAAGAAGTTAAAATATTAAAAATGTTCTAACATGAAACTTAAAATAGGTATGTGGTATAAAAGATTTGGAGGGGTCAGCGTTGTGGCATAGTGGGTAAAGGTGCCATATGCAACACCAGCATACGATATGGGCACCAGTTCAAGTCCCAGCTACTCCACTTCCTATTCCAGCTCCCTGCTAATGACCCAAGAAATGCAGCAGAAGATAGCCCAAGTGTTTGGGCCCCAACCACCCATGTGGCAAACCCAGAAGAAGCTCCTGGCTCCTGGTTTCGGCCTGGCCTGGCCCAAGCCACTGCAGCCATCTGGGGAGTGAACCAAAGGATGGAAGATATCTCTCTCTCATTCTCTCTCTCTAAAATTATATTAAGTCTAAAATCTCTCTCTCTCTCTGTAACTCTTTCAAATAAAAAATAAAAATAAAAACAAAAACAAAAACAAAATTCCTGCTCCAAGTTCTCTAATAGGAAACAGGACTTCAGTCTCTCTGAAAGGTAAATACCTCACGGCCCAGGTGCAGTCCTAACATGGCCATCATTCCACAGAAGCACTGAGCACCTCCTAAGTGCCAGGCACTGTGCTCAGCACAGGTGACTCACAGAGACAAGAGAACTTACAAACGAGCAGACACTAACACTCTCCTGTCTGCAGCTAAAAAGCCACTCTGACAACCACAAACCTGAGAGCAATAATGAAAGCTAGACACCGTGCCAGGCCCATCACACACTTTCATCAGCTCATTCGTCAGTCCAAAAACCGTCGGAAGTAGGTGTGTTTCATCAATCCCAATATTCACCGTTGGCCAAGTTCAGCAAATCAAAGTGTTGCATCCACCAACAGCTTGTCAGATTCATGGGCAGTGTGTTCTCTCTTTGTGATAAATGACAGTGCACCTTAACACGAGGCATCTTAGGCATTAAACATGCTGTTACCACCCCTATTCCAGGACAGCCAGCCACTGCCGGCCCCAGGGAACACATCTCACCATGGCATAGCCAGCTGCAAGGCCAGGCACCAAATTACTTTTCAGGAGTTTCACAACACTGAAACATCGGATAAGTAAAAATAATTCAGAATCATTAAACAGAAAACTCATGTAGCAAGGAAAGCTTCCTTTGCAACACAAGTAAAACCGGAAATACCTTTCACTGCATCTTTATAAAATATTTTCCTACCTCTAGAAGGAATTATCAATTATTATTAACTAATTATGGAGTCTAGGCTATTTGGTAACACACCTATTCCAATTGGCTTAAAAGACTAAGGCTTATGTGATCTAATCAATTGGAAATCAAGAATTCCCAGAAAAACAAAGAAATTTCTGATTCTTTAAATAATGGTCAGCCTTTTATGAGGGAAATTTAAAAAAGAAGTCTCTCAGAAACTGCTAATTCAGAAATATATGTAATATATAATATTTATATATATATATATATATAAATAAAAAATCCAAATTCACAGAATCCAGGTGACTCTTTAGAGAAACAGACAGACTAAATTATTCTGGTTACAGATGCCTTTGTCTTCATGCACTGATGTGCTAACAGCATAGCATTTAACACAACAACATACATGTTTTGTAAGCCTGGGGTTTGTTTTCCAAGGAAGGCCTAGTTAATCCAAATTTTCTGAACTTTCTGCACAGGCTGTACTTACCAGGCAGAGAGACATGAATTTCACCCAGCAATTTAAGATTATGAAAATGGGGCCAGCCATCTGACACATCAGGTTAAGCCACCACTTGCAATGCTGGCCTCCCATGTGAGAAAGACAGTTCAAATCCTATCTGTTCTGCTTCAGATCCAGCTTCCTACTAATGTGCCTGGGAAGGCAGCAGAAGACGTCCCATCTACTTGGGCCCCTGCCAACCATGTGGGAGATCCAGATGGAGTTCCTGGTCCTGGTTTCAACCTGGCCCAGACCTGTGGTAGCCATTTAGGGAGAGAACTTCAGAGTGGAAGATTTCTCTCTCTCTCTCTGTCTCTCCTGCTCTGTCACTCTGCCTTTGAAATAAATAAATAAATTTTTAAGAAAAGTGTGAAAATGCTAACATTATAGACTTATTCTAGTGGAATAAAATTCTGACAAATGTTTTTATGTCACCAGAAACCAGGCTGTTCTATGGAGTATCAGCTTACAAGCAATGTTCAAATCTGTCTTTAACCTAAAGACATTAGCCCAATATTAAATTAAGGGAGTTGGGGTCAGGGTTATGGGACAGCAGAAGCACCAGTATGAGTCCCAACTGCTCCATTTCCAATACAGCTCTCTCATGATGCACCTGGGAGAGCAGAGGAGGATGGCCCAAGTGCTTGAGTTCTGGCCATCCACCTTGGAGACTCAGATGGAGTTCCTGGCTCCTGGCATTAGCCTTGCCCAGCCCCGGCCACTGTGGTCATTTGAGGAGAGAATCAGCAGATGGAAGATCAATATCTCTCACTCTCTCTGTCTCTCCCTCTCTCTCTCTGTAACTCTGCCTTTCAAAAAAATATGTTAAAAACAACTTTTTAAAAAATTAAGTAACTGAATTGATAGTCAATCTGTGAACAGATCCTTGAACTCTTGAACAAATCCTAAAAGAGAATAAAGAAATCATCAATCACCAACCACAGGTTAGTAAATACATGAAACATGCTTTTATCTCTTATTGCTACCAAGCAACAGGACTCACTCTTTGCACCTGTTAATGAGCACGCTTTTCTTGCTCATTAAACATGTAAAATGAAGCACTTACAGTGTGAACTCGAGCTCTCCTAAAATGCTCAAATCCATACTTCCTGTTTTTTAACCATGGTAAATACAAATATAAATGTGGTCTTTGTCCCAGGTTCCTGATACAGAGCTCCTAAAGCCTCATATATTCGGATCTATATAGCTCCTGGTCAGGGCCGGTCACCAGAAAGACCAAACATGACATGAGAGGGTGGGAACTTTTTGCCACATACCAGGGGAAGGGGGCAGCTGGAGATTGGGTTATAAAAACTTGAACACTTGGAGCTGGTGAGCTGCTGGAAGGGTAGGATGTCAGAAGAGGGGATGGCGGTTGCGACCCCTCCCACTTCCCTATTCCTTGCCGTATGCATGTCTTCCATTGGCTATTCCTGAATTGCATCCTTTAGAATAAAGCAATAAACTTATTTTCCTGCATTGTGTGAGTCATCCTAGGGAGGTCACAGGAAGCCCCAAATCTCTAGTAAACCAGCAGAAATATGAGTAGCTTTAGAATCCCATTTAGAACCCAGCTAGTGTCTAAAGTGGGACAGTCTTGAGAGACTGAGCCTTCATCCTTTTGGGTCATGCTAACACTTGCTGTGTCCAAAATGAACTGAACTGCTGGATGTCCAGTTGGTGCTGGAAAATTGTAGAACTGGTATGGAAACCACTTTCTATTTAGTATCTATCAGGAGAAAAAGCACTATATGAATTAGAAGTTACTTAATTTGGATAAAAGTTATAATCAATATGAATAGCTAAGATTAAACCAGAAAGAATGGTGGCACAAAAATGTAACATGTATGCAAGATAATGGAAGAAATACAGTAAATTTTGCCTTAGAAAAAAAAGTCTGATTAAGCCAGAACATGAAAGGTAGTAAAAGACTAGCAAGCAGATACAGTAAATTAAAGGTTTGAGGGAAAGTAAACTTCATCTGCCTTGGCTACAATACCTGCAAAAAGGAATTAGAAATGACAAAGGTGATCAATTAAAAATAAGAGTGAGCCCTCTTTACTACCAGACTGGGCATCCTCTCTGCGACCAGGGCAAGCCAGCCCCAGAGCAGTCACAGCACAGCCTCACCCCTGAGGCCCAGGTCAGCCTCCCCTGGGAGCTTTTGGATACTATCTTCCTGCAGGTGTTCTTATACCACAACGTCACAACAGTCTTACGCACTCCCAAGGTACATGGGATAACAAACGACGGCTCCCACATCACCGAACTCATGACTCCATACTCACAAGCAGGAGGAAAGATAAAAATAAAAATAATTGATTTGGGGATGCACCTTATTTCTAATAAGCTATCATTATGGTTAGAGCTGCCCAGCACTTGAGGCCCACAATGTGAGAAAAACCATCAAATGAAAAACAAGAAAATTAACCCTCCCTAGACAAACTTCGTACCACTAGGACGCTATGGAAATAAGCACACTGCAGTTCCAAGGACAAGGGTCAAGGCCTCACTGCTTCATCGAGCTCTAAACCCCAGGTGGGCACTGAACACATCTTCATAACTGCTGAAATTCCTACCCTGCTCAGATTTCATCTTGTCCATTCCAATACTGTCAGTAACTACAAACAACTAGCCAGAACCTTCAGTCTTATCAGCTGCTTCTTTACTACACTCACCCAAGAGCCTCTGGACCAAGCAAAAGTCAAAACAAACAAGGACAATTTCAGACCCTCAGAGAATTACTGATCCTGTAGGGGAGAGACTCACAGACAAGAGCAAAGATCTCAGCAAAAACCAACATCACTGCTTCCAGGTCACAACACCAACTACATCTCAGACATAATACGGGTGGGTAAGCTAACCTTTCCAGAAAGGACTCAAGAACTTGAACAATAAGAAGCAATTATTGAGGACAACTAATTATGGTTGATTTGGAATACAGTCTCTTTTTTAATGTTCAATTTTCCAGTGAATGCACAAGGAAACTCTTTTCCTTTCTTTTTGGTCTCAAAAACCCACTACAATAGACTAGGTCTGTGCAACTGAAATGACTCACTGTGAAAAGAAAATATCACCAGCATGAACTGAACATGTGCCAGAAAGGCCAACTCCAAGGACTCCCCCAAATCTACTGAATCAGAGCCTCTGGGAGTGGAGCCAGCCACAGTGTCTGGACAAGCCCTCCAGAAAATCCTGATGTGACCTGGATTTGAGAACCGTTAGGCTACAGATTAGAAAAACTTCATTCTTAGAGCTCCTACTGCTAGGGTAAGGAGGCCTGACCACATCTGCTAACATCAACGTCCCTCTGCAGCAGTGATTTTTAAACTTCAATGTACAGAATGGTGTGTGAACACTGTATCAGCATGCACCTGTCCCAGGATGCAGAACAGGCACACTCCCAGGAGCACACTCCCTCCAGCCTGGCACAAGCCCCTTCTAAGGCCCCCTACTCATGGCTACCTGCCCTGTCTGCTCTGCAACCACGGCTGGCTCTTTTCCATTATCCTCCACCTGAAGGTCCTGTGCCCACCTCTCCCTCTCACACCACCACCCTCTGAGGACAGACCCAGGCTGAGCCCCTCGCAGGAAACAGTCCTCCCTCAAACCCGTCTGATCTTACTTGTGCAGCACCACAGGGGCTGTGCTATCCTCTTGCACACCTCTGCGGAGTTTTTTAATTTTGTCCTAATAATTGTTTTAGGGGAAAGGCCAGATTTTAAGTGCCTTTTATTTTAGAAAAAAAATATAAAATCAGCAGGAAAGTTATTAATCAGCACAAGATATAATCAAACCATTAATACTCACCAAAAAAAGTTCAAAAACATAAAAACCAAAAAAAGATTCATTGAACTACAGGCAGTCAGTCATGATGTCACTGAAGGAGACTTGAAGAGTAACGGAAGTAACAAGGAAGTTTTTTAAGGACTGCCTTCAATTCCTAGCTCTGCCCCTTATCATGTACATCCTATTTCTTCCTTTACTCTCCCCTCAAGACAATCAACACAAAGAGCCCGACCAGGATGTTAGTAAGAAACAACTTGAAAAGGGGAAGACTACAGTCCAGCCCAGGCGGAGGCTTATCCCTTGCGGTGCCTGACCTGAAAGCTTACTGCCTGGGAGGGAATTTTCTTTCCTTATCTGCAGGCCCAGGAAATCCTAACTGTGATTACAAAAGAAAGTAAGGAAAGTTTATCCCAGGGGAAAGTATAAATCATTAGAAGCCACTACTTTTCAGACAAAAACTATGAAAGATTCAAGCCTCACAACACTAAGAACCCACTCAACCATGGTTGTGTGAGAAAGAAAATAATCGACCCTTTTGGGGAAAAACACTCAGCAAGCTGAAAGAAAGATATAAAGAAATTAAAACTCTGCATTTAAGGAACTTCTACTGTAATCTGTCTCAAAATTAGCTACATTACAAACAACACAAAATATACAGTCTTAAAAATGAAACGTGATATGTATAAATCTATCTATAAAATATTTTCTAATAACATAAAGCACACATCATACTAGACTAAAAATAGAAAATTATGGGGCTGATACTGTGGCTCAGCCATTTAAGCAGCCGCCTACAACGCTGGCATCCTACAGGAGCACCAGTTTGAGTCCCCAGTTGCTCTGCTTTCAATCCAGCTCCCTGCTAATGTGCCTGGGAAAGCAAGGGAAGAAGACCCAAGTGCTTGGGCCCCTGCACCCACGTGGGAGACCCAGGAGAAGCTCCAGCTACTGTGGCCATTTGGGGAGTGAACCAACGGATGGAGGACATTCTCTCTCTCATCTATCTATCTCTCTCTCTCTATCTCTCTTTCTCTCTCTCTTTCTGTTTCTGCCTCTCTGTAACTCTGCTTTCAAATAAACAAATCTTAAAAAAAAAAAAGATGTCCATGTCAGGGTGAACACTGTGGTACTATAAGATAAAGCACCACTAGGATGCCCACTTCCCACACTGGAGTTCAAGTCCCAGCTATATCCTCCAGCTCCCTGCTAAGGCGCCTGGGAAACAGCAGACAACAGCTCAACTACTTGAGTTCCTGCCATCCACATGGAGACCCAGATGGAGTTCCTTCTCCTGGCTTGAGCTGACCCAGCCCCAGCTGCTATAACCATTTGGAAAGTGAACAAGACTGCACAGCTCACTCACACGCACACGTGCTCTCTCTCTCTCTCTCTGACACTCTGCCTTTCAAGTAAATAATAAACCTTTAAAAAAAAAAAAAAAAGACATCCGAGTCCCGCATTCGGGTACCTGAGTTCAATACCCACACCCAG